>NW_027151016.1:0-600000 GCF_018691715.1 Phytophthora cinnamomi
ATCCACTGCGGTCGGTAACTCGAGTTCGAAGGCGTAGTCTTCGATCTTCTTTTATCGGAAGGGTCCATGCCAACGGTGTGCCAGTTTCTTGGTAAGGCCGGGCTTGACTCTCTCCATGTACAACCAGACCCTGCTGCGACATCGAACGGGACCGGTAGCATTGATTTTCGGCCTGCAATCGGCTCATTTCCGCCAGTCTTCGGTGGACCCACCCTGTCGAGACATGTCCCCTGTCCCACAAACGGTTGGTGCAGGGACCCGCCGTGACTCTTGAGTCGTCGGTGGCATCGTACTTGGTTTGAGCGACAGGTGATTTGGGACGGGGGTGTCTTGTCCCCAGACGGTTGGTCTTGTGCCGCCGCCGACGACTCCCGTGATCGAGTGCTTCGCCAGTATTGTCTTCTCTTTCCTACTGGGTTTGGCGTTGTGTTCCCGGGCTCTGCAGAGTCTTCTCGGTGGCCTGGTATTCCTTGGCCATTTCCATAGCAATCTGCTGTTGTCTGTTGACTTCGCGGCGCCACGCCAGTGCGTCTGACTGCTTCGGCGTGCCGTCTCAGACGAGGATGACATGGCTTTCAGCGTTGACTGGGCATCCCACCCGTGCACCAAGTAGAATGGTGTTTCCTTCCAGTCGTGTCTTGTGAGTTGTTGATGGCGAAGACTAAGCTCCGATTTCATCCCAGTCTTGTTGGAGCGGGTTCGGCGTATACCTGACGGATTGCATTACAGTCTTGACTGACCGTTCTTGCTGTCCGTTGGCTTGCGGCCGGAACTCAGCGTTGCTCGTGACCTTGACTGCATCATTTCTGCAAACGCTTGGAACACTTCGCTCTGAACCGTGGGTCGCGGTCATGACGGATAAGTGATGGCGCACCGAGATCGTCGGTATATGCATTCTTCGAATGCTTGTGCCTGGAGTGCGCTCGTATCCGCCATGGCTTTCGCAATGATGAAACCCGTAAAGGAACATTGGAAGTAGCAAGGCTGTGTTGCCCCTCCGAGTCTTCGGCAGTGGTATCACAAAATCCATAGACACTAACTGGAAGGTCGTTCCGCCAGCACGTTGCCAGGAGAGTATCCCTTCAGTTGGGGGCGGCTCTTGCTGGTGCTGCAATCGGGGCACGATCTCACGTGCTTCTCCACATCGGTGTAGAGTCCCAACCAGTAGTAATCTCGCTTGACTCGCTGGTAGGTTCTCACCACACCTGATGGCCGCCTTCCAGCGAGTCATGGCAATTCTGGAGCACTTCTTGAATCATCGTGGTGGGTACCAGACCAGCAAGATCTCCTCTTGCGACTCAGCTTCACGCCGACGACTCGTTCCCATGTGGTGTAAATTGTCTTCCGACAATACGAACTTATCTGCGATTTTCCATGCATCTCTGGCGGCTCGGTATCCAAGTTTCTCCACATCTCCGCGTAACAGGGTCTTCAGGTTAGCCATCGCAATTCTTCGTCCTGAGCGGCTATTCGTCGTCGTCTTTCTTCTTGGACTTCCACAGGATCAATGTCTTGTGCGTTAGGAGCTGCTGGTGGAGCTTGGGTCGTTTCGGGGTTGAATTTCAGGAGGTTTCCGTTAGGTCGAGTCTTCGGCGGTGACTTCGGCTTATCGTGTGTGAATCGGACATGTTTTTTCTTGCTCTTGGTCTGCGCGAGTCATCGCCAGTAGCATTCCAGGTTCTGGACGTACGAAATCAGCAAATGTCTTGCGTTTCACGGTCGAGACGCCGCTCAGAGTTTGAAGAGCCTCCTGGAACCAGGTTTTGTGCTTCTGATCCTTGCGGCGGCGACTCGTAGATCACTTCTTGTATCCGATTGAGTCCGGCCAACTCTGCTCCGGGTCTCACTCAGAATGACCTTGGAAACTTTTGACTCAAAGGCTTCTGTTGCCAACGAGTCCGCGGCAGCATTGTATTCGCGTACCACGTGCAGGTATTTGACTGACCGCAACCGTGCTGTGATCTCCTTGTGATGATTCAGCTGTGCCATCAGTGATTCCTTCCGGCAAGCTATCACCTAGGGTTGCTGGATCGCGAGTCTCGAGTCTCCCACGATCACTAAGTCTTCGGCGCCGTGTTCGATCGCGGCGAGAACGCCGTTGTTCATGCCGGTGTACTCGGCGATATTGACCGTGGTTTTCTCGAGGTAAGCGTTCGCTGCAATAACTATTTTCCACTCAGGCTCCACGATCCATGAGCAACTGCCGTAACCACCGTACTTCTCAGTCTTCGCTGACCCATCGAAAGAGACCACGAAGCCTGTATGAGTCGTCGGTAGGCGTGCATAGAGCAAGTTTGGGTCCATGCGAGTCGTCGGTGAGCCTTTAGTCGGTGGGGCAACCAGGTCTAATGAGTCATCGAGGTCCACGAAGTTGGTCACCGTCGACTGGAGCAGCTGGGTGAAGGCACAGTCCTTCTCCTTGACTCGTTGGACGATCAGGTGCCACGGGAGAGCAATACCGCGGTACAGCTCTCCCAAAGAGTGACTTTGACTTGGTAATCCACTCCAAGGTGGAGAAGCGAGTGTAAACTCGTATTGTCCGTCCCGCCAACTGAGTGTAGCAAGTCTTCAGCAGTAGCAACAGTGCTAGCACCTCTTTTTCCGCCGCATGATAGTTCATCTCGGCCTCCTTCAATACGTCCGCAGAAGCGGACGGGGTGCAACTTGTCATCATGCAGCTGTAGCAGCGTGGAGCTTAATGCCCACTCGTTTGCGAACAGCATGATGTGCACGTCCTTGGTGCGGTCGAAGTGGCGGGTATCGGCGCTGCCGCCCTTGTCTTGGAGAGCTTGGAAACTCCGGCGAACAGCGTGAGGTCACCCTCCGGCGCGAAATCGTCTCCCTTCAGCTGGTACAGCGCCGCACCGTAGACAGCGAAGTCTTGGATGAAGCGGCTGTAATAATTCAGCGCACCTAGGAAAGACTGCATTCCCTTCTTCGTTCGTGGGAGCAGCTTAGTTATCGCGTCCAGCTTCTTCGGATCGGGCCGAATGCCGTCTTTTGACACTTCATGGGACAGAAAGTCAACGCGTCCTTGCACGAAAGTACTCTTGGTAAAGCTGACGCTGATCCGGCACTCTTCAAAACGACTGAGGAGCCGATCCAGCGTCGCCAAACAACTGTCGAAGTCTTCGCCACCGAAACAGATATCGTCCACGAAGGATCGCCGGTCGAACACAGGTACCAGCGACGACTCGTCGGCTTCGTTGGTCGTAAACATATCGGCTTCGGGGCTGTTAATGAGTCGAGTAATGGGTTCAGCTGTCTTCGAGTCATCGCGGGCAGCTGCAAACTTAGTTCGAGTCGTCGCTGTAGTGCCTGGTAGGCGAGGCGACGACTCGAGTCGTCGGCAGTGTTCTGCCGAGTCTTCGGCGGCCTTCATTTTTTGCTGCAAAGGCGTTCCAGCCGCCCTTAGGTTGCACAAATCCCCACAATGCGTTGTCTATCATCCGTTGGTAGATCATCGGCGCGTTCTTGAGGCCGAAAGGCATTCGTAGCCACTCGAAATGCCCCAGAGGACACACAAATGCCGAAATCTTGCGCGCACGTAGAGTCATCAGGATGGCCCAGAATCCGCTGGCCGCGTCGAGCGAGCAGAACCAAAGGTAAGTCCCAGGTCTGTGAGCAAGTCGTCGACGAGCGGCATGGCGTAATCCAGGATTGCCGTTACCGCGTTGACCATCTTGTAGTCGATGCAGAGGCGGATGTCTTGGCCATTCTTCTTGAGGACAATGACGATTGGCGAGGCCCACGGGCTGTCCGAGAACGCGATGAGCCCTGCCTTGAGCAGTCCTTTGAGGAGTTCGTACAATTTCTTGAGATGCTTGAATGGGATCCGTCGGGCCCGCTGTTTGATCGGCGCATGCCCTGCACATCTATGTCGCAGACAACGCCATATGCCGGCGGTGGGGTGCATTCCCGCTTGCAATCATGATACTTTCATGGCGTCGGAGTACTTCGATCAGGCTCCCTTGTTGGTCTGCCGACAACTCGGGATTCTTGACGTTCGCCGCCGAGTAGTTGAGTGTAGTCGGCTCTGGCTTCCGATAAATCGGGGAGGAACGCTAATTCATGCGCGTAGTCTTCCAGTTCGATGTCCGCTGCCGGGTGTTCCGCCGTCTCGTCGTTACTGTCGACGGTACCTTCCGTGACCAGTACACGCATTACTGCTATGAACGTCTGGTCGAGTGTCGTTGAGATGTCTCCGGCTTCTCGGCTGGGTGCAGTCTGAGTCATCGGTGGATGCCTCTTCGGACTGCACTCTAGTCCTCGGTCTTCGTCGCGGCGCACCGTCGACTCAGCAGTCTCCAGTCCTGATCCAGCTGCTTCTGGAGTCATGGCTTCATCGTTAGTCGTCGTCACCCCATCGAGTTGCCGGCAGTAGCGTCGAGTCGTCGGTGATGTTCTTCCGCTATCCATTCTGAGTCATCCGTCACCGACGAGTCGTCGGCACTGTCACGTTCATTGTTGACGGGTGGTTTCTCGGCCGAGTCTTTGTCCGGTCGCTGCAAGATACCTTTGGGTGTCGGGTAACGCACTTGTTCCACCGCTGGAGGCTGCTTGGCCAACCATTGTTGGTAGAGTTCAGCTTCCACTTGAGTAGTGTCTTGTCTCGTGCGGCAGCGTATGCGAGTACCTGCCACTCCTTGTACTTTGCGGTTCTAGCCGCACGTAGCCTTCAGTCTTCGGCAGCGACCCAATTGGAACCCAGACTATCACCGGGAAGTGTACCGGACAACTCGCCAGTCTATCCGTGGCGTTGGTAAGTCGAATCCTGACCGGACGTCCCTTGTAGAACCTGGTGACAGTCGGGATGAACGTCTCAGTTCGGCGGATCCACGGCACGTGAGTCGTCGGCTCGGGTTGTCGCCGTTGTAGTTTGAACTCGTCCCATTCATGGCCCGGTATTTGCATTGGTTTCGTCGGACCGTACGCGACGTGGCTTCCTTCGGCCTCGTCCATCATGTTTTGAGTCTTGATCAGCGGGATCATTACCTCGTCGGGGAGCTTGGCCGTTGCGTTTAGGAGGTCCAGTCGGATACCGGCCGGGATCATAAAATCGGTGCCAAGCACCACTTCTACCCAGCGCAGTGATCCATTATCCAGACTTCAAAACATAAACGCGCTCCCATCCAAGGGTGACTTTCACCTTCGCTCGGTGAGTCGTCATCATCTTGCCCTTGGTGATCCCTTGTACATCCATGCAACGTCCATGCCCCACTACTTCGCGGGTTTCCAGTCGCTTGGCAAGTTTTTCCGAGATGACACTGACGTTTGCCCCGGTGTCCAGCAATATCCTCGTGCGCGAGTCGTTCACGGCTCCGTTCACCAGTGTCCGCATCCTTACACGCTTGTCAAATTTCTGCGCCGACCACCATCCCATCCGTTCTCCAGCTAAGAGTCGCACTTCTGGAACGAGTCGTCGGCGCGAAGTCTTCCTGTATTGCGCTTGTCAGCCAGTCTTCGGCGGTATCTCCCACCTCTTCGTTGTCGTCTTCTTCACACCATACACCTCCACCGAGGCAATCGCCTCTCTCCTTTTCAATTCCGTCGTTTTCATGTCGTTGTTTTGCTCAGTCTTCGTCCATTCGCACTCGCCCACAAATGCAAAGATGCACTCGGCTTCAATTGCGGGCTCGGCTAACTGTGGCAGCCCGATTGGGACCAACCCAGTCGTAGTTGGCGGGCTGCCTAGTTTAAATGGTCCGAAAACAGGAGTTCTTGGAGCTCGGGTGTGAGGTCTTTCTTGTCCACCTTGGACTTGATGATCTTGGTGATTTCTTGGAACACTTCACATTTTCCTGAGTCGTGTACTTGTTTGCACAGCTTGCACCGACGTCGGCAGTAGTGCGCCGAGTGATAGAGACCCCGCAGGCCGCGCACGGTCCATACTGGCGAGGTCTCGTCGCGGTGACTGCGGTTCTGGAGCCGATTGTCCCGGCCTTGGCTGCGCCCGCTGAGTCACCCAGGGTTGTCGGTTGGCGGACCGGGCGTACGTGCCTTCGGCGGCAACTCGTCGTTCGTTGTCATTGGCTGCCGCAAGGTAGTGGTCGCTTTCGTCTGACGAATAGCTATCACCCCAGTCTTCGCCGAAACGTTGTGGGTCGTCGCTGCCGTGTTCACTTCCACCTTCGCTGTTGCTGTCGCCATCATATCTGTGGCGTTGTTGCTGCAGCTCGCTCCGCGTGTCTCGCGTGTCCCGTCCATGAAGTTCGGCGACGATATCGGCGACAGATGCTTCAGCTAGGCTCACGCCAGGCATATTGCGTGAGTCGTCGTGACGACGCTCATAATCTCGTTCGCGTCGGTCGCGACGGTTGTAAGCATCCCGCGAGTCGTCGCGGCGGCGGTCATCACGTCGGCGAGCGTCCTCCGAGCGCTCGTGGCGGCGCGAGTCATCGCGACGTCTGTCATCACGTCGTCGGGAGGCATCCGAGAGCTCGAGGTGAGGCAGCGACGACTCGCGGGACGAACTACGCTCGTCAATCTTCAGTATCTCTTGGATCATCTCTTCCAACTCATGTATGTCTGAGATGCGCAGGTGGCACAGGCGCCTTTCGAGTCCTCGGTCGCCGCAAGTCTCGAGGAACCGCTTGACGTGGTCGCGTGCCTTGCGGCCGTTGCTCTCAAACCGAATTCCGGCGTTCCTGGCATAGCCATTGAGCCGGTTTAGGTAGTCGCAAACATGTTCCTTGTCTTCGCGCTTGGCTGAGTAGTAGCGAGTCTCCGCTGACTGGCTGAACTGGGAGCAATAGTACTTGATGAAAGCTTCGCTTAAGAGGCTCCACGTTCGCTTGGTCTTCTTGGGCAGTTGTCGGTACCAATGTAGAGCGCCGTCCCGAAGACTCAGCTCGAAAGGCATGCACCAATCGTTGGGTGATGCTCGTGTTCCTTTCATCTCGTAGACAAAGGCGCGAAGCCATTGCATCGAGTTCTCGCTCTTGTTTCTGGTGCCCGAAAACGCCTTGATCTGCCCCAGTGGGCGATGCGTTGCCACCTCGATCCTCGGAGTCGCGTTAAGCAACTCGGATTCGGTCACCTCACGGATTTGGCGCAGGTACTCGCCCATCTGCGCTCCTCCATCGCCGGTAAAGTCCGCTTCTTCGTCCGACGAGTCGTCGGTGGGCCCGCGCTGCGGAGGTTCGTGCTCCGTCTTGAGTTGCTTTTCATGCCCCTGGCCGATTTTGAGTCATCGGTGGTGCGTCCAGCGCGGTCTGGTAGCCCGTAGTTGGTGGAGTCACCATGTGGAGTCTTGAAAGTACGGGGATCGCTCTCCTGACGCGCTAAACACCCCTCTGATGGGTTTTCGGCTGGGGTTTTCGCGGATTGTCCTCTTCGGAGTCGTCGGCAGCGGTACGCTAGCCAGGTCGACCACTTCGCGAGTCGCACGAGTCTTCCGCGAGTCGTCCAGAGTGAACGAGTTCACGCCGAAGGCTGTGCGGAGTCGCTTCTTCCATTTCCAGAGCTCCGCGCCTGCTTCGGCCGGCACCCAGCACTCCAGAGTCGACGGCGAAGGGTACTCCAGAGGCCGAAGACCCAATGCTTTCAGAAATCGTTCGGTTTCCTTCACCACTTGTTCGATTGTTACCGAACTCACTGGGCGAGCCAACTCGTGACACAAATCGGCCCAAACCGCCTGGCGAGTCATCGTTGGCTCGAATAGCTCACCCAGTCGCTCTTCTTCATCTCTTCGTATAGTCGACCGAGAACCTTGTTTGGCCGCCGGCGTGTCACCGTTGAGTGGCGGCCGGTTACCGGAGGTTTGCTCGGTCGCGAGTCGTCAGGACTGGTGACCTCGAGTCGTCGGCGGCGTCTTCAAAGTCTTCCAAGTCGTCATATGCAGGCCCTGGGCCATCCACATCATCCAGTTCATCCGCGAGGTTGCGCGTCACGGAACGCGTGTCATCGTCAGCTCAACCGCGAGGTTTCGCGACAACGAACGTGCCCACGCTGCGTCCCGCAGACAGCACTGCATCTTCCGGAGTCTCGGGTGTCACCACCGCTGGCGCAGGCGCCTTCTCCTCAGGTAATCGTCGTAGTCTTCATCCATTTCTTCGTCCTTGGCGTCGGATCCAGTCATCGAGTCGTCGAAGCTGACGGTCCGCTCAGCAATCGGGTCGAGGTGCGGCGTGATCAGGGCCGCCGTCGAGTCGTCGCCACGCGTTCCTCCAGTCTTCATCGGAGTTGCTGGTACCGCTGAACGTGATCCTTTCGTCATTTCTTCTTTCTTCGTCTCTTTTTTTTCTTCTTTTTCTTGTTCTTCTTCTTCTTCTTGGTTGCTCGTAAAGTCGATCGACCTGCAGTAGCACGAAACACAGAAGGTCACACCAATCAGGTCGCGGCACCAGTTGTCGTGTAGGAACGCGCTAAATTATATATGGCACACTTTCCCCACCAACAACACCCACCGAGTCACCGAAGACTCAATGGGCTTGTTAGGGTTTAGAACCTAGAAGGCCCAGGAACTTTCCCTTGCACCGGTTGATGTTTCCCCTGTGTACCGAGCTTCCGCTAGTCGACCGACAGAAGACTCAGCGTCACTAGCCACGAGCAAAGGCTAGCACGCTCTCACACAAAATATACCTCGCAGGCTCTCAGAAGGAATGGTCCCGGCCTTTTACGGCGTGATACGAGGGTGCCGGAGCTATACTCCGGCGGGCAGAAATAAATGGAGTGCGCTCTCGCTCCTCCAGTTCCTGGCGATGACTCGTCGCTACCAATACACCGGCCACTAACTCTTGGCCCTGCAATGAACACACGCTACACTAGTAGATGTGCCCACCGACAGTCATAATCCTACCTACCAGGTTTACCTTGAGCTGCAGGTCGTTCACTGCAGGCACCGGTGTCGCCCTTGCGTGGTTGGGAGGAAAAGCTGTTCTGTTATTGTTGCCCGAAGGCTTATCTTGTCTTCTCTTAAGTTTCCTATCGATCAATACAAATATCAAGTATAAACGCGTCCGTTTTGGACCACCAGTTGTAACTCACGACTCTTCGGCGCTTTCTCTGCGACGTGGCGGCGTTACCGACGACTCAAACGGCCGTTGAAACGCCACCGACGACTCGGGACAGGCGCCGATGACTCATAAGTTCGGATCTTGCCAGTAGGTTCGCACCGTACTTAGCGAGCTGCAACCGCCCGCGCTTGACTTGGGACCGTCGACGAGTCATCGTCACCGGCCTATTTAGGCCAATCAGCGATCAGGGAGTTTAGTCCAATGACTGGCGATGGGTTGTGACTTGCCAGTTAGCGCCGGCGCCTCGAGTCTTCTTCGCCCCTCGTCCCGCCTTTGGGTTTTGGCCTTGGCTTCATTTCCCGATACCACAGGAGCATGCTGGCAGTGAACGAGCTGAACGCGTTATCGACCTTCGCGATATTGGCGGTTTTGTGGATCAGCTTCGCTCTTCGCTGTTCGATATTCATCGGGAGGTGGCAGACGCGAAGGAGCGCCAGCAACTCCGAGATATGGCGGCGCATTAGGGCACTCCCGTCAACGTCGATGTTGACGATTTTGTGTTGTAGTCGAGAATCGATAAACGCTTGCCGAACAACAAGCTATTGGGCCATTGGGTCGGCCAATTCAGAGTGGTCACTGCTCTCGCCCATACCTTTGAAGCTGAGCACCTAGTCACCGGACGAAAATGTGGTGTCGAAAAATGCAGCTGAGATAGGGTGCGCAGAAGACTCGAGGCGCCAGCGCCAACTGGCAAGTCACAACCCATCGCTAGTCATTGGACCAAACTCCCCGATCGCTGATTGGCCTAAATTGGTCGGTGACGATGACTCGTCGACAGTTCCAAGTCAAGCGCGGGCGGTTGCAGCCCGCTAAGTACGGTGCGAACCTACTGGCAAGATCCGAACTTATGAGTCATCGGCGCCTGTCCCGAGTCGTCGGTGGCGTTTCAACGGCCGTTTGAGTCGTCGGTAACGCCGCCACGTCGCAGAGAAAGCGCCGAAGAGTCGTGAATTACAACTGGCGGTCCAAAACCGGACGCGTTTATACTTGATATTTGTATTGATCGATAGGAAACTTAAGAGAATACAGATAAGCCATTCGGGCAACAATAACAGAACAGCTTTTCCTCCCAACCACGCAAGGGCGACACCGGTGCCTGCAGTGAACGACCTGCAGCTCAAGGTAAACTTGGTAAGTAGGATTATGACGGTCGGTGGGCACATCTACTAGTGTAGCGTGTGTTCATCCCTGGCAGGGCCAAGAGTTAGTGGCCGGTGTATTGGTAGCGGCGAGTCATCGCCAGGAACTGGAGGAGCGAGAGCGCACTCCATTTATTTCTGCCCGCCGGAGTATAGCTCCGGCACCCTCGTATCACGCGAGGGCCTGCGAGGTATATTTGTGTGAGAGCGTGCTAGCCTATGCTAACAAACCGTATTATGACGCTAATGCTCAATCCGTCGTCGACTTAGCGGAAGCTCGGTACAGAGGAAACATCAACCCGAAAGTTCCTGGGCCTTCAGGTTCTAACCCTAACAAGCCCTTGGTCTTCGGTGACTCGGTGGGTGTTGTTGGTGGGGAAGTGTGCCTAGCGCGTGTTCCTGACAAAAGTACGATGTGCATGTCTCTCGTCTGAAGTTTTACGCAGACGCCGAGTTGGACACGACTACAGAGCTTTTGGAACTGGTCTCGAACCAAGGCATTCTTCTAGGAGTCGAGCAGTTTATTGACCACCGCTACAACCACGACCTGGACTGTTGGGAGCTTTTGTCGCGTGGGTCGGTCTCCAGGCTGTCGAAAATTTATGGGAACCGCTAGCTACGTTGATGCATGACGTCCCCGAAAAGGTGCGCGACTACGTTGGCGCTGCTCAAGACGACGAGCTCAGCGCTCGGTTTGACTAGTAGCACGATGCTGCCGCCGCATCCAAGCTTTGGAGGGCATTGTCGCCGTGATGGCGATCAAAGTTCAAGCTTGGACTGCGTTGCAGCACGAGTTCTCGCTGGTGCCCAATCAACTCCACTTCGGACGGCAGGACGCGCGCCAAGGTTATGGCATGGTAAGCTAGTGGACTGGGGCACGCCGTTTGTATATCGAGTGGGGGCTGGCACGCGGCTCTCACCGTTAGTGGGCGATAGCACGCTCTCACTTCAGCTTCGTGTAGGAGCGCGCTCTCGCGGAAGCGCTCGATTTGCTTTGATTTGCTCATTAATAAATTTCCTTCTTTGGAAACACCCCGGGTTCCGCGACAGCTGGCGAGACAATGACGTGGGCTGCTAATTACTATCTGTTACTCTACCACTATCCGCCTGTTCAGTAGCTGTGGCCCCTACTCACACGTCATAAGTATTGTTCAGCTGTTACCATCGTCACAACGGGTATGCTTTCCTGCTACCTGGCAAATTTCATATGTTATTTCGTTGTTTACCTAGACCAAGTCGTAAATGGATCCAGGAAACACTGCTTGTTGGCCGGTAAACGTGGGAGTGCGGAGTGGGCTAGCCGGTTAAGTTTCGTCCTACCAACATGTACATGTATTGGCGTGTGCGTCTCTTCTTTTGCGAGCTGTGCACACCTGATATTTATTCTCGTACATGTGCTAAGGGGAATCTGCCACTTTAGTGCACTAGAAGCATATTAGTGCACTAATAGAAACGACAATCACGCCAAAACCTACGAGCTCTGGTATATTACTGGATGAAATATTCGAAACCGTAAAACCTGCCATTATGTATACAGCTCCTGTTGGCTAACTCTCGACCACCCGATTTGTCTCGTCTGCTTTTGCAGTTAGTACTAGTGGCATGAGCTTGACTATTTGACTATCACTACCAAATTGACCTCGCCCCGAGAATCATGACCAAGAAGCGCGGAGACTACACCAAAAGCAAGCTAAACTCTACCGCACGCTAATTAAGTGGGTAGGCAAGCGCAAGAAAGGCGAATCGATGGAGTCTCAGTGACGTGGCCCTCAACCACGCCTGACAGCTGAGGCAGAGCAAAACCTTTGTGAGTGGATAATGGGGCGACAGCTTATCGGGAAGCCGGCCAAGCGTGAGGAAATCATTGCCAAGGCCGGCACGATCGCTGAGATGACCACGGGCACTGGCGTTGGTAGCGGCTGGTGCAGGCGCTTTATGAAGCGGCGCCGGCGTCGATTAAGCAAGCCGGTTGGCTTCACGTGAAGAAAACCGTCCAACAACAGCTTCTCGTCCTCCCACCACCACGCACGAAAGGCAGGAAGCGGAAGACAGCGACAGTTGGTGGACGATTGCTAACCCGTGAACTACTAGAGAACCTACAAGCAAAGCCTCAAAAGGCGCGGCAAAAAGGTTCCCGACTGACACCGGTTCATACGGAGGTTGAAAATGCTCCAGGCGCACCCGAGCAATCGCTGTTTGAAGCAATAGTTTAGTCAAGAGATAAGACCGACAGGCAAATCAATGTTAGTTACTGTAAGTCAATTGCACACACAGATGAATAATCATACCTTTATAACAGTGCGGAGAATTAACGTGTCCGAGGGGACTCAGAACCCGCGACAACCCTGCTCCCCGTAGAGGCCCTCATTAAGCCAGCGGCGTTAACCGACTGAGCTGTCAGCACTGTCGAAATGACAAATTATTTCCAAGATACATATCCTTTCAATACTGATGTGTTTGCGTTTTTATCGGGTATTATAGATTACCTAACCACTGAACGAAAGAAACACTGTCCCAGTTTGAGAATTGCTGGTTCATACAAATACTAAGATAAAAAGGAGCACTAAACTGGCAATCAGCAGGAAATAGGCCATTCACTACAATCCATCCAAACTACCCAATAAGAGCCTCTCCATACCAGAATTAATCTGTGAAAGAGAGTAAACAAACACCTGTCTGGGCATGCATATTGCACACTGAAACTCACAGTAGATTTTCGGCTACCGCGCCATGACTGATGCCCTTTGAAAAGTGCACTAAATTGGCAATTTACCTTAGTCACAGCCGCCCTCGTCCTTACTGACCACTGTTTAAATGTTTTAGTTGCCATGTTTGGATGAAGTATATGATGATATACTTCATCCGAACACGATGACAATATGTATGATATACTGTATATCTACTACATTGTGCTCATGGTATGCTTTTCGATAACAGGATTTCAGTTCAACAGATATGCAGTGCTGATTCTCTGTCGATAAATAGTGCTTGCAACAGGCGAGCAGTGACTGTGGAGGCCCAACACACGAGCAGGGGGAGAACAACAGATAATAATTATTTTCCAATGACGTGGTCGGAGCGGAGGGGGGGGGGGGCATCTCGTTTGGAGTGTTAAACTTTCCAACGGGAAATTATAAAGGTGGATTGGTAAGAGCTCACCGAGTGCGTGAACCGAGCATTTTTCCTCGGGATGGACGTCACGACAAGCGTAAAACTGTAGGCAATTAGACGGCCGAGACAAAAAAAATGCGTGGAGCGGTCCTGCATGTGATAATGAAAACAAAAGAACAACATGGCCTTTCGAACCCTCTGTGTTTACTTTACTGTTCGCTTACACTGTTTAAAGACGTTTCAATGTTCCTCAAAAATCAGCAATTGCGAACATGTGCATCGCCGGGATATCGATTCGAAGGTTTTTACTCGTTTTCCGATCAGAAGCAGCTTTCCTCAGAATTCAGTAGCGATTACTCATTTTTAAGGCCGCTCCGCGCTTTATCATGTTGTAAGTACATGTAGTAGCACTTCACAGCTCACATCGCAATTCACGAGATCTAGATGCACATATTTGGTTGGCGCGATGCAATGTCAATCGATTTTCCATCGCAGCAGGGCGACCAAGCCATTCCTAAGCAATTTTCTATGCTATGGATGAATTGGATTCGTTTGTTCAACGTTCTGCTGCCCATCACGCAACGGAGGATTGACGGAAACTGCGATATCGATGGAGGAAACCTATACAGTACATGTACACATCGTTTAGCATTTCTTGGAGAACGTGCGTCCGAGCAGAAAATCCATACGATTGTTTGGTTGTTAGGATCAACTGAGTCTAAGCATTGTTGGGATGTTATTATTGCTTCACTGGTCTATACAGCTGCTTACTAAAACCGCCGTAGGAGGTAAAGATATCAATGTGCAATCCGTGTGAGGGTCTTACATAAAACAACAATTGTCTTAGTAGCTATCTCAGTCGCATCGTTGTATCAGTAAGCAGGCTTATTATCTAGCCAACGCGAAACGTACCGAACGCTCACTCACAGGTACAGCGCGTACCTGACTAATGACAATTACCCATGTAGCCATTAAAAATAAATAATAGAATTATTTTAGTAGGGACTATTATTAATAGCTACATCTTGTTTAGAATTTTCTAAGCTGACGGTATACAATAGAAATTGTGTACCAATGGGTTGGCACAATTCCTCATTTTCCTCAGAATTAAGAATCGGCAAGGCCTTCCTCAGAAGTCAGCAAAAGTTCCTCAATTTTAAGTAGCACCCGAGATCGGATCAATCGGTTTTCAGGAGAGCACCTAGTTCAGCGTGTGACAGTCTTTTTGCCTTGTTAGCCGCTCTCTGATTCATGAGTCTAGCGTCAGCCTCGCACTTCTGCACTCAACTCAATGCTGAGTTGAGTTGCTAAGCCTCGCGCGCCTTAGCCGTATTGTCGAAAGGGTGCACCTCCCTCAACCGACGTAACCTCTACTTTGTCACATTTCTCTCGCCTCGTCTACTGTGTTCGTCACCTACGTCTGATAAAACAAATGTGCTTCCTACAGCTTCAACTGCCGCCAGCTGACCATGGCCCTATCCCTGGCTAACGAACGCCACCCGTTGCAAATGGGGCAGTGCAAGATCGGCGCTGGATTGCAGACATGTCCGTCGTTGCGAAGTCGTCCTCGACTGCGCCGGACTGGCCGCTGCTCTCGGCCGCAGCGCTGGTGACGCGCGAGTGCCTCCCGGCGGCGGGCGGTGCGCTGCCGCACGTGACCCGCCGCATCAGCGACTTCCTGGACACTCTGAGCCGCGCCGGCGTGTTCGCGGCCTCGTGCCGACGCGGCGACAGCGAGCGCGAGCTGTCCTACTTGTTCCGGCGGGACCCGAGCCCGCTGGCGCAGACGATGGTGCGCCACGCTGCCGCGGACGGCCACGCGCACGTGTTGAAGTGGCTCAAGGAGCACGACGACGGCGGCAACGCCAGTCTCTGGAAGGACTACAACTTCAGCCCCATGGACGAAGCCGCCAAGACCGGCCAGCTCTGCGTCTTGCAGTGGCTGCACGAGAACGTCTCGGACTGCTTCGCCGGCCGCGCCATGAGCTGGGCCGCCAGCAACGGCCACCTGGAGGCAGTCAAGTGGCTGCACTTGAACCGCCAGGACCTGTGCGTCAACTATGCCATGGACTTCGCCGCCGCCAACGGACACCTGCACGTGGTGCAATACCTGCACAGCCACCGGCGCGAGGGCTGCACGACGTGGGCCATGGACGGAGCCGCCACGAACGGCCATCTACAGGTCGTGCACTGGCTTCACCAGAACCGACGCGAGGGCTGCACCAAGGCGTCGGTGGACGGCGCGGCGGCCCACGGTCACCTCACAGTGGTGCAGTATCTGTTGCAGACCGTCCGCCTGCCGGACGAGAAGCACTGGCTCGGCTGGGCTTTCACCGCCGCGGCGGACAACGGTCGCGTCGACGTGGTGGACTGGGTGCACTCGCACTACCGCGAGGACTTCAGCGACAGCATGCTCGCCTTCGCGCTATCCGCCGCCACGGACAACGGACACTCCGAGATGGCGCAGTGGCTCAGTACACAGCTCGGCGAGCGCCGATGACACGAATTGCATGCACTGGGCAGACTAAACACACACATAAGTACTCAATAATGAGCATGCCGCCGCGTTTCTCGGCGCGCGAAAGGTTGCATAGACCACCATCAGCATATTCTCCATACTTGAAGTATTCGGCGACAGCAGCAACGATGGCGACCAGCTCCAGCAGCTCTGAGAGTGCAGCCGCGTGGCCGCTGCTGACGACGACGCTCGTGGTGTGTCGCGAGTGTCTGCCGGGGGCGCTGCCGCACGTGTCCAGGAGGATCAACGTGTATCTCGACAGCTTCTCGCGGAGGGGCGCCTTGGTGCGCGCGTGTCGACGCGGCTACTCTCTTCGAGCGTTTGAGTACTTGGCCGCGAGGGAAAGCGACCCCTGCACAGAAGACGTGGCGAGGGCGGCCGCGCGTTCGGGCCGCGTGGAGGTTGTGCGCTGGTTCCTGGAGCTCAGCGACAGAAGAGGAGAGACCACCGACTGGCCCATGATGGACTGGACGGCGTCGAGGGGCCACATGGAGGCCACGCGGTGGCTATGGGCGAACCGAGAGGAGGGCTGCCCCTCGCTGGCGGTCATTGGGGCCGCGAGGAACGGCAGGCTCGAGATACTGCAGTGGCTCGAGCAGAACGTGCCGGTGGACGATAGTGTGTGGGAGCGCGCCATCTTCCACGCTGCCAGATACGGCCACCTGCAGGTGGTTCAGTGGCTCTACCCGAAACAGGGCGACCGCAGAAGCAGCGATCTGAGGTTGGCGCTGACATTCGCGGCGAGAAGAGGACACGAAGACGTGGTGCACTGACTGAATTCCCAGCGCACGCTGCCCAGTCATGTGTGCTAGACTAGAACAATCGCATTGCGATCCTCTAGCTGGGTTTCTTGTGGGCGGCGAGTTCGCCAGTCAATAGACTTGTTTGGTTTGCACGCACCTAAGGTTTGGAGCGATAGGCACGGAGAAACAAAAGTGGCGATTGAAAATACGTTGCGCACCAAGGACAAGAAGCACCAACCTCACGGATGTGGTCGGACCAAATTGACACCGATCTACTTCGAGGTATTGTGAGATCGGCTGACTCCAAGAGGAGCCGTCCTGTAGTGTCTGCAGAATGAAGACACGGTTGGGGAGCCGGCGGGGCTCCCTGAAGGTATGGCCAAAGTGAATATGTATGATATGAACTACTTCTAGTGCTGCGGCTCCTGCTAACCAGTGAAGCCGCAGTTATCGCAATCTAACTTGTCGTTCACAAGTCATCAACTTTGTCGTTATAGTGCACTAGATTTCTGGCTGGACATCAGTTTTTGCGTTATGCTGTCATCATGCTTCGTGTTATAAGCAAGACTCGCAGCCGCAGTCATCACGCTTGCCGTGATGACTGCAAGCAGATGGCGCTGCTGCTAACTTGGGCAGGCTGGAGATTGCCTCCACTACACGTCCTCTGAGGATGGATTTCGATTGAGGAAATGGTCGCCTCAACCAGATACACAGTGTAGAAACGCCACTTACATTAAGGGCAGTGTGATAAAATTCTCAAGCATGCTAGCGGAGTACTGTACACACCAAAGTGAGCTCTACGAATGTAGTGGAAATACATGTACTATTGTGCCTTTCAGTCAGATTGTCCAAATCGGACTCTTAGGCCCTGGTCCAAGTGAAGAACGCGTGCCAATGAACCGAGAGTTAGGTTAATAGTTGAGATACTTGGCCACGACTGGCACATGTGCTGTGGCTGGTCCAAGCGTGCACCGCCAACCACCACAGTCACCAGTGTACCCACTGTCTCGCCTTCACTTTCAATTCCGCCCCCTCAAAAGAAAGCACCTCATTTTCCCGTCATGAGCGGCCAAGCTGCGCCGGTACCGGAGTCGTGGCCCTCCTTGTTCGAAGGTCGTCGAGCTAAATGTTGAGGTGTGCGTTGGAGGCCCACGAAGGCTGCGTTGATCTGCAACCGAGATGACAGCAGCAGCGGCACAGGCAATAACAACAGCACATATTGCAGCAGTTTCACTATCCATCGCTAGCACAAAAATTCTCTGGCTGGCACACGTCGCGCTGGCGTTCCAGGAAGTTGTGTTCCTGGTCCAAATGGGTACAGTGTACCAAAACCGTTAGCCAATTGAAAGGCTTGAAATTGCCCAGCTCGGAACACGTTCTTCACTTGGACCAGGGCCTTATACTCCGAGTGGCAAACCAGCAGGCTATATGGATAGGTAAACTGACTCGTATTAAGAGCTGTCTAGAGGCGATTAAGGCAACATGGGATTAACTGGACCAATGAAAAAGGTTCTGATGCGGATAGAGGTCGTACAACGATCTTCCGTCTATTAGGTATATTATATTGTCCGGTCCTTCATTTTGTCCGTCTAATAGGTGGCCTTAACCTGAATGCATGTAGGGGTAGGGTTACATTATTCAATACACCAAGCTCAGTTTTAATCAAGGCACTCAAGTCGCTCAATACACATTACAGGTGTCCCCGCTGAATCTGCAAAGGTGGGACCAAAAAAAACTGCGAGGTTACAATATCTTCACAGGTTGCGCATAGAAGCTAATGTACTTCTTTTATAGACGCCAATGTACTGCTTTTTAATGAAGAATGTTACGGATCGACATAGCTGAGTTTGCGCTAGATACGATGCCAGAATGCATCCAGCAGTTCCTGATAGAGAGGCCGGAGTTACAGCATTCCAAGCCTGTGACGCCCAACTTAAGGCTGTATAGATTGAGATCTTCTCCTGCGGCAACCCTACAATATACCGATCAATGCTATCCTCGACCTTAATGCGCGTAAAGAGACTCTTGATGCACGCAATGATGCCCTGATCTAAGATATAATGTTCATTGTGGGCCTTTCATTTTCTACCGTGATCTAGCAACTCGATGTTTCCCGCAGAGAGACATTTAGCCGCAATGATCTTACTAATTCAGTACATATCACCAGACAGCTGTGGCAAATCTTGTGCACTGGCAGACTCCCGCACACTCTGTGTTCGCGGTAGATAGCCGATGGCAGTTGCAGATTCAGCGGGGACACCTGTAGTAAATACAATTTATCACCCAAAAGCAACCACTTAGGTCCCCACAGACACTATTCATTGTCTGGTTGACGGTATCCTGAACAATGCGCACGCACACGCGACGAATGTCAATTTAGGGGGATGCCTTAGAGGGACTGTCGCCCGAATGGGTTTATGCCTTGCTGCTGCGTTCCCGTCGATTTGGTTTCTTACAGCGGAACCCAGTCTTCTCGAACTTAGTAATCCAGCGCCGGTTCATGACTGTCAAGTATTGCCCCCGCCATTTCAGCATCCGTACCATGTATGTAGACAACCGCCCTCTATCACAGATCGTCAGAGCAGGTCATCTTAACAGGCGATCCAGTTAAGAGGGGGACGTTTTGGGGGGGAAACTAAAAAAAAAAAATTAAATGCGGAAATTGTCCTATTTCAATGAAATTTTAGTCGGAACATAACTAGAATTTCTAATGACGAATGAATCAAGCCCGGCTTTCGTAGCTGCACTGGTTGTGCCATGGCAAGGCATGCAAGCAGCATGCCGATACTAGCACTGTTTGAAGCATTTGTAGGGATTTGGAGGTATGAGACATTTGATAGTGGTACAGACAGCTCGGCCACGTGCACGTCTCGATGCGTTGGAGGGGGGGATTTCTCAGTGGCGCAGAATTCCAAATGGAGGGGGGACGAGAAGACTCTGGTGGCGGAATCTATCCGCTCATTACCTGAGCCACAGAGACCGAGTGCAAGGACCGAAGGCGGTGCTTACTGCGCGCTCTCCCTGCCGAACTGCGCGATGGACAAATTGTTCTCACCCTCCCACGAGCCCACCGCCGTCTTGCCGTCTTTGTGGAGACGAAGCTACACATTGTGGAGAGATGGGGACACATTGTGGAGAGATGGGGACACATTGTGGAGAGATGGGGCAATGCAGACCACTCTACCTCCTCGTTTTCCGAATTTAGACATGCATCGCGTTCACACCAAGGGCAATCAGGCGCTGTTTTCGAGCGCTCATGCTAAGATGTGAGCTGCGTTCAAGTGAATAAAGACAGCATATTTATAGGTTTGAAATATCGATCTATCTGATGATGCTAGTTTCACGACCTGAAAATAAAGACCGCAATTACTTGGCTCGACGATTTTCCCCATTTTGGGCCCTTTTTTCCCTCTTCTTAACTGGATCGCCTGTTAAAGACAGTATTCTCCGAATGGCCAGGAAAATCTCCCCAAACTGAGGCGGTCGGCTTATCTGTGATTGCGATGTACAGTGCGAACCCCCGTTTTCGAGGAGGGTGGACCATAAAAGAAACGAGAGGGTAATAAACTATGCCATGGACATTAAAATGATTTGCTATTTGACACTGTATTTCACTTAATCCGGGCCTTATAAATGAAGCCTGTTCGGCACCAGCAGTTGCGAATAGTTCATCGGAGATCCTTTAAAGCCCTCAGAGCAACACTTCATTGCGAAGAAGAGATCCACAGTCTTATACCATGTTTGCGCTAAGACAAAGTTCGTGTTTCTGAGTTAGTGTCAGCGTAGTGTACCAGGAGGGGCGACGCAACATTTGTACGATACAGAAATGTTTAATGAGATCAGGGGCATGAAAAGGTCTATGCACCCGAGTTTAAGTCAATCTCGGAGAACGTGTCATCCCTCCCTTGATACAGGGAAAACCTTTGAAAACGGAGATGTGCACGCCACTTGCGCAATCCAGTCCTATCCCAAAAGCTATCATCCGAGTGCCTCCGAATGTACGGAGTATTATTTCTAACAGTTTATTAGAGGTCAGCAGCCGCGAAAACGGGGGGTCGCACTGTTTTACCAGCAAAATCGCCGAATACTACATAACTGTTTTCATCATCTTCATCTTTGTTACAGCCAAATGCATAATAACATAGTCCGGTACTTGATCGGGTTATCTCGCTGATATTGTTTTTTGGCTTCTTGCTCAGTAGCACGTTTCGCACGTCCGAGTTAGTCAGAAGAGCTTGCTGAACTTCGACAGTGTATATGTCAACACTGGAGCTACCGTATAACAGCGCATAAAGCAACCATGACCATGCAACGTCGCTCTTGGTTGAACATAATTCCGCTACCGCCCAGCAGATCGCTGGAACACCTTTTCCATATGCCATGCACCCTGGGGGAGGGGGGGGGGGGGCTCGCTTGTGTTGACGAAGGTTATCACTGCGTTTTAGAAAATCTGGCCCACGGGACAGCAGCGAACCCCAGCTCGAATTAACTCGGCTCGTTCGGCTTTCCCGATCTATTAATAGCGCCGTATTTGGCAGACCCCACGCATAGGCATTATTAGTACGTGTAGGACGTAAGTCCTACGTAATCAGACGCACCCTGATCATGGCGTAGTCGTTGTGTCTGCAGAGCATGTTGAAGCTGAGTGTGGAAATGGTGTCTCTGCATACTTCCTCCTACTAGTAACTCACACGGTGTGACTTGGTTGTGAGGCTCACACTCTGTGAGTCGCAGCAGGGTTGTGCATATTCCCATCCTAAACTACATCGGATGCGCCATCTTTTCACGCCAGATCAAGTGTGCAACATGATTGCGTCAATTTGTATCTACTGTAGTACACGTAACGTACCATCTTCGCAACAAATAAACTTCTCAATGTGCCGCCTTCGAGTAACTTGGGAAACCAACGACCCTTCAAGCCTTCTTCCCAACATGACCATGTCTGCCACCGCCGTACAGCAAGTGGCACAAAACCATGCTGGTGCTCCACCTCCTGCTCACGCTGTCGCCCAGCGAAGCGAAGCGACCCACCGCGAACCAAGCTCGCAGGGAAACAACCAACCTGAAGCCGGCGTACCCGCTCCCGTGAGTGCTAGTGGCGACGCCCCGGTGCACGGTCCAACACCGCAACGTAACGGACCCCCTAAAAGTGGAATCGCTATTGGTGGCCTCCTGAATGGAAGTCACGAGTTCCGCGAGGACAATTGTGGCCAAAATGAAGACCAACCTGGCGGCATAATAGCGGACGAAGATAGTCTGGAGTTAGTACGCGAAGCGTACAACAAATGTGTCCGAGATCCTGAACAACTTCTTCGCCTTGCCGAAAACGCGCAACCTACTCCCGTTCGGGATGCTCCGTTCAGCGTTCAAGCAAGCTTTGGTGGAAACCTCCAAAATTTGTCACGCCCGAAGATTATCGTCAACCTGAAGCTGATCGACGATAACCCAATCATTCGAGACTTACTGGACAAACACGCCATCGTGCATGTGCACAAGCTACCTCGAAACCGACTGATGTTCCAGATAGACTCCAAAGAAACAAAAAGAAACTTGAGGGACAACGTTGTGTGTTCCTCGGAAAAAGACTGGCGTTTGAGGGTTGTGATCCACTCTCAGACAACTACTTCATCGATATCATGGGCGTTCGCACCCAAGCCACTGCTAGAAAGGTGTTTCAAGCGTTGGTACTAATGGGTTGCAAGCCAATCTACTACAACGCTACATTCATCAGCCGGGAAACACGAGTGTCTTCAGGGATTCTACGTTACGTTCTTGCAAGGCCAACATGTCCGCCGAGCTTACTGGTCAACGGATCGGTATGCTCACAGTGTTTAATGGACGGTGTCCTATACGCGGTCAAAGGCAGAGACGTGCCTCCTCAGTACTACCACCTCCAGCCAAGCAAAATGGCTCCCAACTCTCTCGACCTGAGCAAACTGCCGTTCGGGGAATACCGGCAGAAAGTGTCGAACATTGAGAAACCTCGCAAGCAAACGTCCAAACAATTAGGAGAGAAATGATCACGCGAGGGAGACATTGCCAGTCACGCAATGCCACCCCCGATCGGCATCGATATCACTATGGAGAGCGCGGAAAACACGGGCACAGTCCTAAGCCCGGTCTCGCATGGCGCTGAGTCCGATGACATCCAACTCGATCTATCCCTAGACATTGGCGCAGATTCGGACATGTCAGAGCCTTCATCTCCGACAACCGAATTCCCAGGCGATACATTCGCACATCCGCCCAAGAGAATACAGAGCCGACGAAGTGGTCCACCACCAACGACGTCGTCACAATCCTGGAACTCACCCAACTTCTGGAGTCACCTCGATGAACTAGACCCGGAGTTGGAATGTTGTGTGTCGAACCCCGAAGAAAATGGGGATTCGGGCTACCAAATCGTAGAAACCCGCATCAGACCGTCGGAACAGAGCACCAACAGCAACGAGTACACGTACTACTGTGGAGAAGCGAATTCCGGGAAATGGGTGATTGGGAGCAATCGGCAAAAAGATGGATCTTGACGGAGTCACTATACCGCGGAAGTGACACCCGAGAAGCCAGATCGAACGAATCTGGTGATGCGGGTGGATCGAGGCTATCATATGTGTGTGGCGTCAAAGGGAGACTACTGGAAATACTACAAGATGACACATAAGACGTCTACATACGGCAGAGGGCCAGATCCGCACTATCGGAAGTGGTTGGATCCAGATCACATGTACCCATGTGGATCCAGACCCGGGTCACCTGTACCCAGGCGGATCTGAGCTTCTGTGGGATGACTAGGATACGCTAAGCGGTGGATGGAGCTTACGCCACCCAGATCAAGACAAATTAACCCAGATCAGAGACGGTGGGATCCGGATCACATGTACCCATGTGGATCCAGATCCAGATCACATGCACCCATGCGGATCTGGGCCTCTGAGAGGTGGCAATGGCAAGTGAAGTGGAGAAAGGCGTTTGCGACGACCAAAGGACTCAAGATCAGCGAGGATCAGCGTGGATCCAGCGGATTTGGGAGAGGTGGATCCAGATCTCATGTACCCATGTGGATCTGGATCCGGATCCCGTACGCCAGAGCGGATCCAAGCCTCTGGTAGACGGCTAAGACGAGGAAAGTGAGGAAAGGAGGTCGCAACAGCACAGGGACCCCAGATCAACGCAGACCGACCCAGATCAAGGCACTTCGGAGATCAGCGGATCTGGATCTGGGGATCAGGTGGATCTGGGGATCTGGGACTCAGTGGGTGATCTGGCGGCTACAGCTCAACGGAGGGAACAAGCGATGATGCAGTGAAGGTAGAGGTGGTCCGTAGAGCCGGCAGGTACAGATGGGAAGATAGTTCGGATTGGGTGATAGGATTTTGGGATAGGATTGGGCATAACCATAAATCAGAGTCGAATTTGCCTGGAAGTGCTCAAGTGGTCTGGACCCGCAGCGGGGAAACGCATATTGGCCCCGCTCGACGTACGCTGTGGAGATTGGATTTGGCTCCACACGCACCCCAAGATTACCAAGCGCCAGCAAGCGGCCCTCACCCCCAAAGAGTCAAATTTGCCTTGGACAACGCAAGTGCCTTCGCCTTCGCCTGGAATCGGGATCGACATTGGCCCGCCAAGAAGCAGCAAGGTACTGGGTAGCAGATCTAGTGTTGGTTGAATAATCTGGATAATATATTGGCCAGATCAACCTTCCTAGTGAACTCCCTACAAGTGCAGATCAAGTAGTTAACGCCGGGTGATCCTTGATTCTCAACTACCCTGATCCCGCTATAGGAAGCGGTAAGTACGACAAAGGGCGACCTACCAAGTCGCAACAAGGGCCTACAACACACCACAAGGCGACCACTCGGCCGGATCCACATCCAGGCCGCCAGATCCAAGTCGGGAATCACTTGATCTGGACCAAGAACCGCGAGCAGAGTGAAGATTTCCGCGCTGCTCCACCGGATCCCCGCGTCTCGCCAAGACGTTCCTACGTCAACACTTTGACTCTTCAGAAGTTACCAGAGGAGCAAGATCCAACCCTACCGACGGGTACACAAGGTGAGGAGTTCAGCACTGATCACGGATCATCGGAGTGCCCCCTCCGTTAGTCGGTGTCCGGGCGCTGTTGGGAAGTTGGATCTAGCATAATCGCAGATTTTGCTGATCCCGCTACACCACACTACCACGAAAAAAAAGAAAAACAAGGTGAAACTATCGACGAACCCTATTACAGTCAGAGAATTGATTCCAGAGATGGCGGAAAACATCGTCAAATCAAAACTCTTTTTCGAACAAGAAAACAAAACCCTTCAGCAGGCATTAGAAGCAGAGGAAACGAAGGTTTTCTCGAGCGAAACGAGCTCCGAAAATGTGATGAAAGAGATTAGCAAAAACCGTCTAGCTTTCTTGCTGAAAGCCGCACGGTGGATGCGCCAAAAATCAGATCTGATTGAAGAACTAGCGCGTGTGCACCTGTGGTTCCGCTGTGTGCACGGCTCAGTGACCAACGGCAACAAATTCACTACAAAATGGAAAAAACGGACTGGGCTTACTGCCCCGACATCCATACGGCGTTATTCAAAAGAACCGGAGAAATGCTGGTGAACATGACGGACGAGTCGAAACTATACGATATCTCTCTAGCACTGGCGCTGTTTGAACTGCTGTTGTATGCCGCAGCCCATGAGATCTTCAAAAACGACTTCTGGATCCAAACGTTAGCCTGCCACCTCAGACACCCGACTACTACACCCGAATGTACTAAGGGCTATCCTTCGCACTGAGTGCGGACGGATCATTCTAGATCGAGTGACAAGCTCTGGGTGGACACACCCAATCCTGGCCACACTCATCCACCGGAGGAACAACCATGACTGGCTAGCAGAGGAAAAAGCGATGCTACAAATGCAAGTGCAGGATGGCAACATGCTGCTAGCAGCAGGCCCACTGTACATTGACTGCTAAGGGTTCGCTCTGGGAAAGCGTATCCATCTTGACCGTAAATACTAACGGTGTCAAGAAACATGGGTACAAACTGATTTACAAGACGATTTCTAACTACCACGTGACCTGCTTACAAGAGACGAAGTTTAGAGATGTTCATCATGCCAACAAATTTCAATTCCTTCTGAAAGCCACTTTCGACTGCAAATATTTCATATCAGACCGAAATGCCGTGCATACAACCACTCAGTTCTCTAGAAGTGGCGGAGTTGCAACCATAATCCATAACGATTTTCCTGGATTTGATTCAGCTGAAGAAATGGAAGATTGGACAATCCCCGGTCGTTACCTAGTAGTGCAAATACGGGTTCAAAACAAAGATCTATACATCCACAATGTGTATGCACCGGTCGACCCACAAGAAAATTATAACTTCTATGAGACCCTGTTGACACGGGACCTCAACCGTGGCGACGTACACTGGGTAATGGGAGACCTAAATGTGACCTTTAACCCACTTCTAGACTCGGCTACGGTGTCAGCTAGACATAACCAACCAAGACAGAGCGCTTTGGAGTGGATAGCTAGTCTAGGCGTATCTGATTGTTGGCGAATTCAACACCCAGAGCGCCGTGTCTTCACAGGACCACCACCCAGGAAAAACAGACTCGATTATTGCTTTATGTCCGATACATTCACGACACGCTACTACGGATCATCACGCTACTTTCAAGTTCCTCACTCGGGTGATCATTTAGCACATAGTGTCACCTTAAGGCAATGCCGCCAACCGCGAGGTAAAGGGTATTGGCACCTCCCCACAAAAATGTTGGAATGTCCACTCATCAAAGAAGCAATCGAAAACGAAGCAAAACTCCTCCTTCCAGACATACTTAACGCCAATAACCCTGGCTTAGTATGGGGAGGGTGGAAACGCCGAATGGCACACCAGTTAAAATC
Source organism: Phytophthora cinnamomi (assembly GCF_018691715.1). Taxonomy (NCBI): domain Eukaryota; phylum Oomycota; class Peronosporomycetes; order Peronosporales; family Peronosporaceae; genus Phytophthora; species Phytophthora cinnamomi. The sequence goes on from NW_027151016.1 coordinate 26,429, forward strand.
CCTGCAAGCAGTAATGGCGATCCAAGAAAATCAAGGCCTTCGAGCAGCGGAAAAATGCTTCGAACACAGCATGGAAAATTACGTCGATAATCCGGCACCCAGTGTCCATAACACTTATCAAGACGCAAAATCTGTCTATACAGAGCGGAAAGAACATGCGGCTCGACTCCAACAGGACTCTGCCTTTGATTTCCACGCGGGTAGCGTGGAGACATCAACCTCAGCATTTTTTCGACATCCTATTTCCCTACTGCGCCCTGTGCAGGTGACGTCAGTGAAATTAGAGTCGGGGGAAATATCCACCGATCCTCAAGAAGTGCAACAACGTTTTCGTTCCCACTGGGGGACAATTTTCGGAGACCCAACGAGTCCACTAGATGGAACTGTGATTGATGAAGAAAAGCGAGCGGCCTTGCTCGAGTCGATTAAATTGAAACTTTCAGGAGAAGATGTTGAAAAATTGGATAGTCCGATAACACCCGATGAACTCACAGCAGCTATCAAACACATGCGAAACAATTCTGCTCCAGGACTGGATGGGCTAACCCCAGCGTTTTACCAGACATCACCCGAGGTTTTTGGAAAAATACTATGCACAGTGTTTCAGTACCAACTAGACAGAAGGATTCTGCTACCTTCCCAACGAAAATCCTGTGTCACCCTTCTCTACAAGAAGGGAGACCGGAGCGATCCAGGCAACTACAGACCGATCGCACTTATGCCGGTAGACGTCAAAGTCCTATCGAAGGTGCTAACTTACCGCCTCAAAGAGGTTCTACCTACCATTACACACCCCGATCAAAAAGGATTTGTTTCTGGTAGATCACTACATCATCAACTACGCCTACTAAATGACCTCCAACATCATGCAACGAGGACTAACTCGGAAGCGATGGCTCTGTTCCTAGACTTCGAGAAGGCATATGACAGAGTGCTTTGGGAGTACCTCTTTTTTATTCTGGCAATCCTTGGCTTTGGCAAACGTTTTATCTCGTGGATTCGCCTCCTGTACAACAAACCTCTTGCATTGATTTTATTAAACGGGTTTCTACTACAACCTCTGCAAGTAACGCGAGGCGTGAAACAAGGCGATCCGCTGTCATCTCTTTTTTTCTTACTCTGTATTGAGCCACTTGGCAATCTTATCCGCCAACGCCAAGACCTTGGTGTACCGGTCAATGTACAAACCACGATAACTGGTCTATACTTTGCAGACGACTCGACATTGATAGCCACGAACCCGAATAGATTACGACAACAACTAGAACGGGTGCAAATCTAATGTCAAGGATCAGGAGCACGCCTCAACTTAAAAAAATCCGCGTTATTGTCACTAAACAAAAGGCAAACGTGTCTAGTATTCCCCGAAGTTAAGTGTCTAGGCCTCAACGATTCAGTCAAATATTTAGGCATACCAATCGGCCAACACATATCGGATGACACAATAGTCGCTGAACTCAACAACAAATTCTACAGAGGGTTCGGAATATGGGGTCGGCGGGCGAGAACACTCCGGGGGCGGCTCCTACTAGTACACACTATGATACTCTCCGTACTTTGGCACTTCACCCCGCACACTACGATCCCAACTTCCTGCGTTCGGAGATGGCAGCGAATGTTGAATAAGTTTGTGCTGACCCGGAAAAATGAAGAGGACTCGACCTTCATTCAATTGGCTCCAACTGAGCGACTGTATCAACCGCGAAAGGCAGGCGGATTCCAACTTCCCCACCTGCAATCACAACTAAATGTACAACGACTCCAAATTCTCCAGCAGTTTCCGAAGATGACAGAAGCTCCAGAGAAAGAAAACTGGCCATCCCTAGCAGCCACGTTCTTCGAGACGCTAACTCCATCCGTACCAGTAAACCACCCGCTAGACTTCCTGGACATCTCGCCTTCCAAGTTCAAGTGCCTGCTACGTATGGAGGCTCTGCCCCATTGGTGGACCGATACATGGAAGCTATGGCACAAGATCGAATGGCCCGCGAAAGGAGGACAGAACCGCCCTGCAAAAGCACTACTATGTGCCCCACCCTGGATATCAAAAACCCTCTCCTCCATTACACAACTCGACAAGGGCACAAACGAAACATTGCCACAATTGCGGAGCCGAAAAGGAGTTTCAGACTCCAGGTAGCCAAAAATCTACAATACGCTTGTATGAAAGATATTATTGACGACATTGGCAAACATCCATCAATTTCCACATTCCTAAGGAAAACCCTGGATCCTAGTAATACTAGTGTCCCTTTACAGACTCAGAAAAAGTGGCTCCGAAGTCTCCATAAAGAGATCATGCAAGTTATTTCCCAAGTGGAAGCAACACTAGGCAACTTGGAACTTCAAACAACCAAGCGACGACTTTCCTTCCCAACTTAGGAGTCAAAACAGCCGCAAAAATATTCGCATTTCCTCACATACCCCGGGACAAGGTGAAACAACCACTACAACCACAGCTGCTAAACCCCACCCAACATCCTATCTGCCAAGATCTATCTGCCACAACGTTAGAAGATGTTTCCGCCTTTGTGAGATTTGGACGGCAACACAGATCGGAACTCCTGCCAATTTGCGATGATCTATGTGGTGTCGAGAAATGCAGCCGAGACTGGGTGCGCAGAAGACTTGAGGCGCCGGCGCCAACTGGCAAGTCACAACCCATCGCCAGTCATTGGACCAAACTCCCCGATCGCTGATTGGCCTAAATAGGCCGGTGACAATGACTCGTCGACGGTCCCAAGTCAAGCGCGGGCGGTTGCAGCTCGCTAAGTACGGTGCGAACCTACTCGCAAGATCCGAACTTATGAGTCGTCGGCGCCTGCCCCCAGTCGTCGGTGGCGTTTCAGCGGCCGTTTGAGTCGTCGGTAACGCCACCACGTCGCAGGGAAAGCGCCGAAGAGTCGTGAGTTACAACTGGCGGTCCAAAACGGACGCGTTTATACTTGATATTTGTATTGATCGATAGGAAACTTAAGAGAAGACAAGATAAGCCTTCGGGCAACAATAACAGAACAGCTTTTCCTCCCAACCACGCAAGGGCGACACCGGTGCCTGCAGTGAACGACCTGCAGCTCAAGGTAAACCTGGTAGGTAGGATTATGACTGTCGGTGGGCACATCTACTAGTGTAGCGTGTGTTCATCCCTGGCAGGGCCAAGAGTTAGTGGCCGGTGTATTGGTAGCGACGAGTTGTCGCCAGGAACTGGAGGAGCGAGAGCGCACTCCATTTATTTCTTCCCGCCGGAGTATAGCTCCGACACCCTCGTATCACGCCGTAAAAGGCCGGGACCCTTCCTTCTGAGGGCCTGCGAGGTATATTTTGTGTGAGAGAGCGTGCTAGCCTTTGCTCGTGGCTAGTGACGCTGAGTCTTCCGTCGGTCGACTAGCGGAAGTTCGGTGCACAGAGGAAACACCAACCCGGTGCAAGGGAAAGTTCCTGGGCCTTCAGGTTCTAACCCTAACAAGCCCATTGAGTCTTCGGTGACTTGGTGGGTGTTGTTGGTGGGGAAAGTGTGCCAATATATAATTTAGCGCGTGTCCCTACACGACAACTGGTGCCGCGACCCGGGATTGGTGTGACCTTCTGTGTTTCGTGCAACGGCAGGTCGATCGACTTTACGAGCAATAACCAAGAGAAGAAAGGAAGAAGAAAAGAAAAAGAAGACGAGAAGAAGAATGGCGAAAGGATCACGTTCAGCGGCACCAGCAACCCCAATGAAGACTGGCGAAACGCGTGGCGACGACTCGACTGCGGCCCTGATCACGCCGCACCTCGACTCGATTGCTGAGCGGACCGTCAGCTTCGACGACTCGATGACTGGATCCGACGCCAAGGACGAAGACATGGATGATGACTACGACGACTACCTGGAGGAGACGGTGCCTGCGCCAGCGGTGGTGACACCCGAGACTCCGGAAGATGCAGTGCTGTCCGCAGGACGCAGCGCGGGCACGCGTTCGTCGTCGCGAAAATTCGCGGTTGAGCTTGACGATGACGCGCGCTCCGTTACGCGCAACCTCGCGGACGAACTGGATGATATGGATGGCCCTGGGCCAGTGTATGATGACTTGGAAGACTTTGAGGACGCCGCCGACGACTCAAGGTCACCGGTCCTGACGACTCAAATGACCGAGCAAACCTCCGGTAACCGCCGCTACACAACGGTGACACGCCAGCGGCCAACAAGGTTCTCGTTCGACTTTACGAAGAGATGAAGAAGAGCGACTGGGGTGAGCTATTCGAGCCAACGATGACTCGCCAAGCAGTTTGGGCCAATTTGTGTCACGAGTTGGCTCGCCCCGTGAGCTTCGTGACCATTGAACAAGTGGCGAAAGACACGGAGCGGTTCCTGAATGCATTGGGGCTTCGGCCCTCGGAGTCACCATGTGGGGGTCTCGAAAGTACGGGGATCGCTCCCCGTACTTTCGAGACCCCCACATGGTGACTCCACCACCTACGGGCAACTTGGACCGCGCTAGACGCACCACCGATGACTCAAAATCGGCCAGGAGCACGAGAAGCAGTTCAGGACGGAGCAGGGGCCGCCGCTACGAGCCCACCGACGACTCGTCGGACGAAGAAGCGGACTTTACCGGTGATGGAAGAGCGCAGATGGGCGAACACCTGCGTCAAATCCATGAAATGACCGAATTCGAGTTGCTGAACGCAACCCCAAGGATCGAAGTGGCAACACATCGATCACTGGGGCAGATCACAGCGTTCTCGGGCACCAGGAACAAGAGCGACAAGTCGATGCAATGGCTTCGCGCCTTTGTCTACGAGATGAAAGGGACGCGAGCATCACCCAATGAGTGGTGCATGCCTTTCGAGCTGAGTCTTCGGGACGGCGCTCTGCATTGGTGTCGACAACTGCCCAAGTAGACCAAGCGAACGTGGAGCCTCTTAAGCGAAGCTTTCATCAAATGCTATTGCTCCCAGTTCAGCCAGTCAGCAGAGACTCGCTACTACTCAGCCAAGCGCGAAGACAAGGAACATGTTTGCGACTAGCTAAACCGGCTCAATGGCTATGCCAGGAACGCCGGAATTCGGTTTGAGAGCAACGGCCGCAAGGCACGCGACCACGTCAAGCGGTTCCTCGAGACTTGCGGTGACCGAGGACTCGAACGGCGCCTGTGCCACCTGCGCATCTCAGATATACATGAGTTGGAAGAGATGATCCAAGAGATATTGAAGATTGACGAGCGCAATTCGTCCCGCGAGTCGTCGCTGCCTCACGCTCGAGCTCGGGATACCTCCCGACGACGTGATGACAGACGTCGCGATGACTCGCGCCGCCACGAGCGCTCGGAAGACACTCGCCGACGTGATGACCGCCGTCGCGACGACTCGCGAGATGCTTACAACCGCCGCGACGGACGCGAACGAGATTATGAGTGTCATCGCGAAGAATCACGCAACATGCCTCGCGTGAACTTAGCTGAAGCATCTGTCGCCGAACTTCATGAACGGGACACGCGGGACACTCGGAGCGAGCTGCAGCAACAACGCTATAGATATAATGGCGACAGCAACCGTGAAGATGGAAGTGAACACGACAGCGACGACTCACAGCGTTGCGGCGAAGACTGGGGTGATAGCTATTCATCAGATGGAAGCGACCACTACCTTGCAGCAGCCAATGACAACGAACGACGAGTTGCCGCTGAAGGCACGTACGCCCGGTCTGCCAACCGACAACCCAGGGGTGACTCAGCGGGCCGAAGCCAAGGCCGGGACAATCGGCTCCAGAGCCGTGGCTACCGCGACGAGAAATCTCGCCGGTACGGGCCGTGTGCAGCCTCCGGAGGCTTACATCACTTAGCGCACTACTGTCGACGTCGGTGCAAGCTGTGCAAACAAGTACACGGTGCCGAAAAATGTGAAGTATTCCAAGAAATCACCAAGATCATCACGTCCAAGGTGGACAGGAAAGATCTCACGCCCGAGCTCCAAGAACTACTGTTTTCGGACCATTTAAACTAGGCAGCCCGCCAACTACGACTGGGTTAGTCCCAATCGGGCTGCCACAGTTAGCCGAGCCTGTGATTGAAGCGGAGTGTATCTACGCTTTCGTGGGCAAGAGCGAGTGGACGAAAAATGAGCAAGGCAACGATGTGATAACGACGGTGGTTGAAGAGGAGAGAGGCAGAAGCCTCGGTGAAGGTGTTACAAGTGGAGAAGATGACAATGAAGTGATTGGAGATACTGCCGATGACTCGCTGATAAGTGCAGTGCACGGAGACATGCCCCGACGACACGCTACTGCAGTGCGATTATTACCCGGCGAGCGTATGGGATGGTGGCCGGTGCAGAATTCCGACAAGAAAGCACGTGATGAGACCCTGCTCAAGTGGGAGGCTGAACGCTATCAACAGTGGTTAGTCAGACCACAACCGCTAGTGGATCAACCGAGCTACCCCACGCCCAGGGGCATCATACGACGTCCAGAAGCGGTCGCTAAGGGGCAAAAAGGCGGAAATGTCGATGCTGACGACGGAAGTGACAACCCCGATGACTCGCCGGTGGAAGACGACTCGGAATCAGCAGTGCAAGAGCACTACCGGAACCCCCTTGCCACCGCCGACGACTCAGCGGAGGTGACCGACGCCGAAAAGGATGTTGCCATGTCTTCGGAAGCACTTGAGGAAAACTCGAGCACTAGTGAGTCGACGGCGCATGGTGGCGAGGAAGTACAGAAGGCAAACGGAGCGCCGGAACATGTCTCGATGACTCAAACGATACCTGCCCGTGCCCCCGACGACTCATTGGCGATACCCGAACAGACATTTATCGCGACGATGTGTGACCAGCCCAATGTTCCCGACTCTGTTTTTTATGTATACGGAGGCTCTCGCCACTATGCCGACGACTCACGCACAAGCTGAGGTGAAAAAGAAGCAGACCAGACCTCGCAGCAAGCCACCAAAGGCAAAGCCACCGTGGCCGACGACTCAAAACAAGTCGTCCGCCCACTGGTTGATTTACTCATACAAAGGACAAGAACACCGCGTTCCAGAAGCTCTCGTCGTACCAGGCAACCGCATCTGGCAGTACATGGAGCGGGGCAAATCACTGCCCACAAAAAAACAGGGGCATCCACACAACCATATGTTCCCAGCCGTGACCAAGTTCAAATGCGAGCTCGGGTCACCAGGTCACGATTTCAGTTGGAGCGGACATGCAATTATGACATTCAACTAACGTCCCGAGCCGCTCCAAGCGTCGCCGAAGACTCGCGACTTGGATTTGATGTTGGGCGTGATGCAATTGATGCCTCAATGTAGCGGGTCTAACTTGACTCACTACTTTAGCTTACACGTTGCGCAACGTGTATGAGGAAGCGTAAGTACTTAGTAATTACTTAGGTTAATTTTATTTGAATACACAAATATAAGTTAAGTAACAAAAGGATTCCAAGTGACTTAGATTAGGTAAAATGAGAACTGTATTGCTTGTAAATTGATCTTCCTCTAAAAAGCTGCTAAAACTGTTTATCATCTATGAAAGGGTTGGCAGCGGCTGGCTGTCAGAGCCCCGCTAATATGCATGTCTCTGATTGGTAGAAAGATGCTGCTTTCTACCAATAGGATCTTTTGGGTATGTGTGGACCACTCACTGTGGTGGTCCACTTCAATGTATCCATTGGTGTGTCTTACACCAATGTGAGGAAGTATCCAAAACGTTTAACAGATAACCTATCTGTTAAATTCACAAGTGGCTTGCAGCCACTTGTACGTGTAACCCCGTTACACTCAAGCTCTCTTTCTCGAGTATGGGTGCCTAAAATCGTTTTGGACGACCGATCCTGGAGCCACTAGCGGTCAGCACCCGCAAATGGTCCTGGTTGTTGAAGCGGAATACTCGTCGTCACCATGACCTGTACTTGGGGTAATGCAGCCCAAGCCGCAGACGAAGATGACTACTGCAATATTGCATGACTACATGGAGACTGAACGCGGCCAATTTGGATGGAAATCATAAAATCGATGGATTATTACAGACTACCACAGCCTAAAGACGACACTGATAACAGCGATTACTTTTACAAGCTGCCCCGGGAGTGCACAGGCGGCTCCCGACGACTCGGATGCCGGAACCAGCACGATGTTCACGGGTTCAACAAACTCATCCGCGTAATCAGCAGGTGTCAATCAAGTGATCAGCATATGCTTCTGGATAACCAGCTGGGTGACCAGAGACAGTTCGAGCGGTCACTGGGTGTCACGTTGTCAGCGTCAGCTGGAGCTCGCGGCTCTGAGCCTTCAGGACGTGCAATCGGCTAGTAGGGCACGTGCACCCTCAGATTCACCAAGCCGCAGAAGGAACTGAAGCTGCTCCGGAGTCGGTGCGGTGTCAGGTGCCATGGCGCTGTAGCAGAAAACCGCACCGATGACTCAGCTGCCGAAGACTCAGCAGCCGATGACCCTAGCTGCGGCGTGACTCTGCGAGTCGTCGGGAGTGATCGCTGCAGCTTTAGTTCGAGCTGCTGCACCGACAACAGTGACTCGCGAAGACACACCTGCTTCACGGATACCTACTGTGGCATATTGCTGTGCCACCAAGTCAGAGATGGGTACATTCGTTGAGCCAAGGCGGGCAAAGCTAGCGAGATCTGTACGAGAGCGCTGGACATAACGAGCGTTGAAGCAGACACAAGGAACACCACGACGCTCGCCAGACAATGGTTCGCATAGTGGTGGGGGCAGTTGTGGTGTCGAGAAATGCAGCCGAGACAGGGTGCGCAGAAGACTCGAGGCGCCGGCGTTAACTGGCAAGTCACAACCCATCGCCAGTCATTGGATTAAACTCCCTGATCGCTGATTGGCCTAAATAGGCCGGTGACGATGACTCGTTGACGGTCCCAAGTCAAGAGCGGGCGGTTGCAGCTCGCTAAGTGCGGGGCGAACCTACTCGCAAGATCCGAACTTATGAGTCATCGGCGCCTGTCCCGAGTCGTCGGTGGCGTTTCAGCGGCCGTTTGAGTCGTCGGTAATGCCACCACGTCGCAGGGAAAGCGCCGAAGAGTCATGAGTTACAACTGGCGGTCCAAAACGGACGCGTTTATACTTGATATTTGTATTGATCGATAGGAAACTTAAGAGAAGACAAGATAAGCCTTCGGGCAACAATAACAGAACAGCTTTTCCTCCCAACCACGCAAGGGCGACACCAGTGCCTGCAGTGAACGACCTGCAGCTCAAGGTAAACCTGGTAGGTAGGATTATGACTGTCGGTGGGCACATCTACTAGTGTAGCGTGTGTTCATTTACTGGCAGGGCCAAGAGTTAGTGGCCGGTGTATTGGTAGCGACGAGTCGTCGCCAGGAACTGGAGGAGCGAGAGCGCACTCCATTTATTTCTTCCCGCCGGAGTATAGCTCCGGCACCCTCGTATCACGCCGTAAAAGGCCGGGACCCTTCCTTCTGAGGGCCTGCGAGGTATAGTTTGTGTGTGAGAGCGTGCTAGCCTTTACTCGTGGCTAGTGACGCTGAGTCTTCCGTCGGTCGACTAGCGGAAGTTCGGTGCACAGAGGAAACACCAACCCGGTGCAAGGGAAAGTTCCTGGGCCTTCAGGTTCTAACCCTAACAAGCCCATTGAGTCTTCGGTGACTTGGTGGGTGTTGTTGGTGGGGAAAGTGTGCCAATATATAATTCAGCGCGTGTTCCTACACGACATCTGCAAATGCGCATCGCGCAACGTATTTTGCCTGTAACTTCGCGCTTCTGGTTCCTCAAACATCTAGATCTAAATACCCAGTGCCGCCCTTATCCTACAGGCAACAACATAGAGACAGCAAAACATCTCTTCAAGGACTGCTCCAAGTCTGATGCACTGTGGAATGAACTGTGGAAAGACTGGTGCCGCTTCTTTGAAGGCCCCCTTTCCTGAACAAACATTGTGTTGCCCCACAAGCTGCAAGTAGCACCACGCTGGAATAACCAACAAGCTGAGATTTTCACTATGGAATATGATCAGATGCATTACCCTCCACCACCGCGGGACAGACCGAAACCGGCTCTGCTTCGAGGGAATCGACCCTGAACTACTCAATACCACCCTTGCCGCGATTTACACAACATTCGGAGCTCACTACCGTCGGCTGCTTAGACAGACCGACAAACCGAATCAAAAGAACTTCACAAGCATTCTCAAAAAATTGGCAACATCCAGTTTCTTCGGGGAGTTCCAACGAAGAAACCACGATATATTCTGAGTACGTCATGTTCAGCTACATCTCACCCAACGGACAGGCATTGTATTCCAGACACTGATCGAATAAACGACAAGAAGATAGCACTACTACTTAGCAAATTGAGAAGACCACTAATTGGTAATCGACCATTCTTCCTTCCTTTCTTCGCAACAAATAAAAAAGGTTCGCAGCGTAATCATCATATAATCATTTGCTTTACTATTATTACCAAGTTTTCTTTGTACCGGTAATAGTGCATCCCCGACGGAGCAAGAGTTCAACCCACCATCCAGCTCCCTTGGCGTAGCCCGGTCTCTGGCCGGCCTGTAGCGTGGTCGCAACACATCCTACCTGTAACACGGTAACTTAGCCCCAACGGAGAAGTACAGACAACGACGGATAAATCCGGACTCACTGAATGACATCCTCCATACTATAGGGCAATCTCGGCTCCCGACACAAAAATCCGGGGAGTAAAAATTCTGCGATTGGATTGGTTGATAAACTATCCTATGGTACAGAAAACGAAGTTGAAACCGTATGGAAAAGCAAAAAAAATCCGTCTTTTTCGACAGTTACATTAGGGTACCTAGGAATTGTTTTTTTTGATGCTGCGAATTATCGCCTTTGTCGGTATGGCGTTCCACACAGCAATAGTGGCATGAATAGCACGAAGGCGTTTTTCTTTTCCGTGCCTCCAGTAGCTTTAGCACTATTTCTTAGCTTCGTTTTTTAGTGGCCCCATGACACCAGCACTAAGCGGTTGGCACAACGGTGAGCTGTTCGGTGGCAACCTCACACCCGGATATGCGTCATGCTGACCTCCCAACCTCCCACACCACGGCGCTGCTCGCTCTCTCTCCCCCCCCCCCCCCCCCCCCGCATGCTCCAGATGCCCCCACCACGTCCCCAAGACGGAGGCGCTTCAGCTGGTCCGAGCTCTAGTCCTACAAGGGAACTGGGTGGCTCATGAGCATGGCCTTCCTGGACCTGGGGGAACCTCGAGGCGGACCTGCAGAGCGGCGCCTACACGCGCTACCAGCTGCTCTACTGGTTCTAGTCAACACGTCCTTGGGAGGGTGCTGGCCGCCCGCCTGGGGGCCACCACCGGCCGCCACTTGGCCCAGTTGTGCCGCTCCGTACCCTGTAGCCGTCACGTGCTCGACGTGCTTCATTGCGCAACTGACCTCAAATTACTGTGTCGGCAAAGAAGTTTAGCTTCACACCACTCATTATTTTTAACTTTCTGATTGGCTCTAAAATAATTCATTTAAGCATTTCATTGGATAAAAATAGGGTTAGATTTTGTATGGGGATCGAATGGGGATCTGTCTCACCCGGATTTTAGTGTCGCCCGGATTTATCCGTCGTTGTCTGTATACACCGGTACTCGTGTGCCCTATGACAAAGGATTATCCCAATGGAACCGAGGGTATCCAAGTAACCAGGTACTCCTCACAATCAAGCGGGATTTCCATACATGTACCTATCTATCCTGACTACTTTATCATCTTCCATTTCATTCGCCTCCCTCGTCCGCAAACAACTGATGATTGCATTGTATTAGCGCTAGCGAGAATAATCACCTGTACCTATCTATCCTATTAATAACAGGCTTACTTCACATCCCGTAATCGATTTTCCAAGCCTGCGGTTGGTCGGTACTGGTACATCAATCAGTTCACAAGTTGCCCCCAAGCCTTCACAAAATACACCAGCCAACGGCAATGCGCTTCCAATTTGTGGTGCTATGGTTGGCAGTTGTAGCATCCCACGCAGAAGCTGCGGCGATAGCGCATCCCGACAAATCTGTTGTGGCTGACCAGCTACTGTTCGCTGCCGACAAGGAGTTCCCAGAGAGGGCTTTGAGAACCGACGACGAGGAGAGAGGTGGTGTTCCGGGATTGTCAACGCTCGCGGGGCTCTTGTCGAAGGCCGGTCCATCTGCTGAAAATCTCGCGAACAAGATTTGGCTGAGTGCTCGGACGAACCCGAAGCAGGTTTTCAATTCTTTACACCTCGCAGACGCCGGAGTTAAGCTCGAAGACAACCCGACTGTTCTGCAATGGCTCAAGTATGTGGAGATGTATCGAGCCAAGAAGTCGGGCCATGGTTGGCATGATAGCGACGTTTACTTCTTGCTGCTGCAGGCCACGAACTCCGAAGCAGAGGTGGCCAAACTGTTTCAGTCTCTCACGGAGAACCCGAAGTTAGCGACACTCGGAAAGAGCTTGCAGGAGACGCAATTTGCTTCGTGGATCTTCAAGAGCCATTTATTTTAGTGCGCTCGCGAATAAGAGAGCGGCTACAGAGGGACAGAGAGTGTCACCCGATGAACTAGGTGCTTTGTTGGCAGCCCATTGATCCGATCTCCACCTAGCAACGAGGAGTAAAAGTGGATAACTTCAGCATACACACCCTGTGAAAAGCGATTTAACATTTCCATATCAACTTCGAGTTGTTAAACGGCATCCCCACACTTTCCTTTTGGCCCAATGATGGTACGCATGGCTGCCAACAACGGTCGCACGCGGCTCTCTCGGTCCCTGAGCGGCTGGAGGCGCCTCCCAACCGCGCACTTCGACAACGCGGTGCTGCGCGAGCTGCCGGTCGACGTGGATCCCAAGAACTTCGTGCGCAGCGCCATGTCGGACGCGTGTTTCTCTCGAGTGGAGCCCACGCCCATCGCCAATCCGGAATTGGTAGTGACGTCTCCTAATACCCTTCTTTTAGCGGGGATAGAGCTAATTCAGGGTGACGACCAAGAAAATAGCGGCGGAATTAGCGACGATTTACAGCCTATCGACGCTTTAGTGCCCATTTTAGCCGGCAACGAGCTGCTGCCCGGGTCCGAGACTGCGGCCCAATGCTACTGCGGCCACCAGTTTGGGTTCTTCTCGGGCCAATTGGGGGACGGCGCTGCCCTTTATCTGGGCGAAATCGTCTCGGAAGGAGAGAGATGGGAGCTGCAACTCAAAGGCTCGGGGCTCACCCCGTACTCGCGCACGGCCGACGGCCGCAAAGTGCTGAGATCAACTCTGAGAGAGTTTCTGTGCAGTGAAAACATGTTCGCACTTGGGGTGCCCACGACCCGGGCGGGGAGTGTGGTCATGTCCAGAGAGACCCAAGTGCTCAGAGATATTTTCTACAACGGCAACGCCAAGATGGAGCCCACGGCGGTGGTGACACGAATCGCCAAAAGTTTTCTGAGGTTCGGGAGTTTTGAGATTTTCAAGGACCAGGACAAGCTCACGGGGCTGGCGGGCCCCAGCGCCCATTTGGAGAACAAGCACGAGATGATGGCCAAGATGTTGGATTTCACAATTCGACAGTACTACCCGGAAATCAACGGAGAGAAAAAAATATGAAAAGTTTTTTGAAGAGGTGGTGCATCGCACGGCCAAGCTGGTGGCCAAGTGGCAGACACTGGGGTTCTGTCACGGAGTGTTGAACACGGACAACATGAGCATTGTGGGAGATACGCTAGACTACGGCCCGTTCGGGTTTATGGAGCACTTTGATTCGAAGCACATCTGCAACACCTCGGACGATAGAGGACGCTACCGCTACGAGGCGCAACCCGAGATTTGCAAGTGGAACTGCGGCGTGCTGGCTGACCAACTGGGACTGGTGACGGAGCGTGCTGGTCTGGAGCCGACTCTGGAGGCATTCGATACAGTTTATCAAGCCGAGTACATGCGCTTGATGAGGGAGAAACTGGGTCTATCACCTCTGCGCGGTGATGATGAAGAGGACAAAATGCTGGTTGACACGCTGTTTGACGTGCTCACCCACACGGGCGCGGACTTTACGTGCACCTTCAGATACCTTTCCGGACTCGACGTGTTCGACTCCGGGGATTTTCGTGCGCGTGTACTGAGCCAGCTCATGGGCGTCTCGGAGACTCTGGCTCAGCAGAAACGAAAGTTGGAGCAGGAATCTGGTGGCGTCTCTGATGCCCAGTTCGACATGATCGTGATGCTGCTTCAGGAGAATCCTGTGCGTGCTCGGCAATATGGTATCACGCACGAGCTGGTTGCTCAAATGAAGGCCAATCGCGCAGCGAAGGAAACGCTAGATGCGACCACGGACGAAGAACGTATGGAAAGCATTCGCACAGCGTGGGAAGACTGGATAGACGTCTACATCTCGCGTGTCAAAGAGGAAGGCGATACTACGGGTGATGGTGAACGTCGCCATCGAATGCTCAAGGCAAATCCGTTGTTCGTGCTGCGCAACCACGTTGCCCAAAGGGCCATTGACTTGGCGCATGAAGGCGACTACGATGGCGTGCAACACATTTTCGAGCTTCTGACACACCCGTTTGACGAACCGAGCGATGAAAGTGACCTGGAATATGCTCAGCCTCAAGATCCATCGACTGCTCCGCTTTGCGTCTCCTGCTCGTCGTAGAAGATTTGGATTAGCAAGGCTGAGCTGGTGCATGGGCGGCGAAAACGAGAAGAGATTATGCAGTTTGGATCCGTGGCTTGACGACGCGATTCCTAAGGAATTTCCTATGCTGTGGATGAATTGGATTCGTTTGCTCAACGTTCTGGATTGACTACGGGGCAGAAACTGCAATGCCGATGACGGAAATCTATACAGTACATACTATACTGTACATGTACACAGCGTTTGTTCTTACTACGCACGCTACTCTTTTGTGTTCATTCATGACCTGCTTCCACTGTACCGTGCGGTCCGTACCCTCATTGATATGTATTATAGACGAGCTTTGACCACACAATTGCGCATTGATCGCTGGTTTCCGATAAATGTAGTCGGTCCTGCTTAGCCCGGGATTTGATGTTGGTTTATCATGCCGCGAGCGAATACTGTATCTTCCTCTGGATTTAGTTCAAGGGTTTCCCTGCAGTACTCGTAGCCTGTAGTCGCGGCCGCATCCTTCATTATGCGCGTTTGCTACGTTCTCCTTCGTGCTGTTACCACACTACTCGTAAGTGGGGATTCATCCTCAATCGAAGCCGAGGCGAAGATTGCAACGCCAGAAGACCCGGTTCAACCAATCCGAAGCGGTTTCCGAGTGTCGATAACATGGCAGATGACAACAACGAACTCAGCGAATAAAGAGCTGTCCTGGTACTGGGGAGGCTCACGACTTACCTCAACCCGAAGACGTTAGACTTGTGGCTCTACCTAGGAAGGAGGTTTGGAAGATTTTGAAACTGGACCGCTTGAAAGGGAAGGCGGTGAAACCTGGAAGCACAAGTACGACGTCCGCTACCTCAAGATGTGGAAGTATGCTGGCAAAATCACTGGAATTTCCTAGGCCAAGAGACCAACCGATCAAATGCGACCATGTTTCTGTTGTTCTTATAATACGTTTTACCGGTCAAATGGAGAATGGCGTTGTTTCAAGCCTTAGCGACCAAAGAAAAAAGAAAGCGTCGTATGTACTGGTGCTCCTGGGTATTTGCTAAGCACTGCACACGGAGTAACCCATCGAGTGTCCGAGCGTATTTTTATTATAGCAACTGTATGGACGCCTACAAATCTCATAAACCTGCACAAAGACGAACAGGAGGTCTTCCTCGCCGAGACAAGAACAAGCGCGAGGTGCTGGACATCATGGCGGCCACAGCGCTCTGCGACGGGTAGAACAGGCTCCCGAGGTAGAACTGCACCGCAGAACAGCGATGTACATGTAGCACATATGTAGCCATGTTCGCTAGTACATGTAGAGGCATGTCAGCCTCTCGTTCACACGACTAGCGAAATGATCCTGCATCTGTCCAATCCAGAGTTGCCACACGGAAGGGATCAGCTTGCTGGACCTCCTGGTCGACTGCATCAGCTCAGCAGAAGCTTCCCGACGTCGCAAAAGTCGTTCGACTTCGTGAGACCCACTCGAAAAGGAAATAATGAACTCGTTGAGTGGCGCCGAGCTGTTCAATGTCAAGGGTAAGGTGGTGATCGTCACGGGCGGCGGCAGCGGCATCGGCAAGATGATCGCCGACGGGTTTGTGCAGAACGGGGCCAAAGTGTACATCGCATCCCGCAGACTCGAGGTCTGCGAAGCCGTAGCCAAGGAGCTCAACGCCAAGGGACCCGGCGTTTGCATCCCGGTAAGAGGCATCTGAAATGAGGCAGTGCTGGTTGTTTCTACGTCTGACAAGATTCCGGTTGTATAATAGCTGCAAGTGGATTTGACCAGCGAGGAGCAGTGCAAGGCCTTCGCTGATGAGATCATCAAGCGCGAGTCTCGTCTTGATGTACTCATCAACAACTCGGGCGATGGAGCTGACACCCCCGTTGAAAGCACCCCAGCTTCCGGTAAGTTTCTTGACCATCGAAGGTCCAAATCTTGCTTTTGTTAACTTGTGTCGCCTTGTTGGTGCAGTGTGGAACGAGACGTTCGCCTTGAACGTGACGTCGGCCTACCTGCTCACGCGGTTCCTGCTGCCTCTGCTGGATGTGGCTGCCGAGTTTTCGGACATGGCTCGTGTGATCAACGTCGGGTCGATTGGCGGACTAATGCCGCAGAAGGTAAACACGATGGTGTACGACTCATCCAAGGCGGCACTGCACCACTTAACTCGCGTACTGGCGGCGAAGCTGGCTCGTCGGCCGAACGGAGGTCATATTCTGGTGAACGCTATTACTCCGGGATACGTTCCGTCGAGACTAACGGAGGGAGTCGCGTACGTGACGGGCAAACCTTTCGATGAGATCAGCGACGCGATCCCTGTTGGGCGCATGGGCCAGGACTCGGATATGGCGGGACTGGCCATTTTCCTGGCGTCGAAGGCGTCGGGGTGGATTTCGGGACAGGTTATCACGGCCGATGGAGGTATGGTAGGCGCTGCGGAGACTGGAGTCGGCCCATCGAAGCTGTAGACGAAAACTGACGCTGAAGAATTCAACGCTTTCCCGAAACTTTTGCGAAGCGTCATCGAGTCTCTTTTGTTGGGAACGAGGTTTGTGCCCGACGCGGAGTTTTTAGGTAACGCACTTGAAATGCACTATCTCGATACCGATTGATTTCCCCAGGAGCAAGATTTCAAACTCGGGCTGCGGAAGTCCTTTCCATTTTGCACAAAGGAAGATAAACAGTAGTAAAAAACAGTTAGCACGATGTCTACCTACATCGCCAATGTATAGCAGTCTTTAAAACTTGAGCTTCGGTTTTGGTAGGAACACAATTGACGCAATCATTATCGCATGGAAACCTTCGTTTTTCATTTTCTAACCGAGACCCACGAACAAGTTATGCGTCTCTTACCAGTACCAGTAGGTCTATAGTACCTCGCTCGCGTACCAGTACTGGACAACATTCCTACTACTACAGTAGTTATTATACTACGTGGTTCCGCAAGATTCACAGCGTCACTACTCACTACGTGGTTCCGCAAGATTCACAGCGTCACATGTACTACTTCCTCGTTTCCTGCTCTAGGGGGTAGTGTACAGCACACTGCCACTAGTATGAACCGTAGGCTGAACATGTATTTAGTACTAGTAGTAGCTTCAGACAACAATCTGAACTCTCTGTCGTAGAGATTCCGCTATCTGCGTGCAGCTCAGTACATACTACCTCCGTTCGGAAATAGATGACCATTTCTAATCATATTTCAGCCTCTCCAACATAATTCCCCTTCTAAACCAATCGAGTTGAATTCTGAATCTCCCGCGCTTTCCCAGCTCACTGGCCACCACACACTGCTGGCCCCCGCACACTGGCTTCTGGATTCATTTCGAAAGTTGGCGGATGGGGGAGATTACGGATAGTGAAAGCCCGGCCGTCTGGGAAACCCTACTGCTTCGCAGCGTAGGAGGCGTGCTTACACGTGGGGAGATCGTCCGGGTTGCAATGTACTTCCACGTGAGCCGCCAAGTTGTCGAGCGCATTGGAAGCGTGGGATCAACTCGATGGGAGATCGAGTAGCAGCTGTGGTCAAGTCAAGAAAGAGTGCAAGATGGACCGCCCCCCCCCCAACCTCGCCGACGCCACGCGCTGACGCTGCTGCGCCGAGGCCTGGAACGCTGGATTCGACCTTTCGTGCCCGGACCGATTCCCCCCGTGTCTCTCATGTACATGCGCTACGTGCCCCGCGCTCGACTTGGCGCGCGTCGTGTGCTGGAAGCGATGCGGGATCTGACGACGATGGAGGGCTCGGTTGCTGACGATGAGCGTGAGGCGAAAACTGAGAGCGTCGCTTGGACGGAGGGCTCGCGCCTCCCGCTGCCAGCGCCCATGGAGCATATCATGAAGTCTAATGGTGGAAATGATTACCGGCTCGAACATTTGCTAAGTACAAACTGATGCGAACGGACAGTCTTCCAACGTCATTGCCATGCGATGCAACATCTCTCAGCAAGTGGGATCCTCGTAGCACCCGAAGCCAAATCATGTGCCCCTCAAGTATGTAGTGAGATCTTAGATCCATTTTTGTGCGGCGGAACAAGAACGCCTGCGCCTCTCTGGACTGTGTCTTGCTTAGTGTCAACTCTAGATCTCCAGCCCTCCCACATTTTAAACGCCTGCGCCTCTCTGGACTGTGCCTCGCTTGGTGTCAACTCTAGATCTCCAGCACTCCCACAATTTTATAATCAGGAAAATGAACGAGGCGGAGCGCTGCGCAAAAAAAGAACAAGTGGTTATCTATTTCCGAACGGAGGTCAAAGCCGGCAGACTACCGGCGGTAATTACATAACGTGACACACGTTCTTCGTCACTTGCCCCTTATCTTACCTCGAGCAAGTCTCTTCAGCAGCGAGAGTGTCAGAAGGCAATTACACGTACTGTAGTACTCAGCGATTGTTTCCGCTTAGTGGCGTTGATGCTCGTTTTAAAACGCAGTTTGGGCGGAGCTTTTTCCGCATTCAGTCAAATCGCGTTATCACGAATTGGTCGAGATCACATAAAAGTTGTCTTCAGCAGCTTCTCGCAAAAAAAGCATCGTGTTCATTGACCAAACGGTAAACTTCCGGGTGAGTTGTTGCTTCTCACCAGTTAAACAGACTATTTCTTCTACGGCGGTAGTAAGTCGAGTATCCGTTAACAACATCCCAGTCCACGTAATCACCCGCCGCCTCACGTTTCTTCATCATTGACTTAACCTCCCTGGGGTTCAGTCCGGCGCGGTACCACCTGCGGTATTTCTTCTTTGCGATGGCGTTGTCAAGCATGTACTCGAACAGACCCTTCTCTTCTTCGTTGTTGGTTTTCTCGTTCTTCTCGTCGGTGTTGACAGACCTCAGGTGTCGCTTGTCGTTTTGCTCAGCAGCAACCGCGCGAGCAACTTCGGAAGAAGTCAGGTGAGAAATCTCGTTGTTGTTGACTTCTGCCGCGGCCAAGCGATTGCCACCAGCGAACAGAGCGACTGCAGACACGAGAACAATATAAGCGAAACGCATGGCTCTTGAGACTTGTCACCGGAGAGTGAATCGCGAACTGAGTTTCCAAAACGGAGGCCTGCTTCACCTCGAACGATTGGTTTATGGCTGCACAGGATCCTTTTTCTGTCCGCAACCCAGGCAAAGCTCGGGATTGCAGGACGAACTGAACCCCTTTTCTTCAACTCGATCGTGGGAATCGGGAAAGGTAGGGCTCACGAAGCCACTTGTTGTTGTTGAATTACGTCTTCGCGTCAATCTGTCTTACTGGGAGCCTAGGTGTAAACTAGCTAGTCTCCGGCATAGGACATGTGCAGTGTACAGTTGTATTACTTTGTTGATGCGGCGTGGTGGATAGGACTGCATCTGTATTTCGCAATGGCGGCGACTCACCACACTCCACTAAAAAAAACTACGGGGTCCACGCCGAATGAATGTTTTTCACTGTTAAAGGTTCTGGTACACGTACATACACCAAAGCTCCTTGACCCAAACCAGCACTATTATTAATAATATCTTGGTGTATTAAATTAATACGATTAATAAGACATGCGGACTACACATTGGCCCCGATCAATCAAAGCTAAGATCTGGAACCTGAGAAAAAGCCCCAGTTTCCCGCGTGTTCGGCTGTTATTAATAATATGCGGGCGAATCTACCGCACAATCATTTTGAACATTGATTTTGACAGGGGGCTGTCTTCACAGAAGAGGATTCATTTCGCAAGAAGCAAGCACCACTGAGACGATGTTGGTCTCCACGGCAAGTTTAACAGATGCGGCTTGACTCGCTGCTCAGACCACTTGCGGTTGGGAAAGGGGGCGGGGCCGGCGTGGGAGGTTCCGTCGGCGAGCCGCTCCCATGAAACGTCCCGTTGCTTGCGTCCATCGCTTCTGTGAGGGTGGGGGGATTCGGTGAGTTTGTGAACGCTGGCTGTGATATGTATTCGATTGTAGAAGTCCCAGATCCCAGCCCTGGGAAAAAGGTCATTTAAGCGTGGTTATTTATGGTGTGTTTAGTGGTCTCTTTTCAAGTTACAGGGCAAAAAGTGAACACGTTTTCCTTGGGACCTGGCAAAATGTCATTGATTTTTGTCAGGTTCCAAGCGTTGTCTGAACAGCGCCATTGTGGAGTTAAGCGGCTTGGTACAGACAGCGACTTACCTAAGCCGGCATCGTAAATGCCATCCTTCTAAGGAAAACCGGCAAATAAAATGACATAAAACACGCAAATTCGTTTCATAAAACACACGTAAATTAATATAGATTACTCAAATCATATGGCATACAAAGATAAACTCTACTGATTGAATATGATTGGCTGGTGAGTCGTTCTTGTCCATTGATCGAATTTGTCTGCCAGCTTTTTTTTTCGAAGTCGTTGTCTGTAATTGATGCGGGATCGTCAACACCGGCTGTTGCGGACACCATCCTGGGCTGAATCCTGCGCCTATATCATCGCGCCACTACGGCAACTGCCACGCTTCATATGGCACAACCGGATTCCTTCCTCAGGATACGCCCGAATTGCTCTGCGTAATCTTAATGCCGAAATGACGCGGCTGCGCTCTCAACTGTACTTTAAGCAGCGTCGCGCTGTCCAAATAGTAGAACACTATCCATGTTCGACATTTTCTGGCACTGTACATGTACATGTACTTCCGCGAACACCTTTAGTCCTCCGTAAGCAAATAAATTTGGTGTGGACGCCGACGGACAACTATTGCAGTGGGTACGCGAGGGACGGACGCGGCGAGGACCAAGGAGTACATACAGTAGGTCATCTAGGGAGTTGGTCGGCACCTCGGCAAATATCGCATCTTTGGTGATAAAGTATAGATCCTCCCGAGACCATGCCAAATCGCACGAGGGACCTATTTACCTACAAAAGACTAGGTAATTCGGGATAATCTATGGGTTTTCGTGTGCAAATCAATCGCTCAAGAGAGGCAATGTAACTATTTGAATATCACGCTTTTCACGAACTCCTGCACTTGAGCACTCCCATGCCAACTGTAACGCGCTTACGCTCGCTACCCTTCGATCTTATCCAAGTGCATCAACTCGAGCATGCACTGGTTCGATCGGGAGCGAGATCAACACGTAGAGGCGCGGGTTCTGAGCGAAGTATGAGGGGGCATACTGCTTGCTCGGTGTGGTAATGCACAGACATGGTATTGAATTGGTGCGAATATGAACCCGCTAGCATGCGAGGACACATCTCGGCATCTGTCCAGTCACCAGCGTACCGGTCGAGATCATTAACTGGGGTTCGTCAGTGTGCAGGCAGCACTGGACACACTTACACTGGTATTTTGACTTTGTCTTGTATGTGGGCATGGAGAAGTCTACGTAAATCGGCAGAACACACAGCTACACGCTGAAAAAACCGTGATTTGCTGGGAGATCGATTTAATCACGATATGCTTGCTGTCTCGAGAAAGGTGTGTCTCCTCAGAGAACCACCACTTATTCGCGCAGTTAGGGGTATTTCACCATCTACCGGGTATCCCGCTGGGTTTATACCCGGTCCCAGTAAAAGACCCAGTCTTTGACCAGAATATGCCGAACATGGAAAGCGTTCAGAGTACAGCGGACGGTAAGGACAAGGGCAACAATTTCAACCTACACGTACAGAATTGTACACACAATTGTGGAGCCAGCGGGCGGTTGTGCTCAGCTTCGAAATCTTCACGGGCAAGAACGAGCAGGACGCGACCAAGTAGCTATAATACATGTAGTGCCCGAGTAAGACGCGAGCGGTAATATAAGTGGGGCTGCGTGAGTGGCTCCGGCGCGGGGACTTTAGTTGAGTCTCCTGCGTCCAGTAAATCTTGATTGTTCAGTGTATATGCAACAGAAGACATACGTATGCAACCTGAGCAGGTGAACAACTTTACGTTTGCTTTCTCTTTAAACCAATCACTCTTGGCTGACCATGTTGTCGCAGTACATGCATAACGTCAAACACGGTTTATTTACGGCAGAAGCCGCAAACGCTGAAAATCGGGCTAGCCGTACCCGGCAGTACCAACTTGAGACAGAACTCGGATGGCGGTGGCCTTCATTCGGATAGCTGTGGATGGCCGACATTTTGAGTTCGGTTATTCCCGGAGAAACAGATGGATACTTTTCTGGTCCACGATACTACTCCGTCTCAAAATTGATGTCCTATCCCACTCTTTTTTTTGTCTCGAAAATGATGTCCTCAAACTGTATTTGATTTAACTATGGTGAGTAGTCTGCTCCCTGTAATTCTGCGACACAATTACGGCTGTTTTGGGGGAGCACTGAAGGCTCAGAGGCAGTCTTCCCTCCCGCTGAAGCTTCAGTGAGGAGGCTTGAACATGTTGCCTCCTGTATCCTGAATGCACAAGTCCATCGACCCCTGCAGGCTTAAGAACGCGGCATTATTGTCGATGGCGGCAGCTCCCAGTACGCTGCTGTAACGGCATCAATGAGCTCATCAAAGTGAGCTCCCGCCTTCGCGGCGTGCTTGAAGCCTCCATTGGACTGGGAAAGTAGGAGAATGGGCGGAGCTGGACCCTTGGTTTGAGGAGGAAGGGCGACATCTGCGATCTTCCGCCCTGTCCCAGCTCTGAAATCACCTCCGTGGCCATTCATTTCGTCACTCTGCTGTCAAAACTAACCGTGCTGAGTAAATAAGCACACGGTACAAACCGTGAGAACGCGCCGCGTCGTATTTGCCAAACCGCGCTGCAAAAGACGAAATATTGACAAAACGCGCATGTGTTCTACAACAATGGGACATCAATTTTGAGACGGAGTGGTAATATTTACAATTAAGACAATTGTTGCTCTTGAAAAAGTGTACCATGGTAGGCTTCATACCCATTGTACCTTGCCATATCTGGGCAGTAAGCCAGACATTAGAACCAACCTGGAAACATGATGCAAAATGTCAACTATCGCGCGAGCTTCCTCACCAGAGAAGAGCGTTACGACAAGCACTAGGCGATGCATGAATTCATGTTGTAGGGTTAGTACTGCAGCGAAAGTCACCAAGAGAAAGAGACATTTTCAACTGACGCGGAAGTTTTTAACCCAAAGTGATGGAAATGGTCCCACAGATGACGCCAACGAACTTCATGTGAGTCATCTGGCGTTAGGTGGGAGTACATGTAGGAAGGCATTGCCTTCAAGGCAATCCACGGAGAGACGTGCCACTAGTTCGAGCAAAAACTGCACCTGGTGTCATTTGGGCAGCTCCGTTTGTCGCCCAAATTAGTCTACAAACGTAGCTACTTGTATCAAGTCGATGAAGTGATGTGCTTGGAATCGCACGGAAGTGACTACAAGCCTTGATTTCGGGGGCGAACACTTCGTTCATTTTCATATCCCATTCACTTGTTATCAGATCCATCAGGACCAGCCTCACTTCTTGAAGACGTCAAAGTCAATTCCTCACATATCCAGTGGCCAAATAGCTCTGCCCAAAGCTCGTGAATTCAATCCCTTCACAATTGGTTTTGCCAGGCACCAACCAGAACTTCCAACACCTTCTCAGAGTCATGACCTCTTTGAACGTGGCTCAACTCTTCAATGTCAAGGACAAGGTGGTCATCGTCACGGGTGGCGGGCGTGGAATCGGCAAGATGATCGCGAACGGCTTCGTGCAGAATGGAGCGAAAGTGTACATCGCATCTCGCAACCTAGACGCCTGCCAAGCCACTACAGACGAGCTCAATGCCAAGGGCCCTGGCAATTGCGTCCCGGTAAGGGGAACATGAAGGGAGGAATGGCGATTAATCGATAACTTCATGTGTTATCATCGTGGCTTTCGCGCAGTTACAAGCGGACTTGTCCGGTGAGGAGGCGTGCAAGGCCTTGGCCGATGAGATCGCTAAGAGGGAGACTCGCGTTGATGTTCTTGTGAACAACTCGGCTATTGGAATCGAGACCCCCGTGGAGAGCACGCCAGAATCAGGTTTGTAGAACTTTTCTGTCGCGGTTTTGGAGAGCCTAATAGGACTAATGGTTTTGCATTTGCAGCTTGGAACGAGACTCTGTCGCTGAATGTAACGGCCCCTTACCTTCTGACGCGCTTCCTGCTTCCGCTTCTGGACGTTGCTGCAACGTCCACTGATGGAGCTCGCGTCATCAACGTTGGGTCCATCGCGGGTTTCATGCCGCAGAAGATCGACACCATCGTGTACGACACGTCGAAGGCCGCCGTCCATCATATGACACGCGCGCTAGCGGCCAAGTTGGCCCGCCGCCCAAATGGCGGCCATATTTTAGTGAACGCCATCGCACCGGGGTTGGTACCGTCAAAGATGACGGAGGGGATTGCGTATGGGACGGGCAAGCCCTTCGACAAAATAAAGCAGGAGATTCCGACGGAGAGCATGGGCCAAGACTCCGACATGGCCGGGTTGGCGATTTTCCTGGCGTCAAAAGCGTCGGGGTGGATATCTGGCCAGGTCATTACATGCGATGGGGGTATGGTTGGAGCCGCGGAGACTGGGGTGGGCCCGTAAACTAACACTCGGACACGCCAAGATGATGTAGCTCACAATATCAACGTTATATAGGCCGAAATAAACGCTGAGAATCTCTGACTTAATTGTCGCTGGATATTCCCATTGTAGTAAAATGTCTGCGATGTTTCTCGTTTCGATCCATTTCAGACTCCTAGTGCATATTGCACCGAGTAACAGTAGTTATAGTACATTTCTAGGCTCTCCTGAACAACACGCCCGCTTTTCTAATTTGAATATCCAGAACTAAATCTGAACTGTAGTAAACGGGCAGAACTGAAATTGTGTATGAACACTATGCGATGTGTCGGCACACAACACATCCAGAGATCGCTCCAAGCCACCCACTAGTGCACGATACGCCCGCTTTTGTGCCAATTTCCGGACAGAGCTATCTTGCGCTATACTATATTTTACTATGCAATGGAAATACACGCCCGTCGAGTCCTGTCCTCCTCACAGTCTGGGCCTCACTTTAGCTTTCGCCTCTTCGCCCCCCCCCCCCCCCACTACCAAGCACCAGCTCCCCCCCCTCCACCAGCCCCGCCTCCCACCGTCATGGTCTCCGCGTATCAGTACCGCGCGAACAACGAGAGCCTCTTCGCACTCGCAAAGGGGATGGAGGTCACCTGCGAGGAGGCTGATTGCGTGGAGTGGTGCAAGGAGGTGGGGTTGATCGACAAGACCAAGTTCTGCCACTATGCAGCATGCCCATGCGGCTCAGCTGCGAGCTCAAGCGTTGGCGCTGCTGCCGCAGTACGCAGCATGCCACAGGCAAAGAGGTCAGCCTGGGCATGCTGACCAACTCGGTTTTCAGCGAGACTAAGCTAAACCTATGTAGTGCCGTGCGACTGCTGCTGGCTTGGTTCATGCGACTTGCGCACGGCCAGGCCAGCGACTTGGCGGACGTCTCCGAGCGTGCTGTCCACAACTGGGACTCTGGGAAACCCGGATCAAGCGCCACGTCAAACACATGCGCGGCATGACGAAGGACCGCTTGGACGACTACTTGGATGAGTATATGTGGCGCTCGTGGTGTTTTCCTGTGCGTGTCAGCACAGCTTCATATCTGGCAGGCTTAGTTACTGCGATAATCAGAAATGAATAAGAAGCTTCTAAATGATATTTCTTATTTTTGAAAATTTAGCCACCAGCGATCTAAAAACGGGCGTGTTGTTCAGGAGAGCCCATTTCTATGATGAATTTGGCTCGACACTAGCGAAGACAGTGCGCTATTGAAGCTACAAAGGCAATGCATGCAGAGCGAGTAAATGTCGTCGTGGGTTGAAGTAATGCAGTGCGCATCTCTTTGCTAATTCTGTCGGAAAAGTGTCGTCCTTGAATGTTCTATCCGATTCTATCCAGAGTTCTAGGACTTCTTAATCTTTCTCCGAGCACTTAGATGGACGGTGCTGACTTTCACCCTTCCACTATCCTACACTGCCGACATCACCAATCGATCGTGACTTAGACCAAAATAACGCTCCATGATCAAAATAATCAAGGGGATAAAGCAATGGTCCACAAAACCCTACTCCTGCGTCCCGTGTGGGATTTCCGTTCAAACCCCAATACTACCTGCGGTGAGCTGTACGATCTACGAACTATACGTTGCTACAAGCAATACTGTGCTTATTCTCAAAAGTGCTCATTACTCAAAAAGAGATTCATTTCAGCGCTTCTTCAGGGGACGCACACTTTGTTGTAGCCTCTAATGTAGTTAAGTATAATAACGCTATCTTCTTCAAGCGTCAGCAGATAAATACCCTTAAAGTCGTGGAGGGTGAAAAACACGCATGTTTGTACAGTGCGGTAGACCATTTGGTTCGAACGTTGGAAGTTACCGCAGGTAAATCCCGGAGTTGTTTCGGGGAATGCGCGTTGTGCCAGGTCAATAAAACTGCTGGGAGTCTACTCAATAGTTGGAATGGGACAAAAATACTTTAATTATGTAATGTCGCGCTTCGTATGATGAACGAGGTGATTTCCCATTGATTCGGAGGGACTGGGTGGTCGACTTTACGGTGTACACACACCAAACAGTACTGTAAAGCAAAACTATGTAGGTGCACTGCAGACTCTATGCAACATCGATCGAAGCCTCCCGAAAACGATACCCAGGATAGCTAATCCCGTTTTGATAGCTTCTCGTTTTGAATGTAGTTTTCTCGTTTTGATTCTACAAATTCTCGATTTGACCGTGAAATGGTGTATTTACCATCAATGGCGCACCCCTTGCCAAAGAGGGTGGGTTGCTTGACTGACGAAGCAGTGCCTGAGCAATGTATCCGTGCTACGAACGGCAACAAACGAGTTCCAGACAAGTGCTTTCAGTTAGTCTAGACATGTTTAAGGAGCCCACTATCGTTTATGCAGTGTTCATCCATTAGCCCATGATTTTATTAATGCGTAGTTTGAGGCGGAGGTGCAGTTTATTTACAACGTTTTGTAGCCAATGAATGTTGGGGCAATGATCAGTAATTCCAACATTTAACTCTATGCAACTCCAAACCTTCCCTGGAAGAAACCCGTGTAAGCGTCAATTTTGGTTTAGCACTTCGCGTAATTCACGAACCAACCAATTCTTTGTAAAGAGGGTTGGCAATTTGCCAAACTAAACCATTAAACGTGATCAAAACCCGCAACGCAGGCGTGAAATGCAATCATAGCTGTTTTTGAGTGTAGAATAATGTAATTATCTGACGAATACCTCGGACAATCTTGGATCATCGTGCAGCTCGGTCGAGCCAACTCATTCGTATTGTTGCTATAGCAAACCATACTTTGTATATACTTAGTACAAGTATGCATATTCCAGGCTTACTTGATAAGATTGTGTCTATTCGAAATTGGCCGATTGGTTACCGATTTCGACAAATTTGGCCGGGATTCACAAATCAAAGTTAGTTTCATAGAATACCCTCGGAGTGAACAAGTAAAAACTAAACGTGATAAAATATGAGAGCAGTACTCAAGCACGAATCTACCTCAGCGGCAAGCTAAGCAATCACAAATTAAAATCCAGAGCTGTTCCGGGCGAAGCACATCTTTGTTGATTATTAGTGAAAACAGAATGAGCCTCGCGCTCGCCCGTAGTGTTACTTAGGTGCGGTACATTTTGTTTTACCAACTTGTTGTAACCGACTCCAAATATAATAAATAAAAACATGGTCCACATTATATTTTAGGGATAATCCTTAGGATTAGGACGCTTCTCCCGACGTGACTTTGTTTTGTCCCGACGTGTATTACGATCTCAATTTCGTAATCATTCGCTCGACGTTTTCGTTTTTCGTTCAGATTCTGCTATACAGCTTGGAACTCGAGCTCGACTGCACAATAGGTCTCAAGAACAACTACCAAGAGCGCAATGCTGCAGTGGCACTGCGTGTTGCTGGCTGTAGTCACCTTCCTCTCAATCCCCAACGCTCTGTCAGCGGCAGTAGACGGGCAGCAGGCAGGTTTTCTACCTGACCAATTTCAAACGATCTCCGGTACCATCGACGGAAATAGGTTTCTCAGAGGCGCCTCCAAGGTTTCCGTCACGGAAGAGCGGTTGCCGAATATGGATATTATCATCAAAGACGCCGCCTCCAAGGCGAAGAAGGCAGTGATCTGGAAAATCAAGTTTGCTATTTGGAAGTATATCCTCGGACGAGACCCACAAGCTGCGCGCCATAAACTAGGAATGGGAAATATGGGGTCGGCCGTATACTCGCACAAGAATCATGAACAGGTGCAAGCGTACAGACGTTTCCATCGAGAGGTGTTGGCGTATCCGTAGGAATTTACTGAAAGGGACGCTCGGTACCCTGGCAATGTACCATGAATCGAGCGCCAAATCGGCTTCCAGAGATACGAAGACGGGAGCTTATTCCAAAAAGAAAATGTCTTGCAGACTAAAGTTGGTTACTGAGATCAATGTTAAATTCGGATTATCTATTCGTCAAATTCTCGAAGGTTCTAACTGTGGATTTGCAGGCTTGTAGCAAGGAGACTTAGAATCGTCGAAAACCCGAAATTGACGAACAAGCCACTGTCGATATATGACACTGTATCATCCGTTGGAGCAACGTCGTAAATTAATACTTCTGAAGTACACAGGAAAGCTGTTGGTCCCAAGCGCGACCGACAACTTTATAGAATTTGATGGAGACAAATTATCTCGCTACGTGCAAAACTTGCACTGGTCTGAAGTTAATGTTCGTACTGTAAGCACTCAACTTCGGTAATACAGATACCGTTGGCCCCTTCAGTGATTGGTTGCTGTAGAGCAGGGATCACACAGTTGATGGAAGCGAAAAGCGGTACTGTTTTGCAGGTTTACCACCATAATTTTCCGAACCCTTAGTTACTAAACTTTTCTGGCCAGTACAATATTAGGCTAGTAATGTAAAGTACTGGATAAAACCCTTTGTACCGCGGAAACGACCCATTTTACACTTATAGGATGGTGACGTACCTACATTTGCGTCATAGTGTGGCTATGACACCTATGCTTTCGTTACGCGAAAATTTCCATCGTGCTTTGCGCTTTCGACATTGCTGTAGGCAGCATACCTGACGTATATCCAGCCGTTGGCCCCACCATTATGGTTATCCTCGGTAGCATGTCTCAATGTAGGTGAAGCGTGGATAAAGTCTGAGAGCGCACGGAACGTTACTACACTGTACTGCAACCGATTGGTTTTTTTACACCGATAGTGTATTGCGTCTCCTGGTGCAGCTTCAACCAAGAGTGTGATGATAAGGAGTATGTTTCAGCAAAGAACTCTTTTTCGAAGGTACAATCGAAAAACAGTGCACACATCAAAAAGCGATTTATTGGACTTCGTACAAAGTACGTTTTAACTACTGCTGGCAAAATCTAATTTGAGTTGAAGCCTTTTTAGTTTGCAACGACGAAGACGAGTTAGATTTATAGACGACAGTCCACAACGGTTGCGGCAGGATATTGGATGGGTAAAACGCAACTCGCTGCACGCAGCTCTACGGGTGAAGATCTGTACTCGCTTACGTTGCGCTCTGCTCTACAGCGCATTTTCTGTTGAGGATTTGTGAATGGCACGCGAAAGTAACAGGAGCGCAGGTTGCCCACTTTACAATTTTCCAAGGCAGCTGAACAAGCCATCCAAGCAGCCCAAGATTACCAGGGAAAATGAACTTCTTGACCTCGTTTGTCATGCTACTTGCTGTTGTGGCTGCTATTGCCACCCCGAGTGAAGCCCAGCATTGCCCAGCTTACATCTGCGGCAACGTCGGATCGGACAAAAACTTAGTTATCAGCAACTGTTGCACCTCGCAGCTCGTGATGACCTTCTCTGAATGCTGACAATCGAGTTGCACGGGCAGGTTGACCCGGTAGGTGCAGGATAGGTATAAATCCGAAAATGGTGGCCATGTGCAATCATTTCTGGTTTGGACGTGATGGTTAAATATAATTTTGTATTTATTTATTTATTTATTACTATTGAAACTACAGGTACGGGTACCCGAACTTCACGGAGGGACCTGCTTGGACGAGCGCGGGTGCCCGATACCACATCGGTACACCAGTCGGACCAGGTATGGCAAAAAAAATATGGAAGGAGTTTTTCAAAATAAAAATATCGAAAAATATTTTTATTTCCATTTTTATACATCAAACCCCGCTGAAACGGATCGCCTGGAGCACCGTATAACACAATAACTACCTGAATACTAGCCTCAACGCATACTGACGAGTGGGCTGCCACCGCAGGGCTACTTCAGCTTCAAAGGTGGCGGAGCCGACCATGCCGATCGAGGTCAAGACACCTGAGGACTTCAGCGGCGCCATCGGCGAGAAGCAGCCGGCCACCGTGCAGTTCTCGGCGCCGCGGTGCGGTGGCTGCAAGATGGTGACCCCCCAAGGTGACGCAGCTGACGGAGGACGAGTTCCTGGCCGTCAAGTTCCTAAAGGTGAGCACCGAGGAGCTGGAGAGCGTCTGCAAGGAGATTGGCGTGGACTGCTTCCCCACCTTGCGCGTGTGCAAGGACAGCTAGATGACCGCGTCGCACGTCAGCAAATATAGGGCCCCACCTAATAGAGCGCGGTTGTCAGATTGTGTCCGATACAAAACCGAAGTGTTTTATTTTCGTACTTACACGAATAAAAATAAAATATTTTTATTATATTTTTTTCACGGATAAAAATATTTATTTTTTTTTCCATCCCTGGTCGGACGGGTAGGGTGACCCGTGAAACCTCTGTTTGAAACAGGGGTCGCATACAAACCACTGAGATGAAGCCATCACATGTATCCATATCTCAATGGGCAGGTAATGTAACGTACACCAACTTGCAGTTCCAGTTTTTTGTTTACGCTGACGTGTTCAAGTCGAGTCAAACAGATTCCAGTATTGAGCAGCTCGACCACAATCGATCCCGCCGCCTTCCGCGCACGTGCACAGCCAATCGACCCAACGAGAGCCATGAGCGCGCTCCAGCTGACGCAGCTCTTCGACGTGAAGGACAAGGTGGTGGTCATCACGGGCGGCGGCCGCGGCATCGGCAAGATGATGGCCGACGGCTTCGTGCAGAACGGCGCCACGGTCTACATCGCGTCGCGCCGCCTCGAGGCCTGCGCGGACACGGCCCGGGAGCTCAACGCCAAGGGCCCCGGCAAGTGCGTCCCGGTAGTAAACGACCCACTGCAATTGCCTGTTAGTAAGAGAGAAGGGAGCTGACAGAAGTTGTGCCAATAGCTGCAAGCCAATCTGCTGAGCGAGGCTGGCTGCAAGGCGCTGGCGGACGAGATCGCCCAGCGCGAGAGCAAGGTGGACGTACTCATCAACAACTCGGGCGTGTCTTGGGGCGGCGACTTCGACCACCACCCGGAGGCCGGTGCGGTGCTGCTGCAAAAATTATTTTTTTGTCTTGAAGTTGTGCTCACGTTTTTTTTTTAATCAGCATGGAACAAGGTGCTGACGGTGAACGTGACGTCACCCTTCCACCTGACCAAGTTTCTGCTGCCGCTGCTGGACGCGGCGGCCACGTCGTCCGACGCGGCGCGCGTCATCAACGTCGGCTCCGTGGCCGGCCTCATGCCGCAGCAGATCGACACCATCGCCTACGACACGTCCAAGGCCGCGATCCACCACATGACTCGCGTGCTAGCGGCCAAGCTGGCGCGTCGCCCCAACGGTGGCCACATCCTGGTGAACGCCATCGCGCCGGGCCTCGTGCCGTCCAAGATGTCCAAAGGCATCTCGGTCGTCACGGGCCTGGGCATGGACGACCTGGCCTCGGGCATCCCGATCCAGCGCTTCGGGCTGGACTCAGACATGGCGGGGCTAGCCATCTTCCTGTCGTCCAAGGCGTCCGGGTGGATCACGGGCATGGTCATCGCCTCGGACGGCGGGCAGGTGTACACGACGGAGACGGGAGTGGGTCCGGCAAAGCTGTAGGTGTGTGAGGGGTGTGACAACGAGTGGTTGGTTGCAGCATTGTGTCGAGAATCGTGATGAGGAGTAAGAAACAAGAAGGAAATATTGAACGACAGTGCGGGCAATATTCGCTGATACTCGAGTGAGAACTTGTGGTAGTCCTTGTACAGAGAACTTGGTCGAGACAAACCAAGCCGTCATGGATATTTCAATGGCCCGTTACCGTAATACTTCTGGTAAGCCAAGAGCTTCTCCCACTTCTCGTGTCCTTTGCCCATGACCCCCCCAAACTCGTCGGCCAACTGTGCTGGGGTCTTATCAGCTAGCTTCCACGCCACAAATTGAAGTTTCCACTTGGTTTTCATCCTGACTTTGTGCACCAAGTCCTTGATAGCGAGGTCGACATTGATGAGGCGTCTCTCTTCATTTTGGACGTCGCTGTTTACTTCCGTCTCGGGCCTTAGGAATCGCTTCGTGTTCTCACCGTTCCGTTCGCTGTTGAGAGTGTGCGAGTTGAGCAGTGGGGCGGTCTTCGATGCGGCTACAGCAGTAGGTGACGCACTGCTGATAGCGACGAGGACATACACAGCCACTACGACAACGTTGTAGAGGCGCATAAGAACCTGGCAAATGAAAGCAGGAACTGGATTCGCGTGCGTTCTCGGAGGGGAATCGAAAAGTAGTGCGGGGTGTCCACAACCACTTAGAACAGATCTGCTGTCGAAAGCAAATCTGAGGATCGACGCATAACGCTATGCCGATCGCTGAAATCCTGACCTGACGATTGATAACGCAGAAGTCGATTGCAAAACTGACTTCTTTTGGCGAAATTCACCAGTACTGTAGTACCATTATTTGTAAGTTTCGTTGTCCGGGGTAAAGGTTGATCTCCATCATATGAGTTTGGGGATTTGTACAAGTGTTGTGGATGCGTCTTTGCAAGCGTTTCTCTATGTGCCCACACGTTCTCTTCTTCTCCCTGCCATTTATCTGAACTGAGATGAGGTTACGGTACCAATGCAACCTGAGGACAGCGAGATCAACGACACCTGTAGTATGTGCGGATTGCGGTTGTACTTCGAGCGATTGTTCAAGCAACAACCGTAAAGATGCTTAATAGAGAGTTTTCGCTGCGGCTCCCATTGCCATTCCCACAGCAAAGTAAACACAAACAGGGCACCTCTATGGGAAACCCCCTCCGCCACCCACAGAATTCGGAAATCTGTGGGAGCCTTCCCATTCCCAGAGTTGCCGCCTCCCACACGACCTCATGGCTGCAACGACTGTGGCTTCGAAGCCTGCCACCGAGCCACGTCGCTCGACAGCCCCACCACGCCGTAAGAACTACAGCGAAGAAGACGATGTCACTCTGCTTCGCCAAGTGCTGCTTGACCGGCCTTTTGCTAAGCCACGGGGCAAGGTCATGCAGCACTGGGACAGTCTTGCTGCAACGCTCGTAGCCTCATCGGCCTTTTTGCGCAGTAAGCTAAGTGGCAAGAACGCACAGTCACGCATGAACCAGCTTGTTCAAACTCACCGAGAGGCGATGAAGGAGGCGGAGCTACTGTCTGGCGTGGCGGAGGAGGTCACGGAGAGAGCAGCTGCTTGATGAGCTTGTAGAGCTCCTCGATGATGCTAAACAGGAGCAAGAATGCAAAAAGCAAAACGAACAGAAGAAGCGCGAGCGAGACGAGGCAGTGTCGCTTGTGGCTCGCCGGGTAGCCATGGAGCGACTGGAGCAATCTTCGGCCGCTGACGAAGCCGGATCCCCACCGAAGAAGCATGTTCGCCTCGCCCAACTTACTATGGCCATGATGGAGATGAAGGAGCGTGACATAGCAGCTCGCAAAGAAGAACGAGCCGAAGAACGTCTGGATCGCGCTCGTGAGAGAGCTGAGGACCGCGCAGAGCAAGATCGTTTACGCGCCGACGAGAACGAGCGCATGGTGAAGTTGCTGGATGCGTTCACGCAACGCATGATGACCGCGATGCAGAGCAAGTAGGGAGCAGCAGTTGTGTTTATTGCACGGTTATCTAAGCCACGGCTAAATATACTTGCAACGAGGGAGGTGCTAACGCAAAGAACGAGCTAATTTGATTCCCCTTGTAGTAGCAGCAATGACAGTTTGTCATGAGCATTGAGATCATGACGTACTTCCCCACTGGACTTAGTCTAATCTTGTTCGACTTTTTGAAGTCGATGAATGCCCAGAGCGTCTTCAGTCTACCGAACGACCACTCGACACTCTCACGCACAGAACTCATTGCACTGTTGAATGCCTTTTCCCTAGTTGACGTACTTGCACCACGAAAACCGGATACAATATACCGGGATATACCGTAGGCCGGATCACCGTATACAGCATACCCACCAAAAATATCTTGGTTCTGCTCGAAATAGTCCAGCAGCTTGCTCTCGCGCAGCAAGGTGACATCGTGGCGTCGACCTTCAATAGGACCCCAATAATGAAGCGCCAGCCCGTCTGGTGTCGTAATGCACTGGTAATTGAGACAGTGAATACGCTTGTGTCCCGAATACACTTGGCGCTGCAGGTTTTCGTTGCTTCCGGCGCGTGGTGATGGACGGCAAATTGCGTTCTTCGTTCCGTCAATGAAACCAAAGATGTTGGTGTAGTGGGTCTAACTTGACTCACTACTTTAGCTTACACGTTGCGCAACGTGTATGAGGAAGCGTAAGTACTTAGTAATTACTTAGGTTAATTATATTTGAATACACAAATATAAGTGAAGTAAGAAAGGATTCCAAGTGACTTAGATTAGGTAAAATGAGAACTGTATTGCTTGTAAATTGATCTTCCTCTAAAATCTGCTAAAAACTGTTTATCATCTATGAAAGGGTTGGCAGCGGCTGGCTGTCAGCGCCCCGCGAATATGCATGTCTCTTATTGGTAGAAAGATGCTGCTTTCTACCAATAGGATCTTTTGGGTATGTGTGGACCACTCATTGTGGTGGTCCACTTCAATGTATCCATCGGTGTGTCTTACACCAATGTGAGGAAGTATCCAAAACGTTTAACAGATAACCTATCTGTTAAATTCACAAGTGGCTTGCAGCCACTTGTACGTGTAACCCCGTTACACCATTCCCCCCTTAAGGTTAGACGCGCGGGGTCCCCGCACGTCAATCTTTTGGAATTGACCATTCGTCAATTCTCCGCGTTTGGAGAAGAAATCCGCGCTCATTCAACGATGAACGCGCCACAGAAAAAGACCTCGAAGTCGGTGGGGAGTCATCTCTCCATCGACGACTACTTCGGACGCCAGAAGGCGAAGTATGGCGACGTCGTCGACTTCGACGACGACGATGAAGACATGGAGGGCGAGGAGGACTCGCCCTCTAAGCGCAAAGACTCAGTGTCGAGCGAATCACTCGACCCTCATGCCAAGAACATTCGCCCGCGTGAAGGGGACGAATAGGACGCTTCGAGTTCGAAGCGTTCGCGTACTGAGAGCGATACCCCACTCGCTTCCGCTGGGGCTCTCAGTACTCCGCGCGCTGCTGCTGCAGCGCGTGATGTCAAAGCTCAAGGATCTCCGCGCGCTGCGCCTGCAGCGCGCGATCCATGGATGCCGTCCGCGTCCGAGATCGCGGACCGGTTTGGGAACTCGGTACCTCCGAATGAGGTGCCGTTATACGTATGCAGCGCCATCAAAGATGACGCTGTGGCTGCCGAGCTGCACTTTGATGCGGAGACGCATCAAAGGCGCGATTACTACATCGGACTCTTTCATGAGCTCCGATGGTTTCAAAGCAAGAAGACCTCTTCTCGCAGCAAAGTACCCGAATGGCAGGCACTTTGTCAAAGCTGGAACGCCTTTGTTGAGAACTTCAACAAGAGGCCGAGTGCTTACCGTGATCGGATTAAGCAAGCGCGTGATCGCTTCGAGACGTACTCGAAGCGTGGAAAGCTGGAGCAACTTCATGTTGCTGCTGAGGAGGCAAATGTGCCGTGCGCTGTGCCTGAGGGCTTTCAGTGCGCGAAGTGCTTTCCAGGCGCGGTCCGCTTGAGCGACCGCGACCTGAACGGGTACACGTCGTTCCGTGTGCCCGAGAGTCTCAAAGATCTCCGTGCTAAGTTCTTAGCACGTGAGGGTTCGGGCGCTAGCGATGATCGCAGCGCTCGTGTTACTTCCGCTGCGCCAGCGCGTACTGCTCTTCGTACGCCCTCACCATTTCCGGAACGTCCTCCAGCAAGACGTTCCGCGGCTCCCATGTATCTCGATGGGGAGGAAATCCTCTCCAACGAATACGAAAACGAGCCCCTTGAGGGTTCGTTTTCGGGATACTATGGTCAACAACCCGCTCAACAATCCAGCGGGTTGAGCCGCGGGCGTCACGGATCGGCGGTGGCGGGGGTGGGAACACACCCCGGGTATGATCAGCCCGGGCTGATCAGTATGTGCCTCTCCACGACCGGGTGACCGTCGTGAAGCGTCTGCAGGGCGCTGAGTTCGCCGCCCTGAAACAGGAGCTGGCGAACCAGAAGGCCCAAGTCGCGGCGGTCTCGCAGACCGCCTCGAATATCCAGGTCGAGTTGGGGACCCAGATGAAGGGGTTGCTCCAGCGCGTTCGCGCGCTGGAGGAGAGGTTGCTCGTCGCCGAGGCCAAGTCCTCCGCTTCTGCCTCGGCTCCTGCCGAGGCTTCGGGTCAGCCGAGCTAGATGGCTCGTGCTGCAGGTATGGCTTCAGCCGTCCGACGTAAAAGGTCGGATGGAGGCGCATGCTAGACGGTATGTCTAGCGTGTATGCGTTGCCGTGCCGTGCCAACACAGTGAACGGCCCGATGAAGCGCGGAGCAAGCTTGCTTGCTCCGAAATCCGAAACTGCATGTCTAGGCAGGTTTTGTGTAGCTAACAAAACTAATGAACCAACTTTAAATTCATTTGTGTTGCCTCTGCCCGCATTGTCTGCTATAGTGTCTTGGACAAACCGAATCACGGCTTGTCTTTTGGTGATGAAACTGATTGCATCCGAGCTGAAGTCATTCAGCTCGCTCTCCGCTAGAGGCCCGGCCTCTGCGTGGTTCTTTGCGGTGTCTGCGCCCTGCGCAGACCCGTGGTCGTTGGCCATGTTGTTGGGGAAGTCTGCGCCCTGCGCAGACTCATGTGGTTTGTCCATTGTTGCAGCTGACATTGTGCAAGTGTCAGCGGTTTTCTGCGGCTGCTGTGTTGCAGTCGTAGATCCTCCCCCACTTAAAGTGGGAGCCATCACTCCGAGAAAACTCGGTAGACGTGGATGCCGCATGGCATTCACGTAGAACGGTGTATGCCCGGTCGAGGCATGCACTGAGTTATTGACGACAAACTCTGCCATCGATAAGCACTCGCTCCAGTATTGGAACGAGTGAGCGTAGCTCTTCAACATATCGACGAGCACGCGATTCACGCGCTCGGTTTGACCGTCCGTCTGCGGATGATCCGCAGTCGACATTGAAAGCTGGCTCCCAAAAAGTGTAAACACTTCTTGCCACAGGTGTGCTGTGAAGCGCGGGTCTCTGTCCGACACGATGTCGGACGGCATGCCATGGTGTTTGAACACCATGTCGACGAGCAGACGGGCCGTCTGCTTCGCAGTCACCTCTGCTGGCACCGCGGCAAGATGTACCATCTTGCTGAAGCGGTCTACAAAGACCACAACACCGGTGTTCCCTCCGCTATCCGGGGGAAGGCCAAAGATGAAGTCCAAAGACATGGACTTCCAACACTCCGACGGAGTCGGTAGTGATTGTAAGGGAGCCTGCGCAAACGGCGCAGGCTTTACGCGTTGGCACACCTCGCAAGCACGGATGTACTTACGCACCCACTTATACTGGTGGTGCCAGTAGAAGTCGCGCGTGAGAAGGACGTAAGTCTTCTCACGTCCGAGATGTCCCGCAGTCGGGGCATCATGATACTCGTACATGATCCTGAGTCGCAGGTCATGGTCATTTGGCACGACAACGCGATCCGCGTTGTCGTCGACTGCATTGTAAAGCAGTAGTCCGTCGTGCACACGAAAGCGGTGTGCACGCGCTCGAAGGTGCTTGGGCAGCTTCTGACGGGACTTGTCAGAAGGCGCTGTGCCATAGGCCAGCAAGGGTTTCGCGTCCGCGTCGTGCGCGTACGCGGCCTTCACATCATCCAACAGAGATGATGTGGGTTTGCTCGATCGCATGGCGTCGATGGCATTGACGTCAACAGCTTCTGCATAGTCCGGCCGACGTGATAACGCGTCGGCCACCACGTTCAATCTTCCGGGTTTGTATTCGACCCGGAAGTTATACTCCGCAAAGAATGAGAGCCATCTCGCCATTCTTTGTGAAATGTGTGGCGACTTCACTGCGGTACGCAGTGAAGCATGGTCGGTGTAGACCACAAATGGTCTACTCCCAAGCAAATACACTCGGAACTTTGCGAGTGCATACTTCATGGCAAGGAGTTCCTTGTCATGCACCGGGTAGTTGCGCTCAGCTGGTTTCAGCTGACGCGATTGG
Source organism: Phytophthora cinnamomi (assembly GCF_018691715.1). Lineage (NCBI taxonomy): Eukaryota > Oomycota > Peronosporomycetes > Peronosporales > Peronosporaceae > Phytophthora > Phytophthora cinnamomi. Next base: position 65,385 of record NW_027151016.1, read on the forward strand.
TAGTAGACGACACGATCACGGCCCTCGTGATCGTGCTGCATCAACGCGCATCCGATTGCAAAGTCGGATGCGTCACATACGACGTGAAATGGACGATCTTGGTCGGCTACTGCCAAGATCGGTGCCTCAGTCAAGCCCCGCTTGACTGCATCGAATGCCTTTTGGCAATCGGGTGTCCAATTCCACACAGCTTCTTTCTTAAGAAGCTGTGACAGCGGGCGGATCTTGCCCGCATAATCCTCCACGTACTTGCACAAGTACGTGGCCAAGCCAAGGAACTGCCTCAGTTCCTTGACACTTGAAGGCGTTGGCCATTCATTTATCACTCTGACCTTTTCCGGGTCAGGGCGAACACCATTCTTCCCTACGAGACACCCGAGGACGGGTATCTCGCTCGCCCCGAAGATACACTTCTTCGGGTTCGCGTAGAGCTTATGCTCTCGCATAAGCTCAAGTAGCTTCCGGAGATGCACCCTGTGCATCTCTACGTCGGTATTCCCGTCCACAGCCCGGCTGTGGATGAATACATCATCGAAGTAGCTCGGTGCGAAGTCGCGCACCGAGCGCAACAAGTGCGTCACGCACCTGTCGAAAGTCGCAGGGGCGTTCTTAAGCCCCTGTGGCATTACTAGCCATTCCCAGAGCATGCCGCTTGGCGTGCTCACTGCCGTGAGAGGGATATCGCTCTCACGCATTAGGATTTGATAAAATTCATCTCGCAAGTCGAGAGCACTGTAAACGATGCTCCCGGCCATCGAATCGATGATAACATCTTTTCGCGGTATCGGCGTCTGCGCCGGTACCGTCGCATCGTTCAGCTTGTTGTAGGCATGAACGATGCGCCATCCGCCCTGTGGCTTCTTGACACAGAACGTCGGAGCACTGTGCGGGGACTTTGATTCCCGCACTTGTCTCTGTTTTTACGACGACTTTCAAAGAAGTCGTCGATCGCTTTCACTTGCTCTCGCGGCAGTGGCCACTGCCGCGTGACACAGTACTTCGTGCCCGGCACGAGATCAATCTCGTGCTGAATGCCCTTATCCTGCGGAAGCTCCGCAGGAATCTCTTCTGGGAGTACGTCTTTGTACTCCCTCAACAATTCGTAATAGGGACTCGACTTCAGCGAGTCCCAACCTTGTTCCTCGAAGCGCTCTCGCTTCGTCTTCGCACTGAGAGTGTCTTCACTCGCAGTGGTACTTCCCATGAAGAGCTGCCTCAGCTCTTCGCTCTCGCTCGCCGTTCTTTCGCTGTCCGAAAGAACGCAGACTTGCTCGATGCGTCCATCGTGCAAGTCGCGCGTGAAGCGCTTCCAGCTCATGGCTGGAAGCGAAGTCAACTCCGACGCCGTCGTCGGAGGACTAGCGAGTTCCATGTCACGATACTGGAATCCAGTATCGGTGCGCGTCAAGACGCTTAGCGTCTTGACATTCGGCGTCACCGCCGCAGTCTGCCCAGCAGACTGCTCTTGTTGCGTCTCGGCCCCGGACCGAGACTTGCGCAGCGTTTTCCGCTTGCGCCGTCTTCTTGTTGTGCGGAGCCGGGCTCCGCACAGTTGTTCTTCTGGTCCAGGCCCGGCCGTGGACAGTTGTTCGCCGGCGGACCCTGTCCGCGGGCGCGCGGTATCAAGCCCGGCTGCACGGTAACGTGTCCCTTTGCCGGCAGACCCTGTCTGCGGGCGCGCGATATCAAGCCCGGCTTGATCGCATGGCGCTTCGTCGTGCAGCCCGGCTGCACGACAGCATGCAAATTGCGTCAGTGCGGTACGTTTGCAACCGCCCGCACTGTTTGCAGCGTCAACTCCCGGAGTTGACACGCCTTCGTCACCTCGACGCCATTCATTGGCGGAGCCCCTCATGACCGAGGGTGCGTCGGCTCCGGGAGCCGACGCGTCGTTGTCGACCTGACCGCTTCGGGTCAGGGACTGTCCCTTACACGCTTGAACGTGGGTGTTGGTTCCCGGAACCAACACATCTTTTTCTTCCGACGTCGGCAGCATTGCCGACGTGGGTCTCGCTTGTGTGCGCCCTCGCGCACCTCTTGGGCACTCCGGGACAGCAGCATTAAGCGCTGTCTCGACTGGTGAGCCGCGCGCACCTGCTGGTGCGTGCGCTGCGGTAACAGGGCCATCGCTCTCTGTTCCGCTGTCGCGTCCGAAGCGCACGAGCGTGCGCTTCTTCCAGTCTATCACCGGATCATGCCGTGCAAGCCACGGCATGCCCATTACTACGTCGAACTTATCGTCCAGGTCCAGGACGATAAAGTGTTCGACAAACATTCGTTGTTTGTACGAGAAGCGCACGTTCACGACGCGCTTCTCGGTCTTCACGATGGCACCTATTGCCAGTCGTACCTCCAGAAGACTTCGAGGTACATTTACCTCCTCGAAGTCAAGTCTCGACAGGCTTCGTAGTCGAACAAAGTTGTTCGACGCGCCCGAATCTACCAAAGCTCGAAGAAAGTCACTCGCTCTCTTCGAGTAAACCTTCAAGATGACTAGGTTCGGCCTGTCATCTTGTTTCTTGCAGTGAGAGCTGGTCTCACTGGGGGCTGCAGTCCTCAGTGTCGCGTGCCCGATGTCGGCACGCGCGACTGCATTACCAGTAGGGCGCCCCGCGCCTACTGGATGTTCGCGTTTTTTGTTGGTCCGCGGCGATGCCTAACATCGCCACGACGGCCACCTCCAGGGGGCATGGGAGCTGTGCACTCCCGTGCAAAGTGACCGATCCTTCCGCAACGGAAGCATCGCACGTTACCTCCCTGCTGCTGGTAACCAGGAGTTGTTGTATTCGAGAGGTCCATTGGTTCTGGACCTCTCGGCCTCGCTACCGGGCGCGGTTGCGGCCTCGGCACGTTCACATGCAGTTTAGCCTGCCGCAGGCTAAACGCTTCTTGCATGGCAAGAGTAATCGCAGCTTCGAGAGTACTCGGGTACTCTCGGAAGAGATAGGTCTTCACAGGCCCATCTCTAAGCCCCTTCATGAACGTGACGACCTTGGTCGCCTCGTCAATCGGGTTAGTCACGATATTTGATACCAAATATCGTGCGCGCTGCGCGTAAGCATGGACGTCATGCTTACCCTGCTGAAGGTCGAGGAACTCCGCCCTCGACCGGAACTCGTTTTGATGGGGCTCAAACGCTTGTCTGAGCTCCTCTTTGAATACTTCGTACGTGTAGGATTGGAGAGTCGGCGCCCATACGCCCAACTCCTTGCGCGTCCGCCAAGGCAGGACATGGCGAACGCGACCTTCGACAGTGGGTCGACGATGCGTCGAGCCGCTATGGCTGTGTCGAGTTCGACAAGCCATCGGAGGAGAGGCTCGCCCTCTCTTCCCACGTAATTGCTTACGCTCAACTTTAATGGTTGAGCACGCGGTGTCGTCCCTGACGACGCCGTCACTGAGGAAGCAGCGTCACGCTGCTCCTTCATGATGAACCCCAGAGCAACACCATGTTGCTCCGTCGGTGATAGCGTACGCAGCATTGTAGCTATCGCCGCTTCTCCAATGACTGTTGACAGTCGTTGGAGGGCCTCCCACTCTGGGTCAGACAGGTGGGGGCAGTCAGCGCGTGCAACATGCGTTGCAGGCGTGTTGGAGCTCTCCATGGGCACCTCCGTGCTCATGTGGTTCTCGGCTCCGCGTTCGTACACCGCGTACGAACGTCAAGCAGTCGGTCGTTGGACGGACTACAAAGTGCTACCAGGTGTAGTGGGTCTAACTTGACTCACTACTTTAGCTTACACGTTGCGCAACGTGTATGAGGAAGCGTAAGTACTTAGTAATTACTTAGGTTAATTATATTTGAATACACAAATATAAGTGAAGTAAGAAAGGATTCCAAGTGACTTAGATTAGGTAAAATGAGAACTGTATTGCTTGTAAATTGATCTTCCTCTAAAATCTGCTAAAAACTGTTTATCATCTATGAAAGGGTTGGCAGCGGCTGGCTGTTAGCGCCCCGCGAATATGCATGTCTCTGATTGGTAGAAAGATGCTGCTTTCTACCAATAGGATCTTTTGGGTATGTGTGGACCACTCATTGTGGTGGTCCACTTCAATGTATCCATCGGTGTGTCTTACACCAATGTGAGGAAGTATCCAAAACGTTTAACAGATAACCTATCTGTTAAATTCACAAGTGGCTTGCAGTCACTTGTACGTGTAACCCCGTTACAGTTGGTCGTTGGAGCACCTTTCTGGTTGATAGCATCGGCGTAGATAGCAATACGACTTTGAATTATATGCTTGTGAAAGTAAATTGTTTCTTCATATCTATCGAACAACACTTCAACTAGTAGAATGTTAGATTAAATCGCCAGCTCCCCACATCATACAGCAATATAACCTTACCCATGTGCAGAACAATACGACTGAGCGCGCCCTCTGACCGTCCGAATGTCTTGCACATGTCCGCTAGTCGCTTGGGGTAGCTGAGGCGGTGCAGTAGAATGCAGAGAGCTTCCGTCTTATGCACACAGTCACGATGCTTCGTCATCACCCACTCGGGCAGCTCGAACAGCGAAGGCAGCTGCAATATGCCCGCCACGTCGAAACGAAAGTCGAACTCGGCGTCCACATCCGTCGTAGCAGTGATGCAGAAGCGGATGTTAAGCACGACAGGGCGCTCGACGGGCGGGCGATAGAGAGCTGCAACCATAAGAACCATGGCGTCACTGCATCCTGTGTCCTCGAGTAGAGCGCACAGCAGAAGAATCTCGTCCGCCGTCATCTTCACTTGTTCAGGAGTGACTGGAAGCAAGGGGCTCAGCTTGAGCCTTCTATAAAGCATGACATGCTATTTAATAAGGTGATTTGCTGGGACTGGGAAACCGCGAAAAGTGGTTTTGATCTCCCATAGCCACACCTGAGAGACTATCTGGGAATGAGAAAGGAAAACTTGCAAAAACTCTCTAATGATCGTGGGTTACGCGAGATAATAATATCATATTAATTAACAATATGATATAATAATATTATTATAGACAAGTACACACGTGGCCACAGCATCACAAGAGCCGCGTTTATGGGGGGGGGGGGGAAAAGATCGTGGATGCGAAATTACCGTAGTCAGTAGAAACGCTCCCCTTCCAAAGAGAAGTTTTCGTTTTACATTGCGAACTACGAAAAATTCAATACTTAACTTTTCAAGTTAAGTTTCTTTTCCTCCTCCTTCTTCGTCTCCGGCAGTAACTAGGCATTGACGTATTAAACTGATATCTCGGGGGAGAGGAGTTTGCGTTTTGCCAGCATGCGCTGCTCTTGGATTGCACTAACGAGTTTGTATGGATACATCTTACATGACCTGGAGTATCGTACTTCACTAAAATAATGCTTAAAACAAAATAACTGCAGATTGGTGATTTTCGCTCATTTTCTTTGTCTGAGGAAATTTTCTGAAAGCAAGACAGCCAAGTGCTCAAATCTCGATTTCCATAACAAATCCATATTTACCCCATATTTAACCCCAAGAATGGGTCGTATCCCAGCTGCGATATATTTCATGAAAACGTCACTTGTATGCAAACGCTACAGAGTCGAAAGCGCTATAATAACTATCGCAAGCAAAATACCGGCAACTGCGATAGTGGCTGTCGGTATCGGGCAAGCTTGCACGAAATAGTTGAGCGGTAGATCCGGTTCAGCCTCGTACTACGTGTACAGCCAGCAGCTTTGGCGTCTGTACGTTATTATTGCGTGGCCACTGCGTTAACCCGAATCTGTCGGCCAATGTACTCGACTTGGAAAGATGCTTGGACGAGCTAACTGGTGCCTAAAACGACTCCATACCTCACACACTTCACCTCGGACCTCTCTGATGCCGTTCAAGTTGAAACGACCGCGATATGGACCGTCCACCCATTCGTGATTGGATGAGATGATGGCGCCGGGGGGCTTGGATGAGATGATGGCGCCGGGGGGCTTGGACGAGCTGCTGCTGCGCCGATGGGATCTCGCAGCGTCTAGAGGTGCGTCGGGTGTGGGTGACGGAGGCGGGCGCTAGGGCATGAACTTACGTCCAGTGGGAGGGCAGGCGTCATGCGCACGGACGTGAACGACACATTTCGTCGTCGGGTTCCGGGGGAGTTGGGACTCGTGGTGCAGTTTAACCCGAGCCACCTCAAGGTGAGAGGGAGGGCCGACTTGGCAACGTTGGGAGCTCACTCCGAGTATTGTCATGCTTCTCAGAGCAAACGACCCGTGGATAAGCAACTTCTGGCCCCACCAACGCACGCGACACCGGACAAACCGAAAACAGGGGGGTTCAACTTCACAAAAGCCAAGTAAGACGTGAACCCAAGTAGTCAAACTGGCGTCGGGACGACTGATTTGCCCCCTTCCGTTTTGGTGACCAGATCACCTGAGTTTCTTGGCGGTTTGTGCTTTGTCACGGACGACGAGCAGCGTATCCCAGTTGTGCACCCCGTCGAGCTGAAAGAACGAGAGGGTGACACTAGCACTGAGGTGGAACACATCGTTCTTGTCAACGTGGCCCCTTTGGTACGAATTGGCCTTCCAGTGAGGTTGTGGCATGTAGTTTTAGCATTCTTACAATCCTACTGGATGTGAGCAGATGCGCGGCCACTTGCTGTTCGTTCTCGACATGAACAGCTTGCGACCGCAGAAAATGTCGGAGAAGTTCCTGTTGTATGCGCTGAGCATCTCGCAGGCAATGCAAAACGAGAACTTCACACTCGGTATGCCATGTTGGAGACCACAGCGTAGCAAGAACTTGGACTGATCGTACTCACTGATTCAACAGGGTTCAATAGCGCTGGAGCTTGGTCGTCGGTGAACCATTTTCATTTGCAGGGTTACTTTTTTCCGTGTGTGGAAGGGGAGGCGAGTGCGACATTCCCTGTTGCGGCTCAACCTCGACAAGAGGTGTTTCGCGCTGATGGGGCAATCGTGAAAGTCATCCCGACCTGGAAGACCACTTGCTTTGTCCTGGAACCTGAGCGCGCAGGGACTGATGCGACTCAAGTCGTCAAGATCGCATGGGCTCTCCTTGAGCTGCTGCAAGCCCAAGAAATTCCGCACAATCTCTTGGTTGTAGGCGAGGCGGTGTTTGTTTTCCCACGCCAGCAGCAACGCGAAAACGGAATCGGTTTGTTCTCTGATCAGACATACATCGATGGAAATGTGGACTCAACCTCCGATCATGCTGGTCGACTGCGCGTAGCCGTCGCTGAGTTGTCCGGGCTCGTTATTGCTGGGGATCAGGTGGCGTACGATAACCTTACGGAGGACATGTTCAACACCGTTCTGGAGAAAGAAGTTTCCCTCCCTCCGGTATGCTCCTGACCTCTCCCGAGCCTCGACTTGCATAACTCTAATGTTTGTTGTGCTTGTTGTCGGCATTGTAGAGTACAGAAGCAGTGCTCCTGGCCGAGTGGAAGGCGACATTTGGCCACTAGCTCGTCCAGCAAATGAGTGGAGGCGGATGCTTGTATATTCGTTTGCCATCCTAGTTCCTGCTCTCATCATCAGTAGTATTTTTGGTACTTCTTGTCGCTATAAGCATCATTGGGATAATCAACAGGTGCGGTTTTGGTGTCATTGTGGCGCGGACCTTCACCAGAATAGCAACTGCTCGGCCGACGGGGGTCAACCAACGAAGGTGGTCTCCATGGGCTCCGGCTGCAGCTCCTTGAGTGGTGACAACACGCCTTTCGATCCCAAGGTCATCTCCGTAAAGCACTTTGAGATCCACAGAATTGTCGGCCAGGGTGGTTTTGGCAAAGTAAATGCTGTCATCCGGAAAAAGTCTAGTCCGACAAAGTGGCTCGCCATGAAGACCCTGTCAAAGGCCACGGTCATCAACCGAAACTCGGTCAGCATGATTTGGAACGAGCGAAATCTACTTACGCAGGTCCATAGCCCCTTAATCGTACGGATGCATCACACCTTTCAGGACCCTTACAACTGCTACGTCGTCATGGATCTGCTGCTCGGTGGAGATCTCAAATACCATCTTGAATTTACTCGCAAAGATGGGTTTCCAGATAGAGAAGCCAAGTTTTACACGGCAGGAGTTCTGCTGTCTCTGGAGTATTTACACAGCCTCAAGGTGCTACATCGAGATGTAAAACCCGAAAATATTATCCTCGACGAAAAAGGGTACCCACGGCTAACAGACCTCGGCATCTCAGTACAGACGTCCAATCTGCGTTTCCAGAGCCGTAGCGGGACAGTGGCGTACATGGCACCAGAGATTTTTCGGGGCTCTACAGAGCACGGAATGCCTTCGGATTACTTCAGTCTAGGAGTGTTGACGTACGAATTACTGCTAGGAAGGAGACCGTGGAATGGAGGCGTGCGGTCGCACCTGGAGAAGTGTCCGGACGTAATGAAAGAGTTTACAGAGAGCTCATACGACAAGTACTACCCGATTGAGCTTCTGGACTCCACGTCAGGTATTAATGCAAGGCTGTCACAATCCTGCCGCTCGTTTCTACGAGGATTGTTGCATCCGATCGAGTTTCAGCGCTTGGGTGCGGGTCCTGATGGTATTATTGAGATCAAGAAGCACGAATGGCTGCGCACTTTTGACTGGGATGGATATCTAGCACGCACACTAGCACCGCCCTTTGTTCCTGTCGTAGACGAAAAGAAGGCCAATTGTGATACTGCAGCCCAGGACTTCGACGACGTACTCAGTGTGAATTCGCGACCAGAGCGGATTTCAGCTGAAGACCAGGAGAAGTTTGTTGGTTTCGAGTACAACATCGACGCCACGAATCCGATCACGACATAGAACATAAAAAAAACTTGTTTGTCTACCTGCTCTAGCTAGCATCTGCTCAACGTTTCCCACCTAAGCCTTTTGACGAAGGTTCGTAAGTTCCCGATCGATACCTTCTAAAGCCTCTAATCCCTTGGAACGGATAGGGACAAAGCGGTTGTTCGCAAGAATCAAAGGGTTGTCGCAAGTCGGAATGTCCGGGTTCACTCGGATGAGCGTGGCCTGTGGACGCCCGCATCCTTCGATCACATCGGCTACTACCATCTCGGTCTCTCTTCGGACGGACGGGACCTACAATGAAAGCGGTCAGGGTGGTCATTAGTGCAATGTTCGAGATATGCTACGGCAGTGGTCCCAGTTAGCGCACTTACGCGCGTTCCACAGCCAATTTCAAGGACAACAAGATTAAGTGTTGGATCCTCCTGCAGCATCTGCAATGAAATCAAAAGAGGCACAACGATAGTTTAATACATGTACGAGCAGATAGGTCCACGCTGCCATATTTATTCTCTTACCACCTCCATCACCGATTCCCACGCAATGTAGCCGTTCTGTAGCACAGCACCAAAACAGTTAGCACACAATTCCAAACCCAAACACTATCTCGACACTCACCTCTTCTGCTGTGTTTGCAATCCACTGTCTGTCATGGAACATGAGCACATTAGGGCGTCCTTTGCCTCCACACTCCGGACACGTCGTCGCTTCCGCGCCGGGCGCCTTCATGGTCGCCACATCCAGATCAAAGCGGAACTCCGCAGGCAGCTTCCAGATCTTCTCGCACGGCTCCCTGGCTCCCGTCTCGACATCCCCCGCACACTGCCACGTCTCGACACTGCCGTGCAACTCATACACCTCCTTGCTGTCAAAGTCGCGATGGAAGTGCGAATCCACCTACACCCGCACCGAAAACCCATCAAAAACAACAAACCCCACCAACAAGCCATCGTATCTACTCACATTGGATGTGTAAACGAAGAACGGGTCGTTGGTCACGGAATCGGTCGTGACCCCCGCCGGCAGCGCCTCACACTGTTTCAGCCGGTCGAACGCGGCTCGGAAGCTCGCGCGCTTCTCGTCTGTATTGCTACCGGCGTTGGCGCTGCCTTTGTCCCTAATGGCGTCTCTCCACCGGCGCAGTATCTGGTACCCGCGGTGGTGCTTGGTGTCCCTGTACGAGTTGGTGCAGCTGCCCCAGAAGCCGTAGAAAACCTCCTCGTCCTGCTCCAGCATGTACGGGTCGCACAGGTCCTGGTACTCCACGTCCATCTTCTCGTAGGCGGCCACCTTGGCGATGTCCCTGCTCGCAAGGTAAACAAAAGTTACACTCGTCTGGTTTACCACTACGCTGTAACAAATGGAGTTTTGGCAGCATTCCGCACGCGTAGACGGGCAGCGACGAGTCGGCGGAGAAGCCTGCGCCTGTGGCAAGCAAGAGGAAGTCGGCAGCGGCCAGTATCTCTGCGTGAAACACCAAAAGTTACGCGTGTTTCACGGTTAGTTTACCGAAAAGTGTAAACTGAATGTTACAGGGTGATTGCGGCCGTTCTAGAGCGAGTTAGGCTGCGAACGACGCCACGTCGGGAAGAGGAGATGGCAGTGGATGCAAGGAAGCGCTCAGACGCACCTGCAGCCACGCGCCAGGACTGCTGCGGGTCGCCGCTTTCCATGGCCGGCCAATGTGGTGTAAATTACACCGTGCAATAGTGCCGTCGGCTGGACCAGAATAATTGTAGCAAAGGTACGCAAAATTAGGAAATGGAAAAACAATAGGGTATCATTGACAAAGTTCGAGCGTATCATTGGATTGCCCTTACTGCAACCGGCTTCCGCGCTTACTGAGTGATGAGTTTGCCATTGAGTGTGTGTCTCCTGCCTGCACTCGCTCTTAGCTCCATATACCACCTCAATACGGCGGATTGCTTTGTGCCTACTCCCTGAACTTTCAGTACCTTGGCAGCGGTATTCGCGTTGGCGTTTCGAACTGCGAGCGGGATGATGCCCTTCACGAAGGCGATGACCTTCTCGCCTTTGCTCAAGTGGTAAACTTCACCCCCTCTCTCTTCGCCGCCGACAGTTGTAGTCGTGTCGGCCCTCACGACTCGGGGACCAGGGATTCACTTCTCCCCGTCGTCGAATGCGCGAGCAACGCCGTTCTCCGAAACGTGATCTTGCTGGGCAGCTCTGGAAGTGTCGGCTCCGGCGAGGAGCGCATAGGTGATTAGTAGGACTACGTGGTTTAAACGCATGGCAGTGTCTTGGGCGATTCACTGCTGTGGTAAAAGTATTTGTGAAGTGTGTCTTGACGGCGGTAGGATAGAAGGCACCGGCTTTCATACCGACCGATCGAGCCCTGAAATTACCGCTATCAGGCTAGTATCAAAGCTTTCTTGAGTGCATCCGGACGTTTTTGGGGAGTTCAAGTCAAGAAAGCAAGTACAATACTGTATTGTTAGACCTGATTCGAGTCAAGTTAAACACTGATGACGTGCCAGGACTGCGGTTGTTGTTGTTTGGATTGCGTGGTTTTCACGATAGATGAGTCCAGGACCCCAGCGAATCGCTTTCACCCAAGTCGGGTTACCTGGCCACGCGGGTCGTCTTATACATGTATAGCAGGGTACATCATGTTGTAAGGAGAGCATGCGAGAGCAACAGCAATGGTGTGCATGTAGTAGAAGAGCTTTTTATGTGGTCTAATACATGGTAGCCATTAAAATCCTAAGGAACATTTCATCATCCCCACTACAGTGTACATGTAATTAGGGCTGTGAACGTTCAGCTTCACAATCGGTTTACGATCTGAACGTTCACGGGCGGTAAAGTCGTTTTAAACGCAACGTGAACCTCCGTGAACCTCCACATGATTTTGACTTGGAAAAACTATACTACGCGATTGTGTAAGAAACACTACGATTGTGTAAGAAACACTACCCAGCCATTCACCCAAGATGCTTGGTGCGGCGGCACTCTCCGCATTAGCGAGTGGCACGTAGGAGCCGACGAGGAGTACTGTTGCCTAGCCCCACCAGGTAGCCTTTCGCAGTGCTGGCCAAGCTCGCCTCGATATGCTGTTCAAGGTGTCCTGAGTTGAGCTACGCCATGATATGCAACGTACTGGATGACGTCTTCGAGCACAACGTACGGTGCATCACGTTGTCATCCGCACTTCTCAGACTAGCTGCAGGCCGACATCATATTGTGCTCGATCGACTGTTTGTTGAAATGTGTTGCTGCGATTGATGGGACGGCTGCTGTTGCTGCTGTGGACGGAGCTGCAGTTGTGGCTGAAGCGGCGAAAGAATACCATTGCTGATAGTTGGGGTGTGCTCGAGCTGCGATCTAGCTGCTTGCACCGGTAGTGCTGACGCCGACGCAGGACCGAATGAAAGTGAGCGATGCGCACGGCGATGCACTGATGGTACAGGAGGACAGGAGGACCTCGACGTAGATCGCCGCTTTGCGGCGTCTGGCAGTGAGTTGGTTTCCAGCCTTCCATAATGGACATGAAGTGTCATTTCGATAGCTTTCGAGGTACAGACAACGACGCAGAAATCCGGCATCACTTAATGCCATCCTCCATAGTAAATAGACGAACTCTGTGCAAGACAAAAAAATCCGGCAGGAAATGTCAATGGTCAAAACGTGGGTCAATTGTACAGAGACCGTTCATAAATGCATATGAATTTCAAAAAAAGGTATTCAATTTCAAATGGTTATTACCTAATACCTCCGGATACCTCGGAATAGCCTTTTCGAAGCTACGGATTACAGTTCTTGCTGTAATGGACTCCCATGCAATAGTTGAGTTAACCGCACGAATACGCTTTCCTTAGCAGTACCGCCAGTGCATCTACTACTACTGTTTCTAATCGCTGATTTTAGAGACCCCATTACCCCCACATCAAGCGGCTTCCTCGATCTTGCACTCGGGTGCCAGGACCTGCAACTCAGGGAGCATAACCAACTGGTCTCGCAGCTGCGAGAGCAGCTCACTGCCTTCACGCATGTACACTTCGGGTTCGTAGTCGAGATCCTCGGTGGTAACCCTCAGGCAACGGTCGTACTCCTGCTTCAACTTCTCGAGCGGGGTCCCTAACATGCCAGAGATCGGAATCTCCCAGTATTCATCCAGAGGCTGCAGCGAATCGTCGTCGTCGTCGGGTACATCCAGGATTTCACTAGACACACCGGGATCCGGGTCGATGAACTCACGGTCGTCTTCACTACCAGTTGTCACCACAATGCCCTCTCCAGCGGTCTCCGCCTCACTTGTCCTTGCTTCGGCTTCTTGTGGAGTGACAACAGTTTCACGGGCACCTTCATCCGTCTGAGTCGCATCATCTTGAGCAAAGCGCACGCGCCGAAGAATTGGCCTTGGAAGCACTGCGGCAAGCATGGCTCTGTCAGGACCGCCTTCAGGTCGAGGTAGATTCTGAGTGGCCACTGATACGCTGGCGTCTGAGTGCACCGCGGTTCTGTCGTGGAGTCCTGGAGCTCGGCGAGTCGTCGCATACGCATCTTGGCTTCAGGGGACGGCACATTCTCTAAGATAGATACTTGCCAATCCCGATAGGCTGAAGACCCTGGACGCACAAATCGACCTGCTCATGGGAAGAACCCGTACTCCACAATTCTAGCGACAGGGATCCGCGTGTCAATCCAGACGTTCTTATCCGAAATGTTCACCACTCGTACAGCCACTGGCTAGGATTTCGCTGCATAGATGATTTGTGTAACCCAGCGATCTCCTCGTCCAGCCCACAGCAGCTCACGCTGGGGATTGGTCTGACCATACTGAATTCGAATCACCGCATCTTCTCCTGGTCGCAGATACAGACTGTGCTGGGGGTTTACCGGCAAGTCAACTCCTGTGTGGTCGCCAGGCGACCATCCACACATGACAATCGTCTCTTCATCTGGCAGTGTCACAAGACCTTCGCGAACGCTAATCCTCAAACCAGCTGCAAACATGAAACTCATACCCAGAAGTACATCGACCCCTTCGCCGATATTTGCAACCCAGACATTCAGGATATACACCACCCTCGGACCGACGGTGATCTTTACCTCAGCGCTTGCACCAATGTATGTCGGGACGCCTCCCACTCCGGAAACCTTGGTTCGTTTGTGCGACTTGAGTTTGAGTCCCAACTTACGCGCTAAGTCGAAACTCACAATATTCACAGTCGCACCGGTATCCAGGAGGACTTTCGTCCGACAGTCATTTACTGCACCGTGCACCATCGCAACATCACGTTTCTTTGGGTCAGGATTGTGGTCTTCCCACCACCCGTAGGGCTCTCCAAGATTCAGCTTGTTGTGGTATCGGGAAATGAAACCGATGCCAAAACCCAAAGGCGGGACGAGGGACGAAGAAGACTCGAGGCGCCGGCGTTAACTGGCAAGTCACAACCCATCGCCAGCCATTGGACTAAACTCCCTGATCGCTGATTGGCCTAAATAGGCCGGTGACGATGACTCGTTGACGGTCCCAAGTCAAGAGCGGGCGGTTGCAGCTCGCTAAGTGCGGGGCGAACCTACTGGCAAGATCCGAACTTATGAGTCATCGGCGCCTGTCCCGAGTCGTCGGTGGCGTTTCAGCGGCCGTTTGAGTCGTCGGTAACGCCGCCACGTCGCAGAGAAAGCGCCGAAGAGTCGTGAGTTACAACTGGCGGTCCAAAACGGACGCGTTTATACTTGATATTTGTATTGATCGATAGGAAACTTAAGAGAAGACAAGATAAGCCTTCGGGCAACAATAACAGAACAGCTTTTCCTCCCAACCACGCAAGGGCGACACCGGTGCCTGCAGTGAACGACCTGCAGCTCAAGGTAAACCTGGTAGGTAGGATTATGACTGTCGGTGGGCACATCTACTAGTGTAGCGTGTGTTCATCCCTGGCAGGGCCAAGAGTTAGTGACCGGTGTATTGGTAGCGACGAGTCGTCGCCAGGAACTGGAGGAGCGAGAGCGCACTCCGTTTATTTCTTCCCGCCGGAGTATAGCTCCGGCACCCTCGTGTCACGCCGTAAAAGGCCGGGATCCTTCCTTCTGAGGGCCTGCGAGGTATATTTTGTGTGTGAGAGCGTGCTAGCCTTTGCTCGTGGCTAGTGACGCTGAGTCTTCCGTCGGTCGACTAGCGGAAGCTCGGTACACAGGGGAAACATCAACCCGGTGCAAGGGAAAGTTCCTGGGCCTTCAGGTTCTAACCCTAACAAGCCCATTGAGTCTTCGGTGACTTGGTGGGTGTTGTTGGTGGGGAAAGTGTGCCATATATAATTTAGCGCGTTTTCCTACACGACAACTGGTGCCGCGATCCGGGATTGGTATGACCTTCTGTGTTTCGTGCTACTGCAGGTCGATCGACTTTACGAGCAACCAAGAAGAAGAACAAGAACAAGAAAAAGAAGAAAAAAGACGAAGAAAGAAGAAGATGGCGAAAGGATCACGTTCAGCGGTACCGATCCGTGATCGAAAATTCCCTCGAGGTGTAGTCCCGATTGCTGCACAGAGCCGGTGCGCAGCCTACCCCGGCCTACCGAGCCTACCGCACACCCGCTCCGTTAAGAACGGCCCTCAGTTGATGAGGTACATCGTGAGGTTCCCGCACTTTCTAAATTTGGAACTTCAACTAAGTTCTCTGAATTTTATCCAGAGTTGTTAGGTGCTGGTATGAACACATCTGCCTGAATCACTTATAAGGTGGCAAAAGAATACTGTATCGGTACGAACCTGGTAGGTTTTATACCGGTGTGATAGTATGTTATCCAGTTGCATGTTGCTTGAGCCTTTTAGGGGCAACATTCGCGTTGGTTGTAGTGCTAACTGGGGCCCACTGGGCGCCTTCCATAACCCTTCTAAAACCGTTTTGTGGAATCAGTTTTAATGCAGGGGTTAGGGGACGCAAAACCATCTCATGAGGCAGTGCTCTCAAAAGTCATTCCAAAACCCACATAAAACGTTTTACTCTGGTCGCCTATAACTGTCGCATGCCTATACACTCAAAACCGAATGCAGTCAGTTTGAGCAGGACAAAATTTCGAACGTTTCCTTAGATCTTTGGAGGGTGCGATCCCGCACGTCGGTCGCACGTCATTTTTGAATTTGATTGGGAAGATCACCATGCATGCTGTCGGTACATTGGTAGCTTTGTCGGCGCATTTGCGGAACCGACGTCAACTTGCAGAGGCTTTAAAAGAGCTACGACGGAAGCTGCATGAGGAAAGGAAGCGGTATGAGCACCGTCGGTTGACCAGGATCCGTCACTATGCCACCTTGGACTGCATCCCAGATCCTGAAACTTCGGGCTGGATGAAGGTGTGGTTGAAGGGTACAAACGACAACTTCATCCACTACACTAGTTTGGATCGGTAGGTCTCGTGATATGCTGCGTGACTAGACCATCTAACGCTAGTTGACGAATTGGGTTTGTAACTTTGCGCAGTCCCTCATTTATGAGGCTTCTGAGGGAGTTTGCTCGGTTCTACAGTCTACCTAGGTTTCGTCCCAAAGGAGGACGGCCGCCACGCCTTCGGTTCAAGCACCAGGCGCTTGCAGTGGTTCTGGTCTACTACGTGGATTCTCTACACGCGAGGATGGCGTGCTCATTCTTCGGCGTGCCACCGGCAACTCTCAGCCGAGTTTTGAATGCTGCAAAAGTTGCTTTGTCGAGGACCCTCTCCAATTTTCATCCGGCACGAATCACGTGGCCCTCGCCAACACGGCAACGAGCTCTTGCGAAGCTCACGGCACTACGCCAACCTTTACTACAGTTTACGTGGGGCTTCATCGACGGCAAAAATTTCAAGGTTCGACACTGATAATCGGGATGAGGGTTGTTTAAACTAAATATGCTGATTGTTTTGGTTCCGCTGTACTTACAGGTACTCCAGCCTTCTAACCCAGACGTGCAAAATGCATTTTATAATGGCTGGTTACATGACGTCTTCGTCACGGGAACGCTCTGTTTTGGTGCTGACGGACTTATTGTGTGGGCTCGGCATAACTGCCCCGGAAGTCGGAACGACGCAGAGAACTGCGTCGAGTTTCGTGACAACCTCCTCGACGAAGAGCTGTGCCCTGACAAGAGGTACGGGGTGGTGGCAGACAGCGCTTTTCCGTGTTCGGGGCGAATGACAGACAGAATTTTGACGCCTCTAAAGAAGGCGACTTAGGACGTTTGCTTCCATCCGTACGCGAATCTGCAAGAGTTGTGTCTTCTGCCATAACATCGATTCGGCAGGCTGCAGAGTGGGGAATGGGCTCTGTTTCCAAGGTGCACAAGCGATTGTTGTTACCTCTTCCACCTGACAGGGAGGCGCGGGGACTGCGGCTTGACAACCTATTCAGACTTTCTAACTACAGAGTGCGACTACTTGAGAATAGCCAGATTCGCACAACATTTGTTTTTGGTAGTGAAGATAACCACTAGCTACAGAGCCTAACACGAAAACACGCACTACGATGCTTGATCCTTATGGACTCATTGCTTTTGCATGGATCTAAACAGCATCATCGTCTGCTCGTGGCGGTTCTGGGCCTCCTGTCTGTCCAATTCCAGTCGCTGCTCAAAGCGTCGTCGGCTCTCCTCAAGCTCTTTGTCCCTTTGATCGGAACGTGCTTGTTGCGCTGCTTGTTCCTGGCGGTACCGTTCCTCTCGCTCCTGTTTTGCCGCGTCCAGCTCGCGTTGTCGACGATTCTCAACAACTTCCATTTCGTCTCTGCGAACTTGATCACGGTGGTCACGTTCACGTCTCGCAGCTTCTTCGCGCTCCTGGCGCTCCTCTCGACGTCTCTTTTCAGCTGCGGCTTCTTTCCTCTCCGATTCATCTCTGAAGAGCAGCATCAACTCCATCACATCACTACGACCAGAGGTCTGTTGCTCCTCCACATCTGCCAATTCCTTCTCTAGATCGTTCAGTTTACGGGCAGTGCGAAGGCGCTTAGTCTTGGCATACGAACTCTCTGCAGTTTGTCCGGACGCTTCGCTAGGAGGTTTCTTAGATAACTGAGGTAGATTATCTCTGACGACGCGCAAATCTTGCCACCGAGACGTGTTGAGGTCTCTGTTAACTTTTTGTGTGCCTTCTCTTCAATGGCGTCAGCTGCGGCCTTCGACGGATCTCGCACGAGAGGCTCACGCGAAGGACTCGTGACCGTCGGTAGGTGATCCTGCTTTGCCCGTATAGGGCGACCAGCGGACAGTGTGCCAGAGCGACTGCTTCTCGGGGTGGAGGACGAATTCGTTTTTGCACTTCCAGTCGGAGATGTCACCACAATAGCAGCGCTCTGGGTCAGGCCGTCATCAACAGCAGTAGCACCTTTCTCTTCCTCGTCATCTTCGTTATTTGAACTCTCGTCATAGAGCTCCATCTCGGCAGCTAGTGCGGCGTCCATAGTAGTTCCGTCGCAGCGAATAATGGTGCCCTCCAGGTGTGCGTGTGTCATATCAAGGCGACCTTCCGATGCGCCCACCCCATCATCAGCGTCAGCGGAGGGGCGAGTACAGCCCACATCGGAACGCTCCATGGTCGTGTCATGTTCGGGATCTTGCTCGTGGAGTCCGGCCTCTTCTTCATCGCTGTCTTCACCTCCCTGCTCACTTTGACTCTGTGGTGCCTTCCCCTCTCTCGACAGCCTGCGTTCCGCTTCAGCACGAACAGCTTCAGCAACTTGCTCCAGAAGAGCTCCGTCATCAGCTCCGTCATCTGCGCCATCGTCCATGGTTTGAACCGACGTCATCTCGTCAATCATTCGTTTCGCCTCTTTAGCAAGTGCAATGTGCTCAGGCACCTTTGCTTTGCCTGTCGGCTTCGCGGTCCCTGCCAGATCCTTGAACTTTCGCTTGAGTGACTCTACGTCGCGGTCAGGCCACGACCTCGGTAGTTTGTAGTCATACGTTTGTTTCACTCGCACCCAATCGTTTCCCCCCAGCGGCTTAAGCTCCTTCACAACCAAGCAGAGCCTCCCGATCTCGTCCTTGCTGTAGTTGCGGTAGCCCGTCTGCCTTCCTTTCTACAAGCGGCACTCATCCACAGAGACAAGCTGTCAGTACGCTTGATTAGAGTCGCTTGCACACGCCTGGTATTCCTACCCTGGCCATCTTCTCCCTACTCCTCAAAATCTCGAATGCGCAAGCCCAACCACAACGACAATGTATTGATAGAAGATTTGCGGCATGCAATACAAACATCAAGTCTTTTGCAACGAAGATCTCAATACGCTAATCATGTGGCAGTCCCGCCTTCACGACTTCAACCTCACAAGTTCTGCAGATGGCGGTGCTGGCAGCCCCACCACCCGCAACGGCAGACAAACCATAGATGATTCCCGTACGACACCGTGATCTCCTCGCCCGGCAAGATCTCGCGTTGAGAGACAGCCACAACAGTCACGCGTGACCCCACTTGCACCTCCTCGAACCGACAGTTCGGATTACAATGGTGGTTGACGAATCTCATCATGCCGCCACACCACAAAGCATCGAGCACCACACTCCTACCGTCGACAGTCGGTGTGTTGAGCACCATCCTGTAGCCGTTATCCATCGGTCCGCGACGCGGGACGTCGTGTGGACCCATGAAGTACCCGAAATACTCCCCTATTATCTGGCTTCCGCGATGACGCCCAACGTGACGACCCCGAACTCTCTGCTGACACGGTTCGAACACAGCACAAGGTTGAGATTTTCCTGGAGGCCGTTCCCGCAACGTCCTTCGAACGGACAATTGTCTTGGGTGCAGAAGCGATTATCCAGGGCGTTCGTGCACGTGAGGGCGTTGCATCGTTGGCGGCAATTGCAGCGAGCCTTGTCGGGAACAGATTTAAATTTCCACCGCTCGCCGTTGGAATGACGCCCGATACACTCAACGAGCAGCGGCCAGCCCGCCAGCTGCCACTCGTTAGGTTGATCTTCCCTATGCGAGCCTGTCTGTGGGCTGCCACCTCCAATAGCGACAGGGATTTCCGGAGGAGTCTGCGTGAGAGTTTCCTGCGAGCTCGCGCCTCCTTCCTCACGAGCCGGCGATAAACCAGAAGCACTGCAAGTAGACGTGGACTGCCTCCGGGTGCAATCCGAAGGGTAGCCGGTCTGCGTCGACCATGACGCTACAGTTGGGGTATGAGAACTACAGCTCGCGCAAGACGTGTTCCAGGTCGATCCCGCTGTGGTGCCCGGGAGGGAATTCTTCGTTGATTCCCCTGTCGACGAGGGTGGGCAACCGACAAACGCTTCGTCTTCGACCACGATAGAAGAAAAAGAGGGGTGAGCTTTAGGCCGAATACCGACAACCCCAGCTGTGCCGCAGCTTGAGGAGGAGGGGGGGGGGGGGGGGGGGCTTAACACCACCGCGCGTTCCTGAAGAACGCATGGCTTCGTGCGTTTGACGAGACCGACTCCGTGGTCCTCTTCCTCTTGGATCATCGCCGCCTCGTCTTCGATGACCTTCCTCTTCCGGGTCCTGCTTAGAGTCATTGATACACCTACACGTCGCCGTTAGCTTCGTCCTCCAAACGCAAAGACACTCTATACGCCTACTTTTATCGTCACTGCGAAGGAGCAAGTTCGAAAGTGAGCTCTGGGTTGAAAGCGCGCAGATTTTCGCGTCTCCAGAGGATCGCTCGTTTTCAAATCGGATGCAACTCTGTATGGTTGAAGTTCAACATAAGGGGCCCGCATTAAACTAAAACTAAAACTAAAAAGGGGAATTGTTTAATCTACTAAAACAGATAGTCGATCAAACAATTCAGTTTAATGAGGTCGTTTAATGCGACTTTTAATGCCGAGGTTAGGGTTGCATAAAACCGTTTTAAGTGGGTCGTGGAAGGCGCCCACTGGATTCCTACACTACTTCGCGCCAGAGCACTGGCAGAAACAGAGAGGCTGTGTGCCTTAGAAACCGAACTTACTTCGTGATACAATGAGCCGTGCTTTAGCACGGCTTAGTACATGTACACGTATTGTGCTTTGCACGAACTTTGGCATTTGCGATAAAGGCTCTAAACCAACGAGCAAATCCTTCGTGATGATCATATATCGCAGCCTAACTCTAAGTTAAAAATAAGCTAATCAACCGCCAGTCCCAAGCACAACGCAGAACAAGAATAGACCGGTTGCCACTGCAACAATTGATCGGTTGTCGCTGCATGAATGACTGCAAGAATAGAACTTCTTGTAGTAAGCATCGATTTCGGCGGGGACACTTTCTCTCGCTCTCTTCGTCAGGACCTTGCGCGTTAAACCAAGGTCGAATTTCAGCGCACGGCATATAGTAGCAGTAGAAATGTTTGGTAGTGCAGGAAACGCTGGCTTTAAAGCAGCTTGCAGCTCCTCGATATAAAAAAGGGATGTTCTTCGACGACGCCCTTCACAAACTTGATAGTCTCTGGGGCCAGCGCGTCTTCCGTTCGATTCGAGCGTTTGGAATAACGTTACCACGCCGACGGAGCAGATAGCCCCAGCGAGAGATGGACCGCGTTGACACTCCCATCACTGAAGCCACAACCGTTAGATCAATATCGTAGAGGTAGGTTAGTACGATAGATCGCCAGCGCATGTCAATCGATATCATGATCGACTGAAAAGCAATCAGACGAAGCGAGCGAGTTAGAATGTCAGCACCGTAGTATTGTCGGATTTACTCCAGCCATTCAACGAAAGTAGGCATAACTCAACGTTAACTCGTTGTCTTAGCAGCTATTCTATCTTAAATCGACGAGTTAGCCTCCTAACTCAATGATGGGCTTATCGCCATGATTTGCTAAAACAACGAATTACGTCGTTGTTTATTGTACCGGCCAATAAAGTTTGTACCGCAGAGAGGGGTCATTTTACACATAGAAGATGGTGACTTTCCATATACGATAGTTAGATATAAGGGTAATTTTCGCCCGTAGATTCCGATTTTTGGCTCAGATTTGACGAATTCGACGTCGTTATCGAGATATAGCCGCTAGAAAAAACGCTCTCAGCTGGCCAAAAGTTTGGGGAAAGGGCTCCAATAGGGTTAGCCTATCATCGGTCAAAATACGAGCACACCATTGGCTCAATCCGTGAATCATACGGCAAAACATCTGGATGCATGGGACATGCAATCACGTTGACGTCGAAGGCCAGGTTTGACTATTTTAACAGATCAGGACAAATTCAAATCCCCAGTATCACATCTCACAGGTTTTTTTGTTGATTTCGTAGTTCCCCTTCCTGTACCCATGTTTCGAACATAACATCTTACAGTGTTAACGGCACCTATCGATAACAAGACTCCGAAGCAAAGTCTTGGCAGGATAGAAGCTTTCCTGGTGCCAATACTCGACCAACTTCAGCCTACGTGCGCTCATTACGAAGCTGAAACGCTGTAGTTTCATGTTGCGTTGCTGTTTCTTTTTAGACTTGGCTTCTAGCTTCAATTATGGTACCATTTTGTTGGTGATGCATTGAAGGCTGGATTTGCTGGCAATATTGTCCGGGAACTATACATCGCTCGACAAACGTGTTTGCGATGAAATGTAGTATGCTAGAACGACAAGAACTGTGGGGTCATTTTGTGGGCGGTAGTGGTTTCGGTCGACAAATATTGATAAAGTTATGACCCAGAAACCGCTCATGTTACAAATCCCGGTACAAACTTTATTGGCCGGTACAATAGACAGAAAGCATGCAAGGCACAATACATGTATACAACTGTAACGATGATGAATTGCACAGTGTGTATTCCCTCAAAATTTTGAGGCAAAAGAGCTTAGCGCCCTGGTTTCTCCGTCTGTGTCTGGGTCTCGGAATAAATTAAACGATTCTGATTGGCTGGCTGTTTATCCCCAGACAAGCCATTAATTCCCACCCCCAAGGGGGTGGGAATTGTTTGAGGATTTTATTCCGAGATAGGCATCAATTCGGAGAGGCAAACTATCGCGTGGTTGCCGTGGAAGACAAAGGCAACGACGCTGCAGCGCTTGTGGCGCGTACAGACGAGGGCGTGAATAAGGAACGGGTGTCATCCTATAACCTTAAAAAACTAATATTATGCAATTCTAGAGGTAAGAGCTTGAAGCACTGACATTGGCCATCGCCATTGGCCAGCTGGGCCTGCTGGTTTTGAATCGGGAAATTCGAATTTGACACGAACAAGATGGAGCGGCAAGCACGGAGAATGCGCCTCACCAAGCAGCAACAGCTCGACCTCTGTGCAATGCGCACCCGCGAGCCAACGTGGAGCCTCGCGACGCTAGCAGAATGGGCTCGGGAGAAGTTTGTACTGGACAAGGCGCCGGGTAAATCGTCCGTCAAGAGGATCCTGGACAACGAGAGCACGCTCAAGCGCATTGCGGTCGACTTTCGCTGTCGCAAGGAGGTGTCGCGGGCGTCTATGTGGCCCTGGACTCCTGCCTCGTCGAGATGGTGCTGTACGCCGAGCAGGAGCATGTGCCCATATCTGGGCGGATGCTGATGATCCTAGGCCGCCTCTACGCGGAAGCCCTCCGTGGTGCAGCAACGCGTGGAATGCGCTGGACGCCGACACCATCAAATCTTGTTGGCGCCACGCCGGATTATACGTGGACCGGACACAGATTATTGACATAATTAACTAAAACAAGTATTTTGTCCCATCAATGGCAATTTATGCCCTCTAATTGGCTCATACCACTTGAAAGTTGTTATATATCAGGCGTTCCTTATTCACGCCCTCGTCTGTACTCGGGGCCCCTTGAGGAGCGCGCTTCGTCTCAGCCGGAGCTTCTTCGCGGGCGGGATCTTCTCCGCCGCCCGCAGCACTCATGGTGGCGGGTTGCGCAGGGGGTGGGGAAGTCATCAGGCGGAGCGTCGCATCCGGGGCGGGCGACAACAGCATCTCCATGACGCTTGTTTGCGTGCCGGCGCGACGCAAATTTCCAACTTTCCAACTGCGAGGAGGCATCCTCCTGGGGTTGTGTATGAGATCTGAATGGTGCGAGGAGACTCAAGCTAGAAAAACGATTTTTACAGGGTATTTGTAGCAGCAACATAATCCCCAGCACCAGCAATCTGGGGACAGCGTCTGGGAATTGCATCTTCATTTATCCCCAGACCCAGACGGAGAAACCAGGGCCTAATAGAATGTCCATCCTTTTCAGTTTGTGGGCTGTACATGTACAGTACAGGTGTCCCCGCTGAATCTGAAAAGGTGGGACCAAAAAAAACTGCGAGGTTACAATATCTGCACAGGTTGCGCATAGACGCTAATGTACTGATTTTAATGAAGAATGTTACGGATCAACATAGCTGAGTTTGCGCTAGACACGATGTCAGAATTCATCCAGCAGTTCCTGATAGTGGCCGGAGTTACAGCATTCCAAGCCTGTGACGCCCAACTTAAGGCTGTGTAGATTGAGATGTTTTCCTGCGGCAACCCTACTATATACCGATCAATGCTATCCTCGACCTTAATGCGCGTGAAGAGACTCTTGATGCATGCAATGATGCCCTGATCTAAGATATAATGTTCATTGTGGGCCTTTCATTTTCTACCGTGATCTAGCAACTCGATGTTTCCAGCAGAGAGACATTTTCCCGCAATGTTCTTACTAATTCAGTACATCTCACCAGACAGCTGTGGCAAATCTTGTGCACTGGCAGACTCCCGCACAGTGTGCGGCACACTCTGTGTTCGCGATAGATAGCCGATGGCAGTTGCAGATTCAGCGGGGACACCTGTACAGTACTGGTACATTGTAGCAGTGCAGGTACATGTAATACATGTACTGAACATGTACATGTATCATGGTGAAGGCCCACAGAAACACAATCGCATTATCGATCACAGATGTTTCTCCCTCCTGAAAACGAAAGCATATGGTATCACAAGCTATGATGTCTATAGTCCCGAACAGTAAAACTGGGCGTGCCCATCTTCCACCGGGATGAACCAGTCAAAGCCTCCGATTTCACCGAACGTAGCGAAACATGGTTCAGTTCGGAATAAGCATCCAAGAACTCGAAGGGTATCGGAAGGCAAGCACGGACGACGATGCGGTTCTGCTTCATCGTTTTGGTAGCTGTGGCTGCCCTCGCACGCATGCACGACGTATCAGCGGCCGCGAGCACGGTGACTGAAGGGAATCGTGCGCAGACTGTTCGTGCTCTTGCTAGTACTGAACGTAGTGGCGAAGAGAACGCAAGGGGCCTGAGGGTTGACAAGACTGCAGAAAAGAAAGAAGACGCTAGTGACGAAGAGCGAGGACTGTTTGACTACATCGTTGGTAAACTTGAGGCGAAGAAACAGTATCGTGAATGGTACAGTCTTGGGCTGAAACCTGGAACGGTTACTCAAATGCTGCGCAAGAGAGAAGCTCAAGGTCGTGAGGTTGACTGGGTTGTTGCGAAAGGATATCCCGACTACTACCGACGAAGGAAACATAGTTTTTTTAGTTTTCTGTATTTTTGACAATTTCATAGTGACGGATACAAGTTAATGGTTCTCTCCAATATTTTTTTCAGTGCTGCTCAGTTGTCCTTCAGCGGTGTGAAGGTTAACGGAGGTACTTCAAGCCCAATGAAGCCTGCTTCTTTAGGATGAATCAGGGCGTAGACTAAAGACTAAAATGAAACCTCAGCGTAAAACAAAACGATAACACAGGACGTTTCAAGCACTACAGAGGTGCCAAACGTGGCCTGATATACCTGTGGACCAAAATTGACTTCTTTTTTTAGCTGTTACGAGAAGGGAACCCTGAAAAACTCGACGGAACTTTTCTAGTTCAGTGCATTTCCACGAATTCTACTTGCAGATTGGTTTCACACACACACCTCGACCAACAGCAAGTCTAGGTCACACTTACAATAGTTGTAGGGAATTATTCCCGACGTCTTCACTCTCACGATTTCTCGCGGAAAACGCTCGCTTCCTACGGCCTGTGTACCTGTCAGCTCCCAAGCAGGCACTATCTGTTCAGTAACTAAGCTACCTCGGCTGCCTGTACCTTCGGCTTCGACTCCAATTGCTCCATCGACGCTGGCAACTCAGCCTGTCATGCCTCTGGTATCCCAACAACTGGCCAGAGCGAAACGCGGCCATGCAGCTTCCCAGTTATACCTCAATCAGGCGACCAGTGCTGGTGCCACTAGCCCTGCTTGGCAGAGGGCTGTACCAAGACGGCACCATCCAGCAGGCGATGCACTGGACACGGCAGCGGGCAAAGATGCTCGGCGGAAGACTGCAGCAAGATATCTCCAATCGGGGAACAAGTTGTGATGCAATGCATATGAAGTAAAACGGGTACTGTTTTTATTATTAAACATGGAGGAGTGTACAGGTAAGAAAGTATGGGTACTGGTCTCGTGCACTACACGTCGTTACCCTAGTAGTGGGCGAGTCTCTATTCGAGCTACTACCTCGACATGACAATGCAAGGTTAGTACTAGTACAATACCAAGAACTACTACGTAACCTTATGAACAGGAATTTCAAGCAAGGTTAAGGTTGCACCAACAAATACGTCTAGTGCTAGACCGATTCGGCTTCGAGGAAATCGACCCAAAACCACTCAATACCACCCTTGCTTGAGATCTACACAACATTCGGAGCTCGCTACCGTCGGCTGCTTAGGCACACCGACAAGTCGAAACAAAGAACTTCGCAGGCATTCTCAAAAATTTGACAACATCCAGCTTCTTCGAAGAGCTCCAATGAAGAAACCACGATATATTCCATGTTCAGCTACACCTCACCCATCGGACAGGCATCGTATTCCAGACACTGGTCGATTAATACACGACAAGAAAAGATAGCACTACTACTTTGCAAGTTGAGAAGACCAATAAGCGCTAATCGGCCATTCTTCTTCACGTGCTACGGCTCTTTAAAGCGCGATTTAATCGCCTCAAAGAACTTGAAGTTGTGGTTCTCCTTGTCATTGACACCCTTCATTCCCAGCTTCTTGGCAACTTGCTTCTGGTTGAGATTCTGCTTCACCCATGTTTCGACAACCCGTTCTTGCTGTTTGGCCTTGAGCTCCCCAATATTAAGCGGAAGAGAATACCTCTTGGCCTTCACAAGCTTTTGGAAAGCTCGGACACTCAGTATCTTTGCGCCGCCTGCTCGCTCCTCCGTCTCATCCAGCGAATCGAGCGAGTTTTCCTCTTCGTACGTCTTGTAAGAACGCAGGGACCGCTTCGCGGCACCACTGATCGGTGCATCGGCGAGGGCGCGGGTCACAAGCTCAGGAGTCATCTGAGAAAGCTGACTTTCAGCGGAAGCTGCGCTGGTGCCAGCAAGAAGTGTGACGCCCGCGGCGAGGGCGAGGTAGCAGAAGCGCATTGTCTTGTTGTCGGCGTCTTGTGCCTTGGCGGTCGAATTGAAAACTGAAAGGGGTTTTGGCGGTCAAGGCCAAGCAAACCAAAGTTCAGTGCACAACGCTAAGGTCGTCATTTTGGGATTTGTTTTCACTCCTTGGATCTGCCTCAGATCCAATGATTCACCATGGCCATGAACGGTTCATGATCTGCACGCATGGGTCATGAAGGCCGCAACTTCATAGCTACTGTAGGTATTATATTGCGATATATTAACATAGACATTGTTCTGCGCGACGTTGGAACCTACCACAACCTTACCTGTGCCGCCAACTTTGAGGCACGAGGTGCATGGCGGCATTACTATTTAATAACTAACCCAAGGAGCACGTTCTAAAAAAAACGACAAACAGCCGCAGTATAGTACATGTAAGGGATTGACAAAGCATCTGCGCTGCACACTATGAGAGGCAGCATGAGGAATTACATTTCCTGAATTCTATCCTGGACGGATTTATGGTTGATCAAAACCACCGTATCCGTACGGCTTTGGCGCATTTCGCAGCGTTTTATATAAGTATAGTATAATACTATCGGTACGAAAAGTAGAAACCATATATGTACGGCTTATCGGTAGGTACGTGATGTACCGGTATTAGTTCATGTAGCGATTCCCGCAGGAATCTGTGACTCCCAGAATATGCCGTTATGACTCCATTGCACAGATTTTGATTGGCTGAGACGACGGTTACAGCCCCTTCTCTGTATGGGACTATGAATAATTTTGCTACGGGATGTGCCTCAATAAACAACGGGTTTAAGAGTGTGTGTGTGTGGGGGGGGGTAATACAATGAATGTACAGTACATGGGAGAAATTGTATTATATAACACGATCTAGCAGTGTTAGTACCATGGTATTTAACATTAGGGTAGTAGAAGAGGTTTTATTTGGCTTTGGCCATTAAAATCCTGATGGTGGGTAATTCTTCGCCTGCACCTACCTCATTCGTGTTCTCGGTGGTGTCTCGTTCTGCTAGTGATCTCGGTTCTTCACGTGGGGCACTTCCCGATACTCTGGATGTGTCCAGAGGGCCGGATCAATGCGTCTAACCAGTCCGGGTTAGTTTTGGACAAGCACTGCCGGATGGCACCCTGCAGTGATGCTTCCTGCTAATGGCACCGCTCTTCGCTGAAGTTGTCATTGTGCAGACGGTCTACGCGGCCGCCAAGACAAATTCATCTTACAGCATAGCTGGCGTAGCCGTCGCAATGACAACAAAAGGAGAAGATATCGACAGCGAGGCGGAAGTAGCCTTAGATACGCCGCTGAACTAGCGGTATGGCACGCCATGAGAACGCATGTACGGTAAGCTATGCTCGTCGTTAGGAGGGGCTTCGACGTGGCGTCCTACTTGATTGTCACTGAAGCGGGTATTCCTCGGGAAGACATGCATTATAATAGAAGGATGTAGGCCGAACGTAGCTGTAACGGAGATCGCAGTCCGTTGCTAGAGGATCCAGCGAAGAGCGCCCGTCCTCGATCGCATGGGTGCGTCCGTTGCTGCGTGAGTTTCATTAGAGCGCTGCACAGCAGAGAGTAGAGCAGAGTAGGAAGTCGTAGTTTGCCTATTTCATTCATTACAGTCTTCATTTCGCCTCCTAGCACGCAGCTAGACAAGACTCAAGGCCAAGCAACCACTAAGGGCAAGACAATTTCGAAATTAGAGCCGAAGGCTTTGCAACAACCTTCGAGGCAACACCGTACCTACTCGATTAAGTACGACTAGACTCGTCCGTCCGCTCTTGAGCTCAAGGAAGACCGCTCGGCAGACCGAAGACGAATCACCCAAGTTACGACCGTACCAGGCTCCACGAATGGACTCCACGGACGCTTCCCAAGTGCCTGGGGCCGACGGCTACGCTGAGTACGATACTATGGCCGAGGAACGACAGTACCCCGAGGTGCCGCCGCCTCCGGCAGGTGCAAACGTGGGACCCACGGCGCCAGCTACGCAGGCACCCTCAGTTGGACCAGCGCCGTCAGCAGCGCCGGCACGCCCGGGGTCAGCCCCACCAGCAACATCGTCAGGGCAGGGGCATTATGTCCCGCCGCCAGCAGCGCCGCCTGCAACCGATTCGGCCCAGCTACTGGCAAATCTAGTGAACATGTTCTCGCTACAGCAGCAGGCCATGACTACAAGCCAGCAGCAAATGCATGCGTTAATGGTGCAGCAGGCTAGGTTCCAGCAGGAAATGTATGAGATGCAAGCACGGGCCAATCGCCAGAAACAGAAGGCTAACCCGCTAAAGTTTCACGGGCGCGCCGAGGATGATTTGGAGCTGTGGTTATTCCACATAGAAGAGCACTTCGCAGCGTACACCATCGAGATGAGTAGTAACGACTCACGCTTCGTCGACATGGTCGTCCCATTTCTGGGCGTAGACGTCATGGCTTGGTATCGTGAATTCAAGCACGCGATGGGTAATAATCCGCGCACATGGCCGCTGTTCAAACAGCAGATCCGATCACGGTATCGTGACAATGATTACGAGTTCAAGATGTTGACAAAAATGCATCATCTGCGCGTCACAACCACTCAACAGGAGTACAGCACCAAGTTTATGCAGTTGCTGTCCATGTCGGGCATCGACATGCCCGATATTGTGATGCGCTGGCTCTACCAGCAGAACCTGCGCGCGGACACGAACTCATACGTCTCACAAAATTGCCCACGCACGCTAAAGGACACTATCGATCACGCTCAACGCTTTGAGGACTCTCGCGAGGTCCCTAAGGCTAAATCGATTCCAACTATAAATGCCCCCAAGCAGAATCGTTTCCAGCAAGGGAAAACCAAGAGCAATGACACAGGAAGCTCAAATTTACAAACCCCGTCAAAGTCGATACCGAGTTCTGGAGGTACCCATACTGAGCCAACTTGCTTCAAGTGCGGGCTCAAGGGGCACAAGTCACCCGCGTGTCCTAGCAAGGGTCCGAGTGCTCCAAAAAACTAGGAGGCTCGGTGGGCTGGCGCCCCACCGAGGAGAACGCTGCTGCCGTCGACCATGCGGCAGCGCAGCGTCAAGCCTCTGGCCATCAAACACATGTCGACTATGAAAACGACGATGTTGTTTTGATGCGCCAGAAATCCTCCCCTCATGGTCACCTTCAACAGCCAGGTTTGGTCCAGGACCAGCCTGTGTCTGCTTTTAGTGATAGCGGTGCATCCTTCAATGCAGTGTGCCCGCAGTTCGCCGCGCATGTTGGACTGAGCGTCTACGAGCATGCCCAGCCACTGACAATCCGCCTTGGTGGCGGAAAACAAGCAGTCATTCCCCAGCGAGTGACATCTCTCTCTATTATTTTACCTGACTTTTCTATTTACACTACTGGAGCGTTCGTGATGGAGATCCCGGAGGCGTGCGACGTCATGCTGGGCATGCCGTGGCTCGAAACCGTGAACCCGATCATCGACTTGGTGGCCAAGACGGTGCGACCAAGGCCAGACGCCCAGCCAGCAGTGTGTGTAGGTGGGCGACGATGCAGTCACCCGCGACTTACTCCGAAGCGGCGTGCTGAGGCACGTGTGTGCGATTATTATACTCATGGCTACCAGTCCGAGGTGGGCTGCACGCGCTTAGTCCGGCCTCGAGATGTGCACAAACTCCTACAAGCTACTGACAATGAATTTTGCTTACTGATCAATTCTGCGGACGAGACCACGTTGGCCCCGAAAGCAGCAGCAGCCTGGAAGGCGCTCGAGGATACAGCAGTGTATCCATTGTTGCTGGAGTTTAGAGATATTGTATTCAGATCAGAATTACCATCGGTTCCTCCGGCTCGCCAAGGCAACATGGATGCGAGCATCGACGTTACAGACGCAGCGCCCGTTCACCGGAAGCAATTCCCGTTTTCAAGGGAGCAGCGCGAGGCAATCCTGCAATGGACGCGCGAGATGTTAAAGGCCAAGTTGATCCGGCCGTCGTCTTCGCCATACTGCGCGCCGACCTTCTGTGTGCGGAAGGCCAGCGGCGAGTGGCGGATCGTTCACGATTACCGTGGACTCAACGCTAAGGTGCGCGTACCAGCTAACCCGATACCGCGCAAGGACGAAATTCTACGCGCGATGTCTCGCGGGCGCATGTTCACAGCGTTAGATTTGTTATGGGGCTTCTTTCAGGTCAAGTTGCGAGAGGATTCTATTCCCTACACAGCTTTCTCCAAACCCGATGGGCTTTTCGAGTACCTGGTGACGCCTATGGGGGTTTCAAGTAGTCCGTCATGCTTCAACAGACTGGTGCAATCCATTTTCAAGGACCTTGATTCTTTTTGTCAGACATATTTTGACGATTTGTTCGTCTTCACGCCGTCCGACTCTGTGGAGGAGCACTTAGCCGCGCTTAGGAGGGTGCTCACGCGCTGTGCCGAGCAGCAGTTGTACGTGAAGATCGAGAAATGTGTTTTTTGCGCGCGTGAAATCCCATGTTTGGGTGATGTGGTTGGCGTCGACGGCGTGCGGATCGATCCCGCCAAAGCTGCAGTCATCCGGGACTGGCCTTTGCCCGCGATTAAGCGCGAGTTGCAATCTTTCATCGGGACCTGTGTGTACGTTAGCCGATTTTGCGACAGGTTTGCAGAGAACGTCGCCGTGCTGACAGAACTAGTGAAAAACAAACGTCCGAAGGACCCGATTACATTTTCCTCGGCGCAGACAGCGGCGTTCGAGACGCTTAAGCAGAAGCTGTCTTCGACCCCGACTCTCGCCCACGCCGATTTCGAGAAACCGTTCCACGTGAGCGTGGACGCCTCTGATTTTGCAGTTGGTGGGTATTTGTTCCAGTATGATGATAGCGGTGCGGAACGTATTATCGCGTATGGCGGAAGGAAGCTCTCGAGAGCAGAGCTAATTACCCTACACGTGAAAAGGAACTTCTAGCAGCGCTACACGCTATGCGCACCTGGAAGGTATATTTGCTGGACAAGCCTTTCTTCCTCAACACCGACCACCGAACGATCGAATCCTTACTGCAGCAGCAAACGTGTTCGCAAAGATTAGCACGGTGGCTAAACGAGCTCGCGCTATTCCAGCCTCGTTTTAGGTGGATCGCGGGCAGCACCAATACCGTCGCGGATAGTGTATCAAGGCGGCCCGATTGGTCGGACGACACGAGCCGTGCTATCAGCCTCTCGGAACTCCTACGCCAGCTCACCTCCCACGACGCTGACTCGGAGGAGGCCAGTCTTTTTGCACAGCAGGTCACTCACCCTGTCGACATACTAAGCATGTGCAGGCGTCACTATGCTACAGATTCCATATTCGGCCCAATTATGCAGGACCTCGTCGGCGATATTGACACTGGATCGCGGAGACTTCGCCGTTTTACCATCGCCGATGGCCTTTTGTATTTCCAAGTGCGCCCTGATTCACCTCAGCTATTGTGTATTCCGGACGTGGCAGAGTTGCGAAACTTAATTCTTTACGAGGAGCATGATTCTCCTGCGCGAGGCCACCCCGGCCAGGCTAAGACACTCCTGCTCCTACTGGAAAAATATTACTGGCGTGGTATGGCTGAGTCTGTGCAACGTTATATCTCATCATGCGAGCTGTGCCAGCGGCACAAATATGTCCGCGGTAAGCCTGCTGGTCCACTTCATCCGCTAGAGATACCTGCCAATCGCTGGACTGATATTAGTATGGACTTCATGACCCAGCTTCCGCCGACAGTCTCTGGCCACGACGCAGTGCTCATCATTGTAGATCGACTTACCAAGCGCAGTCATTTTATAGCTACTCGAATGGATGCAACAGCAGAGGCTACGGCTCGGCTGTTTCGTGATTTCTACCAGAGACTTCACGGTCTACCTGAATCTATCGTGTCTGACCGAGATGCAAAGTTCATTTCAAAACTGTGGCAGCAGATCATGAAATTACAGGAGACCCAATTGCAATTGAGCTCTGCATTCCGACCTTCCACAGATGGACATTCGGAAGTCACGATTAAATTCGTGAACGAGTATATTAGACACTTTGTCGCTCCACATCATGATGACTGGGATACACTCCTACCGCTGTGCGAGTTTGCATACAATTCGCGCGTTCACAGCACGACTGGTATGTCCCCTTTCATTGCCGATCTAGGCTACCAACCGCGCTCAGTGTGGGATTGCGTAGTCGCAACATCTCGCCAGTCCTCCGCCTCTAAGTTCATCACGCACCAAAAGGCGATTTTGGCAGAAGCACAGGACGCTATGGCTGCGGCTCAAGAGCGTTGGCATGCAGCGTATGATCGTAATCGCTCGCATCTGGTATTTGCAGTCGGCGACAAGGTGCTGTTGAACACCAAAAACCTCGCCTTGGCACACCTCGGCACGGACGGCAAGCGCAAGTTCGGCCAAGGTTCATCGGGCCCTATCTGATCACCGACATAACCGGACATGACACGTACAAGCTCGCGCTGCCGCCCGGGCTACGTCTCCATCCGGAGTATCATGTGTCACGGCTTCGTCCATATCACCACGACGACCATCCTGCGCGGATCACTCGACTTCAACCTGTGATAACAACGGACGGTACAGAGGGCCACCTCGTGCACTCCATTGTAGGTCATCGTCGACGGAAAGGGGTCCTTCAATTCAAAGTGAAGTGGCTCGACACTTTACTCGGTTCGTCATGGGAACCGGTAAGCAATTTGACGCAAGTCACTGAGCTTCTTCGACAATACATCAATACGCTTCCAGCTACACGAGCAACGGCACTTCTAAGGGAGGAAGTGCAACGGAGATCGCAGTCCGTTGCTAGAGGATCCAGCGAAGAGCGCCCGTCCTCGATCGCATGGGTGCGTCCGTTGCTGTGTGAGTTTCATTAGAGCGCTGCACAGCAGAGAGTAGAGCAGAGTAGGAAGTCGTAGTTTGCCTATTTCATTCATTACAGTCTTCATTTCGCCTCCTAGCACACAGCTAGACAAGACTCAAGGCCAAGCAACCACTAAGGGCAAGACAGTAGCTGGATGAGTGCAGGGCTGCCGATTATGGTCTTTTTATTTATAAGAGACCATATATTATGTGAGCAAGATACCGGTATCACAACCACCCTCATAAATAATGGCATCCACTTTCACGGCGAAATAAATAATGCTACTGTGACTATAACGTGAATTAGCCGCATTAAACGTGCCAACCTGATGTAAAAAAAAACGCTTGAACTGCTCGAGAAAAGTGGATACTCATTTTAGAATGTAGAATGGTGCAAAGTGACGTTAACGGCGATGTCAGTTCCTGTGAGTACTGCGAGGCAGTAGTAATTACGTTTTGAAATAGCATGTATCTATTTGTTTATCCACAATAAATCATGAGTGAACAGTCATAATTAAAGGAATCCGTCGGAAAATAGTCTACGAGAATCTGTCCATACATGTTCATTGTATAAATTCAGTGAGCCTATCATGCGCCATACCCTCCCATCCATCATCTCCCGAACGAGTGCCTCTAAATCCCCGCTACAGTGCCATTAGTCAGACCTGCTTCGTCAACATCGGGCCCATGCCGCCCTCGCGCCCGCTGTACGTGCGCGTGCTGGACCACGTGCTGCGCCGCAGCTTCGGCCACCCGGTGAGCGTGCAGCTGCTGGCGCTGAGCTCCGTGGGGCTGCTGCTGAGCTTCCTGCTGTTCGCACTGGCTCCGTGGCTCGATGGCGCCGACTCGCTGCCCTCGATCAGCGTCCCGTTCGACTCGTTCGCCGTGGACCACCTCGTCGTGTTTGTAGCCATCTCGCCGCCCGTGATATGGCTACTCCTGGTGCATGTCGCGTACTCGCAGGTGTCCTCCCGCGTCGAGGTGGCGCTGCTCTTCCTGCGCGTGGCCAGT
The DNA here is from genome assembly GCF_018691715.1 of Phytophthora cinnamomi. NCBI lineage: Eukaryota > Oomycota > Peronosporomycetes > Peronosporales > Peronosporaceae > Phytophthora > Phytophthora cinnamomi. The sequence goes on from NW_027151016.1 coordinate 100,261, forward strand.
TGCCTCACGGTGAGCTTCGCGCTCACGGTGCTGCTGACCGAGTTCCTGTCCCGCCGAGCCATGCTGGCGCTGGTCACGCTGGCCTACGCGTCGCTGGGGCTGCTCTACTCGTGGAGTGTACCCATCTGGACTTGGTACCAGGAGGAGGTCCGCACGCGCGGGCTCATCGGGTTCCTGCCGCAGTCCACGCAGGAGCTGCTGCTGCAGACGTCGCTGCTAGAATGGCTCACCGACACGAGCCTGTCCGACAAGGTGGCTCCGTTTCTGCCGTTCTTGCTGCCGCTGACCAGGGCCGAGCAGATGAGGCTGATGGAGCAGATGCCGCCCGAGTCCCAGGTCCTGCTGACCAAGCCCGGCCTTTTGCCTCTGCTGCCGGACTCGGTGCAGCAGGCGTTGCTGCCTGCAGAAGACAGCGACAGTGACCATGAAGGCGACCAGGAGGAGGAGGAGAGCAACATGGCTACACAACAGCGGACACTGGCGGTACGGGAGCAGACGGAAGCGGAGGCGGAGATCAGGGCCGAACAGAGGAAACTGCTGACGCTGACGCCGTCGACGACTGCGGGGTTTGATTTCCATCGCCCCGATGTGGTGGGCACTGTACGCACCCCGCCGTCGCGGGAGAAGGTGCTGAATGAGATCGTGACGACGCGGATGTGGAACGGATGCAAGGAGTTGGTGAAGATGCCGAGCTCCACGACGCTGAATCGCACCGCGGCAATGTCGGGTGCATTGCTGGTAATGCAGCTGTATGCGTCCCGAGGCAGTCGGAGAATTTTTCTCACCTTCGTGCAGTTCGTCGCGGCCTCGGCGTTGAGTTCTGTTGCGTGTTGTGCGATTTTCTTGCGGTTTGTGCAACTGCTGGATCTTAAATGGACATCGGGTGGCACCGTGCCGCTACTCCGTTATGCCAGGCAATACTTGCTTCGCAACGGAAATCCCGGGACGGCACAGCTTTCTGACCAAGCTGCTAATGGAGGGTCTTCTAAGCTGCGCACCGCGGCTTCATCAGTGTCCGTGGTACTTGCTGCCCTCTACGTACTGCGCAAGTTGCGCCGCTAGAATGGACGAATTAACGCGGACTGAAGTGACATGGAATTGTTAGCAAGGCTACTGTGGGGCTTTGCCAGCGTGTTGAAAGATGCATTGAAATAAGTGTGTGTTCGAGTGGCTGCTTTGCAGCTTTGTGGAATAATTCTCATTTTACTGGGATAGGAAGCAACGTTAGTGCTGCTATCGCTGCGAAAATTCCGTTGTGAAAACCTTGGACTCAAAAGTCATCGAGAAGGGTTGTATTTTGCTCAATACTACAACACAATTACTCTCTTCGATGTGTGTTGCAATTGAAGAAAAATATTGACATGGCTGGCTTAGTCTAGACCAGGTCAACGATATGGCAACAACAATAATGGCTGTATAATACCAAAAGCAGCGATGTCAGCGCAAATTCTGACGTTTGCACCGAGGACACGTAGAGCTACTGCATCCTGAACTATCGTCAATACATGTATATCATTTCGGTGAAAAATTATAGCAATCGTTGACAGTTGGGTGTGGTGCTGGCAACAGCCACGCTGGCGACTAGCAAACCTGAAAGCTCATTGAAGCTGCAGCTTCAATGAACATGCTTGAACCGTCTTCAATACGAGCTCAACAACTCCATCTGGTTTTCTATCGCAGGCTATTTTCACCTGGGATTGCCTTTCGGATGGGGTCCCCCCCTACACCATCCTGGACCCTATCATCGTGTTCGACGAGATTGGGGAAGAGTGCACCAATACGATGGTGTTCCGGATCTCTTACCTCGTGCCCTCGACCGTCGAGTCGACGCCCCGAAAAACGACCTCTTGCAAGTGCGTGCCTTGCGGTGGACTTCGCCGTTGAGAGTTGACCTGTTCGAAGTGCATTGCAGCGGTTAACCCTCTTCACTTGGCACACTCACCCAACGCGCGCTCTTCGTCTGCTTATATATCCATTCAATTACCACGTATTAGTGTGCGCCTCGACATCGATGGCTGAAGCCAGGGCTGCGATGGCTGTCACTCCTTTCAAAAAACTAAGCGCTGTTTTCCGCGTTCTTCTTCTTGTTGATCATGTCGATCGCGTACGGGCCGTACTTCAGGTTGCGGAAGTACGCCGCGTAAGCCGTAGCTACCGCCCAGTCCACCTGGCCACCCCGGTTAATGAGCATCTTGTTGACTTGAGTCGGCGACATTTCGGCCTTGTACCACGAACTGAACTTGATCTTCATGACCGCGTCCTTCAGCTTCGCGAACGCCGATCCGCCGATGGCTCGGTCACCGTCGTCCTCCTCGACGTATTTCAGGAGGCGTTCGATGTCGACGTCGTTCTGGCCAGCGAGTGCGCGAACAGACTCCGACGCCTCGACCTCGGACTTGGCAACAGTGTTAGCAGACACACCGTTGCTGCTCGAGAAGAGGGCGACCGCGGCCACTAGAACGACGAAACAAAAGCGCATTATACTGTAGTTGGTGTGGAAGTCCTTCTTGGGGGTTCGGCGGCTAGGACGCTGGAGAGTGAATCGCGAACTGGAAAAAAATGCGAACGGACAGTGATATGATTCTAAGTTCAGCGGCCCACATGATCACCAAGCAAAGCGTTCAATCACTCGAGAACCGTATGATTTCATCGCAGAGCAGGGCCTCGCTGCGCAAGAACAGCATGTCTGCGCTCGATTCGGCGTTCTGGAGGAAGCCGAATCCCAGCAAATTGTTGTGCGACCTTCGTGCAAAATCATCCGCGTATGGTAGTGTAACGCAGGCGGAGATGACAGAAATTCGTACAGTACCGCCAAAAAGGCAGTCTCTTCCTTCACGAGTCGTGAATCACGACTCCCAGTGCCTCCGCATTAGACGGCAAGCCTCGCGTTTTGATCGATCGTATTGTACTGGCCATAATAGTTGATACCAGGAATTGTAACCGAGCCACGTTTGGAAGTATTGTTCGGCTAATATTAGTCGAAAGAGAGTGAAACTACCCAAAACTATTGCCAATTGAGGTAATAGTGGGTTGCATTGTCTGGAAGGATGACCACAGGAAAAAGCGGAGTGTATCTTAGCGGGATAGGAACGTGAGCGTGTACAACTACTTCCTAAAATAGCGCAAAGAAGACTTCGAGACAGCCGGCCGTACGCGCAGGCTGATGTACAAGTGTATAGGAGTTCCAGAAGCCACGGTTGCTCGCGTCTGACCGCAGAATCGGATTCTACGGGTGACCATTACCCTTATATCTAACTATCGTATATATGGAAAGTTATCATCTTCCTTGTACAAATTAGGGGTAAAGTTTGGTAAGCTTATCAACTATTATGGCCAGTACAATAGGGAACGCTGCGACGTCCTAGTGACGCGAATTGTTGCAAGCAATCGATTATGGGACGCCCCATCAACAGACTTTACGAGTCCACAACGCTGCCGAACTCCGACGGCCGCGTGCGGTGCGCTGCTGCAGCACGGCATCACAGTCTCACCGCAGTTGGACACTGATGTTGACGAGAGGTAACTTAAAACGTAAGTGTTGAAGTTGAAGCGTGTTGCCAAAGTCACCACACGTTTCCAAACAAAACATGTAGTAGTCGCCTCCATTCGTGAGCAAAACGGTGTCGTCCACACCAACCCTCCACAACGTGATACATTACCCAATCTTCTGCTCTTCAAGCGCATCCATTTGTCCCCCAACACTCTCACCCGCCATGACCAAGCCGTTCGCGCGCCTGCCGACGTGCGTGGCGCCGTCCAAGTACTTCCTGGACTTCTCCGTGGACCTGGAGCGCTGCCGCTTCGAGGTGCGCGAGCGCGTGCAGCTGGCGGTGCGTGAGGCCACGCGCGTCATCACGTGCCACGCGCTGGAGCTGCACGTGCTGGACGTGTCGGTGTCCGTGGCCGGGCGCGCCGCCCCCGTGGGCTGCAGCGAGATCCGCTACGTGGCCGAGGAGCAGACGGTGGAGCTGCTGCTGGCCGAGCCGCTGGCCGCGGGCGACGCCGCGGAGCTGGCGCTCACGTGCCACGGAGAGCTCAACGACAAGCTGCACGGCCTGTACCGCAGCGCCTACGAGCACGAGCTGGCGGGCGAGACGCGCCTCATGGCCGTGACGCAGTTCGAGGCCTGCGACGCGCGCCGCGCCTTCGCGTGCTGGGACGAGCCGGCGCTCAAGGCCCAGTTCGAGCTGTCCGTGGCCTGCGACGCCGAGCTCTCGGCCGTGTCCAACACGCACGTGGTGCAGACGCTCGTACGCGAGCGCGCCAAGAACGCGCACGTGCGCGCGCGCTCGCGGCCCCGCGCGGCCGCGCTGGAGAAGCTCTGGCGGTTCGCCGAGACGCCCGTCATGTCCACGTACCTCGTGGGCCTGATCGTGGGCGAGTTCGACGCCGTGTCCACCGTCACCAAGGAGGGCGTGCTCGTGTCCGTGTACACGCCCGTGGGGCGCAGCGAGCGCGGCAAGTTCGCGCTCGACGTGGGCGCCAAGGCGCTGTCCTTCTACTCGGAGCGGTTCGGCATCCCGTACCCGCTCAAGAAGATGGACATGCTGGCCATCCCGGACTTCGCCGCCGGCGCCATGGAGAACTGGGGCGTCGTCACGTACCGCGAGACGAGGCTGTTGATTGATGAGCAACTGAGCAGCTTCGCCCAGAAGATGGCCACCGCGCGCACCGTGTGCCACGAGATCGCCCACCAGTGGTTCGGCAACCTCGTGACCATGGAGTGGTGGACGGGCCTGTGGCTCAACGAGGGCTTCGCGCGCTTCATGGAGTTCGAGGCCGTGCACCACGTCTTCCCCGAGTGGAACGTGTGGGAGGTGTTCGTGCAGGACATCACCATGAGCGTGGCCATGGGCAAGGACTGCATGCTCACGTCGCACCCCATCGAGGTGAAGGTGAACCACCCCGACGAGGTGGACCAGATCTTTGACGTCATCTCGTACGCCAAGGGCGCCAGCGTCATCCGCATGCTGTCCGAGTACCTGGGTCGGGACGTGTTCTACCGCGGCATCCACGAGTACCTGGTCCAGTTCAGCTACCGCAACGCACAGACACAGGATCTATGGGAGGCACTGGAGAGGGCTTCTGGCCAGCACATTACATCGCTTGCTGGCGGATGGACCAGTCAGACCGGGTACCCGATGGTGACATTGTCGGATGATGGCACTCTCGCACAGGAGCGCTTCCTGGCGGATCAAACGCTAAAGTCGGCGGCCCCCGAAGGCGTGTCCTGGGATGTCCCGATCACCTTCATCGCGTCTGACAAGCCCAAGGAGATTCAACGCGTGGGGATTTGGGAGCGCAACTCGTCCGTGAATGCACTGGCGGCTAAACTTCGCGCACCGTCAAGTGGGTGGATCAAGCTTAACGCTGGCCAGGCTGGGTTCTTCCTCGTCAACTACTCGCCCGAAGGATGGAAGCGTCTACAGCAACCCGTGCGCGAGAAAACGTTGGAACCTGTGGACCGCATGAGCTTGTTGAACAGCATCTTCGCGTTCGCTCGGAACGGTGAACTGCCTGTGTCTAGCGCGCTGGATTTCAGTTTTGCATACGCGGAGGAACCGGAGCACCTGTGCTGGAAGGAGATTTCGTCCAACCTGCGGTTCTACAGCACGCTCTACAGCGCTGACCCGTTCTACCCAAAGCTGCAGGCCTACATCCGTCAGTTGTTCTCGTCGATCATGAAGCGCTTGACGTGGCAGTCGGCGGAGGGTGAGAGCTCGACCGTGGCTCCGTTCCGTCGCGACGTGATCAGCATGCTTGCTCTGGGCGACGACCCGGAAGTGATTGCAGAGTCGCAGCGTCTGTTCCAGGCGTACTTTGAAGATAGCTCCGCGCTGTCGGCTGACCTACGTGGTGTGGTGTTCAACGCACAAGCTCGCCGTGGCGACACCTCACACCTAAAGCTTTTGCGCGAGAGGTACGAGTCCAGCAACTTCATCGAGGAGAAGCTGGACTGCCTCACGGCTCTTGGCCTGTTCAAGTCTCTGGAGCTTAAGCGTGAAGTCATCACGTGGGGTCTCAAGACCGTGCGCTCTCAGGATATCCAGTACGTCTTCAGCAGCGTGGCAGCGGACGCGCCTGGCGCTGAGTTTGCGTGGAAGTACGTGCAAGAGCACTGGGCGGAGCTGAACGTGCAGTACCGTCCGCTGATCGTTGGGCGCATTGTCATGTCGGTGGTATCTCGTTTCCAGAGCGAGGCCAACGCTCACGAGGTGGAGACTTTCCTAGAGACGCGCAAGCACTCTTCGTACACGCGGCTGCTGGACGCTGCGCTGGAGCGTATTCGTGTCAAGAGCGCCTGCTACCAGCGCAGCCGTGGCGAGCTGGCGAAATGGTTGGAGTCGATTTAAAAAGCGCACCCTGCACAGGTTATACGAAAAATACCTGCACCGTGCTATTCTACTAGTTCATGTGTACATGCACGTGCTCTTGATCAGCCTCGAGCATGAGTTCGATATTTGTGTCATACGCGGAACGTTGGTGCAAGTGGCACAGTTCACAGAGCAGGATCGACGAATGGGAAGCACTCGGTACAGTACATGTAATCGCAGAAGGCGTAGTCACGATCGCATTGCAATAATACGTTGTCATACAAATGTATTATGGTTTGCAGATATTTTGTCGCTCGGATTTAGGGCTTAGATCGATCTCTGAGATAAAATAATTCGAAGACATAAAAATGCGAGACGGTAGTAAATCGACCTCCAGGCGTACGTAAGTCGCACCACCTCTTCCTGCTTAACATAACGGGCGCATCGTTGGTTCTCAGGACACCGAGGTAACGTCGCCGGCTACTGCTGCTCCGGTACGGCTCTGTTGGACATGTTTAACGGCTCGTTAGCTTCGTCTGTGAGTGCACTAGCGGCTCCTGTATCGCTGGGCTTTCCGCTTGTCCGTCGCGCAAGCTGCACTCCGCCATGTAAGACCGCATGTCGATACTACGCTACCATACTGAAACTTAGTGTGTCTCCGGCCCTTGCGGCTCTAATACTAATCTGTTGAACGTGTTTGATGGCTCGTTAGCTTCGTTTGTGAGTGCACTAGCGGCTCCTGTATCACTGGGCTTTCCGCTTGTCTGTCGCGCGAGCTGCACTCCGCCATGTAAGACCGCATGTCGATACTACGCTACCATTTTACTTTAGGAAAAGCGTTTCGTATGAACTGCTGTAGCTCTTCTAAATAAAATGTAGGGTGGGCTTTCACGTACTTTCGAACACGGGTTACCACGTCGTTCGGCCAACGCGACGAGCGGTTAGTTCGATCTCCTTCATCAACCTCACCATCGGTCAAAAACAACTTGTACCAACGATGCAGTGTTCGCACGTTAGGCCAAAATATATCGCTAACATGCTGCATACATATTCCATACACATGCATAAGAAAAACAGCTCGTCAACGGTAGTCGGGAGAGTGCATGCTGCACTTGTGCACGATGGAGGTTTTCGGAAACTGCGGTGCTTCGACAGATCGGCAGCGCGATCTGCCGACCACTCGTCAAGTGTCCAGATGTAAGTGTCCAATTGCATATTTTATACATACTAGTGGAGCATCATGCTTGATGGGGCGACACCTCAAAATATGTGGACATATTTTTGGGCGACGCCCCTCACGTTTCCTGGAACTAAGCCGTGCTAAAGCACGGAGAAGCTCTGGATTTTATCATGAAGCAAGTGCTGCTTCTTAGCTACACAGCCTCTCTATTTGTACTAGTACATCTTGAAGCATCGTAGGAAATTCATTCCGTTAGATAGAGTTCTTTCATCGTCTTAACTGGGGTCACATTACGGCGCCCGAACCACGGTGCCTATGTCGGACCACTATGAACAGAACCTCGTACGAATGAGAAGAATGTCACCACGCTGTCAAGTGAAAGGAAGACAAACAGCCAGAGTCGATCATAGATATAGACTTCGCTATAATTATGCAGGGCTGGAACAATACATATTGAAAATTGTATTGTCGCTGCCGGGCATCAATTTTTCAATCTTTGCAATCTATCGAATAATCCAACATACAATACACATCCGCAAGATGTACAGCAGTCTACACCTTTGCCCGTCCAAGTTCGCGGTAGTGTAAAGCAATATCGTATGAAGTAGTTGAAGTAACTGCTATATTTAGAGAAAAAAATACTGAAATTTGGGTTTACTCCAAGGTGGATTTAGTACAGGGCAAATTGGTGGTGAGTATTCGAACGGCAGCATACCGAAGGAGCCGAAACACACGCTCGCCGCTCGCGCGCGCGTCCTTGATGCTCACCGAGACGGCGGCGACTGGATGCTAGTAGCGCACCACAATGGTATTCCTCCCACTACTGCACGTAATATTGTCGAGCGGGGGGCACCAGAGCTGATGAAGAGAGGCGGGGCGCGTGCTTCCACCACTAAGTGCACACCAGCGATGGAGAGCGCGCTGGTAGACTACATGTACAACTGACAGGCTGCTTCAGCGCCTTGAAAGCACGCATTAAGGATTACCTTGCGCTCAGCCACGAGGAGATGATGAACGTTCCTTACGGTCAGAAGACCGAGCTGCGAATGCAGCTACTCGAGAAGGCAGCCGAGCATGCGATGCCATGCATGGATCTCCGCCTGGTCAATAAAATGACTCGCCACTGTGCGCTGTCCGTGGCGGCCGCTATCCGCGGCGAGCCCATGAAGTACGGGACTTAGCTGTGGACTAAATCCACTTTGGAGTACAAGCCAAAATTTGAGAAAATGTTTTTTTTTTTATTTTATGTCTAAATTTTTGCTCCCATTTCATGTTGCTTTACACTACCGCGAACTTGGACGGGCAAGGTGTAGTCGTCAAACTCATTGTCACTCTCGTCGGACTCCACATCTGAATTATGCCTGGCCTCGATGGTGGCTCTCGAAAGCTCGTGAAGAGAGATGACCTTCTTGTTCTGCAGCATGACGAGCACGTGCTCGAATATCGTCGGCTCAACCACGTTTGCGTTTGCTCCGAGCTGCTCCTTGGGACTTCCATGCTGGACTATCAACATATCAAACAGGTCCCGTACGTCTGCGACCGTGAGGCGTGGTACCTGAAGTTGGTGGGTTGCATACGCAAACACCATGAGATCCTCATGCAGTTCGCACGAGAGACTCCATGCAATCTCAATCTCGCTACCGCAGCACAATCAATATTTTCATCTAACGATCACAATATATTGATGAGTGCAACAATTGTTTTTCCAGGCGCAGGTTCAACTGCATTTATCGACTAGGATACCGTACACTCGCCCTAGTAGTTGGTCACGTTGAGGTGGTCGAGTGCCACGACCTTGGCTCACGCCGAATTTAACAAGTGCCTGAAGATGCCCTCCTCCGAAGCGAACAATTGCACCGCCTCCTTCAGCTTGGGCGCCACGAGCAGCGCTAGGTCCGTGTCCATCATGTACGCACCCTTTCCCTCAGCCTTGTACTCTTTCACCGACACCGCCGTCCACGTCTCATTCAGGAGCACCTGGAATTACTCGTTCGACAGCGTGAGCGAGCCGTTGCTGTACGAGCCGCTGTAGCCCTTCGCCTTCTGCTCCGTGCGTTTCCGTTGTTGGCGTCCGTGCGTCCGCCCACGAAGTCGATGGCCACGTTACCGACCAGGTCGGCCGGCGACAGCGTTGGGTACGACTCCTTCACAGACTCCAGCGCGGAGATGATCTTGTCCACACCGCCGTTCACCGTCCAGTTCTTCTGCGGCGAGAAGCATTGTGGCGTTGCTGGGACCTGGTAAGAAAGCCTAGAGTCCTGAGACGCGTTGCTGGGACTTGGCGAGACAGCCTGGATAGCTAGATGGGTCCTGAGACGCGTGATCATAGCCACACACAATTCTGGTGTTGCTGGGATTTGGCAACAAAAACATAGATAGCCGAGCCCGGAGACGCCTGCTTGCAGCTACGGGTGCACGGGAGATCATATACGACCGAACAACGTAGCCTCGGTTAGGGAGCATGGAATCGTATAACTGAGAATGACATCAATCTATTTGTAGTCGGGCGGATTTCTACTGCCGGGCCTCGTAACTTGAGCCTCTCATGAAAGTTAAGGCTAAGTGACTACAAACAACGTCCAGATTATCTTGTCACGCGAATGTCGCCCCTAAAAGACTCAGGCAACACGCACTGGATAATATACTATCCGCCCATGTACAAAACCTAACAGGTTCGTCCCGATACATTATTTATTCTTTTGTCATCTTATAAGTGATTCAGGGATCTGTGTTTGTATAGGGACTAGTAGGCGCACTTGTATCGCCCCAACTACTCTGGATAAAATCCAGAGAACATCATCCCCGCCATGGCGAAAATGATGACGACACCGACAGGCGGAGGCAAGCAACGGTCTGTCAAAGGAGGGGGCAGCGAACAGCTTAGCGGTGCGTACTTTGTACTATGTGGCTGTAGCGTGATACGGTGTTGCGTGACGCAAGAGCACTCGGGATCTACCGCGGCTGCTATCGAATTACTCTCGTCGCTCAAGCCGCATTCTAATGTCGTCTCTAATGGGTCTAATCATTCACTGATGCAGGGCGCTGTCGCGGTGGAAATGGCAGGCCTACACGCACAGGCAGTACTCCGCCGCAACCCCTCCTCCCTGGAGCAGGTTGCACAGTGGCGCACCTCAGTCGTAGTGCCCAGCGTGCACGACGGTCGCCGCAGACTTTTACGCCTACTTCTTACGCTGCGCCGTTTTTACGAGATATATTAAGGATTGCAGTTTTTTTGCTAAATCAGGTCCTATTAAGCGGTCTTAACAGACCTTCAATTATGCTAAACTTAGCGATTTAAGCCATTTCCGTGGACCCCTATAGTGAAGGCGTTTTTTTCTGTTTAATAACTTCGAACCTTGCGTTAACGTCATCTGGTCACTGTCACCGGTTCAGCTGGCGCAAGAGTACAACATTTTCAGCAAAGTGTCCCACTCCATAATGTTCGTAAACAGAGGTTTTTTTTGCAAAAAACGGTCGCTAGTAGCCAAGATTCTAAACTGTACACCTAACCCATTCTCAAAACTGATAAGTCCCTTCGTAAAAACGTAAATCAGAATGGAAATCAGAGTAATGTACCACACACAAATCCATAAAACAGAGTCCATGATTATAGGGGGGCTTCGCCCCAATAAAGCGCGGCATTATAATCCGTACACAGTCATCGCGATTTAAAATAAATCGGCCCGAATTGCGTTTTTGGATCGGCAATTCGACCACAGATAGCGTAAATCGATATCGATATCGAGGCTGGCGATTATAACTTGGAGGATTTAATGGCCATCTGTTTTTATATCGGGCGCCAGATATTATAACTCGGGCAAATCACTAGGTGAAAACGACAAACGCATTGCAAAGCATAATACATGTAATGACATAGAGAATTCCCCAGGCTCTTGGGTTAGGCTCTCAATGTGATCATATACAGAACTGATCAGGTTTATGAACAGACCTTGACATTTCAGTAGGATGGGAATTGACCGGTAGAGGTGACACTTAGTGTCGGGCCGACGTGAATCTGTCGGCGGGGTATTCACTACGCAACAGGCAAAGGCAGACAGGTGCTGGCAGCTTCGACGTGAGGCATGCGTTAGCGAACCCAGGTGTCGACACCTTACGTGTGCAGTCGGCGATGGCAAATGGCGGTACTACGGTGTCGGAGCCCGCTCATGACGTGCAACTGCTAAGACTACCGTCTGTAGTACAAGTACACCGCTCGTTTGCATCGTCACGTTCCATTGTTCTAAGTTTTGACTCGGGTATTATGGACTTCGTAGGCTACGCGCCCGCACATTATTGCGCTTGGACATTGAGACGACGACTACGATGATTCGGACGATACGTGCTGAAACACGCTTGCCGCTAGCGGGCACGCTAATGCCGAGGGGGACATGAAGGTTGATACACAGGCTGATACGCAGGCTGTTAGAGATGTCGTGTGACCGGCAGGGGCTCCTCAACCTGTGACTTCGGATGCCAACGTTGCGATGACTCGTAACATCATCGACGTGTTGACTGTTGTCAACCTGGCGCACGTACAAGTCGCAGGAAATGACACAGCGTCTACGAAGGTGGCGTTCCACCGTTGCGAGCACGTTGCGCGGACCGAGGCGTTGGTGCTGCAGTACGAGTACTGGTCGGACGGGGAGCAGTGTCGTGTAGTAGTAGCGGTGACCAGGAAGCTCTCGTACTGGCTCATGCTCACGCAGGAGCCAGCTCGGGTCCACGGCACTCTCGTCCGAGGACAGCAGCACGTTCCGGCAGCCCAAGCACGTGCGCGGCCGCGAGTACTAGCTATCTACGTTCGAGTTGCCAGTGTTGGGGCTCAACGCTTTTGGCCGCGTCCCCCACAGTCGTGGCATCGCTGTTGGACGTGCTCAGGATACTCACGTCGACGGTCTCGGAGCCAGCGCCGCTACAACAACAACAACAACTACTACTACTACTACTACTACTACTACCACTACTGCTGGTGGTGGTGGTGGTGGTAGTGCTGCTGCTACTAATACTACTACTGCCGGAAGTGTCGTTTACGTTGGCGTGGGAGGGCGGAGGAGGGTCGGTGGCGAAGGAGGAATTATCCGTGGCCCCCAACGGCTTGACCACTTTCATAAGGCTACGGTAGCGTACCGCAGCCATATACCTGATAAAGCCTTTTTTGCCTGCCACCTATTCGCTGAGCATGACATGTTCAGACGCTACATGTGCATGCACTTAATGCTCGCTAGCTATGCTCAAGGATGTCAATTGCCTTATGCAAAATGCCTGTTCATAGATCTGATCAGTTCAGTATATGATCACAATGAGATTCTACTGGCTCTTGAGTGTAGGACCAAGAGCGGATCCGCGGGCGGGTTTATGCGCGACAAAAGGATCAAATGGGGATGTGTGGTATCAGGAATTGTACCGCCCAGTTGGTTGGCATTGTGTACAGACTGTACAATGCCAACCAACCAACTGGGTGGTAAGTAGACTACATGTACTACCATGTACAACTAGTAATTGGTACTTTGCCTTGGCATTTGATTTTCATACTGTAGTCTCAATGCTGACCACGAGGTCGCGGTGTTCGCGTCTGCGCCGTGAAGTTCACGTACAAAAATTGGTTGTGTACTTGTATTCCTTCATGCATTACTCGACTTCTTTTGCCAATGAGCACCTGATGAACACCTACTCTTGTATACGTCGTCGAATCATATGTATATAGTTAACACTATTTCTTCCCTTTTCTCCTTCAATTTGGATTGGACCTACATATCCTGTGCGGATCGCCGCCCGCAAAGCCTTTCTCTGAGAGTCATTTCCAGACCAGACGTTCAGTTCACAACCATCGCTTCCTGGCGGGTAAATCGCCATGCGTTTGGCTTACGTCGTCGTGGTGACGGTGGTCGCCCTTTTTGCAGGAAATCAGGTCGCCTCGGCTGCGGCAGACCCCAACCAGTCCAAACTCTCGGCTCTCAACACCCCCGATGATGTCCTTCACGTAGCCGGCGTGCTCAGTGCCGACGTCGAAGCAGGAAACACCAGGCGATTCCTCAGAGTCGAGACCGAAATCAACTCTGCTGGTGACGAAGAGAGAGCCCTTCCGGGAATGTCCAAGATCTCGGAGAAGCTCAAGCCGATCGCAGACAAACTCAAGCCGGTCACGAACAAGCTTACCCCAGCCGCAGAGAAGATCACGGATTCGGCGATGGCCGTCGCGGTGCGGCTTAAACCGATTGCAGACACGTTCTCCGGTAAGCTCAAGCCGATCGCCGACAAACTGATGCCCATCCTCAAACCGCTCGGGGCGAAATTGAACTCGTACGCGGTCGTTAAAAGAATCACGACGAAGCTCAAAGAGTACGTGCAGAAGGTCAAAAACTACAAGATCGGCAAGGCGACGGTAAAGGAACGCTACACGATGGCTAAGTTTGAGTACTGGTTCAAGCAGAACAAGTCTCCGGATGACGTCAAGGAGATGCTGAAGCTTGGAACGGGAGCAACGGTGAACACCAAGAACCACGATCTGTGGGCCCAGTACAAGGCCTTTTACAGCTGGGCTCAGGGGGACAAGGAAATGAAGGCCGCAAAAGCAGCCTAGATTCTCTAGCAGTATACTGGTACCAGAACTGGGCATGCCTGCGATATACTTGAACTAGCAATAGTAACACGCACTTATTAAGTAAGACCCGCGCTTTAGTTGAGCCAGTCTTACATGTGAAAACTCGTTCACGTTGCCTTTCAATCGCCAGTTGTTGGCAAATAATACTATAAACGCTGTATCTGTCGACACCGAATTTGTTTTGTTTGATCATGTTGTGAAGTCGATGAGTGATGCGTTGCCGCGTATCAAGCAATATGCCATGATCTGGGTCTACATCCTTTTAAGAAATAAATTACGCTGGTGATAATGGGTGCGTGCTGTTCCAATGATGCAGGTAATTGGGATGTCGACCTGATACTGTAAGTGTCTGTTTCGAGTTTGCTGGCAGCTATACCATTATTGTACCGTAAAAGTCACGCGTTGTCTGTTCCATGTTGGAAGCGTGTTCTGAAGAGGGTTTAGTCCGTTAGTCTGGTGTTCTTGCGTAGTTGGCAAGTACATGACATGTACACATTGTGTACGTAGTGGATCATTTCTCGCTCTCAAACACGAGAGCGTCCATCTTCATGCGCCACAAAGTACTTGACCGTCGCTTTCTGGAAAAGCTTGTACACGTTTCGTACTGGTCAAGAGTTTCTGTTCCTTGGTGCTTTAACACATTTACTTCAGGAATATCAAATTTAAGTTTCCTCTTGAGCTTTTCCGGTGCCTGCTTTAAAACTTGAGCTGAGCTTTCTTCTTAAGCTCAGCCAACTTTGTTGCAAGTTTTATTTGCTTGATCTGTCCGCTGACTTGCTTAGTTTCGTTGCAGCGCCACTCTCGGTCATTTTAGTTAGAACCGTCGAACTGATATATCTTCTTCATCGGAAGCGTCGATGCGAATAGCTTAGCTACCACGTGAAGTGGACTCTTTTGAACGTCCTTAACCGGGGAAACGTGATAAACCTGACAGTCCATCATTTTGAAAAGAAAACTATGATCCTTTTCCCGCAGCTTCGTTAGGGTTGAGCGATCGTGGAAGGCAGGCCAGTCGTTTGTCAAGCGGACGTCCACCGGCGCCATACCTTTTTGTCGCTGGCAATAAGTCACTACTTGAGACACAAATCGCGTAAAGAGTGAATCGCTTGGAAAACCGGGAAGTACCAGGATAGTAGGTGACTCGAAGTAGGTGTATGTTGTGCCTAGAGACCTGGGGGAAATACCGTGAACGCCCTCATCACACTTCGAGAAAAGATGACCAAGATAAGTTTATCAATAGGCCAGCACTACATTTTTTCTAGGCCAAGTTCACCAGGAACAAGGCCATGTTCACAAGAACAAAAGCAAATGCACTGAAACCCAAATGAAATGCTAAAAAGTGCAAAGTCAAATACATAATCCTCAGAAAAAGAATGATCTTGTTGAAAGTACACCTTTTCCAAACCAAGTTCATCAGAAACACAAAGAAAACCAAATGCATCGAACATGCACAAAGTGCGAGGCCAAATGGACTTTACCGGTAGCATGTACCGTACACCTTTTTAATCATATACCCTGACAAATATGCAAAAATATCTTCCAGGTTTCAGAAGCCACCGCACTGCAAGGCAGGCAGGCCTGCGAGTAAACGTCGCGGTAACACGCCGTGCATAGCAACACTACCGCGATGTGGGAAACAAGTCCATTGCTGACACAAAGTAGGCAGAGTAACATTAGCCTGGTTCAGCTGGGTGCCTGGGGTTGCAATGCAGGGAATCCTTAAATTGGGTCTACCTAAAAGCACAAGAAACGTTTGGTTTTTCTTTTTATTGGAACATAAAAATTCGGCCAAATAAAAAATAACATAACATAAAAAAACATTGCTCACGTAGCTTGGGAGTGATGTGGTCGACGCCGTAGACGGACGGAGTGGAGGACGACAGAGGACGCCATATGTCTTCAAGATGAGTGAAGGTAGGGGAAATAGATACTGCTGCGGCATGAAAGCACGTCCGTATGGCCGGAATTTCCGCCTCGACCCAGCAACGCCACCAGCCTGTTTCGGTCGGTGGAATTTCCCTCAGCGCCGTCGGTGCGAAGTCGGGATCCAGCCAGGGAGGGTTGGTGCTAGGCGTGGGGCAAGTTGGTGGCAAGTTGTGGGCGCCGCCATCCTCCAGGTGGCGACCTGGCAATCAGCCGCGAGAACCCACAAAAGCTGGACAGTCTGCTTAGTGCTACACCAAGTGCTTCGACACCGCCGCCGTCCGCGAACGAGCGTTTCACCGACGAACTCAGGGTCAACTCCATGGCCGGCGGGCAACCAGCCAAGCAAGCGAGCCTCCAACGGCGAAGACGCAGCCGAATGCGTAGAGCTCCCGGCGGTTACGGCGCGGATACCGGCGACCTTTCGTGGGGGCTCTAAAAATACACTGAAGCTCCAAAATAGACGTCGAATGTTCGTTCTACGCCTCGCGCACTCGGTCTTTGTATGGCGAGAATCCGAACCAGATGCTCCAGCTGAATACACTGGCAAACAGGCCAGACAGAAGACAAGTTGGTTGCCTGCACCAGCCCAGTCCACAGCTATAATAGCAGAGCAGAGCAGAACAGAGCCCAGTCATGACGCCGCCCGCCGCGACGCGCCCCGCGCACGCCTTCTGCTTCTCCAAGCGCCGCTCCTACACGTCGCCGCACCTGGTGCGCACGCGCTCCAAGAACAACACGCTCTGCGGCGTGCCGGGCGAGTGCGCGGCGCCCGCCTCGGAGTCGCGGCACGCCGCCGCCTCGCGCCTCATGACGCGCAAGACGCAGAGCTTCAGCGAGGGCCTGGAGCCGCCGGGCTCGCCCTCCTCCGCCGCCAACGACGTGGCCGTGTTCCTCGGCGGCTCGTGCAACCCCACGACCTGGCGCCGCGACGTGGCCCTGCCGCTGCTGGACGCCGCGCGCGTGCGCTACTTCAACCCGCAGGTGGACGAGTGGTTCGAGGAGCTCATCCAGATCGAGGCCGCCGCCAAGGAGACGGCCCAGATCGTGCTCATGGTCGTGGACGGCCTCACGCGCTCCATCGTGTGCATCAACGAGGCCGTCGAGTACATCTGCAGGGGCCGCAAGGTCGTGCTCGTGGTGGACGACATCGCCGAGGGCACGGAGGTGGCCGGCAAGCGCCTCTCCAAGACGGAGCTGGCCGACCTCAACGGCGCGCGCCAGTGTCTGCGCGACCTGGCCGTCAAGCGCGGCGTCGGCCTCTTCCCGGACGTGCAGGCCGCCGTCGAGGGCTGCATCGCCTGGCTCGCGCAGACCGACGCGCCCAGGTCCCGCTCGGAGGCGCCGCGGCTCCGCAAGCGCTCGTCCATCGTGCTCAACGACTGGTCGGGCAAGCACCGGCCGCACCGCGTGACGTCGCGCTCGCACTCGTCGAGGCTGCTCAAGTCGCACAGCTCCGGCAGCAACCGCAGCACGGACGACAGCGAGCAGAGCAGCGATTCCCCGGGCCTCTCGTCCCCCACGCAGTCCATCGTGAGCCAGCTCGGCTGTCAGATGTTCAGCGCCTACACGGGCGGCTCCGTGTACCTGGGCGGCAACCTGACGGCCACGTCCTGGAGACAGAAGGTCGCCATCCCGCTGCTGCGCACCGCCGGCATCCCCGTGTACGTGCCGTTCGCCGACTACCTGCAGTTCGGCCTGTCCTCCGCGGCCGAGAAACACGTGCAGGCGCTGGCCGAGCACTTCCAGGAGATCGAGGCACAGAAGGCCATCGCCGAGCTCATCCTGTTCGTGATCCCGCGCTACCTGCGCTCCATCGCAGCCATGACCGAGGCCGTGGAGCTGGTCTCGAGCCACCAGGCGCTGCTGCTGGTGATCGAGCCCGTGGAGGAAGGCTGCATGGTGGAGGAGGGCGACGCCATCACCGGCCGCGAGTTCAAAGACCTCGCGCGCGCGAGAGCGTATCTGCGCGAGATGGCGGAGCGCAACGACGTCGCCGTGTTCGAGTCCGTGACGGAAGCAGTCGAGACCATCATCGAGCGGTTAGAGTAGCAAGGCGCAATTCTACACGAGTATATATATTATTTTGCCATTGCATGGCCAGAGTAAAGCAGGCAGAGCACTCGCCTCACGGGCAGATCGATGCAGCGGAGACTGACCTCATGGCGAGCGTCTGGCTATGCCGTGGCGATTGGCCGTTGTACCCAGCGACCTCCTGCACCTCAGTCGCGAATCCGCCGAGTCCTGCGCAGCACCGACCGCTAACGTCATCTATTGAGCCATGAGCGAGGCTGCCACTGCACCGCCGAACCCCACGACCCGCAAGGACCGCAAGGAAATGGGTCCATGGCGAGGCACCGTACGACGACTGAGCTAATAGTGAACATTGATTTGCATCCCCTGGCATTCGTTATTGACTTTCGGCTCGTGACGCAGAAACCTGCGGGCTTCATCCTCAACCCGGAGCTCTTCATGCGCGAGTGCGAGGGCATGGAGGTGTCGGTCCGCGTCATGAACGGCGCCAAGTGGCGGGGCGTGCTGCAGAAGGTGCACGACAACGGGGACGTCCTCATCAAGCCGGCCCAGGAGCTGCTGTACGACGAGCCGGACGGAGCGCCGCTGCCCGAGAAGCTGCTAGTCAAGAGCGACATCCTGTGGCTACGTCGCCACCTGCCGGACGAGGACAGCGCGGCCGCGGCAGCTAGCAACCAGCCGCAGGACGAGCCGCCCGAGGCGCCCAGCCCTGCCAAGAACAACCAGCAGCCGTGAAGACAATGAAGACACCAAGTGAGTGGGTGAGGGACGCGCTGGAGAAAAGTAAAAAGATGGTTAATACACATGAACGGAGTACACGTAGTCGCTACATGCAGCAGGCAGATGCAGAGGATGCAGTGGATGCAGACTAGGACAGGGAGAGCTTCACCCGCTCACTGGCGTCAGTCCGACGACAGGTACACGTGCTCCACGTCGTCCTCCTCGTAGCTGGAGAGAAGCTGGTAGCGCACGTCCTGGCGGATCTCGCGGATGTGCACGCGCTCGTAGACCAGCACGGACACGACCACGCACACGAACAGGATCAAGCACAGCAAGATCTGGTGCACCCACATGGAGAAGAAGCCCAGCATGCCGTACTCGCAGTACGTACTGGCGGCGTGCTCGAACGCGCTCGACACGTTCTTGCAGGTCTGCGAGGCCGCAAACTCGCTCAGTAGGCCGTCAACGCTGTCGAGTTGCTTGCCGATGGGGTCCAGGAATTCCTTCTTCATGCGCTGGCCAACGTCTCCCTGGCGAGACGCGTTGCGCTCCAGCTCCTGCTGCAATAGCGTCACTTCCTTCGAGCTCTGGCGGACGCTGCCCACCGCGTCAGCAAAGGGCAGCGACGCGTTCGCAGGACACTCGACGTAGTAGTTCACAATGGGCGTCGAGCCCACGAGTTGGAGCGTGTTGTTCATCGGGGCCGCGCAGAAGTCCGCCGTCATGATCGTCGACGCCAGGTAGGCGCCGATCAGCGTGTGCGAGATGGGCACGACGCTCAGGATGACCATGATGGAGACCCGCAACGGCGAGACCATGGCCCAACCGACCGAGGCGATGGACAGGAAGCTGGCCAGCGTCACCGCGAGGATGGCGCCGTTGGTGGACGACTTGAGCACGAAGTAGCTGAACTCCCAGTCCTTGGCGAGCCCCGAGAAGTCCTTGGGCAGCAGCGCGTCCGTCTGGTTCCAGAGCTCCCTGGACGCGTGCACGAGGCGCAGCGCCTCCACCGACATCTTGAAGGCTTCGGCGGGGAGTTCACTGTCGTTGAACGAGGTGATGAGGCCGTCTGCGTTGAGGCGGAGGGCGTTGCTGGTCTCCAAACTCTGGGCGGTAAGGGCCTGGGCGTCCTGGAACAGGTCGCTGGTGTTGGTCATGGCGTCCAGCACCACGCCGGCGCTGTAGTCCACCTGGGCCTCTCCCAGTAGGCCCCCCAGAGCACTAATGGCCAGGAAGGTCAACAGCCCCACAGCCAGCAGTTCCACCGACGTCGAGTCCATCGAGGTGCGGCGCACATAGGCTACATACAGTGAGTTGCAGCAAATGTCACGGTTAGCACTAGCTTAAAGTTGCGACCTAGATTGCGTATCTAGGAGAAAGTTTAAGTGAAGCTTAGAGAGAGTTTAGAGTTGTTGCAACTCACCGCTGCGGATGTGCAGCACGCAGCGCCGCACCACGACGACGCAGAGCACGAGGAAGACGACGGCGCCGATGCAGAGCGAGCCCAGGAGCACGTTGTGCAGGAAGTCCAGGTACGCGGCGTCGCGCAGGTCGAAGCGGTTGGAGGCGGCGCCGAAGCGGTAGAAGGAGTGGAAGAAGGCGGCCAGCTCGCGCGCCACCTGGCGGTGGTAGTCCACGGGCAGCAGGCGCAGGTCGCCGAAGGCCGCGGCGGAGCTCGTCATGCTGCGCTGCGACTTGGTTCACTTGGCTAGAGTATGGTGTGAAGATGAGGCTGGTCCGCCGCATTGAAGAAGCACCGCGAGACGATATGGCAGCATTAGATCGGATATAACGGTCGAACGGATTAAGGAGGTTTATTTAGTTAAGTAAGCTCACATGAGTGTATCGGTATTGGTATTATATGTGTTGTTCAAGGTTAAGGTGGAAAGATTGATTCGGAAATGGCTACAGTTTTGTGAAAGATGGCTTGGTGGCATGTTGTCTATGTGTAGTTTTTTCTCCTGTCCTGTGTAAGTGTTTTGCTGTAAATTGAATTGGCGGATACTTCAAGCGGTTTGGTCCATGGCAACGTCTGGAGGAGCTGCCGCGGTGGACTCGGTGGTGCTGTTGCTGTCGCTGACGAAAAGCCGGCCGGTGGGGGACGGAGGGGAGGTCGGAACCACTTCCTCCATCGTCGAGGCGTCCGCGGTAGTAGGCTCGTTGTGCTCTGCTCGCTTCTGCCACACTGCTTGCACCTGCAAGAGCAACATGCGTGGCATCAGCTACAAAAATATAGTGTGCAAGATTTTTTGGGTAGCATGTCACTCACCGTCTTGCCGTCCGTGAACTCGAGTAGGCACGGCAGGTGCGCAAGATGCGCCTCCAACAGCTTCGGTACCGAGGCCTCGAGTGGCTGCAACAACAAGCAAAAGAAAAACTGTCGTCAGTATCCAGCTCAAGATGCAGCGCTGGCAGAAATTGGGGGCTGGATGTACCATGTCGCCGTATTTCTGGATGGCGATCATGCCCAGTGCGTCCAGGAATCTCGCGTAGTTGATGCGTCGCTCCCCTTTCTTCTTGGACTTGACGAAAATGAGATCCACGTCGGTCTTGCCGAAGGATGAGTTCAATAGATCCGGGCAGTCGCGGCACAGCTTGACGAAGTTCGAGTTATCTGTGTTTGAACGCCGCAATCGCGTCAGAGCCGACATCTCACGTCGCCAAAACTACCAACACCGGCCAGCATCAACTCGAGAGCAGCGTACCTAGAGTTTTCTCGCCAAGCCCCTTGGGCCCCGTCCTGCCGAAGCGGCAATAGTAGTGGAACACGGCCTTCAGCAGCGTATGCGGGTCGTTCGGGTCTCCCTGCAACTTCTCCTGTACTGGCGGCGCAGACGTCGGTCTCTCAACCGGAGCAGGGGCCGGCGGCGGGGCTGGTGCGCTGGGCACGGGGGTAGAGCTCGAGATGTTCCTGATCGAACTGTAGCAGCACCAACCAACCCAGACAAGTTAGCATTCCGACCACCGTCTCAACCAGCTGCAGAGTCGTCCGAGTAGGCCACCTACGCCGTCCGCGCCTTGGGGCGACTCACGTCGTAGTTGAGGTTGGTGCGCATGGCGTTGGACAGGTCGTGCACCACCCGCTCCGTGAGGTCGTGGCAGTCGGCCTCGAAGCGCTTCTTGTAGACGCCCGTGTACGACTTGGGGTCGGACAGGCGCGAGTACACATTGGACTTGCGCGGCGTGGACGTCGCCGTCGCCGCGGTCGGCTGCTGCGTGCTGTCGGTCGAGTCTTCCATGCTCCGCGGCGTCACGACTCGCGCTCGGGCGCTGCTCGCGCGCTTGGTTCGTTTCCGGGAGGAATTAAAATAGGGGCCGCCAGCGGAGGTGTTGGCGTTGGCGTGCGCCGTCGCGTCTCCAGCTAACGCTGGCATCTTGGCAGGAATAGGACGCCTATTCTCGACCGGCGGGCGCTGTTGTCACCGAGGTTGTCTACCTACCGGTACCTGTTCGAGAAGTTCCTCTACTCGTCGGAAGCGCGACGCACGACAAGTCCTGGCTTTGGCTCTGCGTTGACGAGTGTCTGGATCTTCCAGCAAGGTGTCTGCTTCCGACCCAAACGACACCACGATCACCGTCTCAAGGCGATATCTTTCGCCAGGAACCTGCGAGGATCCGAGGTGGCACTATTACATGTATGGCTAACAGCGTCGGTGCAAGAAGACTGGGTTGTATTTCATGTCGGCGGATCGATCGACGTCTATTCTATGATGAGCGCTGCCGGTTCTATTGCTTTTTGGAGCACACGCGCTCGATGCCCGAGCACTTCTGATTGCCCACGGGGCACGAGTCCAAGTTCTTCACGCACAGCATCCAGCACACGGTGGCGCTGTGTGAACTCACGGTGCAATTGCAGCGCTCGTTGCAGTACGCAGCAGAGAAGTCGTCGCTGTTGCAGATGAGGTTGCATCCTGGCTCCGCGGCCTTCTTCTTGCCCGGCTTGGCGGTGCACTCCTTGAAGCGGCATTCAGCGTCCGCAGAGGCCAACAAGTGACGGCCCGGAGCACAGCCAAGCAACTGATGGTCCGACGCATACCCCTGCTGCACGTACTGCGACGTCAAGTTCACGTGCTCGTCGAAGTCCGTCTGCGCGAGCATGCGCTGGTACGACGGCAGCAGCGTCATCTTGCCGAACCACGCGCGCAGCAGGCGCTGCGTCGCCGTCGTCTCCACCTCGGGCATACGCATGCCGTGCATCACGGCCGGAAGCTGCTCCGACGTGCCCACCCAGCGGTTGTAGCCCGTCCCCACCATGAGCGTCACCTGGTCGGGCTTGAGCACGGGCCGCACGCGCTGGCCGTCGCGCCTCTGGATGATGAGCCCCGACTCCGAGTCGTCCTTGCCGCCGGCAGACACCGACTCGAGCGTGCTGTAGCGCTTGGTGCCGTCGCTGCTGACCTTGTAGAAGGCAGGCGTGGCGAACACGATGAACATGCCGTCGTCCTCGTGCAGCTCTAGGGTCATGTCGTCCTCGTTGGACGAGGGGTTGGCGGCGGAGGCGAGTCGGCGCTCGCGGACTGGAGGCGCCTCGTAGGCGTGGAAGTGGTCGAGGCGGACGGCGTCCGTCATGAGCTTGCGACTCGTGACGGCCTGGCCGTAGCCGTCCTTGGTGGTGAAGTCGGTGGCGTCGAGCGTCGTGGCCACGTTGAGCACCACCAGCTCCAGCAGCGACGAGAACTCGTTATAGACGGTCGAGTAGCCCGGGCACGCCGCGTGCGTGGTGGCGGCGTTCGGGTCGGCTGCCTGGCCCGACGGCGTGCTGATGGTGTAGCGGTTGGTGCCATCGGAGAGCGTCTTGTAGAGCAGGAATTCGGCGTTGGCCTCCTGGGCGGACACGGCGCAGGCGGCGGCCGAGTCGAGGTACGCGCGGCGCACCTGCGCGTAGGAAGGCACGTTGTTGAAGCTGATGATGCCGTCCTTCTTGAGCGCGTCGAGTACGTCGTTGGGCGTATTTCCGGTGGCGAGTGTTTCGTAGTCGAAGGTGGGGACCTCGAATGCAGGCGCCTTGTCAGCGAGGTTGGTGGGGACAGCGTCAGCCATGAGCATGGCCGCGCAAGCGAGGAGTGTTCGTGACATTAGTAGGTAAAACGTGCCGCGGATTTGATCGTCTTAACTGATGGATAAATGTCAAATGAGAAAGTTGAAAAGTGGGGTGCGGGGGTTGTTGATATGTATTAGGTATGCACGATACAGTAGCTGAGGTGGGCGGCAAGAATTGTTGGAGGACATGCATCAACTCGTGGGAGCTCGAGAGCCAGGGTTGAAGGCAATTCTTCTGCCTCTTCCTTCACCACAATTGAGCTTCGCTTGTCTGCGAGGATGATCGGTTTTTTGCAGGAGCATCGATGCTTGAGCAATTATCGACTGGATGGAGCTGCGAGTTTGGAGGTTAACCAAGCTGTGCTCCTCGAAATGGCCTTGTTGAAGAGATCATGTTGTAAACTGGAAGTTGGTGTATTCTCTGATTTTTTTCTGTTGAGACCCTGCCATGCAGATGAGATGGCTAGACTAAAAGGGTAGCGTGCCGTAATCGTGACACTCATCGCGCAACAAGAGAGGTGTATTTGTGGTGCCACCACCGGCGTGACGTACAACTACAGGGTATGTACCGACGGATATTACCGAATACAAACCCCCTTTCGCGGTAAAACGGCACAAAAAGCGCCCTTTAGGAGATTTTCCGAAACACGTACCCTCTCGGTAAAAGTGACTCCGTCATCAACTAATAAAAGCCCTCTATCAATGCGTCGCCATATGCAAATTCATGCGTTGTCGACGGTAAAAGAAACGTATAGCCTTCAATCGCTCTTCTATTAGTCCTCAATTGTTAAAGCATTATAATTTCCCGTAAGTCTTAGGGATTATATCAGACCCAAAGCAGTATCGAGACGCGACGCTATATCCATTTAGAAAAAAATTGGAAGTGCTTCACTGGATCAACGCGGCTGCACCAAGTCGTTATGTATCTCAATTTCGTTCTCAAGTATGCTTTATCCTTGAACAGTGACAAGGTAGACGTAGTCGCGTGGTTCGAGAGCACAAAATTGAGAATTTTCTATTGAAATTTACTCCATTTGCATTGTAGACATCCATGCCCTCTTCGAGAGTTACCGACAAACCGGCGATAAAATCCAAGAACAAGATCATCACCTGGTTGAACCAAATGAATCTTGAAAAGCAGTGCAATATGCCCATTGTATGCGTACCCTGCGGTGGAGTGATAAAACCCATCACCAGCACTGATACAAGGTAGTGTCCGACACGGAACGACTTAGGTGAAGTGGTTGTGGCGGCTGCCCTGTCCTATACAATCTCACCACCAACATAAACGAGTTCCGTCGTGAACAGCTCCCTCCAAGGGTCACTCGATGGCTCCTCCAAGGGACCCTCCTCCTGCCCGCGAAATGTCCCGCAACACAGCTCCAATCGACAATTGTCAAGTTGAGGGCAACTCCGTTCACGCTGCAACACGAGCAAGTTGCCCAGAAGCAGCCGCGACGCTTCTGCCTGCAGCACGGGAAGTAAATCACTTGGTGGGTAATATTGGCGCGTGTTATCTCATCCCAATGCAGTAGCGTTGCAAATGAATTCGCTTCACTGGCAAGTACCGTAGCAACGAAATTTTGTTACGACAAGCAAAGGGTGTGCACGATTTGGTCTGTCTGTGGTCGGTAGAATCATCGTCGTCGAATCATCGTACAGGTCCATTCGGGCACCAAGTTCCAATGCAGACCCCGGGCACTATTAATACTGCACCTACTGGATACCGGCGCCTCGCTTTGACCTTTGGTAATCGCTGGAGGGATGTTGCCAGCATGTGCTGAATTACGAACCAAACTCACGCGAAATCAGTAGAAAGTCGTCGACAAAGATTCGCCAAATCGACAATAACCCATGTGGTGTCCATCTCACGCGCACGAGTTAATCCTGCAAAGATACTCGAAGATACTCCGATTAACGCTGAGGTGAGCGAAACGGTGTTCTATCATTTCGGCCGTTGACCTACCGAGTGTAGTGCGAAGACTGTGGAGGTGTGAAGGCTCAGTGCGCAGCGTTTCGAGGGGTCAACCGGCATTTTGGCATGAGCTCGCATGTGGACGTCGCTTTCTCTTGACGTACGGACACAGCTAGCATAGCATGCAACGCGCACAAGGCGTGCAGTCTCCATTGCAGAGGGTAGAGCTTGGTCTGTCAATAATACACGGACAAGCGGGCACGCTTCCGGTGGGAAGGGGAAGATGTTCGGGCTCATTTCCATGCATAAAATCCAAGCTCCTCTCTCCGGATCGACCCTCTTCCACTCACTGGATGTCACAAGGTGCAACTCGTTGCTTACGCTTCACCTGCACCCGTCAATCGTGATTCCTGACGTGGGAGACTGAGTACACAGTGCAGTAACGATAAACATTGTTACGTTTGCTACTAGTGTAGTGTTTGTTTCAGATATGTACTACTAAGAAACATTAACACTGGAATTGAAAGCAAAACACAGTTCTCCTGACTACGTCCGGTAAGTCATACAGTACTTGAGTCAACTTCAGATGAGCTTAGATAAAAGAGACTTGCAACACAGCCCGTACGTAAAGTACTCTCTGCGCCAGGAGCTACCCATGGCACATTGCAGTTAACCGATGTTGTTTTTCAAGATGAACAAATCTTGGTTTGGCCAGAGCACGATTGCTTGGACACAGCACACGTATCCAAGTCCTTCACACATACCATCCAACACATCGTCGCACTGTGAGTGCTAACCGTACAAGCACAACTCTTGGAACACGAAGCCGCATCAGTTGAATGACCTCGGTTGCACACCACCGAACAGCCTTCTGCAGGAGCAGTCGCGCCAGACTTGACAGTACATTCCTTGAAGCGGCATTCAGCGTCCGCAGAGGCCAACAAGTGACGGCCCGGAGCACAGCCAAGCAACTGATGGTCCGACGCATACCCCTGCTGCACGTACTGCGACGTCAAGTTCACGTGCTCGTCGAAGTCCGTCTGCGCGAGCATGCGCTGGTACGACGGCAGCAGCGTCATCTTGCCGAACCACGCGCGCAGCAGGCGCTGCGTCGCCGTCGTCTCCACCTCGGGCATACGCATGCCGTGCATCACGGCCGGAAGCTGCTCCGACGTGCCCACCCAGCGGTTGTAGCCCGTCCCCACCATGAGCGTCACCTGGTCGGGCTTGAGCACGGGCCGCACGCGCTGGCCGTCGCGCCTCTGGATGATGAGCCCCGACTCCGAGTCGTCCTTGCCGCCGGCAGACACCGACTCGAGCGTGCTGTAGCGCTTGGTGCCGTCGCTGCTGACCTTGTAGAAGGCAGGCGTGGCGAACACGATGAACATGCCGTCGTCCTCGTGCAGCTCTAGGGTCATGTCGTCCTCGTTGGACGAGGGGTTGGCGGCGGAGGCGAGTCGGCGCTCGCGGACTGGAGGCGCCTCGTAGGCGTGGAAGTGGTCGAGGCGGACGGCGTCCGTCATGAGCTTGCGACTCGTGACGGCCTGGCCGTAGCCGTCCTTGGTGGTGAAGTCGGTGGCGTCGAGCGTCGTGGCCACGTTGAGCACCACCAGCTCCAGCAGCGACGAGAACTCGTTATAGACGGTCGAGTAGCCCGGGCACGCCGCGTGCGTGGTGGCGGCGTTCGGGTCGGCTGCCTGGCCCGACGGCGTGCTGATGGTGTAGCGGTTGGTGCCATCGGAGAGCGTCTTGTAGAGCAGGAATTCGGCGTTGGCCTCCTGGGCGGACACGGCGCAGGCGGCGGCCGAGTCGAGGTACGCGCGGCGCACCTGCGCGTAGGAAGGCACGTTGTTGAAGCTGATGATGCCGTCCTTCTTGAGCGCGTCGAGTACGTCGTTGGGCGTATTTCCGGTGGCGAGTGTTTCGTAGTCGAAGGTGGGGACCTCGAATGCAGGCGCCTTGTCAGCGAGGTTGGTGGGGACAGCGTCAGCCATGAGCATGGCCGCGCAAGCGAGGAGTGTTCGTGACATTAGTAGGTAAAACGTGCCGCGGATTTGATCGTCTTAACTGATGGATAAATGTCAAATGAGAAAGTTGAAAAGTGGGGTGCGGGGGTTGTTGATATACTGTATTAGGTATGCACGATACAGTAGCTGAGGTGGGCGGCAAGAATTGTTGGAGGACATGCATCAACTCGTGGGAGCTCGAGAGCCAGGGTTGAAGGCAATTCTTCTGCCTCTTCCTTCACCACAATTGAGCTTCGCTTGTCTGCGAGGATGATCGGTTTTTGCAGGAGCATCGATGCTTGAGCAATTATCGACTGGATGGAGCTGCGAGTTTGGAGGTTAACCAAGCTGTGCTCCTCGAAATGGCCTTGTTGAAGAGATCATGTTGTAAACTGGAAGTTGGTGTATTCTCTGATTTTTTTCTGTTGAGACCCTGCCATGCAGATGAGATGGCTAGACTAAAAGGGTAGCGTGCCGTAATCGTGACACTCATCGCGCAACAAGAGAGGTGTATTTGTGGTGCCACCACCGGCGTGACGTACAACTACAGGGTATGTACCGACGGATATTACCGAATACAAACCCCTTTCGCGGTAAAACGGCACAAAAGCGCCCTTTAGGAGATTTTCCGAAACACGTACCCTCTCGGTAAAAGTGACTCCGTCATCAACTAATAAAGCCCTCTATCAATGCGTCGCCATATGCAAATTCATGCGTTGTCGACGGTAAAAGAAACGTATAGCCTTCAATCGCTCTTCTATTAGTCCTCAATTGTTAAAGCATTATAATTTTCCGTAAGTCTTAGGGATTATATCAGACCCAAAGCAGTATCGAGACGCGACGCTATATCCATTTAGAAAAAATTGGAAGTGCTTCACTGGATCAACGCGGCTGCACCAAGTCGTTATGTATCTCAATTTCGTTCTCAAGTATGCTTTATCCTTGAACAGTGACAAGGTAGACGTAGTCGCGTGGTTCGAGAGCACAAAATTGAGAAATTTCTATTGAAATTTACTCCATTTGCATTGTAGACATCCATGCCCTCTTCGAGAGTTACCGACAAACCGGCGATAAAATCCAAGAACAAGATCATCACCTGGTTGAACCAAATGAATCTTGAAAAGCAGTGCAATATGCCCATTGTATGCGTACCCTGCGGTGGAGTGATAAAACCCATCACCAGAACTGATACAAGGTAGTGTCCGACACGGAACGACTTAGGTGAAGTGGTTGTGGCGGCTGCCCTGTCCTATACAAACTCACCACCAACATAAACGAGTTCCGTCGTGAACAGCTCCCTCCAAGGGTCACTCGATGGCTCCTCCAAGGGACCCTCCTCCTGCCCGCGAAATGTCCCGCAACACAGCTCCAATCGACAATTGTCAAGTTGAGGGCAACTCCGTTCACGCTGCAACACGAGCAAGTTGCCCAGAAGCAGCCGCGACGCTTCTGCCTGCAGCACGGGAAGTAAATCACTTGGTGGGTAATATTGGCGCGTGTTATCTCATCCCAATGCAGTAGCGTTGCAAATGAATTCGCTTCACTGGCAAGTACCGTAGCAACGAAATTTTGTTACGACAAGCAAAGGGTGTGCACGATTTGGTCTGTCTGTGGTCGGTAGAATCATCGTCGTCGAATCATCGTACAGGTCCATTCGGGCACCAAGTTCCAATGCAGACCCCGGGCACTATTAATACTGCACCTACTGGATACCGGCGCCTCGCTTTGACCTTTGGTAATCGCTGGAGGGATGTTGCCAGCATGTGCTGAATTACGAACCAAACTCACGCGAAATCAGTAGAAAGTCGTCGACAAAGATTCGCCAAATCGACAATAACCCATGTGGTGTCCATCTCACGCGCACGAGTTAATCCTGCAAAGATACTCGAAGATACTCCGATTAACGCTGAGGTGAGCGAAACGGTGTTCTATCATTTCGGCCGTTGACCTACCGAGTGTAGTGCGAAGACTGTGGAGGTGTGAAGGCTCAGTGCGCAGCGTTTCGAGGGTCAACCGGCATTTTGGCATGAGTTCGCATGTGGACGTCCCTTTCTCTTGACGTACGGACACAGCTAGCATAGCATGCAACGCGCACAAGGCGTGCAGTCTCCATTGCAGAGGGTAGAGCTTGGTCTGTCAATAATACACGGACAAGCGGGCACGCTTCCGGTGGGAAGGGGAAGATGTTCGGGCTCATTTCCATGCATAAAATCCAAGCTCCTCTCTCCGGATCGACCCTCTTCCACTCACTGGATGTCACAAGGTGCAACTCGTTGCTTACGCTTCACCTGCACCCGTCAATCGTGATTCCTGACGTGGGAGACTGAGTACACAGTGCAGTAACGATAAACATTGTTACGTTTGCTACTAGTGTAGTGTTTGTTTCAGATATGTAAGAAACATTAACACTGGAATTGAAAGCAAAACACAGTTCTCCTGACTACGTCCGGTAAGTCATACAGTACTTGAGTCAACTTCAGATGAGCTTAGATAAAAGAGACTTGCAACACAGCCCGTACGTAAAGTACTCTCTGCGCCAGGAGCTACCCATGGCACATTGTAGTTAACCTATGTTGTTTTTCAAGATGAACAAATCTTGGTTTGGCCAGAGCACGATTGCTTGGACACAGCACACGTATCCAAGTCCTTCACACATAGCATCCAACACATCGTCGCACTGTGAGTGCTAACCGTACAAGCACAACTCTTGGAACACGAAGCCGCATCAGTTGAATGACCTCGGTTGCACACCACCGAACAGCCTTCTGCAGGAGCCGCCGCACCAGACTTGACAGTGCATTCCTTGAAGCGGCATTCAGCGTCCGCAGAGGCCAACAAGTGACGGCCCGGAGCACAGCCAAGCAACTGATGGTCCGACGCATACCCCTGCTGCACGTACTGCGACGTCAAGTTCACGTGCTCGTCGAAGTCCGTCTGCGCGAGCATGCGCTGGTACGACGGCAGCAGCGTCATCTTGCCGAACCACGCGCGCAGCAGGCGCTGCGTCGCCGTCGTCTCCACCTCGGGCATACGCATGCCGTGCATCACGGCCGGAAGCTGCTCCGACGTGCCCACCCAGCGGTTGTAGCCCGTCCCCACCATGAGCGTCACCTGGTCGGGCTTGAGCACGGGCCGCACGCGCTGGCCGTCGCGCCTCTGGATGATGAGCCCCGACTCCGAGTCGTCCTTGCCGCCGGCAGACACCGACTCGAGCGTGCTGTAGCGCTTGGTGCCGTCGCTGCTGACCTTGTAGAAGGCGGGCGTGGCGAACACGATGAACATGCCGTCGTCCTCGTGCAGCTCGAGGGTCATGTCGTCCTCGTTGGACGAGGGGTTGGCGGCGGAGGCGAGTCGGCGCTCGCGGACTGGAGGCGCCTCGTAGGCGTGGAAGTGGTCGAGGCGGACGGCGTCCGTCATGAGCTTGCGACTCGTGACGGCCTGGCCGTAGCCGTCCTTGGTGGTGAAGTCGGTGGCGTCGAGCGTCGTGGCCACGTTGAGCACCACCAGCTCCAGCAGCGACGAGAACTCGTTATAGACGGTCGAGTAGCCCGGGCACGCCGCGTGCGTGGTGGCGGCGTTCGGGTCGGCTGCCTGGCCCGACGGCGTGCTGATGGTGTAGCGGTTGGTGCCATCGGAGAGCGTCTTGTAGAGCAGGAATTCGGCGTTGGCCTCCTGGGCGGACACGGCGCAGGCGGCGGCCGAGTCGAGGTACGCGCGGCGCACCTGCGCGTAGGAAGGCACGTTGTTGAAGCTGATGATGCCGTCCTTCTTGAGCGCGTCGAGTACGTCGTTGGGCGTATTTCCGGTGGCGAGTGTTTCGTAGTCGAAGGTGGGGACCTCGAATGCAGGCGCCTTGTCAGCGAGGTTGGTGGGGACAGCGTCAGCCATGAGCATGGCCGCGCAAGCGAGGAGTGTTCGTGACATTAGTAGGTAAAACGTGCCGCGGATTTGATCGTCTTAACTGATGGATAAATGTCAAATGAGAAAGTTGAAAAGTGGGGTGCGGGGGTTGTTGATATGCCTACTGTATTAGGTATGCACGATACACTAGCTGAGGTGGGCGGCAAGAATTGTTGGAGGACATGCATCAACTCGTGGGAGCTCGAGAGCCAGGGTTGAAGGCAATTCTTCTGCCTCTTCCTTCACCACAATTGAGCTTCGCTTGTCTGCGAGGATGATCGGTTTTCTGCAGGAGCATCGATGCTTGAGCAATTATCGACTGGATGGAGCTGCGAGTTTGGAGGTTAACCAAGCTGTGCTCCTCGAAATGGCCTTGTTGAAGAGATCATGTTGTAAACTGGAAGTTGGTGTATTCTCTGATTTTTTTCTGTTGAGACCCTGCCATGCAGATGAGATGGCTAGACTAAAAGGGTAGCGTGCCGTAATCGTGACACTCATCGCGCAACAAGAGGTGTATTTGTGGTGCCACCACCGGCGTGACGTACAACTACAGGGTATGTACTGACGGATATTACCGAATACAAACCCCCTTTCGCGGTAAAACGGCACAAAAAGCGCCCTTTAGGAGATTTTCCGAAACACGTACCCTCTCGGTAAAAGTGACTCCGTCATCAACTACTAGAAGCCCTCTATCAATGCGTCGCCATATGCAAATTCATGCGTTGTCGACGGTAAAAGAAACGTATAGCCTTCAATCGCTCTTCTATTAGTCCTCAATTGTTAAAGCATTATAATTTTCCGTAAGTCTTAGGGATTATATCAGACCCAAAGCAGTATCGAGACGCGACGCTATATCCATTTAGAAAAAAATTGGAAGTGCTTCACTGGATCAACGCGGCTGCACCAAGTCGTTATGTATCTCAATTTCGTTCTCAAGTATGCTTTATCCTTGAACAGTGACAAGGTAGACGTAGTCGCGTGGTTCGAGAGCACAAAATTGAGAAATTTCTATTGAAATTTACTCCATTTGCATTGTAGACATCCATGCCCTCTTCGAGAGTTACCGACAAACCGGCGATAAAATCCAAGAACAAGATCATCACCTGGTTGAACCAAATGAATCTTGAAAAGCAGTGTAATATGCCCCATTGTATGCGTACCCTGCGGTGGAGTGATAAAACCCATCACCAGAACTGATACAAGGTAGTGTCCGACACGGAACGACTTAGGTGAAGTGGTTGTGGCGGCTGCCCTGTCCTATACAAACTCACCACCAACATAAACGAGTTCCGTCGTGAACAGCTCCCTCCAAGGGTCACTCGATGGCTCCTCCAAGGGACCCTCCTCCTGCCCGCGAAATGTCCCGCAACACAGCTCCAATCGACAATTGTCAAGTTGAGGGCAACTCCGTTCACGCTGCAACACGAGCAAGTTGCCCAGAAGCAGCCGCGACGCTTCTGCCTGCAGCACGGGAAGTAAATCACTTGGTGGGTAATATTGGCGCGTGTTATCTCATCCCAATGCAGTAGCGTTGCAAATGAATTCGCTTCACTGGCAAGTACCGTAGCAACGAAATTTTGTTACGACAAGCAAAGGGTGTGCACGATTTGGTCTGTCTGTGGTCGGTAGAATCATCGTCGTCGAATCATCGTACAGGTCCATTCGGGCACCAAGTTCCAATGCAGACCCCGGGCACTATTAATACTGCACCTACTGGATACCGGCGCCTCGCTTTGACCTTTGGTAATCGCTGGAGGGATGTTGCCAGCATGTGCTGAATTACGAACCAAACTCACGCGAAATCAGTAGAAAGTCGTCGACAAAGATTCGCCAAATCGACAATAACCCATGTGGTGTCCATCTCACGCGCACGAGTTAATCCTGCAAAGATACTCGAAGATACTCCGATTAACGCTGAGGTGAGCGAAACGGTGTTCTATCATTTCGGCCGTTGACCTACCGAGTGTAGTGCGAAGACTGTGGAGGTGTGAAGGCTCAGTGCGCAGCGTTTTGAGGGGTCAACCGGCATTTTGGCATGAGTTCGCATGTGGACGTCCCTTTCTCTTGACGTACGGACACAGCTAGCATAGCATGCAACGCGCACAAGGCGTGCAGTCTCCATTGCAGAGGGTAGCGCTTGGTCTGTCAATAATACACGGACAAGCGGGCACGCTTCCGGTGGGAAGGGGAAGATGTTCGGGCTCATTTCCATGCATAAAATCCAAGCTCCTCTCTCCGGATCGACCCTCTTCCACTCACTGGATGTCACAAGGTGCAACTCGTTGATACGCTTCACCTGCACCCGTCAATCGTGGTTCCTGACCTCAAACCTCTCGGAGTACGTTACGTTGTGAGGATTCCTGACCTCTTTACTTGTACTGTAGCCTCTTCACTGTAACACCCTTGAGATTTTCATCCTTGTCGTTTGCCAATCATTTCCAAATTTGCTTTATCGAGCAATACCTCCCCCTCCTCGCCAGACCACCACTCTCATTCATTCACACGGCTTACAATGGTTCAAGTCACCAAGATGCTACTCGGACTAGCTGCCATGCTCATGGCTGACGCTGTCCCCACCAACCTCGCTGACAAGGCGCCTGCATTCGAGGTCCCCACCTTCGACTACGAAACACTCGCCACCGGAAATACGCCCAACGACGTACTCGACGCGCTCAAGAAGGACGGCATCATCAGCTTCAACAACGTGCCTTCCTACGCGCAGGTGCGCCGCGCGTACCTCGACTCGGCCGCCGCCTGCGCCGTGTCCGCCCAGGAGGCCAACGCCGAATTCCTGCTCTACAAGACGCTCTCCGATGGCACCAACCGCTACACCATCAGCACGCCGTCGGGCCAGGCAGCCGACCCGAACGCCGCCACCACGCACGCGGCGTGCCCGGGCTACTCGACCGTCTATAACGAGTTCTCGTCGCTGCTGGAGCTGGTGGTGCTCAACGTGGCCACGACGCTCGACGCCACCGACTTCACCACCAAGGACGGCTACGGCCAGGCCGTCACGAGTCGCAAGCTCATGACGGACGCCGTCCGCCTCGACCACTTCCACGCCTACGAGGCGCCTCCAGTCCGCGAGCGCCGACTCGCCTCCGCCGCCAACCCCTCGTCCAACGAGGACGACATGACCCTCGAGCTGCACGAGGACGACGGCATGTTCATCGTGTTCGCCACGCCCGCCTTCTACAAGGTCAGCAGCGACGGCACCAAGCGCTACAGCACGCTCGAGTCGGTGTCTGCCGGCGGCAAGGACGACTCGGAGTCGGGGCTCATCATCCAGAGGCGCGACGGCCAGCGCGTGCGGCCCGTGCTCAAGCCCGACCAGGTGACGCTCATGGTGGGGACGGGCTACAACCGCTGGGTGGGCACGTCGGAGCAGCTTCCGGCCGTGATGCACGGCATGCGTATGCCCGAGGTGGAGACGACGGCGACGCAGCGCCTGCTGCGCGCGTGGTTCGGCAAGATGACGCTGCTGCCGTCGTACCAGCGCATGCTCGCGCAGACGGACTTCGACGAGCACGTGAACTTGACGTCGCAGTACGTGCAGCAGGGGTATGCGTCGGACCATCAGTTGCTTGGCTGTGCTCCGGGCCGTCACTTGTTGGCCTCTGCGGACGCTGAATGCCGCTTTAACTCATGCACTGTCAAGTCTGGCGCGACAGCTCCTTCAGATGGCTGCTCGGTTGTATGCAACCGAAGCCACGCGACAGATGCCGACGAGTGCAAAAAGAGCTGCGACTGCACTGTGAGCACCCACAGTGCGACGACGTGCTGGATGCTGTGCGTGCTGGACCTGGACTCGTGCAGCCTGGACCAGCAGGCGTGCTCCGGCCAGACCAAGGTGTGCGACTCGCCCGCTGCGCCCTCCACTCCGGCGCCTATGTCTGCCTCATCACCCACTACTGTGGCTCTATCCTCACCCTCTACGCCGTCTACGCCGGCGTCGGACTCCTCTACCCCGGCGGCGGAGGCGCCTTCTACCCCGTCCTCAATGGACGCCACACCTCCGCCTGTGGCGAACGAGGAACGCGACTCCTCTCCTTCGTCCACGACGGCCACCCCCACCACCCCCTCGACGACCAGCGCCACGCAATCCGCTTCATCTAGCGCCACGCCTGCCCCAGAGAGCGACCATGGTATGTGCTAAGTACATGTAACGGAAAATGCCAATTAGTATACTGTATACAATCGAATTGAACACACTTCATTCTTAGCAAGGTACACAATTCGGAGGAGGTAAACTATTGCCTAGACGGAATCCTCGGAGTCCCAAATCGTGAACTCATCCAGATTTTCGAGAACATCCTCTTCAACATTGTTGTCATCGGAATCATCGTCGCGAGAGCCACTTGCGGCAAAATAGTTCTCCATAGACGTCATGGCGACTGATGTGCCAATCTTGGTAACAGGGAGCGAATCCTGCCGCTGCCACAGACCGAGTAACAACGTCGTCAGGCACATCTTTCCAGGCTGTTTCCACCCACTGAGCAACGTCTGTAACTGGAGGCTGCTTCGGGTTTCCACCTTTCGTGTACTGCACGCGGTCCGACGATTTCCATTCGTTAATGATAGCCGAGAGTTTGTCCTGGCAGCCCTTGCTGGGACCTCTCGGTGCTTCTCGATCCACGTGACGACCTCCTTCTTCTCCGACATGGTCTTGGCGAGGCGGGATCCAGGCATAGTGGCGTTTGTTGGTTGGTGCAGGTGCTTGTTGTTGACAGCGAATTGAAAACTGACAATATTTCCGCAGCGCACGTGCCGGATGTCGTGCTCTAGGATGCCAACGTGATGTATACTAATTGGCGTAGGTACAACAGGAATTGTATAGTGAACGAGATGATCGCATTCTACAGGGGGTATTCTATTTGGCACCGCAATACTAATTGGCATTTTCCGTTAGTCTACCTATGAATTTAGCCCTCGAAAAGGTATCTTGCAACTTCAACTTGTCTTACGTTGCACATCACTAATATTTGCGATCCGCAACTTAAGTTCGATTGACGTTAGCTTTTTGTGTGGCTAAGTTGACGAATTGCAATACGGATAGTTCCGTGTCGTGAATCACGCTTATGGAGATCGCATACTCTGGCGCTACCAACTTTGCCCAAGGCACTACTAAGGACCGTGTGAGGAAGAATAAAGTACCGACAGCAGTGAAGGCGTCGGGCTGAATTAGGCTCGAGCGGTCTGGAGGTAATCACGCGGCTGCGACTCGTGAAGCAGGACGATGGTGTCAATTGCAGTGTAGACCTGGCACGTCTGGGATAACGGCCTCTCAATGACACCACCGTGAGGTCACCTGGGAGCCTTTTCTCTTTCTAGTGCTGCGTCCTTGCTTCTATATACGCCCACCGTGAGGCATCGCATCACGGTTCTGCTACGCTTTCAGTAATCACAGGCAACAACCTTTGCGGAAGGGGTGAACATTGCGTACGCTCTCGACGGTTAAAGGATAGATTGCTTCTTGGCCGATCGAGCACGTGTAGTACGCATAGGCAAGCGAGTACGGAGCGCTCAGAGTACGCTTTCCTTACGTTGCGCGTCACGAAGATATACGCAACTTTAGATCATCACTTTAGTCAGGTTCTGTATAACCTAATCTACATCCCTCTCAAACCTGCTACATGGAAAAACACCGCACTAATCCCAGATAATTAATGAGTGGCAAGTAACTCTGGGAGCTAACGGGCGTATCCTTGGGCTGTGGCTAACGCGTCTCTCGTGCTGCTCCTTGCAGGCGGCCAGGAGGTGATTGAGCTGCTCAGCAGCAGCAGCGACGAGGCCTCGTCGGGCGCGTCGCCTCCAGCGCGCGCGCGGCGCCGCGGCCGTCCGCGCAGCCCCAGCAGCAGCAGCAGCGAGCAGGAGGAGAAGGCGCAACTTAAGCCCGCGCGGCGGCGGGTGCGCCCCGCCGCCAGCCACAGGAAGAAGCGCCGCGCGTCCAGCAGCCACGAGAGCGACAGCAGCCAGCAGGAGAGCGACGGCAGCGCCGAGGAGCGCGGGATCCTCGCGCAACTGAAGCGGCCCGCCGCCAAGAAGGCTAAAGTTGCTGCAACCAAGGCTTATGTTGCGCCAGCCGCGCGCCCGCGGCCCGACCGCCGCGCGGACGGCGAGATGCGCGCCATCACGGAGGGCATGAGCTTCTACGAGCTGCAGGCGCAGCAGCAGATGATGGCGCGCTTCCAGAACCAGAACCGCCGGAAGGCGCCAGCGACCCCCACCAAGAAGGCGGGCAACGGCGAGCTGCAGGCCAATGAGCAGAAGGCGCGCAGGTCCGTCGGCTCTGAGGGTGAGAGCGGCGAGAGCGAGGAGAAGGACGACGACGACGAGTGGGATGCATTCACGCAGGTCTCGGCGCAGAAGGAGGCGCTGCGCAGGCAGCGGCAGAAACTGCCGAGAGACTCGCCGGTGATGGCCAACAGACATCGTGAGACCGCGCGCAAGTCGGCGGCTTTCGGTGCCCCGACGAGTGGCAACAGGAGACCGAGTGGCCAGCAGCAAGCGGCGCGGAAGACGGCTGTGGCGAAGTTGCTGGAGCAGCGGGGGGCGGTGAAGAAGGGCACTCCTCAAGCTATAAAACCTAGTAAAACAAGGCCGCGGGTTGTGACGGAAAAACGCTCGAGAGGTAGCTCGAGTGAAGAAGAAAGCGAGGCGGAAAGTGAGGAGGGAAGCGAAGAACCAAGTGACCAAGAGAGCGAAGACGACGAGGTTGAACTAGTCGCACCCGCGCGTCAAGAGAAATCAAGCTCGAGCAAGAAAACTGAAGCGAAACGGTCGCATTCAGAAGCGCCTTCCGGTACGCGTCAGCCGAAAACCTCTGCGCCTGTGGTTCAGGCGCAGGCCGATGCAGCGCAGTCCTCATTGCGAAGTGTTCTCCACGGCGTGAGTGAAACGCAGCATCTTGCAGAGAAAATGTCTTTTAGACAGCTGCAAGAGCAAGAGGAGCTACTCAGATTTTTCCATGAGCAGAAAAAACGAAATACTGGCGGTGCGCCATCGACAGCGCGGAAAGGAGGTCATAGTGCAAGTTCCAATGGTACACATGCTGCAGCAAAGTCGAATGGAAGTGGCCGCCGTGCTCGGATGGGAGTGAATCAGCAGGAGGCGCCCAATACTTCGTCGTCGTTAACATATATTGCTCCACCCGCTCGGAACGGATTTGTAGCGCCAAGTACACACTTTGTGTCAGCTGCTGGATGTGCTGCTACGCCGAGGGAGAAGCCGTCTGATCCGGTGATACACTCAACGGCATGGAGACGACTAGTTTTTGAAATAGCGCCGCCGAATATCCTACGCGCTGTGCCGACGATCCCGTATTCCTCTGGTAACTGCTAGATGAGAGGTGTTCTGTGGTGTTGCTGATACCTGACAGTGGTCAATTGTTTTGTGTAGGATTCGACAAACCACTTTGGGATTATGACCCACAGGGGACACTCAAGGAAAAGTGTAAATTTGTCGCGGCGATCGGCCAAGGCATTGCTATCACAGAGAATAATTTTGCGACCCAGGTTAGTGAATTCGTCATCGAATGGATCACCCGTCGCGGGTGCATGGGGTAGACAATTTTATTAAGCATTGTCATGTCGTTGTATTGCCAGCCACCAAGCCAGTCAGAGGTTAATATCACGGTGCGGGAGTTGGTTGATCAGGAGTTACCGTACATCAAAGCGTGTCATGACCGCAGAGTTCGCCATGTCTTGAGAGACACACGAAAGCAGGTGAATGGGTATCTTAAAGCCCATCAAATTCTCCGTGGTGAGCGGTACCGGCGTCTACAGTGGTCGGAAATTGCGAGTAAGTACTTTGTCGGCTGTTGTGGCATGTTTCTGCCTGCCAATCGCTTAATTAGTCCTTCTCAACACTTTTTTGTGTTTTATGAATAGGTAATCAGTCCTGGTTAGATATATCCCCTATTGAGCGCGTTACAGCAAAGCGAATTTCGCAAAATCTTACGCACACACGACGGCCATACAACTCTTTGGTTGGCGATGTGCGCTACTTTGTTCAGCACGGAGACCAACCTCTTGCGTCGATGGTATACCCAGAAACGGTCACTCATCTTCACAAAATCACCGCTCTACGTCGGTCTTTTACCATGATTGGAGTTAGAAAAAATGTCTTCGCCGAGGATGATTCCATTTTGCGTTATGTG
Source organism: Phytophthora cinnamomi (assembly GCF_018691715.1). Classification (NCBI taxonomy): domain Eukaryota; phylum Oomycota; class Peronosporomycetes; order Peronosporales; family Peronosporaceae; genus Phytophthora; species Phytophthora cinnamomi. The sequence goes on from NW_027151016.1 coordinate 140,052, forward strand.
CCTTATTTGGGCGACGGAGTGCGCATGGTCATCGACAACGACCATTACACGGAAACAACTATGAGCAAGGAGCGCCAAATTGCTGTTTTTGGAGAGGGTGAGGATCTGAAGGTATTGAACCCTGGTGCGCGTGATGACGAAACCATGGAGTATCTGCTACGCGTTATTGTGAAGAAATGTGGAGCCTCCGAACAAGTCTTTTTAGCACTCCAGCATGAAGCTGGATTTGATAGACCATTTATTGACTACAGTGAAATGCAAGAGCTATATAAGAAAGAGCAACGTACGGCACGTAGGATTACAAAAGCGCGACACCTGATTACTCTTCATCAAGAATCACCCATGGACTCAAGCAACAGAGCAGTAAAGCAGATAAACGCGCTGAAAGCCTTGCACAAGCTTGCGCAGCCGTATTGGTTTTTTCAAGACAATTCAGAGCGATCTTTAGTTGTGAGATTACAGCCGCCGTTGGAGAATTTCGAATCCAGTTATGCTGAATCACCAGAGTCACTGGGTATACGTGATTGCAGTACGTTCGAAGGGTTAATTGATTGGCATCGTGACCTATTCTGCCGACGCTGTTATATGCATGACTGCTTTGAACATGGAATCCAGAACCCTCAACGAAGTCTTCGCGCGGATCCGATCAATCCGATGGTAACTGCGCCTTGTATTGCGCTTGCTCGTCAAGAAATACCCGTTCAAGAGCAAGAAGGAAACGTGAGTGCTGCAGATGGAACTCCGAATTCCTCAACCTCGCCGGCGGATCATGGAGATATCATCGAATTGATTGACAGTTCATCTTCTGAAGATGAATTACAGGAAAGCAAGAAGCAGCAGACGAATGAAACTGCGTCCAAGTCACAACCGGCCTCTGGATATCGCCGCTCGCGACGCGCTCAGACACGAATCAGCTCGCTGGCAAGCAAGAGCTTGCAGACGCAAGAAAAAATGTTAGAAACTGAAAGACTTGCTGAACAGGAGGAACGAAGAAAAAGACGGGAGAAGTTCGACCGCGCTGCTGATAACTCCGAGTATCTGGATAATTCCTACCTTCCCGCAGTTACGGCAAAGCTACAAAATTTGGTGTCCAAAACAAAGCCTTGCAGTAAATCTTGTTGGTTGTGTGTTAGCGATGACGCGACTGAAAAGCATACACCACTGCGGCAGGTTGATTCGGTGCTGGTTCAGAAGCTTGCGTCCATGTTTGGGCCGAATTCGTGCGTGGTATCAGCGGTACTCGGGGACCCAAGATGCACGTGTGCGCAGATTTCTTGGTTTTTAGCCGAGGAGAAGAAACGACGAGATAGCGGCGATGACTTGGGAGGAGAAAGTGGCCTGTCAATGCCGTCCGAACGACGACGAAAAGGCCGACGACATAGTGCGGGGGTGGGCTCGAACAGATCGCTGGCGAAGCGTGACCGTGAAAAACGCAGCTATGACCGCGAAAAAAAGCAGAGCTACGAACCGTGCAACCATGATGGAGTCTGTGACGAGCAATGTGAGTGCTCACGGCGTGGTCACTCGTGCGGTAAGACATGCTCTTGTCCTCGTGATTGTCCCAACCGGTTCCAGGGGTGCAAATGCTCTACAGGAAACTGTCATACTTCAGCATGTCCGTGCTGGAGTGCTGGAAAGGAGTGCGAGCCTGACTATTGCTTCAACTGCGGGGCTAGCGATGCAGCAGTGATGGCATTCCACCCCGACTTCAAAGGTATAAGCAGCTACGAACTAAATATTTGCCGCAATGTGAATATGCTGCGCGGCAGCATTCAGAAGAAGATTGGCGTTGCTTTCTCTGCGACCCATGGATGGGGTGCGTACGCCCTTGAACCGATCCGCAAGGACGAATTTGTGCTGGAATACACGGGGGAACTCATTTCAGACGAGGAGGCTGAGCGGCGAGGGGCGATCTACGATCGCCTGTCAGTAAGCTACCTCTTCGGCGTGAACAGCGAGTACGTAGTGGATGCGGCCAAGAAAGGGAACAAGGCGAAATTTGCCAACCACAAAGCAAAAGAGGTGGCCAACCTGGATGTAAGAATCGTCTCTTCGAACGGAGAGCACCGGATCGGCCTTTTCGCACGTGAGGAGATTGAAGTTGGAGCTGAACTCTTTTTCGACTACGGCTACACGCACGACAGCGCTCCGAAGTGGAGCCAGCACGACGAACCACCGCCCGAAAAGCCTGTATATGTCGACGATGAGAACGACGAGTGGGAGTAAGTGCCTTTATTTTGTACTTGTATTTTTATGTAGTGGTTATCATTAACATGGAGTGCTAATTCTCTGTGACAATGAACGCAAGGCAATTGGATTGAGTTGGTAGAAATGAGATGCAATGCTTTTATGAGTGAGGCCGAGGAGACCTCTCGTTTGAGTGGAATGCGCGGAGCGCGTTACCATTTCGACCAGTATAAGTCCTGCTTCCAGCAACCTCGCAGTTTTGTTTTTGCTTATTTCACTCCAGTCTATAGCTGCAGCAGCATTACTCGGACCAGCTAAAGGTGTATTGCTACCTTCAGCGATACATGTACAAATTCCGCCCTCTAATCCGTACCAGTCACCTCTCTAGGATATGTACTTCGTAGTATGGAAGGTCAATGATGATCTAAAACGTTCGCGGCTAGTGCTATCACCCTGCTTCTCAACACCGACAGGCACTCATTTGCATTTTACAGGTATATATGAGTGCCACACAGGTGTTGTTAAGCTCTTACGAGTGGTTTCAGTTGCCTGTAACTCGCTTCAGTTCTTTTCGCACGACCCCACTGCCCACAGCAAATGTGCAAAGTAGGCGTTTCCTCAGCTAGGCCTCGGCGATTCATTTTATCGCATAGCTGTCTGAATTACTACATTCTCCACTTCGTGAGCGTAGCAGTGCTATTGGAGTCCAGTTGCACTCGACAATGACCCAGGACTCCGTGCCGTTAGCTCTATCTCCAGCGGCTCCTCAAAACAACCATATAACAACATCGCAAAAGGTTATATAGTATTCGGACTGGAGGGACGGGCTAGAGGAATCTTTGTATTTGATTGGCGAAATGGACCAGGACGTATTGTATGTGCATCGCTTAGATTAAAAGTGGAGTTGTGCCCGTAATCGAAGTAAGTGCGTAAAGTGAATAAATCGAGGCAAGATTGTGCACTTAACTCGATTACGTGCCTAAGAGTTTCGTACTATAATACCTTAGTACTTCGAGCATTCAGACAGCCCGCAGACTACACTGCTGGAGCTCACTTTTCATTCTGCCTTCTGCTGAGCAACCAACTCCAAGCAACCACCGCAATTACTACCTGTCAACCATGTCGACCACCCCCACCAAGATGACCTACCGCTTCCTCGGCAACTCCGGGCTGCTCGTGTCCAAGATGGCGCTCGGAAGCTGGATGACTCTCGACGACAAGCACACCCCCGAGGCCTGGTACGAGATGATGAAGATCGCGTTCAAGGCCGGTGTGAACTTCTACGACAACGCTGAGGTGTACGGCAACGGCAAGGCCGAAAAGGTCATGGGCACTGCCATCCAACGCGGAATCGCCGACGGTGTCTGGTGCCGCGAGGACCTCGTGGTCACCACCAAGCTCTACATGGGCTCCAAGGGCTGGGCGGAGTCCGGCCCCAACGCACAGGGTATCAGCCGCAAGCACATCGTCGAGGGCGCGAAGGCTTCGCTGCAGCGCATGCAGCTGGACTACGTCGACGTCATCTTCTGCCACCGATCCGAGCCGTACACGCCCATCGAGGAGACTGTGCGCGCCATGAACTACGTGATCCAGCAGGGCTGGGCATTCTACTGGGGAACCAGCGAGTGGAACGCGTCCGACATCGTGGAGGCCTGCGACGTGGCTGATCGACTCGGTTTGATCCGTCCCATTGTGGAGCAGGCCCAGTACAGTCTGATGGAGCGCTCCAAGGTGGAGTTCGAGTTTGCACCACTGTACAAAAAATACAAGCTGGGCCTAACGACGTGGGCCCCGCTCGCCAACGGCATCCTCACGGGCAAATACAGCGGCGGTGTGACCGAGGGCACGCGCTTCGCCGACCCGTTCTTCAAGACCCTGTTCGGCGACACGTTCGAGGACCGTGTGGCTAAGGCCGACAAGCTTAAGGTCATCGCGGACGAGCTGGGCTGTTCGCTGGCCCAACTCGCCATGGCCTGGTGCATCTCCAACGAAAATGTGTCGACTGTGCTAGTGGGTGCTAGCCGTCCGTCGCAGCTTGAGGAGAACCTGAAGGCTATCGCGTTCGTGGAAAAGCTGACCCCAGAGGTGAAGGCTCGCATGAACGAAATCGCGACGTTCGTTCCGCAGATGCCTCAGCCGGACCAACTCGCCACGTTCCGTCAGCGCTGGCTGTAAGTTGTTGGGGTTACTACAGTGTAGCAACTTTCGATCCAGGGGCTACGGGGTTTTGAGATGTGTTTTTGCTCAAAGAACAACTCTGAACAATTACCACTTCTACATGTACAGCTTTATGGCGAAAAGTGTTGTGGGCACTCGAACGGTATGTTAGAGGGCGGAGCAAAGGCTTAGCCAAGGCCGTAATGATGAATAAAGCATACATCCAAACATTTTTGAAGGACCAACATTTATTGATCGCAACCCCCACTAGAATACGGATAACCAAAATTCCATTAGAATAGCACAATGTATACGCACCTTCGAAGACGATCGACGTACAAAGCCTCATAACTGCTGTCTACCACGAGCCTGACACTCGGTCGCTTTCGTGCCTTGTACGGACCACGACCTCCTCTCTCTTCACACGACTCGATCGCTCATCGTTTCGTCTCGAACAGCTCCATCCACCTCCACCTTATCCGCCACAACTGCCTCGCTGCTTTCATCCTCCGTTACAGCAACCTCCGAGTCGACGGAGATCTCAATGAACGACGTGCGCTTCCACCACGTGCGCTCCAGCCTCCACTGGACGCCCTTGTCCTTGAACTTCTTCTGCTCGTTCATGCGCCGCAGCTGCAGCTGCAGTCGACTCTCCGCCTCCTGAACCTGCGTCGCCGCGCAATACAGCGACAACCCGAGAGTGCAGATGCAGCAGCCGTAGCCGAAGCCCTTGCAGGGCAAGCAGGGCCAGTGGTCCAGCAGCGCGTCGTTGATAGTTGCCATGGCCTTGGCGAAGTCCTCGCGCGTCATCACCGTCGCCAACCGCGGCGAGTCCGGGAACTCGTCGTCGTAGCTAGACGCCAGGCCGTTGACGAACACCTCGCCCGTGGGCTGCAGCGCGGCCAGGCGTTCGCGACGAGAGACACTCGACATCCTTCACTCTATAGATGCACTTCGCCTATCAAGCAAGTCTCTTTTTGCGAACTGAGACCGTCGTTTCCTCATAAATTATTGTACACCGCCGTTTTTGGTTAAATTAGGGACGATAAACGAGACAGGGCCAAGAGTTTTGGGGAATGGCTACACGGCCAGCGAAGAGCTACGTTCGCGTCGTTTCGCGGGCACTACTGAGTGAAGATGCCCAAGGAGAACTCGCTGGACAGCATCCGGTCCCCGAGGTCGCACCATGGCGCGCGCACGAGCTCCAGCAGCCACATGTCGGAGCCGTCGGCGCGTAACTGGTACCTGCATCGACTGTATCTGCGCTCCGAGTTCAAGGAGTGTCTCCGCGTGATCGAGGGCGTGCTGCGAGACCACCAGGGGCTCAGCGAGTACCCGCTGTACGTGAAGGCGCTGATACTGAGGCAGTCCGGGCGCATCCAGGAGAGTCTGCAGTTGTTCCAGGCCGCGGCGTGTCTGAACCCGGAGAACAAGGAGAACCTCAAACAGGTCGGCAGGTCGCTCTACTTGTTGGGCAAACACACGGCTGCGATCGAAGTGTACGAGGAGATCCTGACCATGGGGCGCGTGGACGACTGGGAAATCTACCACAGCATCGGTCTCTGCCACATGTACCTGAAGGACTACGACCGCGCGGCGCAAAACTTCCAGCGAGCAAACACGATCAACCGACATGACGCGACGTTCTTGCAGCTAGGCAAGGTGCACACGCTGCGGGAGGACTTCAAGGCTGCGATCAACGTGTACTTGGAAGCGCTGGAATTCTCGCCGGAGAACCCAGAGATCTTGACGACGCTGGGACTGTTGTATCTGCGTGTCGGCGAGAACTTCCGAGCATTCGATTACTTGGGTAACTCGCTCACGCACGACCCGCGCAACCCGAAGACCATTCTCGCGGCGGGTTCGATCATCCAAGACCACGGTGACATGGACGTCGCCCTCGTCAAGTATCGCGTGGCCGCAGCCCAGACGCCCAATTCGGCGCAGCTGTGGAATAACGTCGGCATGTGCTTCTTCGGCAAGCAACGCTACGTGGCGTCCGTGGCCTGCCTAAAGCGCGCACTGTACTTAGACCCGTTCGAGTGGATTACGTCCTACAATTTGGGACTCGTGCATCTCAACACGGGCCAGTACGCATCAGCCTTCCACTTCTTCAGCGCCGCGATCAATCTCAAGCCGGATTTCCCGAGTTCGTACATGTACTTGGCCATCACGCTGAGCCGCCTGGACGACTTTGAAAACGCTTGCAGTGCGTTCGACAAGGCCATCGAGATGGAACGGTACGGCCAAACATCTGCAAAAGGATTGACACTTGCTATTGACGATGATGTTTGCTCGTACTGTGCTTTAACGAGGCAGCGATCACATGTTCCACCTGAACTACGCCATCACGCTGTACAACAACGACGAAATGGAGCGCGCCAAGGTGCAGTTCGACCGCTTCGAGGAGATCTTCGAGGGTCTGGACGAGGAAGCTCGCTCCGCCGACTCAGAGGTGCAGGAGCAACGCCAGGCTCTGCTGAACGCGCTCGTGGACTGAGCACTACCCGCTGTGAAGGACGTCAGAGGACAACACGAGATATGACTACATCGGCGAGACACTTGAATTTTATCCAATGAAATACTCTTTTCGCTGCTGATTGGTCGATACGTCTCATTTGGGTCTGACGAGCAGTGCCGTACATCTAGAGATCATGGGAGCCGATGGTGCGTTGACTGGGCCACGAGCGCTCGTGGCGCATGGTGATGGGGTTCCGTCGGCTCACTGTGTGCGTCTGTGTCTAAGGCTGCCAGTGTGAAAAGCTCGAGGACAACCGGGTCGTGCGGCAACAGCGCTGGCGCGAAGTCTGCGCCAAGTTTTACTACGACCAGGATGAGGCGGCCAAGCGTGTGTTAGACTACTTCGAGGCCAGCAAAGTGGACGAAATCAGGTGCGTCGCAGAGCTTTCCCCAAAGGTTATCCGATGCGCTAATGGTGATGGCTGTATTGCTATTTGTCGGACAGTATCTCGACGGTGGATGATTCCGGAGATGATGCGCAGTTCAACGAGCTAGTGGAGTTGTTGGGGCTGCAGAAGTGCATGGTGCCCGGACACGAAGATAACTTCAGCCAAAAGTGGGTGAGGCGCAATGAGTGTGTAGTAGGTTGGTGGCTGATAAGTGTGGGTTGCGATGACAGTATTCAGATGCTAGAGGTGGTAAAGAACGAAGTCCGAGCCGGGTATCATCATCATATTTCCAAGAAAAGGGTGAGCTTGGTTTTTGTGGTATGATAAAAGGAAACGGTGTTCAGTGGTGACTTGGGTTTTCGACTGGATGCAGTATTCGGAGTTCGATTCCAAGGCTCAGGAAACCCAGGGCACCAATTTCGAGCTTTGGACAGACGATAGTGGGCGGCAGCAACTGTCAGTGCGTGTGCAGCACGACTACACGCGTACAATCGTAAATCACACGAAGATGATGGATCGTATGGAGGTGTTCATCGAAAAGCACCTTTCCAAAGTGGGCTGCCACCCGTTCCTGGCCGGCCTTCATGCCGCTTTGCAGTGGAATCTCGAGAGCTCTACCGTTGTGGCGTGGAAGAGTACGTGCGAAGCCAAGAACTTGATACTTCGAATTATAATTTTGACGAAGAGTAGAAGGAGTAACGCGGGTTCGCATTGATTTTCTGTGCTACAGTTTCGGATTCGGTGTTCGTCGAAAGCGGCGATTCCGAATTCACACACAACGCACTCGCTCTGCTTGCGCTCGGGCTCAACTTCAGCCATTGCGACAGCGCCGACAATGCTGACCAAAACGTCAAGTTCCGCGAATGGTATCTGGACCCGTACATGTCCGACGCGGATATTCGCCAGCTCATGCGGCTCTTCCCCGCAGCCAAACGCCTGGAGGGCAGGCCAACCGGCACGAAGATGCTCACGAGAATGGACCGAGCGAACGTTCACGGACAGCTAGACGAGAACCCCAAGTTCTTCGACCGGTGGTGCGTCGTGCTATAGAGGAAGCCCAGCCCCCAGACACAGTTATCTTCAACATAACAGGCCAAGTTGAAGTTCGTGTAGCCATCGCACAATTTTTATGTGTACCACGCATCAAACCTTCTTGGAAGCGTACGCTATACTATAGTTATCCGTACTTAGTCGGACTGCAGACGTATCCATCGTCACTTTCCACGTGGACTTCCAGTATTACCGTAGCTCGGAGCTGCAGGTGGATCGCCATGGCTACACGACGACGGAGCCCCGCGCTGCTGCTGCTGGCGCTGGCGCTGACGCTGCTGACGTTCGCGAGCGATGTGAGCGCGTTCGGCTTCAACTTCGGCTTCGACGGGGGCCACCAGGAACACCACCACGAGCACGAGCACGACCACGTCGACTTCTACGAGAGTACGCTGCAGCCTCAATTGTCTATAGTTAACTATTAGTGGATACTTACACGAGGTGTGTCAATGTCCGCAGCGCTGGGGCTCACGATGGAGGCCTCCGAGGCCCAGATCAAGAAGGCGTACCGCAAGCTGAGCCTCAAGTTCCACCCGGACAAGAACAAGGGCGACGAGGAGGCCGAGAGCCGCTTCCACGAGATCTCGCGCGCCTACGAGGTGCTCTCAGACCCGCAGAAGCGCCAGGTGTACGACCTGGAGGGCTTCGAGGGCCTCGAGCGCGAGGAGCAGTCGGCCGGCCGCCCGTCCAGCCCCTTCGACGCCTTCTTCGGCGGCGGCGGCAAGCAGCGCGGGCCCGACGCGGCCGTGGACATGGCCGTGACGCTCGAGGAACTGTACAACGGGGCGCAGAAGCAGGCTCAGTTCTCTCGCAACGTCATCTGCCGCAAGTGCCGTGGCACGGGCGCCAAGGGCGGCAAGACCACCACGTGCAAGACCTGCGGCGGCTCGGGTCATGTGCTGGTGGAGCAGAAGATGGGCCCAGGCTTCACGGTGCAGATGCAGCAGCCCTGCCCTAAGTGCGGAGGGAAAGGCAAGACATTCAAGCACGCGTGCCCGTTCTGCCACGGCAACAAGGTCGTCAAGGAGGACAAGGTGCTCACGGCGGACATCGAGCGAGGCATGCCGTCCAGCCACCAGATCGTGTTCGAGCGCGAGAGCGAGCAGCGCCCGGGCATGGTGCCGGGCGACGTCATCTTCCGCCTGCACCAGGTGCCCCACAACCGCTTCCGGTAAGCCGTCGTGGGTGGATTATAGTGCGCCTTGGCCTGCGTTCTCTAATCCTTTGTGTTCTGGTGCTGCAGCCGCGCGGGAGACGATCTCCATTATGACCTGGACATCTCGCTGGAGGAGGCGCTGCTGGGCTACAAGAAGCCCATGAAGCACCTGGACGACCGCACGGTGGTGCTGACCAACGCGAAGGTGACGACGCCCTTCGAGGTTCGTACCGTGGAGGGCGAGGGCATGCCCGTGCACAACTACCCGTCGCAGCACGGCAACCTGCACGTGCACCACGAGATTCGCTTCCCCAAGAAGCTCTCTGTCGAGCAGAAGGAGCTCGTGAAGGAGCTGCTTCCCGAAGACCCTGTAACGGCAGTGCAGTAAACAACTCGAACAGCAAAAACAAATGACAATCAGAGCGTCCTCATCAGAGTGTCCTCAAGGACTTCAACTTCCACTGACCTTCACTCACAGAGAAACTTCTCATACCATTGGCAGAAATCCCCTCACTATCGCATTGTGCTCACAACTCGCAATTCTGAGCATGAGCACCATGGCCAGCCAAGACGCTGAAGCGACGCACGAGCAGTGGAAAGGTGGATCGTCCGTCTTCTTCACTCTGCATGTTCCGCTTTGGTTTATCTGACAACCACCAATTGACTGCGAAACACAGCGGAACAGCTGCAGCTCAAGACGCAGTTGATCGAGACGGACGTGGTGCAGTGGCATCTCGGCTCTCATGTCGGTGATGCGGCTGCGACTGCCGAGACCAAGAGCTGCAGAAAGCTCAGCAGAGTCGCTGGCGTGGACATCAGCTTCCTCAAAGGCTCGAACGAGCACGCCTGCGCCTCCATCGTCGTACTGGAGTACCCGTCTCTGTCGGTGCTGTACGAGGCCTTCACCTACGTTTCGTTGCCTGCGCCATACATTGCCGGATTCTTGGCCTTTCGAGAGGTGCCAGCGCTAACGAAGCTATACGACGATCTGCGTCGACGCCGCCCAGGTGCGTGGAAGAGAGTTTGTCGGATGAAGACTGGGTTCAGGAGGGTGATGGTTGTATGCAGATCTACTGCCGGACGTAACGCTGGTCGATGGCAACGGCGTCTTGCACCCACAGGGCTTTGGGCTGGCGTCTCACTTCGGTGTGCTGGAGAATATCCCCACCATCGGCGTGGGCAAGACCTTCCTCCACGTGGACGGTCTCACAAAGCCCGATGTGAAAGGTCTCATGGCCAGAGCTCGCGAGGAGAGCCACGACCTGGTCAAGCTCGCAGGAAAATCTGGCAAGGTTGCTGTGCTGTTGCTATCTAGCTTGTGGGTGTCGTATTCTATTGACGTGGGGCTTTGCGATGTGCTGTGCTGTGCGATCTCCAGGTTTGGGGAGCTGCACTGTGCGGCACAGCTGGCGTCAAGAATCCCGTTTACGTGTCTGTAGGGCACATGTTGTCGCTGGACTCGAGCGTCGCAATCGCCCAGGCCTGCTCGCAGTTTCGCGTGCCCGAGCCAATTCGGCAGGCCGACCTTCGCTCGCGCGATGTGATTCGGCAGTGGGAACGCGCGGGAGCAGTCGACACCACGCTGGACCTGTACCATGCGTACCCAGCTTCCGACGCCTAGGTTCGAGAGTCCCGGATACATTTGATCCCGAGGCTTGTCTACCGCCGCGTCGCCGAATCTGGTTTCTGTTTTGAGCTGAGGGACATGCAGGACGTTTATGCTTGTCAAACTTGACGAGGTAACTGAGGTAACTCAACGTATCCTGGTGAGGAATGGTTTTTCAGCGAGCCCAGCATCACGGACAACATTTCAAGTCGATTCTGGGAGTAAAATAAATTAGTCGTTCGTTATAGGCAATAACACCGAGTCTGGATAGAAATGCTAAACCTACAACTGCAGACTGAGCGCCATCGACAGGAAGCGCCAGTCGTGTCGGGGGATCGGCGCTACGGACGCCCCCGAGGGCGAGCGTGGCGACTTGCTGTCGCAGTGGTGACTCCATCTCTGCTGCTGCTGCCGCTCCAACTTGATCTTGTCGTCCGCAATAGGCGACGCGGCACGTGCGTTGCCGCGTCCTTTGTTGGGCGGCTGCTCGCCGTCGAAGCTGCGGAACAAGGTGGCGAGCGGGAGTAGGTTCATTTTGATCTGTTGCTCGACTGTGTCCAGCTGGGCCAGCGACACCCGCCGCAGCCTCGCCGGGTTCATGAGCAGCAGCGAGCGCAGCTTCTCCAGCGTCTGCACTGTGCGCACGAGCTTGAGCACGACCGACGGGTCCACGGGCGACTCGGGGCACGCCGACCCGGGGCAGAAGGTCAGCACAGTCTGCAGCTCCTGGATGACCATGGCGATGTCCTCCAGGTACTTGCGCCGCAGCTCTGCCAGCTTGCGCGTGTTGCTGACGGCCGGCGGAGGAGGCGAAGAGGCGGCGCGTGGCTGAGCTGCCAAGTTCCTGAGCGGGGGCAGCGGCGGCAGCAACCTCGGTGCCATGGGCGGGCTGAGGCGCACGCGCTTCTGCTCGGGCGCGCTGCTGGCTTGGGGCCCGCTGCGCAGCGGCTTCTTGCTGTCCTGCGTCGTCATGGCTAGAGGGGCGATGGTGATGGTGGTGGTGGGTGCTGCTCTGGGGGTGAGGCGAAAGAGAGAAATGGCGATCTCGCCTGTCAGCGGCGAGCAGCTCATCCGGTGCACTGTAATCGCGAGTCGGGATAATGGTCTGGTGTTTCTGATTTTTCTCATTTTTGAGAAATGTAACGGTCCGACACTGAGGTTTTGTATGGGCTCACGACCACAGGAATGTCAAATCTGTACATGTTCTCAAATTTGTACTGTACTTGTATCGGCGCCCAAGCGAACGAACGTCTCGCCCCAGTGCTTCGCGTAGGCAAATTGCCCCTGACGAAACCCGGCGACGACGGCGTTCGGCTTGATGGCTGCTAGATCCCCATTCTTACAGCTCCTCGATAAATACGCGCACCGAGATGGAGCTTCCTGCACGGATGCTCTTCCACGTTGAGCTGCAGGCTGGAGGACTCGCTCCTCGCTGCCGCTGACATCATGGCAGTCGCGAGTGCAGTACCGAAGGCGGCGAAGTCTTGCTGGGCGTCACCACTTCGCCGTTTACGCGATCGCCAGTTGAAGCTTGAGTGCTGTCGCAGAAGGTCGGTCGGTCAAGGGAGTGGTGCCGGCTAATCGACGGCAACGGTGGGCTACTACTACACGGATATCTCCGTGGTCCGATTCCGACTCCGAACAGGTGAAGATGTTCACGCAGTCAAGGATTAAACAGCAGAGCGAGCTCCAGAATTTGCCCAGGTCACATCAACCGATGCAGCACCTTCAGTGGTGGGTTTGCTGCCCTCGACTTGTGATCGACGACAGACCGGAGTTGTCTGCATGTATAATTACAATGTCCGACGATGGCAGGCAGGCACATGCTGTCGCGTGCAGTGTCTTGCTGCGATGCTCCGGAAGCTGCACTCGGTGCTAATCTTTTTCGGTGGGGTGTTCTCAGATCTGAGTCCGTAGATCAGATACCTACATTCACTATGAGCATATGAATTATTCATATGCTTGACGGACGCCATTGTCGCACGAGTGCACCAAGCAGCACTCCAGCCTCCGTAGACTACGGGCCGTAGTCGATCATGACCGAGTCCAGCGAGCCCAATCGTTCTGCGCAGGAAGGTGGCAGCAGCAGTCACACCGCTCCCATGCCGCCCACCTCGGTCCGCGCAGTGGAGGGCTTTTTCTCCGCGAAGGCGCCAGTTGCAGGCGACGCGTCGCTCTTCAAGCGGTTCCAGCTCGTGCCTGCGTCCTGGGACGCGTTCCAACGGAAATTCGCCCATATGGGGAAGCCCTCGCAGGAGGATGAGGACGCTGCGAGTGTCACAAGGCGAGTGAAGACCGTGTACTTGGTGCGTCACGCCGAGGGCACTCACAACGCCGCGGACAAGCAGTTCGGTACCGAGCGCTGGGAATCCGAGCTCGCCTTCAGCGACGCGTACCTGGACGCGGACCTCACACCGTTCGGCGTCAATGACGCTCTGAGCAAAGGGCCTAGCAGCGTCAAGGCGGAGCTGGACAAGGGCATGCCGCCCATCGAGCGGGTAGTCGTGTCGCCGCTCTCGCGCGCCATCCAGACGGCCCAGAACTTCTTCGCCAAGAACCAAGTACCCGCCGCGCCGTTCGTGAGCATGGAAAACTGCCGCGAAGTCCTCGGCTGTCACACGTGCGATAAGAGGCGTTCCGTCTCGGAGCTCAGGCTCAAGTTCCCGGACGTGGACTTTTCAGCCATCAAGGACGAGCACGACCAACTCTGGACGCCGACGCACCGCGAGACGGACGAGGAGATGCAGGCGCGCGCCAAGGTATTTTTGCTAGAGCTCTTCCGCGATGTCCCAGAGAATAACGTGGCGGTGGTCACGCACTCGGGCTTCATGGAGTCTTTATGCGCGGTGGTGTTGGGCATCCGAATCCACCCCGCGAACTGCGAGGTTATCCCGCTGGTGCTGGAGGCAGTTTAGACCTGCATCGCCTGAACTGTTCGAAGGCGCTGCGAACAGCAACTGAACAGTTGAAGGATGCAAGCCAAACCTGAATCCATCATCATACACTAAAAAATGTTCACTTGCAATAAAGAAGCCAAGGTGGCTTGGATTTCGTGTATCAATTTATCCCCTGAGGCAAAGGGGCGAACGGGGTTCTATCAATCGGCACTTATTGCCCGCTTGTACTACTTGCACATCCCGCGGAGCTCAAACTGCCTCGAGCACGATCGGGACGACCTCACAATTGCTCGGACGCACTTGTGAGCCCAATGTAACGGCACAAATCGCCTCAATAATGCTCAGGTGCGCCGCCACGACTACGTAGCGCTCCGGGACCTCGCGGAAGAACTCGAGCAAAAACTCCCTCGCTCGCTTCTGGATCTCCGCTGTCGTCTCGCGATGCGTTGTCGACCAGAGCTGGTCCTCCTCGTCCGTCAAGCGTGAAAAATCCACGTCCGGGAACCTGCGCTTCAGCTCCGACAGCGGTCGTCTCTTGTTGCACGTGTGGCAGTCGAAGGTCTCGCGGCAGCTCTCGATGCACGTGAACGGCTGGCCGGGTACCTGCTCCTTGGTGAAAAAATTCTGCGCTGTCTGGATCGCCCGCGAGATCGGCGACACCACGACCCGTTCAATTGGGGACATGCCCTTCTCCAGTTCCGCCTGCACACTGGGGCGCCCCTTGTCCTGGGCATCTTGAACTCCAAACGGGGTCAACGGGGCATCCAGGAAGGCCTCGGTGCGCGCGAACTCGTCCTCCCAGCGAGGCGAGCCGTACTTGTCGTGCGCCTCATTGTGCGTGCCCTGGGCGTGGCGCAGGAAGTACACGACCTTGATCTGTCTGCAGGCGCCGTCCGGCCGCCGCTCCTTCTCCAGCTGCGCCAGCTTCCGCTGGAACTCGCTCCAGGACGCCGGCACCATCTCGAAGCGCTTGAACAGCGGCAGGGGCGTCGTGGCGTCGTCCTCGACCACGGCCTTGGGCACGAAGAAGCCGTCCACGACCTGCACGGCGGCGGGGGCGGCGCGGGGCGAGTCATCGGCGCAGGTCTCCGTCATGCTGGACGCGCGCAATTGGACGCAAATGTCAGTCTGCTCGGTGTTGAGCGTTGAGCGTGGCGGCCGTTACGCTAAAATTAGTCCAGGCTGAGATTACACGCACCCGGATTTCAGCCAATCGCGCGCGCTTCAACCACTCGCTCTCGTCGACGAAATCAGATCATGTGACAGTCGGTCTTTTAGTCACTAGGAGCCTCGAAATGACCAACGGATCTGGCGTCGTGAAGGCTGTCGAGGGTTTCTTCGCGCCGAAAAAGGTGCCCGCAGCCGAGCTGTCGCTCTTCAAGCGGTTCGAGAGGGTGTCGCCGTCCTGGGGCGCCTTCCAGCAGCAGTTCGAGCTGCTGTTGCGGGACAAGCGCAACGTCAAGGTGGTGTACTTGGTGCGCCACGCACAGGGTACCCACAACGTGGCGGAGCAGAAGTACGGCGTTGGCCGCTGGGAGGACGAGCTTGCGCGCACTGACGAGTTCCTGGACCCGGACTTGACCCCGTTCGGCGTCGAGGACACCAAGGCCAAGGGCCCGCCTAGTATCGCGGCTGAGCTGCAGCAGGGCATGCCCCCCATCGAGAGGGTCGTGGTCTCGCCGCTCTCCAGGACCATCCAGACGGCGCAGACCTTCTTCGCCAAGGACCAAGTGACCGGCCGCCCGCTCCTGTGCATGGAGAGCTGCAGGGAGGTGCTCGACTGCTACACGTTCGACAAAAGACGCCCGCTGTCGGAGATCAAGCACAAGTTCCCCGACGTCGATTTCTCGCTGATCGAGCACGAACACGACGTGCTCTGGTCGCCCACGCACCACGAGACAGACGAAGAGATCTACGAGCGAGCGAGGTGCTTCCTGTCCGAGCTGTTCGACGCGGTACCTGAGCGATTCGTGGTGGTGGTGTCACACGTCTGCTTCATCCAGGCTGTGTGCGCCGTCACCATGGCCCGTGGCATTGACTTTCGACCTGACAACTGCGAGGTCGTGCCGCTGGTGCTAGAGGCCACATAACGGCGTCACTAGCGGTTGCGGACTCCGCAGCAGCTCTACCACAAGTTCGTTAACCTTACCACGCCCACATTTATCCTTCAACACGACACTATCATTGCAGCTCGCTTTCAGTGCCCTGCGCTTTCATGTTGACCTTATCTTGATCATAGTTCTCTCTCGTTTTAGGCCGACCAGCGTCGTCCGTCCATTTCGCTTGTTGTGACTCTTCGCTGCCAGCCATCTCTCGAAGCTGATCCAAGCCGACGAACTCAATAACAGCGGCAAATACCAAGGCGACTGAGATCATGGGCAGTCTACTGAGCAAGTCACTGCCTCCGCCAGCGCCAGATCAGAAGCGGATCCTGTCAAACGGCAACCAGGCCTCGTCACCGACCGCGGCTAACGGCGAGCCGCTGTTCCTGGACGAAGTCAAGGTCGAGCCAGCAGCCTGGAGCGAGGAGAGTCTCTGTCGGACGGTTCAACGCTTCTTCGGACTGCTACCAGACTCACCGGCACGTTGCAGCACTCAAATTGCTGGAATGCACTCATCACTAACAGTCAGTTGGATGAACAGGGAGAAACCCTAAAGAAGGAGCAGCAGTACCCGATGTTCAGACACCGCTCAGCGTACGAGTTTACTGTCAATTGGTTCGTATGAGAAGCTTGTAGCTATATTGATAATGGCGTATTCCGTTGGTGCAGGACGTTCGTGTTTAATGTCGGAAACCGCATGGGTGCCATCCTCCTCATTCAACAGCTCTACCGACGATATCGACGAATGCGGAGTTGGCACGAGGTGAGCGAGCACATGCTGCAACTTGCTCGAGGCCGGCTGGCGGCCCAGCGCGCTCAGGAGCAGGATAACATTTCGGCCGCCAGCTTTCGCCTTTTGTTGGCTGAAGGATTCTCAGCAAGCAAGGTGTGTATCTCGGGAGCATTGAAGACAATCCAGCTGAAACTCGTGTTGAATACCGAGGCTGGCGAGTGCTACCTCACGTGGACGCCGTCGCGGAAGAAAAAACCGCAGATTAATCTACGTAAGTAGTGCCACTGCTGGATCGCTTGAGATCTTTGACAGTGTTTTGATGCTTGCTTCGTGCTTTAGACGACATCGACCAGGTGATACCAGTTCTGAAGGAAGGAAACCCGGAAGCTCCGCGATTGTCGAAGAAAGTGAGTTATCGCCGCGGGATAATTATCGCGTGCCGGAGTTACCACCGTGGTCGAGTTGTGCTAGAACTTGCGACCAAGAGAGAGCGAAACATTCTGCTTCAGGGATTTCATCGACTACTAAGCGAGATGGTTGCGACCGAACCGACTCTGGATGATGTTGGAGCACTCCGCAGCCAACACCCGCGACGTCAGAGCGTGATTGAGTTCTTTAGCACTTCAGAGGAACCACTGCCTGCGAGTCCTCACGTGATCACGACCAGTTTGTCACCAAGGAGGGGATCAGTTGCCATGTATCGTCCAGAGCCGCTAGCAACGGGTGCCCCGCACCAACCGCACGACTCGATTGATCTGCCTCCACACTCCGTGACAGATTCAGTTAGAGCAGACGCAAAGGCCATCGAGCATTTTTACCAGACGCGCTTTGACGAATCGCCCGACAACACCATGTCCATTCCGCAGCCAGCGCGACGACCCAGCAGAGGGATCGAAGCCCGTCACTAGGATGCCTGCACTTGATAAGCAGTATTCACCGCTCTGCGATCATAACTTTGCTATTCACGCGTCGCAAAGATGCCTATCAGACGTAAACGCTGTCGCTGCGGGATCTATTGAATTTCTCTAGTCGAGCTTGGTGTACTTGATGTTCAGGGGGAAGCTCTTCCCGTCTCGCTTCCTGAAGCTCGGGCTGTGCAGAGGCACAAACCAGTACGGGAGCTCGCGGAATGTACCGAACACCTCCTGGAAGTTACGCAGGATGCCCACGTTGTAGTAGTTGATGTACTCGGGGTCGTCGCGCTTCTCGCAGTACTCGAGCGTGCTGTAGTTGTTGGCCACGAAGTACAAGTGCATCAGGTAGAAGCACGCCAGCGCCAGTCCCAAGCACGTGCTGCTAAAGAACACGCACACAGCCTAAAACAACAAACGAACATGAACACTCACCAGTCAGCCACACAAACCAAGCAAGGTAAAAGTTCCCTCCAAGTGTTTTAGATCTACAGACCTGCAAGTGTGGGTCGAACAGCCCGAGCTTGCCGAACAGGTAGAGCGTGGCTGCGCGATCCAGACTCTCGGCCAGCGCGTAGCGAAACAGCAGGCTGCTCTGGTACAAGCACGTGGCCGCGCTCCAGCCCAGAAACTGCACGAAAAACTTGTAGTTAAAGTATCCGATACACCTGTCAACCGCATACAAAGTTGCCGTCAACTTCAACTTGTCCGCCATCTGTCTTCCACACACAAAAACTTCTATATTTTCGGTCACGTACTTGTTGATGTAGACGCAATGATGGTCCATCTTGAGCACGCAGCGCCTGCACGTCGAGCAGTGGTGGGTCCGGTCCGGCTTGAGCCCGCGGCACTTGCGGCACGTGCGCACGCCGCCGTTCATCTTGCTCTCGACCATGGCGTCGTCCGCCGGTTGGCGCTGCAGCTCCTGCAGCTTCTCCTTGCTCAGCGTGCGGCGCGGCAGGAACGAGTCGCCCGAGCGCATTGTCTGCGTCAGCGACGCACACAGCAGCAGCGTCATGCCGTGGAAGAGCAGCAGCTGCCAGGGCGACGCGCCGCCCGCCAGCACGCGGCTCTGCGAGAGCACGGCGAAGGACGTGTACAGGTACAGGATCACGCCCACGATCACACCCGGCAGCACGAAGCGCAGCGGCTTGGGCGCACGCCACTCGCAACAGCACCCCATGACGTGTAGCTATCGAGATGAGGTGGCGACACACGGTGTATCCATGTTAAGAAATATCATGTGGCGCACATAATGTACTCATTTTACCGTTTTTTTGGAACCCATGAGAACAAGAAACGGCACGAAAAAGGCAAGTGGCGCTGGAGATGATCCCTCCGGTGAAGCTGGAACATGCAGCGGCCGTGGCCATCGCGCCCACGCCCACTGCGGCGCAGTGTCCAGGCGGCGACAACCAGGCGGCGGACGCGGCGCTGGAGATCGCGCTGCAGCCGCCCGAGACGTGGTACAAGGACCAGTTCGGCCGCAAGGCGACGTTCGAGCTGCGCGTGCGGCGCTCTGGGCCTCGCTGCGCCCAGTGCGCGGCACAGCGGCTGCTAGCGGTGCAACTGCTGTACGAGAGCGGTCGCGTGGTGGAGAAGCAGGAGATCCTGCATGTCCTGGGCGGCCAGTGCCTCGACCAGAACGGCGAGAGCGCGCTGGCGATCCGCATCGCCGAGGTGTCCAAGAACCACCTAAACCAGGTGAGCAACATGGGTACACGTCTTCTTTTCTTTTATTTATTGAAGAGCTAAATTAGTATTGCTGTGCAGAGGTTCCGTGTGGAGGTTGCAGTGCCGAGGTGTCCGGGCTCATGTGGCTACAAGACGTCGGTGGTGTCGGAGCCAGTGCTGGTGCTGTCCAAGAGGAAGAAGCGCGCGGTGAAGCACACCGCGGAGACGGACTCGCCCGCAAAGGCGAAGAAGGCCAAGCGTTCGTCGGTGCAGGGCACGCCGAACCGGAAGTTGTCGAGCGACTCGCCCGACAGCTCGCAATCGTCGTCCACCGTCACGGGAAACGTGACGGCGGCGATAGCAGAGATGGAGGACTTGATGCCGCCGCGGAGCTCGGGGGCTATGGCTCCGTTTACGCCGGAAACCCCGAATTTGTGTCTGTGGGCGAACGCTGCGTTCGACCTACTGTACAAGCTGCAGTGGCAGCGCGTGCCTACGAACACTGCCGATAAACCCGGGGCTAATCTCGATGAGATTTTGAGGCAAGCGCTGTCGAAGGCGTACAAGTGTCCGTCGTGTCAGGAAACATATGGACAGGTGCCAGCTCATCGAGACGACTGCGATCTGAAGCTGCTGCTGGATCAAGGAGGTACGCGTTCCTTATCCTGGATAGCACCGTTGTGCTTTCTCAATTCGTGATTAATGTGCTTATTTAGGGCAACCTGACCCGGGAGCTGCTGGGGCGGGGAACGACTTCGCAGGAAATCATTTGCCCCAGTGGTCGTCGGACAAACAGTTTGAATGGTCGGACAGACCTCAGGCAATGTACAGCGGTGGTGATATTACGCCGAAAATCCAGGCGTCTCCGTACAATCTATCGCAGGACTTACTTCGGATATCAGGACGCGAAGGTGGCGAGTCCCAAGTACTCGCAATCGGGTTTGAAAACACAAATATTAGTTCCTGGAAGGACTATGCCTCTATTTCCAAACTGCTTTACAGGTAAGCTTTTGGGTGAAACCAGTGAAAGTTAAATGAACACTAACTCGAACTGTATTTGTATAGCACCTCCTACCTCGATGGGAAGTCTCCTCAAGCTGGAACTGCTCTCAGCCCTACCTTACAATGGACTGGGGTATTGCCACCTGTGGGAACACTCTCGCTTGGGTTTCCAACTCTTCCCAGCGCAACAAAGAACACACAAGCGGAAGAACTACACAGTACGGCGTCTCAACGGTTTTCGGCGTTATTGGCAGCGACAAAAGGCATGTCTGCGGATGCAGCGGATCTTTTCCGGGAGAGTGAAGCAGCTTTACAAGGAGATGGGAATATTGTGAACTCACTGAGCAATTTAAGCGTGAGCGATCTCATGCGATCAAGCACAGGAGACAAAGCTGGGGCCGACCCACGACTCGGGCACCGACCAATTTCTTTGTCGGGGTTGTTGTCTGGGGATCAGCCGCTGATAGATATGAGTTTGGAGGGAGGGGTACAATTTGTTCTTGCGTCTGACTTCCAAGGCTGTGGATTTCCTGCTCTCGATGCCTCGATGGCACTCGTGGGCTTCTACAATCTATTGACTGAAACGGTAAGAAGGGCTGTGTTGACAGAAGTCGCTGCAGATTCTTCATGTCGTAGTATTCTGACACTTCTCTTTCGTCTGACGACAGAGTGATAGCCCCGCAGAACTACGCTTCACGCCGAACATGTTTCCATTGCCAGAAGAGATGCTGCGAGAGCTGGAAGGTACCATTACGGAGTGGATGAAAACGCCAAACATTTGTTGTCGGCGCGAGTCAATACTAGATAAGCCTGAAGACTCGTTGGCTCGCTTGAAGAACGTCGTGTTGCACCAGACTGTGCGGTAATGTGACCATTCCCAATGGATATTTACTACAACTTATAGACTTTGACTGTCAGACTTTTTTGTCTTGGTCGCAGAAATGGATGACGGAACGTAAACTCGCTTGCATCCCGCCAGTTGCAGATAGCAATGATCAGGTACAGCAGGTCCGGTGATTGAAGGTACCCGCATGTTGAAGCGCACAGTTTTGAACTTCCTGGAGGCTTGGACCACACATGTACCTTCCATGAAATTGTCAGTTTTATCGTACAGTGTATCCCAAGTCAGTTTTATCGTACAGTGTATCCCAAGCATTTATTTAGTACGGTACCTTGTTTTCGGAACGTAGGTGTACTACCGTAAAGTTAGGATTCAGTGAGACTGGTGTAAAACTCTAGAAAATATGCGAACAATTTAAGGTTTTTACGACGCTAAAAGCAATTTTCAAGTCAAGTATAAGCTGTATCTTTTACTTTTTACACTGCAATCAGAACGTCTCACTGAATCCGAATTTTACGATACGTAGCTCCAAATCTAAACACTTATTAGAACGCCGCGTTTGTTGTTATACAACGCCCTACTTTAATAAATGCTCGATTGTAGACATGTACAATAAATCTTACACTATAATTTTCACTAAACTACCGGAAAGTTTTACCTCAGTGTGCGTTGTGCGTGATCTAGAGTTAGAAAGATGAAATGCAGGGGAAACGAGAGAATCTCTTACTTCGTGGCTCAGTTGTAAAGATACCGTTCTTCATCACATAACATGGAGTGTGAACTGGTTACTCAGCTTGCACCAAATTTTATTTGGTTGCAGGAATGAATGTTTTCTAATCGCAAGCTTCAAGCTCAAAATTATAGACATCATTTACAATGTTGTACTGAGATAGAAACAATTGAATTGCTGTTAGCGCAGCCCTTCTATAATTATATATAATAATAGCCAGCGAGTTTGGGCACAAATTACTCTGTATCCTACAGGATAACAAAACGACTTACGTTTACTATTGCGGAATTTTTGTGATGTTCGCAAGCATTTTCTGTTGTCTACGCTGTGCAGTACAGAGTAATAAGGTACAGGACAGGTTTGGCCAACCAATCCATCTTTTCGCTTCATGGCCAATATTCCGTTCCCAGTGCTTCATTTCCTGCGAGTGTAGCCATCGCATCGCCATGGGGAAGCACGAGTTCCTGACGCCGAAAGCCATCGGCATCCGCATGAAGGCCAAGGGCCTGCAGAAGCTGCGCTGGTTCTGCCAGGTGTGCCAGAAGCAGTGCCGCGACGAGAACGGCTTCAAGTGCCACACCACGTCCGAGGCGCACCAGCGCCAGATGCTCATCGTGGCCGCCGACCCGGACAAGTTCATGAGCGGCTACAGCGAGCTGTTCGAGCAGGCCTTCCTCGAGAACCTGCGCCGCCGCCACGGCACCAAGCGCGTGCGCGCCACGCACGTGTACAACGAGTACATCCAGGACAAGCTGCACGTGCACATGAACGCCACGCAGTGGGAGACGCTCGGCAGCTTCGTGCAGTACCTGGGGCGCACGGGCAAGTGCGTGGTGGACGAGACGGAGAAGGGCTGGCACGTGCAGTACGTCGACCGCGACCCGCGCGCCATCGCGCGCCAGCAGGAGCTGGAGAAGAAGAAGAAGGCGGAGCTGGACCACGAGGAGCGCAACCGCCTGTTCATCGCGCGCCAGCTCCAGATCGCCAGCGAGAAGGAGGACTCGACGCAGCAGCAGCCCACCAAGCTGCAGCGCGGCGAGCACGGGGAGAAGATCACGATGGCCATTGGCGGGAAGGCGGCGGCGAAGAAGGAGACCGCAGTGTTTGGTGACGCTGGATCGAACGTGTTCGCAGCGGAAGGGGGGCGGGAGAAGGACAGGGAGGCTGAGAGTGATAGCAGGCGTCCTGGCAAGAGGCACATGGTGGACGCCATTATGGAGGAGGAGGAGCGCCGCAGGAAGGAGAAGAGTCGACGGCTGGAGGACGAGGCGAAGCGACAGCGGAAGGAGAACTGGGTCGCCACGGGGATCGTGGTCAAAGTCACGAACAAGAAGGTGGGCGACGGCCACTACTACAAGTGCAAGGGCGTGGTCAAAGCCGTGGAGGACAAGTTCTGCGCCACCGTGGAGCTGCTGGACTCCGGAGACGTGCTGCGCCTGGACCAGGACGACCTGGAGACGGTGATCCCCAAGCCGGGACGCAAGGTCCAGATCGTGAACGGACTGGGCCGAGGCTGCGTCGCGAAGCTGCTGGACATCTCGGTGGACGACTTCTGCGCGCGCATCCGGATCGACTCGGGTTCCTTTAAAGGCGAGGTCCTGGACCGTGTAGAATACGAAGACATTTGCAGACTAGCCGACGAATAGCGGATAAAATACACAGCCCGCAGAGCAGCTAACACTTGATCTTACCCCGTACCTGTCGCTAGAATATGCTTGCATCACGGAGACGACGGAGACCGCCCGCTGTCGTCGTTGGCCTGTTTGGCCTCGACGTCCTCCATGTCCTCGTCCTGCTTCTCCTGCTCCTCCTGCTCCTCCATGAGCGCGTCCTCGTCCAGCGTGGCCTTGAGGTTCTGGATGGTGTTCATGAGCAGCGCGAACTGCTTGGTGCGCAGCTCGAGCTTGCCGTCCACGGCCTGGATGGCGGCCGTGGCCTCCTCGAGGCGGCGGTTCTGGGTCTCGATCTCCGCCTGGATGGCCCTGCGCGACGGCAGCTCGTTGATGACGCGCGCGATGGACTCATACTCCTCCTTGTAGGCGCGCACCGTCTTCTCCACGTGCACCTTGACCTTGAGCTCCTCGATCTCGCGCGCCGCGCGGCCGATGGACGTGTCAATCTCGGCGTTGAGCGTCTCGTACTCCTCCAGCTCGCGGTCGCACGTGTAGTTCCAGATCTCCGTCTTGTTGGCCTCGAACTCCAGCTGCTCCAGGTCCCAGAAGAGCGCGTCCAGCTCCTGGCGGCACGTGGCGTCGTCCACGGCCTCGTCCGCCAGCAGCTCCACGAGCCCCAGCATCGTCTCGGCGCACTTCTTGAGCCCCGACTTGCCCACGGTGCTGGTGCGCGTCAGCAGGCGCCGCCGGATCACGCTGTCTAAGGAGGCGAACACGCACACGCATAAACGTAAACAGAGAGAGAGGTGAGCACAGGGACGCAGAGAGGAAGAGGAGGAGGAGGAGGAAGCGCACCATCGTCCGCCATTATTGTCCGAGTTGCCAGCGCTCGATATTATTTGAGTCGTGATTTAGGTGTGCCACACAGAAAATTACTTGAAGCGAAAATGGGTCACGCTCAACTCTGTTGTGCCCACTTTCCAACATGATAACCAGAAGTGGTTGATCCTGCCATATTGGCTTCTTACCGAAGTTCAGTGCTTGTTTTCACGACTTGCTTCCTGATGTTCTCCGTCTCAATATGCGTCACCTATAAGCTGAGCTTTGGGCAATGCCTCCCTCCAGGTGGAAAAGGTGTCCTCACCAGGAGGACCCGGTGCTGGTAAAACGGGGTTGGTGCAGGGACTTGAGATGAAATATACAGTACTGCTACGACTTTGCGCTATCGACATGAAGGCGCACTCGAGAATCATTCGCAGCTATGTTTGTGAATGCAAGCCAAACATATTGTCACTCACTTCTAGGAAGAAAGCTGTTGAGGGCAAGTCGACGCTCAGGAGTCACAGTAATGCTGGCAGGAGAATTTAAAAAAAGAGCAAGTGCATGTTGAAGCTGTAGTGAGCGAAGCTGTCGCGAGCTATCGAGTTGGAGTGGCTAAAAGCGCCGTCGTTTATTGAGCAGAGCAGGAACGGAACGCCAGTTGAGCATTTGCTGCTCAATGTGGTTTGGCGTCGCACCGCCCAGCCCATCGCGCGTGTCTCGCAAGGACACACACCCGCCATTGTGCACGTGTGCTCTGCATCGTCTGGAGCGGGAGAAACGGCTTGAAGCCGAGCGGCATGGCCAGCCGTCCCCACGTCGAGCAGTGCACCAGCCGCACCAACCGTCAACTTCGGGTCATTTGAGCTCCAGACAGCGAGGAATTCATCACAATGAAAAGGCAATGGCGACCCCACGGAGGCAGATTCAGAGACCAAGAGAGGGCACAAGAGGAGAAGAGAGGGTTCGGGACAAGGACCAGCCCAGTACAAAAGAGCAGCAAGGCATCAAGAGTCAACACGCGCGACCTGAGCATGGCGATGAGCAGAGCACTCAAGGACAGACAGAAGGCGAGCTACTGCTCCAGTTAATGGAGGGATACAAGCTCGAAACGGTTTGCGTTAATGGAGAAGGTGGTGAACACTCGCAACAACCACAGAACCCGGTGCAGGGCTCAACTAAAATGAGTGAGGTGAGGTTCCCCGGTACAAGCAACTCGGGAATTCACAGACCGCGAACAGGACACAAAATGTCGGTGGTTGCTGAAAACCAAGCTGATGCCGGGTACGGGATATTGTGCTGCGTTCAGAGTTGTTGCTCCAATTTTGAGATTGATGGCTTGCCTGATACAGAACTCTTTCGGTAACTCCGCAGCTCACGTCTCGATCTCGTCGCCCATCGCTGCACCGAACTACGCACTCACCGCGTGCAGACGTCGATAGCCTCGAGGGAAGTAACAACTTGAGCAGTGAGTGGTCGACAGTTCCCGCGCCATTTGTCTCTCTCCGCCCAGAGCACCTCGTTGGGCATGTCGCGAGTGTTTGTGCACTCATAGCGCATGATGATCGTTTTATCATATCATGCTCCGTGGATGGATCGGTCAAGGTGTGGTCGCAAGTTACGTTTGAGTGCCTTCACACACTCTACGGACATCGCGACGTAGTATCTTGCATTGGTTTGAACTCACGTTGGCTAGCTTCGGGCTCGCACGACAACACGTTGCGCTTGTATGACTGCACAACCAGCGCCTTCAGCTTACTGCATGTTCTCACCGGGCATTCAGGTCACGTAACACAAGTGCGAATGCCTCCCACGCTCCCAAGCTACGTCATTAGCTGCTCCGACGACTACACATTGCGTCTGTGGAATGCGGAAGTTGGGCAGTGTATCTATGAACTTCGAGCTCACCATTCGCGCGTAACTTGTTTTGACGTCCAACCCGACCATCTTTGCTCAGGTGCTGCAGATGGGTCCGTTTGCTTTTGGGATCTCAGCTCGCTCATCTTCAATCCTGAGCACGTATCGGACCATCACGTGACGTGTTCCAGGATATACTACGCTCACAAGGCCACTGTTCAGTGCATTGTTGATATGAGCAGTGGCAATAGCGCTGCCACAGTAGCCCCAGGCCGCACAAACTCCGAATTGTGTTCTGTGGTTGTCACGGGATCAAATGATGGTACTATTCAGCTATTCAGCGCAAAAACCTTTGCGCACCTTGGACGACTTGACAATGTGGGCTCCCCGGTATATGCTGCAGCAGCGCTCTCCAACGGTCGACTGTTGTGTTCCACCAAGGACGGTCGGTTGCTTTTGTATGGAAATTTGTACCGCCCGACGGCTAGGAAAGCACCAGCCGTGTTGCAGTTAGCCACCAAGTGGATCTCCTCCCTCCAAGTTTGTGAGGATCTAGTGGCCTGCAGCTCGGAGGAAGTTCTCTACGTTGTCGATACATCGCGGATGTACATGGCGCTTGTATTCGAGACCCAACACAGCTTCATCACATGCACTCGGTGGATCCACAAAGGCGCATTGATCACAGCTGGGCAAGACAATGTCATTAAACTATGGACCATCGGCTGACTTGAGCGTCTTCTGAGCCTGCAAGTTCGCCGCGTGCAATTTGGACAAGGCTTCATGCCGACCAAGAGCTGCCGCTGTCGGAAACTTTCTTCGACACAGCAAACAGCAGATCAAACTTGCCGGTGCCGTGATTAGATCATTGGCATCGGTGGCATCACTATCCACTTTCGTTGCAGCCACCGCCGGAGATTCAGTCTGCCTCGAATTTGGTTTGCTCCACGTTGTCCACTTTCTCGCCTTCGCGTCCAAATTCGAGTCCAGGATGTTCTGGTACTCCGTCTGCGCAACAGCGAGCGGTGGCGTAGTATTATCCCCATATCTGTCGGTCTTAGCAGCCATTTTGGGCGCCGAGTTGTAGACTCGCTCGAACCCCTTGGCATGAAATTCTTGTCGTGCCAATTCCTCCTCTTCTCGCTGGAACTGTTGCCAGACTTCTTCTGGGGTGCGTCGTCGTTTATTAGGCAGTGGTCCCTTTGCTTCTGCTTCTGCTTCAGCTTCAGCTGGTGGCTCCGAGGCCTTGCGCTTCCGCTTGGACTTGTAATACTTGTAGGTGGGTTTGGCTGGCTTGGGGGACTTGACGCCAGCTCTACCAGCAGAACCGGTAGACTGCTGTAACTTTCGCAGATAGCTTCGTTGGGAGGCGTCGTCCACGAGACACTCGTAGGCTTCACTCAGCCGCTTGAACGCAGCCTCGGCATCTGCCAGGCGAAATACACAGTTCCATCAGAATATATGAAGTCTACGTGCTTGTAGTATCTACCACCAGTCATCTACTACCAGAAGCTCGGTTCTTGTCCGGGTGCACGAGAACCGCCAGCTCCTTGTAGCGCCGACGGACCTGCTGCACCGCCACGAAGACGGCCACGGCGCCAGGCTCAGCCAGCTTGAGCACCTCGAAGTGCGAGCTGCACGTCAGGATGCGGGCCACCTCGTCCATTTACAATATTACAATAAT
Organism: Phytophthora cinnamomi; assembly: GCF_018691715.1. Taxonomy (NCBI): domain Eukaryota; phylum Oomycota; class Peronosporomycetes; order Peronosporales; family Peronosporaceae; genus Phytophthora; species Phytophthora cinnamomi. Next base: position 167,977 of record NW_027151016.1, read on the forward strand.
ATTGCGAAGTATTTGTGCTCGTTCAGCAATATTTGATTATGAAAATTAGGATGGTGTGGCGCACCCCAGTTGATGAGCCACCTGCTTTTAGAAAAGCAGAAAAGCAAAATTTCTCGCCAAGAGTAAGGAGACCGTAAGTTGTATATTCCCGACTGATCGTGAGCAAAATCCTCAGGCTTACCTTTGGAGAACAGCTGGACACCTCCAGAGAAAACCAACTACCGCTCTACCTCGACAGACGAACACATTGATAGCTCGTCTAACTGCATATCAGGCTTCTATAGATAAAACCTAACACCAAATAGAACGCCGTTAACCCCCCCCCCCCCCAAATTAGAAAAACAGAAAAGCTTTTCTGGCGGTCGAAAGTTGAAGACTATTAAATACGCTTCAACAGACGACAACGAATAAACTTTGGATCCTCCTGCTGCTGGTTGATTCTCCCCCTCCCCTCCACCACGCAGCCAACTTTTCAGCTGTTCACTAAGCAGAACAGCGGGTGGCAATCAAGGTACAGACATGAATTGGAGCATCTTCCTCCAACCGTGGGGAATTTGAACTCCAACTGATGTTTGGGATTTTGAACTGTATCAATACTGTACCGTTGGAAAAGATTCGGATCCAGTGGTGACTCCATCAGCGCCTCGCAACGCAGCCCATGATTGCCTGAGATCGCCAATCAAGATCGGGTTGCAGTTTGTGATGGGAACACGAAGCTCGCACAAAGTTTGCACAGTGCGTCTGCGTTCCAGCAACGGGTTCATCTTGTCCATTTCGTGGTGTTGAAAGACCCAGCGTGTCAACCGTGAACTGGGGGAATGTAAAGCAACGCATGTTCGCGACACTTTGGGCGATATTACGATTCCCAGATGACTTATTGTGAATCCTGGGATGCGCACAGCTTGTGCTGCTTCCTGGGAAGGAAACGGCCATTGACTCACTTCCCCATTTGCCCTCAAGCACTCAAGTCTCGGACACAAGGCAAACCATGGTTGGTTCGTTCGCCACTGCGAGTCGCGCCATCCTCGCGCTCTGCTCCCTCATCGCTGCCCAAAGCGGCCTTGCCGCAGCTGCTGGGTCCGCCGACATCGGCTCCTGCTTGACCAAGGCCGGCATCGCGAACTCGGTGCCCACCACCTCGACCTGGACTATGGACACCCAGCCTTGGAACGCTCGTGTGAGCCCGGTGCCGTCCGCTGTCGCGTTCCCCAAGACGGAGGAAGAAGTATCGGCCGCTCTAAAGTGCGCAGCTGACGGCGGTGTCAAGGTCACCACCCTTGGCGGCAGTCGTTCTTTTTCAAGCATGGGCTTTGGCCGTAACAACGGCGCTCTTGTTATGAACCTGAAGAACATGAAGGTTCTCAAGTACGACACGTCGACCCAGCTGCTGACCTACGGAGGCCCCGTGATGATCTCCGAGGCTGCCAGCCTAATGTGGAACGACTACAAGCGTACTCTGCCCCACGGTCGCTGCGCAGATGTCGGTATGACGGGCATTGCTTCATCTGGGTTTGCCACGCTTTCGCGCCACAGCGGAACTGTGCTGGATAACATCGTTGGGGTGCGTGTTGCTCTTGCTAATGGCTCCATTGTGGACGCCGATGCGAAGCAGAACGCGGACCTGTACTGGGGAGTGCGTGGCGCCGCTAGCTCCATGGGTGTCGTCCTGCAGTTCAAGATGAAGACGCTGGAGCCCCCGTCTCAGCGCGTGACGAACTACACGATTGACTTCAACGAAACGTACACACCCACTCAGCAGGACAACGTGAACGCCCTACTCGGAACGCAGAAGTGGGCCCTAAGTGCGGATAACGATGACCGCCTCTCCATCCGCTACTTCTTGAGGACTAAGGCCTCCATGTCGGGGTTCTTCTACGGGTCCACGGACGAAGCCACCACTGTTTTGGGCTCTCTGATGAAGAACCTCCCCCCGAGCATGGTGCTCAAGAAGAACGAGTTCGAGTTCTGGGCCTCCGAAGAAATTACGACCCCCGGCATCAGCACGAAAGGCATGTCTCCTCGCATGTACTTCTACATTACGTCCATGACAGTCCGCAACGACGTTCCGCTCGACAACTCCACCGCTTGGTCGTTGTACTCCAGCACCACTTACGCGCCCAAGCTGCCCGATTCGGTCGCTTCCGGCTTCATCGATGTTTGGGGAGGTGACTTAACGAAGAAAATCACGCCTGATACCTCGGCCTGGAAACACGACAACAACCTGTTCCTTGTGAGATGGGATCTCCGCTCGCAGGCTTTCAACATCCCTTTTGCTGACAGCAGTATCACTACCATGCGGGCGAACTTCTACAAGTTCGTCGACGCGTACAAAGCGGCTGGTGGTACCCCTGGTGCTCTCATTACGTACCGTGACGAGCGATGGACGATCGACGAGACCGCCCAGTTCCTCTACGGTGGCGGCAACTTCGCCAAGCTGCAGAAGATCAAGACCGCGTACGACCCGAAGGAGATGTTCAACACGGACCCACAGGCGATTCCTACACTGTCGGCGTAGGCGTTCTTCACGAGCTTAGGTTCCTCCGATGTTGTTCCCAACGTATGTGCTTGTACATTTATGGACGTGGAAAAGTGCCAACGCAAGCAATCTTGATAGAACCAGCTGAATCGACTACTAACCTACTCAATACATGGTTCATTGTGCTTTTCAGTTGTTTTGTCGAATCGGACTTTTAAAACAACTACTGTATCTACTAAGATGGGGTAGGTTATCGGAGCAGATATAGCAGGGCACTAACGAATTCAGATTAACTGACTGCCGTGCCCAAGTCCTTCGAAGGAGTTGGCAATACAGTCTATGACAGAAAGGCACAATGCAGTGTGATAATTCGCCACCCACAGCATCGCCTACGAACGAGTCCACGAGCAAACTGTTTTCACTTCATTGGTGGCTCTCTGCAACGGTGGAGACCCAACAACAGAAACAGTTTGGGTGGCGAACGGCCACGAATCTCTTTTTAAGTTCAAGAATCTGAAGCTCACTTCACATGCATATTGCAGAGAGACATCTTCGAAGAGAAGGTGACAATAGGTCGTTGGTCTACTACTGAAGTATCTGGTAGTCTAAGCGAGAGCAGGGATGGCCTGCGGGTCCGTGTTGAACATCTCCTTCGGGTCGTATGCAGTCTTGATCTTCTGCAGCTTGGCGAAGTTGCCGCCACCGTACAGGTACTCGGCCATCTCCTCCACCGTCCACTTCTCGTCACGGTACGTCGTGAAACCACCGGGCACACCACCCGAAGCTTTGTAGGCGTCCACGAACTTGTAGAAGTTGCCGCGCATGGTGGTCATCGTGCTGTCCGCGAACTTGACGTCGAATGCCGACGAACGCATGTCCCAACGGATCAGGTGGAGGTTGTTGTCGTGCTTCCACGCCGACGCACCGGCCTTGACGCCCTTGGCGAACTTGCCGCCCCAGATGTCCACGAAGCCGGAGGCCGATGCGTCCGCGAGCTTAGGAGCGTACGCAGTGCTAGAGTAGAGCTCCCACGCGGTCGAGTTGGTGAGCGGGGTAGAACGGGGGATCGTGACCGATGCGATGTAGAAGTAGCGACGAGGGGTAAGCGTCTGCTCCACGATGCCGGGGGTCGAGATGGCCTCGGACGCCCAGAAGTCGTACTCGTTTGTCTTGAGCACCATCGACGGGGGCAGGTTCTTCATGAGCGAGGCAAAGACAGTCTTGGCCTTCTTGGACGAGCCGTAGAAGAAACCCTGCAGCGTGGACTTGGTCTTGAGGCTGTAGCGAATAGACAGCAGGTCGTTGTTGTCCTTGCTCAGCGCCCACTTCTGCGTGCCGATGAGAGCGTTGACGTTGTCCTGCTGCGTCGGCTTGGCGCTCGAGTTGAATTCGATGGTGTAGTTCGTTACCTGTTGGGACGGAGGCTTGAACGTCTTGATCTTGAAGTCCAGCACCACGCCCATGGAGCTGGCGGCACCACGCACACCCCAAAACAGGTCCGAGTTCTGTTTGGCATTAGCGTTCACAATGGAACCGTTGGCAAGAGCCACACGTACGGACTCGATGTTGTCGAGCACCGTGCCGCTGGCACGCGAGAGGGTACCGAAACCCGAGGCAGCCACACCGGTCATGCCGACGTCGGGGCAACGGCCGTGGGGGAGCGTGCGCTTGGCCTTGCTCCACATGTAGTTGGCGGCTTCCGAGATCATGACAGGTCCGCCGTACGACAAGAGACCCGTCGACGCGTCGTACTCCATGTGCTTGAAGTGCTTCAGGTTCATGATGAGAGCACCGTCGTTGCGGCCGAAGCCCATGCTCGAGAACGAGCGGTTGCCACCGAGAGTGGTCACCTTCACGCCGGCATCGGCGGCGCACTTCAGCGCGGCCGACACCTCCTCCTCCGTCTTCGGGAAGGCGACGGCTGATGGCACGGGGCTCACACGCGAGTTCCACGCTTCCGTGTCCGCCTTCCAGGTCGAGGTCGTGGGCACCGAGTTCTCGATGCCGGCCTTGTCGAGGCACGCGCCGACGTCAGTCTGGGTAGCGGCTGCAGAAGCAAAGCCACCCTGCGCGGCGATGAGGAAGCAAAGAGCAAAAATCGCGCGACTGCTGCCGGAGATCGAAACCATGGTTCGGTCTGGTCCTCGAGTTGTTGAGCACTAGAGCGCTAGACGACAAATGCGGAAGTGATGAACGCGGGATCATGTCAATGTCGGTCGACCACTTCGCCTCTCGATGGAAGCGCGAGAGCGGTGACTCCCCGGAGGAACTCGCTACAAGAATTGCCATCTGTGACTTTCAGTCGTGAAATTGTAAGGCATAAACGGCTGCTTTGCAAACACCAAGGCAAAGTTTGGCCACGCATTCCAGCGGTTCGAGCCTAGGATCGTGAAACCGCGTCTCTCGCAACAGCGACGCCACGAGCGCATTAATCCACGCGTATTAACGCAGCATATGCTAATCTGGATGAACGAGACCCAGTTTTTCGCCATCTTCCGCCAGTTCAGCAAACTCCGGCGGCTTCGCACCTGTTTTCAACGAAATCTTCGTCATGATCGCAAATTGATGTGTTGGAGTGGCGCTGCAGCCCGCGCCCGTCGGAGGAATCGTATGCCACCACTCTTACCGTAAACGGATGCAGTGTACCGGGTAATAGGGTGTTGCACCCTCGGATACCAGTTCGCGATGGGGACATAGGGGAGACGTCGTGAGGAATGGCGTCAATTCAAGTCTCCCGAGGGGGCAGCTCTGAATCAGTGACAGTGATTTATACATGTACCGTTCGTTGCCAACGGTCCGTTGATGCGTCGCGACCAAACATATCTGCCGAGTGCAGAAATTACCAAGTGGGCAGTATCGGCTCATTTTAGATGCACGTACAAAGTGCGACTCGCGTTACTACGGTTAGGTGGTCGCCTTGTTTTTTTGTTGATAATTTCGGGTTCCCATGGAACAGCTTAGGAAAGGCTTCTTGTTGGGCAAATTCGAGTCACTACAGTGTCAGCGCGTTGTTAAAAGGGTTAAATGTGTAATACCCGCTCACTATCTAGCCCCTGGGCCGTAATGCCCTTGAGGAGACAAACTATCAACCAAAGGACCATTTAGCAGCTCCAGATTAGCTTCTAACCTGAGTCGTGTTGTCGTTGTGCCGTCGTGGCAGGCTAGAAATTGTATACATACGTTCAACTACCTCCGTTGATGGCGTGGGATCTGAACAAATGGTAATGTTGGGACGATGTCTTCCAGTGGTTTGCAGGCTGCAACCAGTACTCAATCATTCGGATGATGATACCTATTTAACTTTAGTTTACAGCTTCCTGAAAGGTTCTAAGCCACTGTACAGTCGACGATTTTTGTCGCCGCTTGCCTTCTGTTGGTGGGATGTATTCGAAGCAATCGACTACTCAATTTTTATTGTGAGCCAGCTACGCATGATGTAGTATTACTTGCATAAACTATCGACGAAGAACATAGTAACCTTATATTAAATACTTATTCAGAGGCGCATATAATCCGGAATACTGGCACAAGAACTTTCATAGGTATTATTTTACCATCGATTTAATACTACCATATATTGCTTAATAATAACAATAACATGAATAATATTAAATACTATCCATGTTATTGTTATTATTAAGCGAAAATGACAGTAGCGAAGGCACCAAATACTATTCAGTTTCCTTATATTTTCTCAAAATGGTAAAAATATGCCTTCTTTCGAAGCCCGACTCGATTGCAAGGCTCAAATAATAAGTGCACATGCATTGCTGAAGAAACGGGAGGTCAGCCGTACTCCAAAAATTCGACCCCCATGTGTTCCCTTACAATATCCCGACTTTGTCGTTTTTCTAATAGCTGTATGTGTTAGTCTGCCTGAGTAGTACTCAGGCTCCTGAGTACACAGGTATACAAACCCGCGCTCACGCGTTGCTGATCCAAGCCCAACTGTGAGTTGGCGGCCCAGCACTGCAGCTTTTGCATTTTGCTTCTTCAGCTGTTTCACTAGAGTCGACCATCAAGCCGTCGCAACGCAAGTTGCATTCTGCTGCTGTTGACTCGGTAAACTATCTACGCTTACGTGTAAGCTTAATGTGATTTTAGAGTATCTGCCTTTTAGGCATTATCTACTTGGTTGATTCTGCTAAGAGATAGACGATGTATTGTGATGAACGGGGTACTGTGCTGTTTACTTGGAGCCTCGACCCGTATCATCGCCCAAAACGCATGGTTGCCATGTAGCCTGGCTGTCGGCAGCAAGGAGCCTGGCAACGAATCCGTCCCCGATGGCCGTCACCCACCTACAGACTGTACCTGTACGGTAGGCTACAGTATCCATTTTGTTTCGCCTGACGACGCATTCACCGGAAACAGGTGCAGGGCCTGCTGGTACGCGCCAAGTGGGAACTGTACAATGCAGCATTGTCAACGCTGCTGGGAAACGCAGTCACTCGAGCTAGCATATGATACAGTGTTTTGCCTCAATAGCGCAGCCATCACATCTAATAACCTCGCAGACTATATATAATCACCCTGTTTTTCACGAACAGCAAGATTCAGCCAATCACGCCATCGACAGTATGGTTCCGCCAATCAAATTACCACAACCGAGGACATAGGGGAAAACGTCAAAACAAAAAGCGTCACACTCATGTCATTGCGCGCCAAGATCACCTTGGTCGGTCGGAGCGACCGGAGCGACTCGCTCCTCATTCTTTCATTAGCCAAGCCTAACCAAGTCTACAAGCATCGAGTCTGTAATGCCGTCTCTTCCGAAGCCTTTCCAGAAGCGCCAACGCCTCACGGCTGCAGCGCCTGAAGTTGAGCGCTTGCGCGGCATCATTGCGACCTACTCCCACTCGTAGTCGACTAGTAAAACCTCTGTCACCCCATTTACTTGAGAAATTGTATACAAAGTACGACTGCGCAATGAGGCAAAACACTGTAACTTAATAAGCACAGATTAATCCGTTCGTGGCGTCGCTGCTGCGCGATAGACGGGGTTTCACGATCTTGGGCTCGAACCGCTGGAATGCGTGGCCAAACTTTGCCTTGGTGTTTGCAAAGGAGCAAATTACGTAAACACCGACAGAATTCGCACTCAGCACTGCAGGACACCGAAACATAGAAGGGGCGCGCAGCGCCCGACCAAACAACCGGTACCCGTTCCCGCAGCGTCACGGCGTGGCAGGGGCAGAGGGCCCCCCTCGCCAAAGCCGAAAGCGTGAGGGCAAAGCACGAGGCAGGACTTATTTTTTTTCTCGCGAGCGAAGCGAGCGTTGCCCGCTCCTAGAGTTAGCCTCCTTTAGTGTATCACCGCCCTTTCTCGTACCCATCGGTGGACCTGCTGGATCTACCGTGCCAGACGGATTTCTACGGTGCTGGTGACACACTTTTGGTGTTTTCGTGGCTTTTCTGGTGTACAGGGTATTAATAGGTCTTATTTGCAAAGATCGAAACCACTGTTCGGCCTGGTCCTCGGGCTGTTGGAGACTAGAGCGCTAGACGGCAAATGCGGAAGTGATGAACGCGGAGTCATGTCAATATCGGTCGACCACTTCGCCTCTCGATGGAAGAGCCGTTCCGCCGCGAGAGCGGTGACTCCCCGGAGGAACTCGCTACAAGAATTGCCATCTGTGACTTTCAGTCGTGAAATTGTAAGGCATAAACTGCTGCTCCGGCAGCAGTCGCGCGATTTTCACTCTTTGCTCCCTCATCGCCGCGCACGGTGGCTTTGCTTCTGCAGCCGCACCCCAGACTGACGTCGGCGCGTGCCTCGACAAGGCCGGCATCGAGAACTCGGTGCCCACGACCTCGACCTGGAAGGCGGACACGGAAGCGTGGAACTCGCGTGTGAGCCCCGTGCCATTAGCCGTCGCCTTCCCGAAGACGGAGGAGGAGGTGTCGGCCGCGCTGAAGTGCGCCGCCGATGCCGGCGTGAAGGTGACCACTCTCGGTGGCAACCGCTCGTTCTCGAGCATGGGCTTCGGCCGCAACGACGGTGCTCTCATCATGAACCTGAAGCACTTCAAGCACATGGAGTACGACGCGTCGACGGGTCTCTTGTCGTACGGCGGACCTGTCATGATCTCGGAAGCCGCCAACTACATGTGGAGCAAGGCCAAGCGCACGCTCCCCCACGGCCGTTGCCCCGACGTCGGCATGACCGGTGTAGCTGCCTCGGGTTTCGGCACCCTCTCGCGTGCCAGCGGCACGGTGCTCGACAACATCGAGTCCGTACGTGTGGCTCTTGCCAACGGTTCCATTGTGAACGCTAATGCCAAACAGAACTCGGACCTGTTTTGGGGTGTGCGTGGTGCCGCCAGCTCCATGGGCGTGGTGCTGGACTTCAAGATCAAGACGTTCAAGCCTCCGTCCCAACAGGTAACGAACTACACCATCGAATTCAACTCGAGCGCCAAGCCGACGCAGCAGGACAACGTCAACGCTCTCATCGGCACGCAGAAGTGGGCGCTGAGCAAGGACAACAATGACCTGCTGTCTATTCGCTACAGCCTCAAGACCAAGTCCACGCTGCAGGGTTTCTTCTACGGCTCGTCCAAGAAGGCCAAGACTGTCTTTGCCTCGCTCATGAAGAACCTGCCCCCGTCGATGGTGCTCAAGACAAACGAGTACGACTTCTGGGCGTCCGAGGCCATCTCGACCCCCGGCATCGTGGAGCAGACGCTTACCCCTCGTCGCTACTTCTACATCGCATCGGTCACGATCCCCCGTTCTACCCCGCTCACCAACTCGACCGCGTGGGAGCTCTACTCTAGCACTGCGTACGCTCCTAAGCTCGCGGACGCATCGGCCTCCGGCTTCGTGGACATCTGGGGCGGCAAGTTCGCCAAGGGCATCAAGGCTGGTGTGTCGGCGTGGAAGCACGACGACAACCTCCACCTGATCCGTTGGGACATGCGTTCGTCGGCATTCGACGTCAAGTTCGCGGACAGCACGATGACCACCATGCGCGGCAACTTCTACAAGTTCGTGGACGCCTACAAAGCTTCGGATGGTGTGCCCGGTGGTTTCACGACGTACCGTGACGAGAAGTGGACGGTGGAGGAGATGGCCGAGTACCTGTACGGTGGCGGCAACTTCGCCAAGCTGCAGAAGATCAAGACTGCATACGACCCGAAGGAGATGTTCAACACGGACCCGCAGGCCATCCCTGCTCTCGCTTAGACTACCAGATACTTCAGTAGTAGACCAACGACCTATTGTCACCTTCTCTTCGAAGATGTCTCTCTGCAATATGCATGTGAAGTGAGCTTCAGATTCTTGAACTTAAAAAGAGATTCGTGGCCGTTCGCCACCCAAACTGCTTCTGTTGTTGGGTCTCCACCGTTGCAGAGAGCCACCAACGAAGTGAAAACAGCTTGCTCGTGGACTGCTGTAGTGTGGGTAGCGAAGTATCACACTGTATTGTGCCTTTCTGTATTGCCAACTCCTTCGTAAGACTTGGGCACGGCAGTCAGTTACCTAATCCTGCTAGTCTGCTTCAATAACCTACCCCATCTTGTAGATACAGTTTTAGTTGTTTTACAAGTCCGATTCGCCAAAACAACTGAAAGCACCGTGTATTAAGTAGGTTAGTCGTCGATTCGGCTGGATTGCTTACGTTGGCACTTTTCCACGTCCATAAATGTACAAGCACATACGTTGGGAACTACACCGGAGGAACCTTAGCGATGTTTCGCAGTGGATTGAAACCCATCCAGACCTGGATTTCGGCGGCGAACGCCAAACCCGGCACGGCAAAACTACGGGGTTTGCTTGTGCTAGCACCTCGCGAGGTAGTTAGCAAGCTGACAGAAGATGTGTAGGCTTCTGACAGACAGGCATCGGCTTAGTCTTTAGAATCACTAAATGACTGTAATTTACCACCCACAGCACCGCCTACGAACGAGTCCACGAGCAAACTGTTTTCACTTCATTGGTGGCTCTCTGCAACGGTGGAGACCCAACAACAGAAACAGTTTGGGTGGCGAACGGCCACGAATCTCTTTTTAAGTTCAAGAATCTGAAGCTCACTTCACATGCATATTGCAGAGAGACATCTTCGAAGAGAAGGTGACAATAGGTCGTTGGTCTACTACTGAAGTATCTGGTAGTCTAAGCGAGAGCAGGGATGGCCTGCGGGTCCGTGTTGAACATCTCCTTCGGGTCGTATGCAGTCTTGATCTTCTGCAGCTTGGCGAAGTTGCCGCCACCGTACAGGTACTCGGCCATCTCCTCCACCGTCCACTTCTCGTCACGGTACGTCGTGAAACCACCGGGCACACCATCCGAAGCTTTGTAGGCGTCCACGAACTTGTAGAAGTTGCCGCGCATGGTGGTCATCGTGCTGTCCGCGAACTTGACGTCGAATGCCGACGAACGCATGTCCCAACGGATCAGGTGGAGGTTGTCGTCGTGCTTCCACGCCGACACACCAGCCTTGACGCCCTTGGCGAACTTGCCGCCCCAGATGTCCACGAAGCCGGAGGCCGATGCGTCCGCGAGCTTAGGAGCGTACGCAGTGCTAGAGTAGAGCTCCCACGCGGTCGAGTTGGTGAGCGGGGTAGAACGGGGGATCGTGACCGATGCGATGTAGAAGTAGCGACGAGGGGTAAGCGTCTGCTCCACGATGCCGGGGGTCGAGATGGCCTCGGACGCCCAGAAGTCGTACTCGTTTGTCTTGAGCACCATCGACGGGGGCAGGTTCTTCATGAGCGAGGCAAAGACAGTCTTGGCCTTCTTGGACGAGCTGTAGAAGAAACCCTGCAGCGTGGACTTGGTCTTGAGGCTGTAGCGAATAGACAGCAGGTCATTGTTGTCCTTGCTCAGCGCCCACTTCTGCGTGCCGATGAGAGCGTTGACGTTGTCCTGCTGCGTCGGCTTGGCGCTCGAGTTGAATTCGATGGTGTAGTTCGTTACCTGTTGGGACGGAGGCTTAACGTCTTGATCTTGAAGTCCAGCACCACGCCCATGGAGCTGGCGGCACCACGCACACCCCAAAACAGGTCCGAGTTCTGTTTGGCATTAGCGTTCACAATGGATCCGAGTTCGCGATGGGGACATAGGGGAGACGTCGTGAGGAATGGCGTCAATTCAAGTCTCCCGAGGGGGCTGCTCTGAATCAGTGACAGTGATTTATACATGTACCGTTCGTTGTCAACGGTATACGTCGCGACGAAACAGCACCTACAGTATCTGCCGAGAACAGAATTTACCAAGTGGGCAATATCGACTAAGCTTAGATGCACACACAAAGTGCGACTTGCATTACTACGGTTAGGTGGTCGCCTTGCTTTTTGGTAATTTCGGGTTCCCATGGAACAGCTTAGGGCAGGCTTCTTGTTGGGCAAATTCGAGTCACTACAGTGGCAGCGCCTTGTTAAAAGGGTTAACTGTATAATACCCGTTCACGATCTAGCCCCTGGGCCGTAATGTCCTTGAGGAGACAAACTATTATCAACCAAAGGACCATGAGTTGAGCTTCAGCTGCAACCGATGGTTTGCTTTTTCCGCTGCCTGGTTGGTCAATATGGTTCTCTGCACTCCGGGCGGGCTCTCTTCATAGGCCGCGCCCAAGCAAGCCGCATAGATTGTACCCCCGAAGAATTAGAACCTGCGGCTTGTATCGGTAGCAATGTTGGCTTATTCGCTTGCGCCTCCTAGATGGCAAGATTTGAATTCTCGAAGGTGGTGATCATCTCAGCTTTCGTCTTTGACAGCGACTCTTGTCTTCGATGGCGCTTGATCTTTCGGTTGTGCAGTGCGGCACTTCTCGATAAGAGCCGCAGCGTGAACAGTTTCAAATCGAGGTTTTTAGCCAACCACAGTCTCGTGGTTTGCTTTGGTTTGCTGCGTCTCACTGGGTTCAAACCACTTCGAACCAAACCACGAACTGTTTCGAACCTGGTTCATTGGTAATTTTGGTTTGATTTGTTCTAGGCGTAAGAAATTGTATACATACGTTCAACTACCTCCGTTGATGGCGTGGGAACAATATGTATGGTAATGTTGGAACGATGTCTCCCAGTGGTTTGTGCGGCGCAGACTGCAAACCAGTACTCAATCATTCGGATGATGACACCTATTTAACTTTAGTTTACAGCTTCCTGAAAGGTTCTAAGCCACTGTACAGTCGACGATTTTTGTCGCCGCCTGCCTTGTGTTGGTGCGATGTATTCGAAGCAATCGAGTACTCAACGTTTCATTGTGAGTCAGCTACGCATTAGGTAGTATAGCATACATTAAAAGAAACATCGACGGAGAACTTAGTACCGATAGTAACCTTATATTAAATATTTATTCAGTGGACGCCTTCCATAAATACATTAAACGCTACCTGCACCAGATATGCAGCGGCATATCCGCGCATAAATTTCGTGAGACGCAGATATCGTCTCGATAAGCTGCCCTATCCCTAGTTCTATGCGTGTAGCCATCATAAAAGTTTTGTCTTGGTGTTTGTATACTTTATGCTGATCATCACTCCTACGCTTGCACCCTTCACTCTGCGTGTATATCGCCGTGCATATATCTTCCGCCAGAGCAAAGCGACGCTCTTTTTCGAATCTACTTCGGACGGTGCGAAGACGACAGCAAGCTCCACTTCAAGAAGGTGTGTGCGGCTGAAGAACTGAATGTGCTGCTCTTTGAGAGGACTCACCAGCTGTTTGTATGCAGTAACAATGGCGCGCCTGATGCACTCTGCAGTTCACTGGAGGCTTCGGTGCATCAACGACACGCCCAGCGAGGACGAAAACACGCCTCCGAACACCCAGTCCTGTCAACAGTACGACCACGGCAGCAAGCACCGTGACGATGGTGTCAGCGACTCCGCCAGTGCTACTGGCACGGCAACCCCTCCGTGGAAGACACCTGAGAGAAGCCGCCCCCTGTCCAAGGCAGCGACCAACCCGCCACCGAGTCCGGAGACGACAACTCGCTCATGCTCCAGCCCCACCACGTCGTCGCCAGTGCTGGTGGAGAGGCCGCCGAAATTTTCTGCGCGCCCGAGAACGCGCAAAGCGCTTCAGCCCCGCCAAGAAGGTCGGCGCACACGTCGAGACGCTGCCGCGCCTTACTCTCACCGACGATCGGTGCCCCATCGTGATGACCGTCCGGCCATCAACCCACGCGGGGTAATGCGGGTCAATATGGAGGTGGCAACTCGGGCTCGACTGCAAGCGCCGCGACCACGTGACCAGTTTGTACCAGCCCAGTGGCCGCACCACGTGATCCACCTGCGTGAGCAATTCAACCCGCTCGCGACGGTCTTCTCGACGGTGCCTCACTATGGGTGGTGTGACTGTCCGTCAGCTTGCCGCGTGGGCTCCTGCCGCAACTCGCTTCTGCACCTGTACTGCAACATCAACTGTTGCCCGTATGAGGGCCTATGTGGCAATGCGCTGACCGAATCACACAAGGTCTATTTGGGGAGGAACGTGCACACTAGAATGTTGGGCGTTGTCGCAGCCGAAAACATCGAAGCTGGCGAAGTGCTGGGGCAATACCTCGGCGAGATGGAGCACGTTAGTGTTTCACGTGCCAGCAGACCTCGTAATAGCGGCTACCGCCTGGTGATGAGGCAGCATCCAGAGCGGCCCACGTCTCCAGTATGCGTGGCGATCAACGCCGAGAACATGGGAGGGCTCATGAGATTTGTGAACCACTCTTGCCAACCAGTGGCGAAGTTCGTCGAAGTAGCCAACGGCTGCCGTGCCACCGTCGTCGTGGCAACGATGCAAGATATTCACTGCGGCGAGGAGGTGACTGTCGACTATGGCGATGACTTGTGGTTTGTATGTCGGTGCGGACTGAGTGGATGCCGCCACCGGGACATTCAAGATGCGCAAGATCCATGAGAAGGCGAAGGCGTGAGCAGCAAACAAGATGGAGTAGCGAGAGTGATGAAGGAGAGAGCAAGGTGAAAGAGCGAACAAGGCGGCAATGTTGGTATTTGCGTAGGTGCGTGTATTGTGCACAAATGAACAATTGCTTTGTGATTAACGGTTAGCGATCTGTTGGTTGATGGTAATTGCAATGCATTGCCAGAATGGTGCAATGTAGTTTCGCATCACCAACGAGCTGGGAAGAGCAAAGTACTGTCACAGCAATTTTCGCGCCAATCTTCGCGCCAACAACGTGTTGATGGGCCCATCGAAGCTTCGAAGATTTCACGCGTGATGACTTGCTATTTGCGCGCGCAGATTTCGCGCGCACCTCAGTGAAGCTAGCATACATCTCAAGCCTCTACGTGCATGGGTGGTGGAGAAGACAGCACTCCAGTCAAAGCGCTGGCGGGGCGAAGCTGTCGTCGGCTCTCACTTTTCCTTTTACTACGCTCCAAGCACTTCGCCCCTTCACGCGCTTCTCCACCATTCGTGTAGTGGGTCTAACTTGACTCACTACTTTAGCTTACACGTTGCGCAACGTGTATGAGGAAGCGTAAGTACTTAGTAATTACTTAGGTTAATTATATTTGAATACACAAATATAAGTTAAGTAACAAAAGGATTCCAAGTGACTTAGATTAGGTGAAATGAGAACTGTATTGTTTGTAAATTGATCTTCCTCTAAAATCTGCTAAAAACTGTTTATCATCTATGAAAGGGTTGGCAGCGGCTGGCTGTCAGAGCCCCGCTAATATGCATGTCTCTGATTGGTAGAAAGATGCTGCTTTCTACCAATAGGATCTTTGGGTATGTGTGGACCACTCACTGTGGTGGTCCACTTCAATGTATCCATCGGTGTGTCTTCCACCAATGTGAGGAAGTATCCAAAACGTTTAACAGATAACCTATCTGTTAAATTCACAAGTGGCTTGCAGCCACTTGTACGTGTAACCCCGTTACACCATCCCCCCCTTAAGGTTAGACGCGCGGGGTCCCCGCACGGCAATCTTTGGAATTGACCATTCGTCAATTCTCCGCGTTTGGAGAAGAAATCCGCGCTCATTCAACGATGAGCGCGCCTCAGAAGAAGTCCGCAAAGTCGATGGGGAGTCATCTCTCCATCGACGACTACTTCGAACGCCAGAAGGCGAAGTACGGTGACGTCGTCGACTTCGACGACGACGATGAAGACATGGAGGGCGAGGAGGACTCGCCCTCAAAGCGTAAAGACTCAGTGTCGAGCGAATCGCTCGACCCTCACGCCAAGAACGTTCGCCCGCGTGAAGGGGGACGAATCGGACGCTTCGAGTTCGAAGCGTTCGCGTACTGAGAGTGATACCCCACTCGCTTCGGCTGGGGCTCTCAGTACTCCGCGCGCTGCTGCTGCAGCGCGTGATGTTAAAGCTCAAGGCTCTCCGCGCGCTGTGCCTGCAGCGCGCGATCCGTGGATGCCGTCCGCGTCCGAGATTGCGGACCGGTTTGGGAACTCGGTACCTCCGAATGAGGTGCCGCTGTACGTATGCAGCGCCATCAAAGGTGACGCTGTGGCTGCCGAGCTGCACTTTGATGCGGAAACGCATCAAAGGCGCGATTACTACATCGGACTCTTTCATGAGCTCCGATGGTTTCAAAGCAAGAAGACCTCTTCTCGCAGCAAAGTGCCCGAATGGCAGGCACTTTGTCAAAGCTGGAACGCCTTTGTTGAGAACTTCAACAAGAGGCCGAGTGCTTACCGTGATCGGATTAAGCAAGCGCGTGATCGCTTCGAGACGTACTCGAAGCGTGGAAAGCTGGAGCAACTTCATGTTGCTGCTGAGGAGGCAAATGTGCCGTGCGCTGTGCCCGAGGGCTTTCAGTGCACGAAGTGCTTTCCAGGCGCGGTCCGCTTGAGCGACCGCGACCTGAACGGGTACACGTCGTTTCGTGTGCCCGAGAGTCTCAAAGAGCTCCGTGCTAATTTCTTAGCACGTGAGGGTTCGGGCGCTAGCGATGATCGCAGCGCTCGTGTTACTTCCGCTGCGCCAGCGCGTACTGCTCCTCGTACGCCCTCACCATTTCCGGAACGTCCTCCAGCAAGACGTTCCGCGGCTCCCATGTATCTCGATGGGGAGGAAATCCTCTCCAACGAATACGAAAACGAGCCCCTTGAGGGTTCGTTTTCGGGATACTATGGTCAACAATCCGCTCAACAATCCAGCGGGTTGAGCCGCGGGCGTCACGGATCGGCGGTGGCGGGGGTGGGAACACGCCCCGGGTATGATCAGCCCCGGGCCGATCAGTATGCGCCTCTCCACGACCGGGTGGCCGCCGTGGAGCGTCCTCAGGGCGCTGAGTTCGCCGCCCTGAAACAGGAGCTGGCGAACCAGAAGGCCCAGGTCGCGGCGGTCTCGCAGACCGCCTCGAATATCCAGGTCGAGCTGGGGACCCAGATGAAGGGGTTGCTCCAGCGCGTCCGCGCGCTGGAGGAGAGGTTGCTCGTCGCCGAGGCCAAGTCCTCCGCTTCTGCCTCGGCTCCTGCCGAGGCTTCGGGTCAGCCGAGCTAGATGGCTCGTGCTGCCGGTATGGCTTCAGCCGTCCGACGTAAAAGGTCGGATGGAGGCGCATGCTAGACGGTATGTCTAGCGTGTATGCGTTGCCGTGCCGTGTCAACACCGTGAACGGCCCGATGAAGCGCGGAGCAAGCTTGCTTGCTCCGAAATCCGAAACTGCATGTCTAGGCAGGTTTTGTGTAGCTAACAAAACTAATGAACCAACTTTGAATTCATTTGTGTTGCCTCTGCCCGCATTGTCTGCGTTCAGCTTCTGTTGATCAACAGAAGCTGCTATCGTGTCTTGGACAAACCGAATCACGGCTTGTCTTTTGGTGATGAAACTGATTGCATCCGAGCTGAAGTCATTCAGCTCGCTCTCCGCTAGAGGCCCGGCCTCTGCGTGGTTCTTTGCGGTGTCTGCGCCCTGCGCAGACCCGTGGTAGTTGGCCTTGTTGTTGGGGGAGTCTGCGCCCTGCGCAGACTCATGTGGTTTGTCCATTGTTGCAGCTGACACTGTGCAAGTGTCAGCGGTTTTCTGCGGCTGCTGTATTGCAGTCGTAGATCCTCCCCCACTTAAAGTGGGAGCCATCACTCCGAGTAAACTCGGTAGACGTGGATGCCGCATGGCATTCACGTAGAACGGTGTATGCCCTGTCGAGGCATGCACTGAGTTATTGATGGCAAACTCTGCCATCGGTAAGCACTCGCTCCAGTATTGGAACGAGTGAGCGTAGCTCTTCAACATATCGACGAGCACGCGATTCACGCGCTCAGTTTGACCGTCCGTCTGCGGATGATCCGCAGTCGACATGGAAAGCTGGCTCCCAAGAAGTGTAAACACTTCTTGCCACAGATGCGCTGTGAAGCGCGGGTCTCTGTCCGACACAATGTCGGACGGCATGCCATGGTGTTTGAACACCATGTCGACGAGCAGACGGGCCGTCTGCTTCGCGGTCACCTCTGCTGGCACCGCAGCAAGATGTACCATCTTGCTGAAACGGTCTACAAAGACCACAACGCCGGTGTTCCCTCCGCTATCCGGGGGAAGACCAAAGATGAAGTCCAAAGACATGGACTTCCAACACTCCGACGGAGTCGGTAGTGATTGCAGTGGAGCCTGCGCGAATGGCGCAGGCTTTACGCGTTGGCATACCTCGCAAGCACGGATGTACTTGCGCACCCACTTATACTGGTGGTGCCAGTAGAAGTCGCGCGTGAGAAGGACGTAAGTCTTCTCACGTCCGAGATGTCCCGCAGTCGGGGCATCATGATACTCACACATGATCCTGAGTCGCAGGTCATGGTCATTTGGCACGACAACGCGATCCGGGTTGTCGTCGACTGCATTGTAGAGTAGCAGTCCGTCGTGCACACGAAAGCGGTGTGCACGCGCTCGAAGGTGCTTGGGCAGCTTCTGACGGGACTCGTCAGAAGGCGCTGTGCCATAGACCAGCAAGAGCTTCGTGTCCGCGTCGTGCGCGTACGCGGCCTTCACATCGTCCAGCAGATATGTCATGGGTGTGCTCGATAGCATAGCGTCAATGGCATTGACGTCAGCAGCTTCTGCATAGTCCGGCCGACGTGATAACGCGTCGGCCACCACGTTCAATCTTCCGGGTTTGTATTCGACCCGGAAGTTATACTCCGCAAAGAATGAGAGCCATCTCGCCATTCTTTGTGAAATGTGTGGCGACTTCACTGCGGTGCGCAGTGAAGCATGGTCGGTGTAGACCACAAATGGTCTACTCCCAAGCAAGTACACTCGGAACTTTGCGAGTGCATACTTCATGGCAAGGAGTTCCTTGTCATGCACCGGATAATTACGCTCAGCTGCTTTCAGCTGACGCGATTGGTAGTAGACGACACGATCACGGCCCTCGTGATCGTGCTGCATTAACGCGCATCCGATCGCGAAATCGGATGCGTCACACACTACGTGAAATGGGCGATCTTGGTCAGCCACTGCCAAGATCGGCGCCTCAGTCAAGCCCCGCTTGACTGCATCGAATGCCTTTTGGCAATCGGGTGTCCAATTCCACACAGCTTCTTTCTTAAGAAGCTGTGACAGCGGGCGGATCTTGCCCGCATAATCCTCCACGTACTTGCACAAGTACGTGGCCAAGCCAAGGCACTGCCTCAGTTCCTTGACACTTGAAGGCGTTGGCCATTCATTGATCACTCTGACCTTTTCCGGGTCAGGGCGAACACCATTCTTCCCTACGAGACACCCGAGGACGGGTATCTCGCCCGCCCCGAAGATACACTTCTTCAGGTTCGCGTAGAGCTTATGCTTTCGCATAAGCTCAAGTAGCTTCCGGAGATGCACCTGTGCATCTCTACGTCGGTCTTCCCATCCACAGCCCGGCTGTGGATGAATACATCATCGAAGTAGCTCGGTGCGAAGTCGCGCACCGAGCGCAACAAGTGCGTCACGCACCTGTTGAAAGTCGCAGGGGCATTCTTAAGCCCCTGTGGCATTACTAGCCATTCCCAGAGCATGCCGCTTGGCGTGCTCACTGCCGTGAGAGGGATATCGCTCTCACGCATTAGGATTTGATAAAATCCATCTCGCAAGTCGAGAGCACTGTAAACGGTGCTCCCGGCCATCGAATCGATGATAACATCTTTTCGTGGTATCGGCGTCTGCGCCAGTACCGTCGCATCGTTCAGCTTGTTGTAGGCATGAACGATGCGCCATCCGCCCTGTGGCTTTTTGACACAGAACGTCGGAGCACTGTGCGGGGACTTTGATTCCCGCACTTGTCCTGCTTTACGACGACTTTCAAAGAAGGCGTCGATCGCCTTGACTTGCTCTCGCGGCAGTGGCCACTGCCGCGTGACACAGTACTTCGTGCCCGGCACGAAATCAATCTCGTGCTGAATGCCCTTATCCTGCGGAAGCTCCGCAGGAATGTCTTCCGGGAGTACGTCTTTGTACTCCCTCAACAATTCGTAATAGGGACTCGACTTCAGCGAGTCCCAACCTTGTTCCTCGAAGCGCTCTCGCTTCGTCTTCGCACTGAGAGTGTCTTCATTCTCAGTGGTACTTCCCATGAAGAGCTGCCTCAGCTCTTCGCTCTCGCTCGCCGTTCTTTCGCTGTCCGAAAGAACGCAGACTTGCTCGATGCGTCCATCGTGCAAGTCGCGCGTGAAGCGCTTCCAGCTCATGGCTGGAAGCGAAGTCAACTCCGACGCCGTCGTCGGAGGACTAGCGAGTTCCATGTCACGATACTGGTATCCAGTATCGGTGCGCGTCAAGACGCTTAGCGTCTTGACATTCGGCGTCACCGCCGCAGTCTGCCCAGCAGACTGCTCTTGTTGCGTCTCGGTCCCGGACCGAGACTTGCGCAGCGTTTTCCGCTTGCGCCGTCTTCTTGTTGTGCGGAGCCCGGCTCCGCACAGTTGTTCTTCTTGTCCAGGCCCGGCCGTGGACAGTCGTTCGCCGGCGGACCCTGTCCGCGGGTGCGCGGTATCAAGCCCGGCTTGACCGCATTTTCCTTCGTGCAGCCCGGCTGCACGGTAATGTGTCCTTTCGCCGGCAGACCCTGTCTGCGGGCGCGCGATATCAAGCCCGGCTTGATCGCATGGCGCTTCGTCGTGCAGCCCGGCTGCACGACAGCGTAAATTGCGTCAGTGCGGTACGTTTGCAACCGTCCGCACTGTTTGCAGCGTCAACTCCCGGAGTTGACACGCCTTCGTCACCTCGACGCCATTCATTGGCGGAGCCCCTCATGACCGAGGGTGCGTCGGCTCCCGGAGCCGACGCGTCGTTGTCGACCTGACCGCTTCGGGTCAGGGACTGTCCCTTACACGCTTGAACGTGGGTGTTGGTTCCCGGAACCAACACATCTTTTTCTTCCGACGTCGGCAGCATTGCCGACGTTGGTCTCACTTGTGCGCGCCCTCGCGCACTTCTTGGGCACTCCGGGACAGCAGCATAAAGCGCTGTCTCGACTGGTGAGCCGCGCGCACCTGCTGGTGCGCGCGCTGCGTTAACAGGGCCATCGCTCTCTGTTCCGCTGTCGCGTCCGAAGCGCACGAGCGCGCGCTTCTTCCAGTCTATCACCGGATCATGCCGTGCAAGCCACGGCATGCCCATTACCACGTCGAACTTATCGTCCAGGTCCAGGACGATAAAGTGTTCGACAAACACTCGTTGTTTGTACGAGAAGCGCACGTTCACGACGCGCTTCTCAGTCTTCACGATGGCACCTGTTGCCAGTCGTACCTCCAGAAGACTTCGAGGTGTATCTACCTCCTCGAAGTCAAGTCTTGACAGGCTTCGTAGTCGAACAAAGTTGTTCGACGCGCCTGAGTCTACCAATGCTCGAAGAGAGTCACTCGCTCTCTTCGAGTAAACCTCAAGATGACTAGGTTTGGCCTGTCATCTTGTTTCTTGCAGTGAGAGCTGGTCTCACTGGGGCTGCAGTCCTCAGTGTCGCGTGCCCGATGTCGGCACGCGCGACTGCATTACCAGTAGGGCGCCCCGCGCCTACTGGATGTTCGCGTTTTTTGTTGGTCCGCGGCGATGCCTAGCATCGCCACGACGGCCACCTCCAGGGGGGCATGGGAGCTGTACACTCCCGTGCAAAGTGACCGATCCTTCCGCAGCGGAAGCATCGCACGTTACTTCCCTGCTGCTGGTAACCAGCAGTTGTTGCGCTCGAGAGGTCCATTGGCTCCGGACCTCCCGTCCTCGCTACCGGGCGCGGTTGCGGCCTCGGTACGTTTACATGGAATTTAGCCTGCCGCAGGCTAAACTCTTCTTGCATGGCAAGAGTGATTGCAGCTTCGAGAGTACTCGGGTACTCTCGGAAGAGATAGGTCTTCACAGGCCCATCTCTAAGCCCCTTCATGAACGTGACGACCTTGGTCGCCTCGTCAATCGGGTTAGTCACGATATTTGATACCAAGTATCGTGCGCGCTGCGCGTAAGCATGGACGTCATGCTTACCCTGCTGAAGGTCGAGGGACTCCGCCCTCGACCGGAACTCGTTTTCGGGGGCTCAAACGCTTGTCTGAGCTCCTCTTTGAATATATCGTACGTGCTGAAGCACGTAGAATCGGAGAGACGGCGTCCATACGCCCAACTCCTTGCGCGTCCGCCAAGACAGGACATGGCGAACGCGACCTTCGACAGCGGGTCGACGATGTGTCGAGCCGCTATGGCTGTGTCGAGTTCGACAAGCCATCGGAGGAGAGGCTCGCCCTCTCTTCCCACGTAATTGCTTACGCTCAACTTTAATGGTTGAGCACGCGGTGTCGTCCCTGACGACGCCGTCACTGAGGAAGCAGCGTCACGCTGCTCCTTCATGATGAATCCCAGAGCAACACCATGTTGCTCCGTCGGCGATAGCGTACGCAGCATTGTAGCTATCGCCGCTTCTCCAATGACTGTTGACAGTCGTTGGAGGGCCTCCCACTCTGGGTCAGACAGGTAGGGGCAGTCAGCGCGTGCAACATGCGTTGCAGGCGTGTTGGAGCTCTCCACGGGCACCTCCGTGCTCATGTGGTTCTCGGCTCCGCGTTCGTACACCGCGTACGAACGTCAAGCAGTCGGTCGTTGGACGGACTACAAAGTGCTACCAGGTGTAGTGGGTCTAACTTGACTCACTACTTTAGCTTACACGTTGCGCAACGTGTATGAGGAAGCGTAAGTACTTAGTAATTACTTAGGTTAATTATATTTGAATACACAAATATAAGTTAAGTAACAAAAGGATTCCAAGTGACTTAGATTAGGTGAAATGAGAACTGTATTGTTTGTAAATTGATCTTCCTCTAAAATCTGCTAAAAAACTGTTTATCATCTATGAAAGGGTTGGCAGCGGCTGGCTGTCAGAGCCCCGCTAATATGCGTGTCTCTGATTGGTAGAAAGATGCTGCTTTCTACCAATAGGATCTTTGGGTATGTGTGGACCACTCACTGTGGTGGTCCACTTCAATGTATCCATCGGTGTGTCTTCCACCAATGTGAGGAAGTATCCAAAACGTTTAACAGATAACCTATCTGTTAAATTCACAAGTGGCTTGCAGCCACTTGTACGTGTAACCCCGTTACAATTCGCCTCCATCCTGAACAACCGGTACACTGACTCAAGACGGCCGTCCATGCACATATGCAACGTGGCTGATATTGTATTGATGTGAGCGTTTGTAGATGCCGAAGCACACTGGAATCACTAACTACACGATGGCCGATATCGACCACCTCCTGATGCTCGTTGAGAAGCTGCTACCTCTGGGCAGGGACGAGTGGGAACGCTTGGCAATGTCGTACAACGCCAACCGCCCAAGAGGTTCGCCTGAGAGAGACTTCGAGAGCTTGCGACGCAAGTTCAAGGTGCTGCACAGCACTCGGAAGCCGACCGGCGTCCAGAAGATGCCCGCTCACATCAAGAAGGCCAAGCAGGCGAAGCAGGCCATCGACGACAAGGCCAACGTCGTTGAGATGGACGACGAGGCCGATATCGACCAGCCCGACTTCTGCTTTGACGTTGATCCGGATGACTCCTTCTACGAGGACGTCGACGACGAAGGTTTGCGTGTACCTCATGAAGCCACCGTGACCGTATCTGGGCTCACCGAGCCACCGGGCTCCGACGGGTCGGTCGAGGAGGAGTCGACGGCTTCCAGCCGTTCATTGAACCGTGGCGAGTTCCAAGACCTGCTCACTTCGCCGATGTGTGCGGAAGCTCAGGATGACGATTCCCGCACGCCACGTCCTGCTCCTGCCCGAGCAATGCCTGCTACACGACGCTTTGGCTGTGGAGGCTTACCACAACCCCGCAAGGGGAATGCCAACGCCACTGGTGGCGAACCTTCGTTACCGCCGCAGCTGCCATTGGTGCAAGGTGTCGGCACCGTCAACCGCGACGACCTCGAGGCGGCCAAGTACAAAGCTTCAAAAGGCCTCGAATCGCCTTGGGGGTGGGGATTTGTCTAGTTTCCGCGACACAGTGGGTGCAAAGCGCACTCGCGAAGACGACAGGGACACGGTCGAGGCCAGCTACGCCAAAGCCAAGCGCATTCGCGCGATGAAGGCAACCACCTCTCTCAAGACGAAGCTGGATGGTTTAGAGGGTAGTGCCAACAGCATGCGAGGAAGCATCCTCGAGACGCTTTTGCTGTTGCGCGAGGAGAGTGATCGAAAGGCGGAGGCTCATCGTGCGGACGAGGAACGGCGTCGCCGTGATGAAAAAGCGGCAAACGATGCTCGGCTTCTGGAAGCGAAGGCGGAAGCCGAGGAGCGCCGCCGTGAGGAAAAACTGGAAAGAGAAGACCGTGCACGCCGTGATCGCGAAGAAGCGCGTTCCCGTACTCAAGATCTGCTCATATTGATTGGTGCGTTGACCAAGAAGGAGTGAGTGAAGGTTGACAAGTTCAGATGTCATGCGTGATCATCAAAGCGAGGCTAACCATTTACTTTGCAGTTCCTTTGTACTTGTCACTTACCACTAAACCTCCCAAACCAAACGTGTTGTTCATGATCTTCTACCGTTTGCATAATAACTTCATGGCATTCTAGCATGTTCGCTAGAACTTCATTATCCACTAGCGCGTTCATCATATTGCATCTACCCTCATGCAAAACTTTAACAACAAGTTGCTGTTGTAGTCGACGATACCGTTCAAATCAACTACAAAGAGAAATATATTGTAGGTTCTGTGGAGAAGCGAATTCCGGGAAAGGGGTGATTGGGAGCAATCGGCAAAAAGATGGATCTTGACGGAGTCATTATACCGCGGAAGTGACACCCGAGAAGCCAGATCGAAGGGATCTGATGATGTGGGTGGATCGAGGCTGTCAGATGTGTGTGGCGTCAAAGGGAGACTACTGGAAATACTACAAGATGACACAGAAGACGTCTACATACGGCAGAGGGCCAGATCCGTACTATCGGAAGTAGTCGGATCCAGATCACATGTACCCATGTGGATCCAGACCCGGGTCACCTGTACCCAGGCGGATCTGAGCTTCTGAGGGATGACTAGGATACGCTAAGCGGTGGATGGAGCTTACGCCAGCCGAAGGACCCCAGATCAAGACAAATTAACCCAGATCAGGGACGGTGGGATCCGGATCACATGTACCCATGTGGATCCAGATCCAGATCACATGCACCCATGCGGATCTGGGCCTCTGAGAGGTGGCAATGGCAAGCGAAGTGGAGAAAAGAGTTTGCGACGACCCAAGGACTCAAGATCAGCGAGGATCAGCGTGAACCAAGCGGATTTGGGAGAGGTGGATCCAGATCACATGTACCCATGTGGATCTGGATCCGGATCCCGTACGCCCGGGCGGATCCAAGCCTCTGGTAGACGGCTAAGACGAGGAAAGCGAGGAAAGGAGGTTGCAACAGCACAGGGACCCCAGATCAACGCAGACCGACCCAGATCAAGGCACTTCGGAGATCAGCGGATCTGGATCTGGGGATCTGGTGATCTGGTGATCTGGGGATCTGGGGATCTGGCGGATCTGGGACTCAGTGGGTGATCTGGCGGCTACAACTCAACGGAGGGAACAAGCGACGATGCAGTGAAGGTAGAGGTGGTCCGTAGAGCCGGCAGGTACAGATGGGAAGATAGTTCGGATTGGGTGATAGGATTTTGGGATAGGATTGGACATAACCATAAATCAGAGTCGAATTTGCCTGGAAGTGCTCAAGTGGTCTGCTCGCGGCGGGGAAACACATATTGGCCCCGCTCGACGTACGCTGTGGATATTGGATTTGGCTCCACACGCACCCCAAGACTACCAAGCGCCAGCAAGCGGCCCTCACCCCCCAAAGAGTCTAATTTGCCTTGGACAACGCAAGTGCCTTCGCCTTCGCCTGGAATCGGGATCGACATTGGCCCACCAAGAAGCGGCAAGGTACTGGGTAGCAGATCTAGTGTTGGTTGAATAATCTGGATAATATATTGGCCAGATCAACCTTCCTAGTGAACTCCCTACAAGTGCAGATCCCAGATCACCCGGAGTTAACTACTTGGCCGGGTGATCCAAGACTCTCAACTACCCTGATCCCGCTATAGGAAGCGGCAAGTACGACAAAGGGCGACCTACCAAGTCGCAACAAGGGCCTACAACACACCACAAGGCAACCACTCGGCCGGATCCAGATCCAGGCCGCCAGATCCAAGTCGGGAATCACTTGATCTGGACCAAGAACCGCGAGCAGAGTGAAGATTTCCGCGCTGCTCCACCGGATCCCCGCGTCTCGCCAAGACGTTCCTACTTCAACACTTGGACTCTTCAGAAGTTACCAGAGGAGCAAGATCCAGCCCTACCGACGGGTACACAAGGTGAGGAGTTCAGCACTGATCACGGATCATCGGAGTACCCCCTCCGTTAGTCGGTGTCCGGGCGCTGTTGGGAAGTTGGATCTAGCAATCTCGCAGATTTTGCTGATCCCGCTACACCACAATGGTGCGCGTGCCCGGATTCGAACCAGGGATTTCACCGTGAGTCCCAAGAAGAAGTTCAAGTGAAGATGGAACAAGGGGACCAGGCGTCATCGGAGTTGGGATCGACGACGACGCCGCTGAATGAAGCAAGATCCACGGATCGACAGAGTGCTGGGAGGACCTCTGTCGACGGAAGAGAGGCAGATCCGGATCCGGATCTGGAAGACAAACCTCAACCTCCTCCCCAGGTCCCTTCGGGGACCCCGGTGGATCTAGACGTGAGTCTAGATCCACCAACAAAACAAACCAAGGCTGGCACAAATCGGTATACATTTGCTGATTCACCGGTTAAGCTCAAACGTGAGCAACTTCCCTACACCCCTCCACTGCCCAAGCCGCTCGATCACGACCAGCCGAAGACATCGGCGGCGCGGAGGAAGATGAAGGCCCCGGATCTGGACGAAGAAGACCCCAAGGATCCCGGATCCGGATGGTCGGAAGCCGCTCTGGAGTTCGCGTTCCGCCGTGCGGAGCTGCGTGACTTCATCGTCCAAGATCCAGTGATGCGGATCCTGGATCTGAAGCAGATCGGACACCTTCAAGGCCCCATCGCAGCTCCCGCGACGGCTGACAGCAAGCTGGTCGCGGCGAAGAACCTGATGCATCTGCTGAAGGAGACCGGACTTGTGGCGGGACAGTTTGATCCAAACGATCTCTTCGATCTGGATCTGGACCAGATCCAAGCCTCGACTCACGGCCTCTTCGACAAGCTGAGGGTCTTGGTGGGTGAGATCCCGGCGACATCGGTGCCGATGGTCCCAGATCCCGGATCAGCATCCACCAAGGCCGACTCGACAAGCTGCCGGACGTCATCGCCCTTCGTGTCTGCCGCGGAAGCTGGATCCGACACTTCATCGGAACCACGACGTATGTCGCTCGGACCGTCTGGCGCATCGATGCTCCAAGCTCGATCCAAGGCCCAGCGCCCAGATCACCCTCGATCTGGATCCAGGAAGCAGGCGGCCAAGCAGGCAGATCAAGCCACCATGGCGATCGGATCCGGCTCCGACGAATCGACTGGCAGGCTGGAGTCCTACTTCCAAGCCGCGATGAGCCGCTTCCTGAGGGAGCAACAGACGCCGGTACCCCAAGCGATCCAGAACCCTGGCTCACAGGACGTCGACATGGAGTCCACCGAGTCGCCGGATCCAGATCACTCTCATTGGGAGTACGATCCCGACGAACTCGACTTCCCGACACCGAGCCGCGCCGCTGTCGCCACAACCACAGCCGGATCCACCGGATCCACCATGATTCAACGCGTCCGGATCTCGGCAATCTCGGATCTCAAGGAGTTCTCTGGTAAAGATCAAGACGAAGATCGCGCGAGAGCTTGGGTCGGCAAGGTGAAGTCGGCGTTCCTACGCGATCAAGCATCCGACGGAGAAAAGTGCTTGACCTTCGCGGATCTGTTATCCGGATCAGCGAGGAACTGGTACCGGCAACTACCCCGATCCACACGCAACAAGTGGTCGGAGCTGCTCCGCAGCTTCCAGATCCAGTACTGTGGGTTCGGGATCTCGGTAGCCCGCCAGTATTACCATGCTCGCAAGCGATCTGATGAGTCTGCGCTGGAGTACCTGCATCGGCTGAATGTCGCTGGACTACGTGCAAGACTCAAGATCAAGGACGGTGGACCCAAAGAGAAGCGCGAACATGTGGATCACTTCATTGAAACCTTGGGAGATCAGGATCTGGCCGATCGGCTGACGCTGCTGCGACTTCCAGATGCGGATGAGCTCGAAGAAGTCCTGCGCGCGCTGGATCGAGCAAAGAACCGGATGAAGAAGTCTGCATTTGGATCCAGCAAGTACCGGCAGAAGGCCTCAGCGACGCCCGCACCGGCAGTCCCAGCGAAACATGTGCGAGCGGTCCAGATCCAGGCCCCCGACTCCGGATCCGACTCAAGTTCAGACGGATCTGACTCGGACGGGGACGATTACCGCCGGATCTATATGGCTGGGGGCGGTGAACAACCTCCACAAGCCGAGCAAGTGTCGAATACCCTAGATCGGGGCCAACTGGAACGCCGCTCAGCAGATCAAGTGCCTCGTGACCACAGATCCAGAGTCCATGCCGACGGATCCGATCGCAGTCGCTGCTCGCACTGCGGATCCCGGAAGCACACGGAGCTTGGATGCTGGAGGCGCTTGACTTGCCAGAAGTGCGGCAAGAGAGGCCACCCGGCAGATCACTGCCTCTTTGTGTGCCGCGGGTGCGGGGAGCTCCACGACATGGGCAAGTGCCCAATGGAGGAGTTCTACAACTGGATCCGCCAGTGGTACAACCCGACCAAGCACGCGGGGATGCTACCAGAGAAAGCCGAGAAGATGTTAAACTAGGACGCTCGCCGGGTTGGAATCCGGTACGAGCCGAGCGTTCTAGGTATTGCATCTATGCATTTGTGAACAAGACATCGGTAGATCAAGTTAGCAAGCGACCAGATCTACAAGGTAATACACGTGATCTACATGGGAAACGTACCGCTGTGATCTCAAGTCTCTATCAAGTCGACGACTTTGCCAGATCCGACGCGACGGTGACCGTGGATCTGGATCCGGAGGTGCCGCAGGGGTACTGGAAGCAACAGGATCCAGATCTGTGGTTCCGGCCCGCGGATGGAGAAGATACCACATCCCAGACGCCCAGATCCGGCCGCGTCGAGGCCTATCGACGATCCGGTGATCCGGAGTCGCCAGATCTCCTTCCAGGAGAGTCTCGGGGCTACTGGAAGCAACATTCACCGGGTAAGTGGTTCCGACAAGCCAAGATCACCGGCAAGATCAACAATGAGAAGGCGATCTTACTCCTCGATACAGGTGCCGAGGTGTCCATCGTGGACACCGCCTTTGCTCGTAAGGTTGGGTGCTACATCGACAGGAGCCAGAGTCAAGAATGCGTTGGAATTGGTGACAATGTCTACACAACGGAAGGAAGAACTCGGATCAAGATTACCTTAGCAGGATCATTGGTGTATTTCTTCGACATCTGGGTAGGTGATCTGTCTGGCCAAGAAGCTATCCTGGGCATGGACTTCATGGTCCCGGCCGGGATCCGGCTGGATCTGGCCGATGGATCACTCTGCCTGCCCGACGAGGTCCGGATCCAGCTCAGTGGAAGGCGACAGCTCTACAATGACAAGGCTAGGCTCGTGAGGCTGGATCAGCACCTGCAGCTGGGTGCCGGAGAGTCCGTCGAGCTTCCGCTGCGCCTGCAGATATCGGATCAAGACAAGCTGTGGGTTACACGCGGAGATCTGTGGGTGCCGACCGTGACTAAAGGACCAGGCAAGACACAGTACCTTCAGATCACCAACGTCGGTGAGAAGAAGTTGGTGCTGTGTCGCGACGAGCGGATCGGCATGTGGCTCGCGGGCGACCGGATCCCGCGGCTGCAGGGCTTCGTGACCGTCGGATCCCGCCGCTACTTGGAGTGGCAGAACCTCGCCCTGCAGGCCACCACTGAAGCCGGGCCCGCGAAGGCAGATCCCCACGGACCCCGCCGCCGCCGATGGTTGAGCGTCCCAAGTACCCTGTGCCGCGCGCGATACTGCGGAGGCCGGATCTGCCACGGGCGCAGCCCGTTGAAACTAGATCGCGGGACCTGGAGAGCTGTCGGAACAAACCACAACCAGATCCACATGCGCAGGCGGTCCGGGGTGATGTGCCCCAGGTGACTGCTGAGACACTGTACCTCCAAGCCTTACAATCCGTGGAACCTTCAGATCCACAGTCGGCGAGGCTGCCCAAGACCTGCAAGAGCGCGGATCTCGACACCGAGGACGCGACGGGATCAGGCCAGGGTGATCCAGGCCTCGCCGTGGGCGACAAGACACAAGGAGTCCCAACCGCAGCGGCGTCCGGGTGCTCGACGCTCGCCATGCAGTGGGAGGTGGTCCCCGAGCCGTCGCGAGCCCAGATCACCCCAGTTGAAGCCAAATCACCCGGTGGTGGGTGTGGCCGGGGCGGTCTGGCGACAAGACGGCCAGATCCGAAGGTGGTGCCAGACAGTGTGTGCGAACCCCCCAGGATTTGGGCGCTGAAGGCGACAACGACGTCAGATGACCAAGATCATGCGCTAGCGGACATGCCCAGGCCAGATCAGGACCCGCAGCAAGCCGCCGAGGACCTGCCATCCCCAGATCCGTCGACGGGACCAGGCGAGGTGCCCACCGATCAAGGTCCGACGCTGTACGCGCAAGGTGCCGAAGACCCAGCTGGCGTGGGACAGGCGGATCAACCCGTTGTCCTATCGGAGAGTAATCAGGGTGGTAATCACCCAGAGACAGGGGCGGATCTGCAAATCTGACATATGGTGATAAGGGACAGGACGCAGATCCAGCTGGCACACACGCATCAAGTGATGACCGAGCAGGAAAGGGCAAGGATCTACACGGCGGAATGAGACAGGAGGCCAACCAAGCACCGGGCTCGACGGCCGCTACAAACCCGCTTAATGCAGATCAGGCTGGCTCGGATCCGGTCGAGGACGAGCAAGTCTGCATCCATGAGAGTGGCGATTTGCATGCAGAAGACGTCGAAGCCGAGATGGCGGTGCTGCCTGAAGTCACGGTGGGGACGGCAGACGTGAAGATCGAGGACATACAAGTGGGCGATCCGGAGATCAACGCACCGGAGGAGATCGAGCACCTACGCGGGTTGATCTGGAAGCGCCGACACCTGCTGATCGGCAAAGGCAATGCGTTGCCCCCCGCCGCCCGTGGCGTAGTTTGTGATATCGATGTGGGCGACGCGAGGCCCATTGCCCAGCGTGTGCGTAAGGTTGCGCCTCAGTTTCGCGAGAAGCTGTCAGATCTGATCAAAGGGTTGCTCGGAGCTCAGATCATCAAGGCCTCGATCTCGCCATGGGCTTCCCCAATTGTGGTGATCATCAAGAAAAACGGCGTAGATATACGTTTGTGCATTGATTATCGGCTGGTTAACAGTCTAACTAGGCTGATGGTCTACCCAATGCCCCTGATCAACGACCTGCTCGAAGATCTGGACAAGGTACTTTGGTACTGTTCTCTTGATATGGCAAGCGGATTTTGGGTGGTGACCATGACAGATCGGGCTCGTGCGATCTCTGCCTTCATCACCCCGTTCGGTCTGTTCGAGTGGAATCGTATGCCGTTTGGCTTGAAGAACGCCCCCCAGATCTACCAGCGGATGCTCGATAATGCGCTATATGGGTTCACCCGGATCCCGCGATCTGACAAAAGCGGATCCGGATCCGACGACGATCGAGCAGATTTTGCCCTGGAGCATGGTGATCTGGACACGTCAAGTGGTCTTCCGCCTAGATCAACGGGAGCTGGCTTGGACGGAAGCGAAGTCGGTAAGCCCGGATCGGGCGGATCTGGATCTGGAGCTGTTCGGCCTGGTCGGCCCGGATCTGACGAAGTTCGAGTTGGTCGATGCCGGATGAGTGGTGATCTGGAGAGTACGACCCAGCATTTCCCCAGATCAAGTGGATCTAGGTCCGACGGACTTGGATCTGGTAAACACGGATCCGGCCGATTCGGATCGGGTGATCCCAGATCGGGCCGGCCCGGATCTGATATGAGTAGATCCAGATCTAGCGAACATCGAACTGATCTGCACCCGGCAAGTAGTGATCGGGAGAGTTCGATCAAGCCTTCGGTGTTGGGACGTAGATCTTATATCGACGACATCTTGGTGACCGCCAGATCATGGGATCATTTGTGTGAACGGGTGGACGATCTGCTGGAGGCGTGTGGCGAATGGAATATCTCGATTAGTGTGGTGAAGAGCTTCTGGGGCAAAGCCAAGGTGGAATATCTAGGCCATAAGGTATCCAACTCAGGCCTGGAGGCAAATCCCAAGGATCTATCTGCCTTGGCGGACTTGCCGTTCCCGGGATCACTCAGATCGATGCAGTCGTTCCTCGGAAGCTTAAATTATTACAGTCGGTTTATCGAGGATTATGCCATTTACGCTGCGATCTTGTATGAGCTGCGAGAGG
Organism: Phytophthora cinnamomi; assembly: GCF_018691715.1. Classification (NCBI taxonomy): domain Eukaryota; phylum Oomycota; class Peronosporomycetes; order Peronosporales; family Peronosporaceae; genus Phytophthora; species Phytophthora cinnamomi. The sequence continues at coordinate 200,328 of NW_027151016.1, forward strand.
TGGACTTCGCCGCGATGTCAAAGGCGGAAGCTCGGGCCCAGGTCAAGGCACACCTGGACCAGCCCACCCCAGATCACATCGGATCACCGAGTCAGGATCTGAGATCTGGTGATCTTGGATCCACGATTGGTGAGACTTCACAACCAAGTGATCTGCACCCCAGCGGCGTTGCGTCGACTCCACATGGAGGCGAAGCCCCAGATCAGCGCTGGAACTCCAAGCATCAGGATATCCTGATCTGGTGATACCGGATCTGGAAGCACATAATCCGGAGATACCAGATCTGAGCTCTCATAGTCTGAAGACAGGCGATCTGGGCCTGGGTGGTCTGGACGAAATCGACCCCCGCTGGATCCGAGCTCACCGGGCGTTTGCTAAGCTGAAGAGCAAGGTTGCCTCGACTCCGATCCTGCGCCACTTCAACTCTGGTCTACAACCAGTAGTGGTGGTGTATGCAAATGATTGGGCGATCTCGGCAGCCCTGATGCAGGAGCATGATGGGATCCACTATCCGGTTACCTTCGTAAGCCGCACGCTGAAGTCCAATGAACTCAATTATGGGATTGTCGAGAAGGAGGTGTTAGCGTTGCTGCGGATCCTGGATCTGGGTTATAATATGTTGGTGGGCCGCCCGATCAAAGTCCTGACCAGGTACTCCACACTGGCGTGGCTCTTCAGATCACCGGGGTTACAAGGACGCTTAGGACAGTGGGCCGCCCTGCTCTCTCCGTGGACGCTAGAGATCGTCAAGTGTACCAAGGGCGAAGACGAGATCCTGGGGGCGATCGCCGCCAGCATCACACCCAGATCACAAGTGGATCAGGCCTTGATAGCGATTGCGCCGAAGAAGGAACCCAGGCGCCAGATCCAAGTACCGATCCCGACTGTACGGCTAGATGAAGAGCTTTTTGTGGTCAGCTTCGACGGATCCGCCCGCGTCAAACGTGGTGGAGGCGCTTACAGCGCGATCCTATGGAAGCTGCCCGAGTGGAGTGTGGTAAAGCTAGATCCGGCTATGCTGAAGGGTTGACTGTCAACGAAGCCGAGTACCACGGCCTCCTGCTGTGTATGGACCTACTCGAGGGAGAAGATCGGCGCAGGCTAGTGATCTGTGGCGACTCAAACCTGGTGATCCGCCAAGTGAGAGGTGAGATCGACTGCAAAGCACCAGGGCTCACACTGCTAAGGAAAGAAGCCCTAGATCGGCTGCAGATCTGGCCCGATCACGAGCTGGTACACGTCAAGCGCGACTGGAACGGTAGCGCTGATAGTCTAGCGAGCGCCGCACTCCAACGCCAAGGCGGGATCCTGGTCGACGATGAGACGGATCTGCAGGATCTGGTCACATTGAATCGACTGCACGAGATACTGGTGGTTAGGAAGGAGGAGGCCGACTCGGTCGCTCGAGTTTCGCCAGCAACCACCAGATCGAAGGCTAGATCCAGATCCACACCTACCGTCCTACAAGAAGAGGTAGTGAGAGAGCTGAGGATCGATCGGATCCGGCAAGCTCAGGACGAGGAGGCGTGGATCGCCGGGCTGAAGAAGTATTTGGTCGGGGCGGCGCAAGATCTGACGCAGGATGAGGCCAGATCCTATGGCAATATTAGCATGGATTACGAAGTGGATCTGAGTGATCTGTTGTTCTACTGCCACCCTACGAGGAGATCGGAGGCGGATCGAGATGGACTGATGCGACTGGTGATTCCGGAGACACTCCAACAGGATGTTCTGCATCACTATCACGCGAGTCTGGAAGGTGGCCACCAAGGGATCGGACGCACGTATCAGAAGATCCGAGATCACTTCCACTGGAGAGGCCTCTATCGGAGCGTGCAGCAATATGTCGGAGAGTGCGTGGACTGCGAGACGGGCAAGGGGCGACCCCGGATCCAGGGTGAGTCACCCGGTAACATCCAGGCAATCTACCCGTTCCAGATCATAGCCATGGATCACATCCCGTCGTTGCCCAAGTCCTACAAAGGTAACACGGAGCTGCTGATCTGGGTGGATCTGTTCACAGGGTATGTGATCGCCAAAGCTAGCGCCTCGAGAACGGCACAAACGATCGCGGAGTCATACGAGGAGTGCGTGTTCAGGCGATTCGGCGCCAGCGAAGTGATCCGACACGACCGTGAGCCAGGGTTTATGTCCGACTTCTTCAGATCGTTCAACCGGATCTTAGGACAACGACAGCGCGCCACTATGGCTTACCGCCCCCAGGCCAACGGCACAGCCGAACGCATGGTGCAAACAGCGACCAGGGCACTCAAGATGTACGTGCAGGATCTGGATCAACGTGATTGGGATGATTACGCAGAACGGCTTACCTTCGCGATCAACACTGCTCAGGATCGGATCCGGGGAAACCCCGTTCTACCTGGTACATGGGTGGGATCCTAGATCCACCTTGGAGGCGACGATCCCGTTAGGCAGCACTCGACGTCAGGATCGAGATCCTCGGAGGTGGAGATACCAGATCCAGCGCTATTACCAGCAGGCACGAGAGCAAGTCAATGAGAAGTTGCGAGAGGCGATCTCGGATCGGGCAGACCACCATAACGAAGGAGTGCACCCGCACCAGATCGAGGTCGGATCCCGTGTCTGGTTATACCTGGATCGCGTCAAAGAAGGGTATGCTCGGAAGTTGGCGCACCTGTGGCACGGCCCATTCCGTGTGGCGGAGAAGATCGGCGAATATGCAGCTCGGATCGAGTTGGCAGGTACAGAGTACCGCCTCTTCCCGGTGGTGCATGTCTCCAAGCTGAAGCTGGTGAAGACATTCCCAGATCGCCCCCAGATCCGGCTGACAGTCGAGGATACAGATCGTCTTGATTTCGATGAAGCCCTGCTGCCTGAAGATAGCTGGATCCAAGGTCTGGACGAGGACGAATACGAGGTGGAGAAGATTACAGACATGAGAACAGGAAAGCGAACTCGTTATGGCCGGATCTACAGGGAATTCTTGGTGCATTGGAGAGGGTACGACGAACCGACATGGACCGATGAGACAGACCTCAATTGCGGTGCGATACTCCACGATTTCTTGCGGGATCGGGCAAATCGGAACCGGTTTGGCGTGATGCAGTCTCATGAGGAGTAGTGAGACAGGGATCAGCTGGAGTGAGTTGGTCACTCCAGCGGTGTGTTGGAAGAAGGATCTGCAGGGTGGCTGCAGATCAATGGGATGGGTGATGTATATTGCGTGTGGAGATCTGGCGTTGTGTGCGTCAGATATTGGCAAACTGAAGACTGGTACGGTGATAATGCTCGCCTAAGGTCCCAGATCACTCAAGATAACTCGAAGCCGAGACGCCGAAGATCAGGTGGATCTGGCGCATATGGATCTCGGTCAAACGGATCTGGGATGAGTGGATCCGAATCAAGCTTATTCAGGTCTTTCGCTGCCCGTACTGCGTGGATCCGATGCAAGAAGGGATAGATCACGTGACCCCGGATCTGAAGTGGAGCTGGATCAGGTGGATCCGGATCCGAAGCGAATTGGAATATGTCGGAACGAGGTGGATCCGGATCTGAGGTGAGGACAATGTGAAGCAGTGCAAGCTGGGTAACCAAGACGGCGAATGACCGATCTGAAGGTCGCTAGACGAGGGTGGAACATGTCGATATGGCAAAAGCGGTATTGGTGGAAGAAATAAGACATGCAAGCTGGATCTGGCCTAGACAGGGGAGACTCCAACGATCGGGTAGTGGATCCGGCCAAGATCCGAGGCGACTCGGAAGGGTCCGGCCCCCTACTCAGCGTCAGCAGTGTGGACACCGAAGAATTTGTCGGTGAGGCGTGCGATCTGGCGTGCTGGGTGATCTTGAGGGCTGTCGCGGTAGTGGTTGCGCCACGAGTCAGCACCGTTACACTCGTCAAGAGCCTCCAACAGATCGGTGGGCTCGGGGCGGTTGAGACGACGGTTCTTGATATTGGCTTGACGAGATTCGTATCCCGGATACCAGATCACGGACTCGTGGCGGCGGGGGAAGTGGAGGAAGAAGGAATCCAACAGGATGTCTAGATCACACCACCCCTCCTGCATGGCCACTATCAAGACCTGCAGAAACCCTTTCCAGCGGTTCCCGGCGTGCGATCTGCGGTTGTTGCGCTCCTTGTGATACACTGCCAGCCAGGGATAAGCCTTCGCCGATGCCGGTAAGATCGGGAAAGAGTGCGTGGATTCCCAGTAGGCTTGACGATTTGCCTTTTCGTAACTCTGGTATTGCCGGATCGCGAGTCCAAGCCGGCCACCAACATCCGTCTCAAACGAGATCGCGCCATCTGAGTTCTCAAGAACTTCCCAGGGGCGCGTGGCTAGTAGAGCTCGTACGTTGTTCTCCGGGATCAGCTCCCAGCAGAAGTCGGTGTCGGCGACTTGAGGCCGATCTTCTGCCAACTCGAAATAAGGGAAGATCCAGCCCAGCTGAATCGGCAGGACAGGGAACAGCGCCTGGATCCGCATTGCAGCGAGGGTCTTGTTGTCGAGCTCCTCTGAGATCCAGGGATCTACGTCCGCCTGGATCAAGATCCGAGGTTGCGCTCGTCCAGGGATACATTGCGCCTCAGATCCGAATGGAGCGACAGGTGCTAGTGGATTACGGGCGGGACGACGCCGATTAGCCGGGGCTGGGTTTGGCCCTCGCGGATCCGGATCCGGGTTGGTACCAGGAACCTCGTCATCGTCGGGATCATCATCCGGGGATCCACCGGATCCGCCGATCACAGGTCCACGCCGGGGAGACGCGTGCTGACGACGACGCTCGGCGGATCGGGATTGAGCCATCGCCTGCAGAGTCTGGGCCTCGAGCAACTCGTTGGTGATCTGGGCGGTTTCTTCATCCTCCTCTTCATCATCGTTGGTACCGCCGGTGCCGCTGGTATCCTCGCCTTCCTCCTCCTCGTTCTCGTCGTCAACCTCTTCGGCCGCCGGGTGGCCGTGATCTGCTCCGGGTTCGTCCTCGTCGTCCTCTACGAAGCCGCCGTCATCGTCGATTTGGCCTTCATCAGCCAGATCGTCCTGATCCGGGTGGTGCGCTGGTTCCGACCCTGATTGATCTTTAGCCATCTCGACGTCGGAACGCTTGGCTCCCTGGTTAGGCACGGATCGGAGTGGGCGCTCGCCTGGACGTGCTGAATCGCGATTCGCCGCAGTGGAGTCACGGCGAGCACGTTTCGAGGGCTCCGGATCGGCGATCTCTCCACTTCGCTTGGGACGCTTCTCTTCCTGATCTGGGCGCTTGGCTGCTTCAGCGGGAAGATGCTCTGGGGCAGGCTGATCTGGGATCTCGCCGGCGCTCTGGCGATCTCCTTGAGGCTGAGGCAGCTCTCGAAGTGTACGGAGCAAAGCCGCCGGATCTCCCAACTCGTCGGAGGGGAGAGGTCGTGCACCTACTGCAGTGACCACGATCGCCAGACGTTGGAGAGCAACGTCATGCTCCAAGCGGAGAGCATTGCGATTCCGCTGTAGAGTGTCATGATCCAGCTGAAGGCGTTCATGTTGCTCCCGGATCTGATGGATCTGGCTCTCAAGCAGACCCACAGTCCGCTCAGCAGTGTCCAAACTCGCCCCTGTGCGGCAGATATGCGTCAGTTCACGGCCAAGGAGTTTCAAGCCAAGACGGAGGAACGTACGGAGATCCTCGAGCTCAGATCGTGCGCGATCTGCGTCCAGTATAGCGTTGTCCCGATCCTCCACGGTACTTATCAGATCCGCAGTGGCTGCAGCTTGGGTGGATCGAGCGGTGTTCAGATCGGCTTGTGTCTGCCGGAGGAGCACCCGGATGCCTTGCAGCTCATCGCGGGTGATCCCCAAGCGACGGTCAGCCTCGGTGGATGCAGCTTGGGCCCGATCCCGCTCTTGGATGAGGCGATCTCGCTCCTGCACCAGATGATCTGGGGCGGAAGCAACGCGGGCCGCCCGATCTCGCTCATGTAGGGCGTCCTCAGCGTGGTAGAGGGCCTCTTGCGCGCGGATCGTGACACTCTCAGCTAATTCACGCGCATCTTGGGCGTGGTCGATCTGCCTGTCCAGCGACCTCTGCTCCTCGTGGAGATTATGGATCTCGGCGCCAGCCAACTCTACCTCACTCGCGAGATGGTCATTGTTGTCGCGAAGTCGATCTCGCTCCTGCGTAAGCCGAGCGACCCGACGTCCCAGATCTTGGATCTCTGCAGTTTGCTGCGTGATCTGGCTTTGCAGGCTCGCGACCTGCTGGGCATGGTCCCCACTCACGTCGCTGCTGGCGGAACGGAGGCCGGAGACCTCAGAGTGGAGACGTTGGAGTTCCTCACCTTGATTCTTGTAAAGGCGTTCCAACTCGCGCAGTTCGTGAGTCTGCTGAAGCAGCGTTCGAGAGATCTGGGTCCGCTGACGCTCGGCCGTGTCGCGGGCCGCCGTAGCTGCTCGGAGATCCGCGACGAGCTGGACCGAGCGAGTAGAGAGAGCCCGGTTCAAGCGACGGAGTTCTTCAGGCGTGGCGCCGGTCGGAGCGGTCAGATCGGGTGGATCCAGATCCGGGCGGTTACGCGGAGCGCTTGGATCCGTGCGCTGGCCAGACGACTTGCGGTCGGGGCCGGACATAGGGAACACTAGCGCGCCAGTGGGCAGAAATCAAAGGTGCCCGCAGTGATGCCGTTGTGCGGCAACAACTACGCGCAGGAGGCGATTGTGGAGAAGCGAATTCCGGGAAAGGGGTGATTGGGAGCAATCGGCAAAAAGATGGATCTTGACGGAGTCATTATACCGCGGAAGTGACACCCGAGAAGCCAGATCGAAGGGATCTGATGATGTGGGTGGATCGAGGCTGTCAGATGTGTGTGGCGTCAAAGGGAGACTACTGGAAATACTACAAGATGACACAGAAGACGTCTACATACGGCAGAGGGCCAGATCCGTACTATCGGAAGTAGTCGGATCCAGATCACATGTACCCATGTGGATCCAGACCCGGGTCACCTGTACCCAGGCGGATCTGAGCTTCTGAGGGATGACTAGGATACGCTAAGCGGTGGATGGAGCTTACGCCAGCCGAAGGACCCCAGATCAAGACAAATTAACCCAGATCAGGGACGGTGGGATCCGGATCACATGTACCCATGTGGATCCAGATCCAGATCACATGCACCCATGCGGATCTGGGCCTCTGAGAGGTGGCAATGGCAAGCGAAGTGGAGAAAAGAGTTTGCGACGACCCAAGGACTCAAGATCAGCGAGGATCAGCGTGAACCAAGCGGATTTGGGAGAGGTGGATCCAGATCACATGTACCCATGTGGATCTGGATCCGGATCCCGTACGCCCGGGCGGATCCAAGCCTCTGGTAGACGGCTAAGACGAGGAAAGCGAGGAAAGGAGGTTGCAACAGCACAGGGACCCCAGATCAACGCAGACCGACCCAGATCAAGGCACTTCGGAGATCAGCGGATCTGGATCTGGGGATCTGGTGATCTGGTGATCTGGGGATCTGGGGATCTGGCGGATCTGGGACTCAGTGGGTGATCTGGCGGCTACAACTCAACGGAGGGAACAAGCGACGATGCAGTGAAGGTAGAGGTGGTCCGTAGAGCCGGCAGGTACAGATGGGAAGATAGTTCGGATTGGGTGATAGGATTTTGGGATAGGATTGGACATAACCATAAATCAGAGTCGAATTTGCCTGGAAGTGCTCAAGTGGTCTGCTCGCGGCGGGGAAACACATATTGGCCCCGCTCGACGTACGCTGTGGATATTGGATTTGGCTCCACACGCACCCCAAGACTACCAAGCGCCAGCAAGCGGCCCTCACCCCCAAAGAGTCTAATTTGCCTTGGACAACGCAAGTGCCTTCGCCTTCGCCTGGAATCGGGATCGACATTGGCCCACCAAGAAGCGGCAAGGTACTGGGTAGCAGATCTAGTGTTGGTTGAATAATCTGGATAATATATTGGCCAGATCAACCTTCCTAGTGAACTCCCTACAAGTGCAGATCCCAGATCACCCGGAGTTAACTACTTGGCCGGGTGATCCAAGACTCTCAACTACCCTGATCCCGCTATAGGAAGCGGCAAGTACGACAAAGGGCGACCTACCAAGTCGCAACAAGGGCCTACAACACACCACAAGGCAACCACTCGGCCGGATCCAGATCCAGGCCGCCAGATCCAAGTCGGGAATCACTTGATCTGGACCAAGAACCGCGAGCAGAGTGAAGATTTCCGCGCTGCTCCACCGGATCCCCGCGTCTCGCCAAGACGTTCCTACTTCAACACTTGGACTCTTCAGAAGTTACCAGAGGAGCAAGATCCAGCCCTACCGACGGGTACACAAGGTGAGGAGTTCAGCACTGATCACGGATCATCGGAGTACCCCCTCCGTTAGTCGGTGTCCGGGCGCTGTTGGGAAGTTGGATCTAGCAATCTCGCAGATTTTGCTGATCCCGCTACACCACAGTTCATTACAAACAATGCTAGCTTGGACTCTACTCGTTTGATAGCGACAGCTCCATGTCGCCTGAAAACGTCGTGCGTATCTGCGAGATGCCGACCGTGCGGACACGGTAGTTAGCCATTCTGAAGACGTTGTTGATTCTGCGGCCGCGAAGAACGGGGTCGTACGGCAGCGGGAGATTAAGGCGACTGTATACCTTCTGCATGCTCCCCATCCCCCACTCCGCCGCCTGCCGTACCGAAGTGATGGCGTTGTAAAGCGTCCGCGCAGAGCTTCTCAGCGACGGCAGAATCCTCTCGAGATCTCCGTCTTTGAGCGGTGTCAGGATGCGACCGACCATGGCGGTCGAGCATGGAAATGCGGAGTCCGATACCACGTTCATACGTGCGTCGGGGCAGTACGTGGGGTCGAGTAACTCAGTTCTGAAGCCGAACGAGGTGTCCGAGTCGTTCCATGACCCGGGGCAATTATGCTTGCACCAAATGATGCAGCCATCGGCTGCAAAGCAGATCGTACCAGTCACGAATACCGTGTGCAACCACCCGTTATACATGGCATTTTGCAAGTCTGCCTTTGAAGGCTGTTGGACCAAAAGCATTAGTCATTAGTACGTTGTATTTCTCTTTAAGCAAATAACAGTTTTGCAAAGTGAAACTAACCTTGAAGTTCTTCCCATCAATGAAGCCGAACGTGTGCTTGAGAAGTGGCTCGCGGGCTTCCACGAGCTGTGCCAATTCGGCTTGGCGAGAGGGGGACGGCCACGAGATCCTTGCCGGGGCGTAGCCGTCCGGCGCACCTGCTAGTGCCTTCTCCGCATGGTGTAGTGTTCTCGATATGGTGCTCGGCGGAGCACCGAACATCATACACAGGGAGCTCTGCTCCATCGATCCAACGTAAAAGCACAGGACCAGGCCCAGGATCTGGTGGTAGTGGCGTAGCTTCGGGGGGCGCCCACGTGACGTGCTGCGTGGAATGTAGTAGAAGCGGCGAAACCGCCGCAGTAGCTGGTCGAAAGCAGACCTGACAACGTGCACGTATTAGATGTAGCGCAGAACATTAGCGACACTAAGATAACATCATACCTGGTTAAGCTCGTCGCGTTCAGGAAATTGATGTTGCTGCCGTACGTGTACAGCATCTTCCACGCGGAGTCGTTTGGCGTGTCCAGGCACTGGGTAGTCAGGTAGTGTCGGCTTCGCATGGCAATTTTCCACGCCTCCTCCACCAGCTTGTTGTACACCTCCCTGCGCACCTCGTGCAGCGCTTCCTCCTGTCTGAGAAAGGCACCAGTCAGCACCACCAGCGCATCGACGTCCTCTGCACCCATCGCTTCGACACGTGGGCCCGAGGCGCACCAAATCCGAAAGTGATGAAATCTGGAAGGAGTGCGGCGTTGGAGGTGTCCGGTGTGAAGTGACGGGTACATTTTCTGAGCCATCAAACGGCTATTGCAGTTGCCTGCTTCAGGGCGACATCAAGCGGACACAAGTGACACATGTAAGGTAATTGCGGTGGAGCTTCCGAGCGCTATGTCAACATATATCTTTTTAAAACCTGTCATATCTGCAGCAGATATGACAAGCGTTTAATGTATTTATGGTAGGCACCCAGTGGCGCATGTAATCCGGAATACTAACACGAGTACTTCCATATATATTATTAGCATCGATTTAATACTACCATATATATACAAGTATTGTGGAGGAAATATTATCCATGTTATAGTTACTATTAAGAGAAAATGGCAGTACTATCATAACCGAAGGCGCCAAATACTATTCAGTGTCCTTATATTTTCTCAAAATGGTAAAAATACGCCGTGTTTGAAGCCCCGACTTGATCGCAAGGCTCAAATAGTAAGTGTGCATGCATTGCTGAACAAACGGGGGGTGATTCGTACTCCAAAAATACGACCCCCATGTGTTGCGTTACAAAGTCCCGACTTTGACGTTTGTCTCGTAGGTGTATGTGTCAGTCTGCCTGAGTACACAGGTATCTACCTATCCTTCAGAAACCCGCGCTCACGCTTTGTTGATTCAAGCCCAACTGTGAGTTGGCAGCCCAGCACTGCAGTTTTTGCATGCTGCTTCTTCGGTTGTTACATTAGAACTCGCACACATTGAAGAGAGTCGGCCATCAAGCCGTCGCAGTGCGAATTGCATTCTGCTGCTGCTGACTCGGTAAACTGTCTACGCTTGTGTGTATGCTTAGTGAGATTTTAGAGTATCTGCCTTTTAGACATTATTAGTAGAGAGGTTGTACAACTGTCACAAATCCATGAAATATTACAATTCGCTTGTGACCTCATGTTACAGTAATGGGTAGCTCCTGAAAACTCAAAACCCATTTTGCGTGTACTAAACCAGACGTAGAAGGTTCGTCGCGTGCTTGCTGATCGTACCATTTTGGCCCAAGGAGGGTCGATTTGTACGGGGTCGTGTCACGGGCGTGCAAATTGGGTGTCCGTACCATGCGTCAAAGATACGCATGTCAAATACCTTTCATTCTCGAACTTGGTTCAGCATGGTCTTACCTAACTCATCTAGTGAAGATGCGCCGCCGCCCCCTAGCTATGACTTCCCGTTAACGCAACAAACACCGTCTGCAGCGACTCAATCGTCTACTCCTGTTCCCACGCCTGCAGCTAGCTTCGATTTCGCTTTATCGCAAGTGACGCCGCCAGAAGTTTCGCCCGCAGAAGCTCCGATCGGTAATGCCTCGCCACCAACAGCCCCTACTACTACTAGCACTCCACCAGCATCTGATCAACAAGCGCCTGACTCAGCACCGCCTGCAACTGCATCGACAAGAAGTGAGGGCCGCCGTGGAAGACGTCGCCGCACAGCACCAACTGCGACCCGTGGTGCTGGCTTCTCGCCAGCTGAAGTCCGTGATCTTCTCGATCTTATTGACCACTACAAGCCAATTGGGCGAGATGAATGGGACACCGTTACGCGGGAGCACAATGCAAACTTTCCTGGCGTTCGCCGCACCACAGAAAGTCTTCGTAGGAAGTTTGCCAAGTTATACAGGACGAATATAGGCACAGGTAACCCTCATATCCCCGAGGAAGTTGAGAGAGCTATTGCACTAGCTGCTGCCATCACGGACCGTGCGGATATCGCTCAGGATGATGACATTGAGGATGATGCTAACGGTCTATTTGACAATGACAACGTAGACGATGAAGGCGCCGAGATTGAGGACGTGCATCCCGAAGCTGAGACTTCAGCAGGCGTTCCTACTGCGCGCCCTTTAGAGCTTCCTCGTGTACAACGTGCAGGTACCCACGACGGTGACGATGACTTATTAACCGTAGCTCGAGCGATGATGCTGCAAGAGCAACATCAATGCGAAGTTGATCGTGAACAACAGCTTTTGTGGCGCGAAGAAGACCGCCGCCAGCGTGAAGAGGACCGCCGTCAACGTGACGCGGATCGTGCCGACGAAAGCGAGAGAAGCAATCGTCTGTTCGAGTTGTTGACTATTGCCCTGGTAGGTGCAGCAAAATCCCTGCAAGAAAACAGTAGATTATCACAGTAAGTCTGCTACGTCTCTTTGCAAGTCGGGCATGTAAACAGATCGGAGTTGGTTAATGCCTACTAATCTAGCTCGAAGGTTAAAAAGCAGCGCACATGTGTCCAGGATAAGTCGTCGTTCACCTCGCTCTTCATATTCCATTCGATCCTTCAGTCTCGGAAAAGAACTCTGGAAGGCCCTCATTCCCCATTCGGCCGCTTGTCTGGCCGAAGTTGCTTGGCGCAGCATGACGACATCTGCAGGTGTCGCTGCCACTCCAAGATAATCTTGGCTCGATTTAATTAAAAAGGGATAGTCTCCTGCAGAAAACGCGGAATCTACAACACATCTTGCTCCACACTGCTCATAGATGCTCTGAAGCTTGTGGTATATGCCACCCCACTCAGATATCTGAGAATCATGAAGCGACCCAGGCGCATTTAGCGCGCACGCTGCAATCGCTCCATCGGGGACAAAGACAAATACATTTCCGACGTAGTGGTCATGCTTCCAGCCGTTGTAGAACATGTTTTGCATGATGCAGTCACCGCTCTGCAGTAGATATATTTTGAGACCATCGGCGACCCCGAATACGTCGTTCAACTGGGGATACTTTCTGTGGATTGCTTGTTGATAACGCCGAACATCGGGTAGACTAGGCATCTTGATAGCAGCATGCTGATCCGAAGCAAGTACGCGGATTAAAATTCTTCGTCCAAACCGAATGAGCAAGGAGCAGACGGATGCCATTATACCAAACATCATGCAGAGAGTAAATTCAGAGCCTCTTGTCCGTGTCCATGCCAATACGAGGGCGAGGCATTGATATGCGTCCGAGCTTCGAGGCCGACCATGCCTTGAGCCACTTAGCGATGCAATTGCTGAGCCAGCCGGTCCGTAGGGAGTAAATCGTTTGTGGAGCACCTCAAAATGCTGTAGCACGTAGTGAAACGCGGGGTGGTCTAACCCCGTGACTGTGATCAACGCTGGATCGTCACAAGAGCCAAACAGCACGGAGAAAGACGAAGTTGCTGGCGGCTGAAGTGCAATACGAGCAATGCGACGGTCGCGCTCGCTTCGACGTCGACGCTCTAGCGTCGAGCGATACGACTGGCGGCGGTGAGACCGGTGGCGGCGCTGAATGATGGAGAGAAGCAGCAATGCGGGAGCGATCATTGTGTCCTTGGACCGCGAGTGGGAAGCACGCAATTGGGTTTTCAGGAAACAACGCAGATTTGGTAAGAGCAAAACTGTCCAAGCTATGCACTAAATTTGGTACTAGCGATTTGGGTTTTCAGGAGCGACCCAATAAGGTAATCAGCTATTCTATGTGGAATGTGACAGTGAGCACTCGTGGCGTTGTTACTGCGCGATAGACGCGGTTTCACGATCTTGGGTTCGACCCGCTGGAACGTTTTTCCAGTCTGATCTTTGCATCCTGGTAGTAGACAATTCGACTGAAAGCCACAGCTGGCAATGGTCGAGCTTCGCTTTCGCGCGGCGGAACGGCTCTTCCATCGAGAGGCGAAGTCATTGACATGATCCCGCGTTCATCACTTCCGCATTTGCCGTCTAGCGCTCTAGTGCTCAACAACTCGAGGACCAGGCCGAACCATGGTTTCGATCTCCGGCAGCAGTCGCGCGATTTTTGTCCTTTGCTCCCTCATCGCCGCGCAGGCGGATTGGTCTCTTCCGCCGCGACCACGGGTAACGTCGGTGCGTGCCTCGACAAAGCCGGCATCGAGAACTCGGTGCCCACGACCTCGACCTGGAAGGCGGACACGGAAGCGTTGAACTCGCGTGTGAGCCCCGTGCCATCAGCCGTCGCCTTCCCGAAGACGGAGGAGGAGGTGTCGGCCGCGCTGAAGTGCGCCGCCGATGCCGGCGTGAAGGTGACCACTCTCGGTGGCAACCGCTCGTTCTCGAGCATGGGCTTCGGCCGCAACGACGGTGCTCTCATCATGAACCTGAAGCACTTCAAGCACATGGAGTACGACGCGTCGACGGGTCTCTTGTCGTACGGCGGACCCGTCATGATCTCGGAGGCCGCCAACTACATGTGGAGCAAGGCCAAGCGCACGCTCCCCCACGGCCGTTGCCCCGACGTCGGCATGACCGGTGTAGCTGCCTCGGGTTTCGGCACCCTCTCGCGTGCCAGCGGCACGGTGCTCGACAACATCGAGTCCGTACGTGTGGCTCTTGCCAACGGTTCCATTGTGAACGCTAATGCCAAACAGAACTCGGACCTGTTTTGGGGTGTGCGTGGTGCCGCCAGCTCCATGGGCGTGGTGCTGGACTTCAAGATCAAGACGTTCAAGCCTCCGTCCCAACAGGTAACGAACTACACCATCGAATTCAACTCGAGCGCCAAGCCGACGCAGCAGGACAACGTCAACGCTCTCATCGGCACGCAGAAGTGGGCGCTGAGCAAGGACAACAATGACCTGCTGTCTATTCGCTACAGCCTCAAGACCAAGTCCACGCTGCAGGGTTTCTTCTACGGCTCGTCCAAGAAGGCCAAGACTGTCTTTGCCTCGCTCATGAAGAACCTGCCCCCGTCGATGGTGCTCAAGACAAACGAGTACGACTTCTGGGCGTCCGAGGCCATCTCGACCCCGGCATCGTGGAGCAGACGCTTACCCCTCGTCGCTACTTCTACATCGCATCGGTCACGATCCCCCGTTCTACCCCGCTCACCAACTCGACCGCGTGGGAGCTCTACTCTAGCACTGCGTACGCTCCTAAGCTCGCGGACGCATCGGCCTCCGGCTTCGTGGACATCTGGGGCGGCAAGTTCGCCCAAGGTGTTAAGGCTGATGCGTCGGCGTGGAAGCACGACGACAACCTCCACCTGATCCGTTGGGGCATGCGTTCGTCGGCATTCGACGTCAAGTTCGCGGACAGCACGATGACCACCATGCGCGGCAACTTCTACAAGTTCGTGGACGCCTACAAGGCTTCGGATGGTGTGCCCGGTGGTTTCACGACGTACCGTGACGAGAAGTGGACAGTGGAGGAGATGGCCGAGTACTTGTACGGTGGCGGCAACTTCGCCAAGCTGCAGAAGATCAAGACTGCATACGACCCGAAGGAGATGTTCAGCACGGACCCGCAGGCCATCCCTGCTCTCGCTTAGACTACCAGATACTTCAGTAGTAGACCAACGACCTATTGTCTCCTTCGCTTTCGACGGCGTTACACTTGCAATATTCATGTGCAGCTATTCTTGACCTGCTTTACGAGTGTTCATGATTTTTAGGTGGTTCGCTTTAGCATTCATGTTCACTACTGCAGTGCGGTGCCGCGCTGAAGCTGGAGTTGTGTTGTGTTGTGCATGAGTTCCTTCGCCAGAACCTGGTCAGGTCGCACCATGTAGTTCTCTGGATTTTATTTTATCCAGAGTTGATGCGAGTGCTGGTGCAAATCACTAACGGATTTCACCGATTACAAACCATCACAAAATAGAAACCGGGTCGTTTTAAAATTTGGATCGGAAAATAAAAGCCCTGCCCAAAATATAAACTCGGTGGAACAGTTGGTATCGAACGAATGGTAGAGGTGAGAGCTTTTTTTTTCAGCCACCATTGCACCGAACCAGTGGCACACGCGTCGCTGATTGAGGAACTCAGTAACGCACTTGACGACGTCGGAGTCGTGACGAGTAGGGCGAATATACATTTCGTTTATAACGTGACGTAAAACAGAACAGGCTTTGATGTACCTTTTTTCGAATGATCGCAGGAGCTCGTTAAGCACTGCGCTTGACGAGATAACATGCACGATATTTATAGTATTGTAGCACAGTCAATATTGCGAAATAGCACATGCTAATCCGATACATTTGGAGCGGAGGATTTTCCCTGCAGTTGTTACAAAGTGAAACTGAAAAAGTATTCTTTGTCGAGTTAGAGTTGTTTCTCTACGAGTGCCTCTCATCAAGGCACTTACCGCACCCTACACAGTTTAGAAACCCCCCTCCCAAATGTGATTGCTTTTTGTGGGCAAAAGTAAATAGTGACCCGGGTACTATTCGGTGAAATCAGTTATATAAACACATATGCCTGAATCACTCATAAAATGACAAGAGAATAATATATCGGTACGAACCTGTTAGGTTTTATACCGGTGTGGATAGTATACTATCCAGTTGCGTGCTGCTTGAGTATTTTAGAGGCGACATTTGCGTCACAAGAACAATCTGCCAGTTGTCGTTTCGACTTCCGCTAGTCCTACTTTCTATTGTCACATCACTACTCTCAATCGAAGCACTCAACTTCAACCAGCAAGCGACAAGTGCCAAGGGCTCACGATTGATCGAATGATTCTCTGTCCTTTGCGCCATTAACCCACAAAAGACGTACTTTTATGTCGCGATGACCCGAGTTAAAACGATGAAGAACTCGATCTAATTGAACGACTCACGCTGGATTTCCTACAATACTTCACGCCAACACAAGATTGCACTGGTACAAACGAAGAGGCTGTGTAGCTTAGAAGCAGAACTTACTTCATGACAAAATCCAGAGCTTCTCTGTGGTTTAGCACGGCTTAGTCATTAATAATATCCGTACTCTTTGCTCGGAATGTTGCTTCCAGCACCGCCCTTTCCAACAGCCTTCCCAAATTTCAAGAAGGCTATTCGGTAGTCAACGAGGTGTGGTCGAAAATCGGCTGACGCACGTCGAGCACCAAGGCCGAAATGCTGTCTGCCGCCTGTGTCTCTCGGCGCGTGTGGGCGCTGGCGCGCGCCCCGGCCAGCGCGGCCTTGTTCGCCACCAAGCGGCGCAGCAGCGCGGCGCTGTCCGCCGCGGGCCAGAAGCAGCGCCAGCAGCTCAACCGCCTGCGGGCCGCGCTGGCCACCGACACGCTGCAGCACCTGCCGTTGCCCCTGCCCGCGGCTCCATCCTCCCAGGCCGCAGCGCCGCCGCCGCTGGACGCGGACAGCAAGAAGCGGAAGAAGGAGTTCGCGCGTATGCTGCGCCGCAAGGAGGCGCGACACGCGCGCGTCAAGCACCTGCCGCTCTTTTACGAGGGCTCGGCGCTCTTCCGCCGCTTCGGCGAGCGGACGCTGGGCGACTACGACGGCCTGCCCGCCACCAGCTTCGACGGGCCCATCGCCGTGATCCACTCGGCACTCGAGGAGCAGCCGCACGCCGCGTACCTGCGCGCGCAGAAGGTGGTGGGCGTGGACACGGAGGCCAGGCCCGACTTCCACCCGCTCAAAGGCCAGAAGGGCAACCCCGTGTGCCTCATCCAGGTCAGCACGCTGGACAGGGCCTTCCTGTACCGCCTGCAGCGAGGCGAGCCGCTGCCGCCCGTGCTGACGGAGCTGTTCGCAGACCCGGGCGTGCTCAAGGTGGGCCACTCGCTGAGCGACGACTTCCGCCAGCTCAAGGCTGCGGACCTCGTGCAGGCCGTCAACTCGACCGTGGACACGCTCTACATCGCCCATAAGCTCGGGTGCAAGCGGCCTGGGCTCAAGACGGCGTGCCAGGTGTTCCTGGGCGGGTCTCTCGACAAGGAGATGCAGGTGTCCGACTGGGAGGCGCCCGTGCTCAGCGACAAGCAGATCAGCTACGCGGCGACGGACGCGTGGGCGCCGTTGAGAGGTGGGTTGGCAGTTGTTTTGGTTGTTGCTGCTGCTGTTGTCGGGTGAATTGTGGCTCTTACTTTTGTTATGTGTGTGCCAGTCCTGCTCGCTATGATCCAGCTGAAGGATACGAAGGAGCTCTTGCGGACCAAAAGCTACAACTCGTCCGCACAGACGCTCGTGAACGAGGATCATGATGCGTTACTCGGCAAATTACTTTCGTTTGCATTGAGCCATCAAGTACCCAAGATGGAGTAAGTCTCATCGGCTGCAGTTTTTGATAAGCAAATAGAAGTTTGTATTGTACCTAGTGGTATGCCTTGACCCATCCAGCTACCGCCATGTCGGACGGCTGCTCCATGTCCAATTAACACCAACAGCAAAATTAAGCGGCGCACCGGATGCGTGGTATGGCAAGAAACGTTATATTCGTCGGTTCTACACGTAGCGATCCCAACCAAAGACGCTATACACGTACTGGTACCATGTACAGTGCTTCTTATGTACAGTTAATTCGACACTCATTGCCAGGCCTCTCAAAATTAGGTAGTGTGTGAAGGGAGAGTGCAAAATGCCTAATCCTATTTTTTCAAAATACCTAATTGCGGACATGCCTGAAACCACCCTAGCTCGCAGTCTATTCGCGTCGCTGCCTGTGCATTCCACCTTTCGGCGCTCTCCACCTCCTAGCACGAATGGGGAAAACAAAAGGATCAAAGCGAGGGTCTAAGAAGGGTGCTCGTGGAGACCAACAGACTGCATCACAGCCTAAAGTCACTGGTGCAAACCGCTGTGTCAACACTGCTTTTGTGAAAACTAAAATCACCCCTCTGCAGCAGCGACAAAAATGAATCGAGATTAACCAGGAAACTATTGATCGCGTGCCAGAAACGCCAAAAGATGTGATGGATTGCAACGATCTCCAGTTTCACGATCTCATTGAGACGCACAAGGCTCGGTTGACCGCTGCGTATGGTCCGACAGCAAGTCATGACATTTGGAAGCAGACATGATATGATCGAGCGATACAAGATCGACACTTCTTTTCATCACCGCGTTGACAGTGTTGATCGATCTTCGTTTCTTGATGCGTGGTCTGATGTGGACTGCGTGGGCAATTACACGTTACTGTTCGCATTCGTCGCTGGAGTGGCGGCGATATCGCCCGGCACTCACTCAGTTGAGAGTGAGTTCAGCGTCTTGAAGCAAGTCAAGAACCCGCAGAGAACAGCTCTAACCAACTATGCAAAAATGGTAGGCCAACTCCAGTCGCTGCAGTACTTCTTTTTGGTCGATCTAGCTGAACGCGTCGCTAGGAGCCCACGTAGCTAATTCACTTGAATAAAGTATAGCATGCCTAACTCGGATTGTGCGCCATTTGTATCGAATTACAATTCACTTGAATAAAGTATACCACCTGGATGCCTAATTTGGATTTTGAGCCATTCGCATCGAACTACTTAAGAACTACCCATTCAGACTTTTTCCAAAATACCTAATCGAGGTCAAATTAGGTAGGTATTTTTGCCTAATTTTGAGAGGCCTGCTCATTGCAGACTGTACGGCGTACACCTCGATTCTAGTTTTACTCCATCTGCGCTGTAAACGTAAGCGAATCCGTTTGGAAGTTTAAACGTTCGGTCTGTATTGCATTTGCCATAGGGGTGTCTGTTGCAATTTATCTTCAAGACCCAACGACGCAACGAACACATGCATACTGTACCATAAAGAAGCGATTTTCATTCTGAAGAAGAAGCAGCCGATTAACTACATGTAGTATATTGTTCATTCTGACAGATGCACTCGTAATCAAGCAAGTTATACAAAGGCATCGCTTTAACTCGATGCTGGAGCTCAACATGCGCGCAGGTTGGCTACACACCTGCATTAATTTAAGCCCTGAAAATCTCCAGCTCACATTGACACTTGCAGCTCGCAAGGTGACAGGGTGCACGCAATCAAACAACGCGTTATGACTGATTACTTGGATTACTGCATTCATCGCAGTCGATTTTTCTGCGATTTGTACTTTCGTGGTGGAGGCAAAACCCCTATCTCAAATTTGCTCCTGTACTGTACATTTATCACGGATAACAACAGTTTGGTGCGTCAATGGTTGCGACGACCCACCACTCATTACACCGGCAGTCCACTGCTGGCGTTCTCTCCGCTTGGGAACTAACTCTTGGCCACGGCTTGAAAACAACACTTCATTCTTGGTTTTCCTCCGGGCAGTATAAGTCGACACACTGCCAACGAGACAATCGCTTCAAGTCAAAACTATGGTGAAGTCATTATTGGGGGTAGCACTATTGTCGTTACCCGCATTGGTGCTCGCTGGCGGTGATGTCAACTTGTACGATGCTCAAGCCCAAGCAATTGTGGACGGGTTCTCCACAGCTGAGGTGCTTGGTCAGATGACTCAGCTTGATCTGAGCACTGTCATGAATGGTGCCACCCGAACACTAAATGAGACCGCAGTGCGCGCATTTGCCAAGCTCAATGTCGGGTCCTATTTCAACACGTACTGGGGAAATCAGCCGATCAACGGAAGCTACAGCTACAGCGCGAGCGAGTTTCGTGACATTATCCAACGCATCCAAGAGATTACGATGAAGGAGAACGGAGGCCACCCCATAGTATATGGCATTGACTCCATTCACGGCGCTGGGTATGTTACCGGGGCCGTAATGTTCCCGCAAGAAATTAACAGCGGTGCGAGTTTCAACCCCGACTTAATCTACGAGGTGGGCAAAGTGACGGCGCGCGACACCGAAGCTGCCGGGATTTCGTGGATCTTCGGACCTATCCTCGACATTTCACAACACTCGCTCTGGCCTCGCAACTACGAAACTTTTGGCGAGGATCCGTACCTGGCCTCGGTCATGGGAGCTTCTTACGTCCGCGGCCTTCAAAGCTACAACCAGACCGCTGCGTGCGTCAAGCACTTTATCGGGTATTCCAAGACGCCCACGGGGCACGACCGTGACGGAGTTGAAATAAATGACTTCGACCTTTTGAACTACTTCATGCCGCCGTACAAGGCTGCCATGGAAGCCGGAGCGCTATCTACAATGGAGAACTACATCTCTATCAACGGTGAGCCGGTGGTTGCTAGCTCCAAGATACTTAAAGGCCTACTTCGCACGGACCTTGGTTTCGATGGAGTTCTGGTGACGGATTGGAGCGAAATGTACGAGCTTCAAAACTGGCACCGCTCATACAGAACCCGCCAGGAGGCTGTCTCGGCATCGCTGGAGCATACGTCGATCGACATGAACATGGTGCCACTTGACACAGATTTCATCGAGTATGGACTCAAATTGCTGAAGGAGAAACCCGACCAGGAAGCACGGTTGCGTGAATCGGTGAAACGTATCATCAAGATGAAGCTGCAGCTTCGGCTCTACGACAACCCGATGCCGGGAAAGGATTATGTACCCATGGTGGGTAATGACAAGGACAAGAAGCTTGCGCTGGAGATGGCGCGCGAGTCAATCGTGCTGCTCAAGAACGAGAACAACACATTACCACTACCGAAGAGCGCTTCTGTCTTTCTCACGGGCCACTCGGCAGACAATGTGGGCTACCAATGCGGTGGCTGGTCGGTGGTGTGGCAAGGATACTCTGGCAACGTGATGTTCAAGAACGGAATCTCGGTTCGTCAGGGCCTGGAGAATGTAGTTGGCAACGACTCGTTCACGTATTTCAATGGGCTTCAGGCCGATGGTTCCATCTCGGACGCTGACTTAGCACAGACCGTCAAACTCGCCAGCCACCACAGGTATACCATTGCTGCCATCGGTGAGTCCACATACGCTGAAAAGAATGGTGATATCGATGATCCTGCGTTGCCTGAAGGTCAAGAGAAATTTATCGCGGCGCTAGCGGCTACAGGCACCAAGGTGATCGTTGTGCTGTTCGGAGGCCGCCCGCGTCTGCTTGGATCGATTCCTGACCACGCCGCAGCCATTATCGATGGCATTCTGCCGTGCGAGCTTGGTGGCCAGGCCATGGCGGAGATTCTGTATGGCGATGTGAACCCGAGCGGCAAGCTACCGATCACGTACCCGAAGGATCCGGCCAATATCGCTATCCCATACAACCACCGCGTGACGACTCGCTGCATGTGGGACAATTGCTGGATGCAATGGGACTTCGGTGCTGGGCTCAGCTACACGCAGTTCAACTACTCGGCCGTCACGTTGGATAAGACGACAATTGCCAAGGCTGACGACACCCTGACCGCCACCGTGACAGTCTCGAACACCGGCTCGCGCGCAGGCAAGGAGACAGTGATGTTGTTCCTCATTCAGCCATATCGGAAAATCTCGGTGCCGGAGGTGAAAATGCTGAAGAAGTTTAAGAAGATCGAGCTGCGGGCTGGTGAATCGAAGGATGTTTCATTCTCGCTTTCGTCGGAGGACTGGGGCGTGTACCAGCCGCAGATCGGCCGCGGCCTCAAGCGCATCGTCGAAGACAGCAACTATGTAGTGGCCATCAAGCCGGACACGTGGTGCAATGTGTACGGGGACAACATCACCAACCCGCTGTGCGCGGAGTTCACCATCGACACGAGCAGCGGTGCGGATACTGTCAGTGTGGGCGGCCACCTCTAGAAAATCTGAACAGCCCGAGCAACGGTGTCTAAGCTTAGGACACTTGATACATTTTCGCGTTTTCTGCTTCTCTCTGGCTACAGGCATTTGGCCCTCATGTCGTGAGTTTGAAAAGTTGGTACAGCCCTCAAATGAAATGGCTCACGGTTCTTTGTTACTTCCATCGCTTCGTTTCCTCTTTTTCGGCAGTATCGCACGTCTGGTATATTCACGTGGCGGAGATCTCGCTCGTGACACCGTTGTCGGCGGGTGAATGCAGTTTGTAGGCACAGCTGCAGCATTACCCGCCAACCTCGTTCATCATATTGGTCATTTCTATTCCTGCTGTAGCACCTGTACGTTCGACGAGAATACTGCACGCTGCGCAAGAGGCGTTGGTGATGCCGTTGATACGTTCGGAGTTGTCTCTGTTGGGACACCGGAACCTTGAACCGCTCGGGCCGTGGATCTGAGCAACCCCGACGTATTGAGCCAGAGGCATCCCTACCGCCAGGGCGGGCTCACCACCGTACACTAACGACCCCAACAAGAAAATTAGGGATCAAAAGGAGTGGGGAGATATCGAGGATTTCGTGATGACCTATTTTCCTACGAAAGGCAAGTTGTTCTTCTCCCGCATGCTTAATATGTACCGTGCGATTCCACTCCGTTCCGTTAGCTCCCGGCTCGGCATCCACGTGCAATCCAGTGCGTATACCGAGCAGGTGAATAAGGAAGGCTACATTGAATCGTTGTGGAGTCGGTGCAATGGCGAGACACCTGGCAAGTCTCAACCACATCAAGTGAAGGACCCGAGCTGTACATCGGAATCCGCGTGCCAAGACGGTTCACTCGCCCCATAAATTCATCTCTTACTTCTTCGACCACTGGCCAGCCAATCTCCACAACGCACAGTACCCTGGGCTTCCTCTCACCTTCTAGCCCAGGATACGAGCTCATGTCGACCTGGGCGGGCAGCTTCTCCGCTTCCTCACGTACACGATACCCGTCCGACAAAGCCCAAACTTTCCCTAGGTATCTCACAGGTCCGGTGGTAGATATACCCCCCTTCGATCAGGAACAACCCGCAAATGTGGGCAGGGATCCACTCGTAGTTATCGCTGCTGGGGCGTTTTCTTCTTTATGGTAAGGGATAGATGAGCGGGTCATCGCTGTTGACTATCCTGCATCGTCCAAGTCCGCCAACTCGACAAAAAGATTCGCGACCTCGACGTAATGTGACGTTTTCCTGCGCAGGTCATAAGGCTTACTCTTCACCCGATACTCTCTTCACCCAGCCGCCCTGAGAGCGGTAAATACCCCCGAAGAAATACTGGAGCGAGTGGCCTCTTTGTCCGAGATTCGTACACTGCAGTCAGGTCCGCCCACAGGTCCGCCCACGTGACGTCGTCGTCGAAGCGCAGCTCCTCCGCCTTAATAAACGCACGCTCCGGCGTCCGGACGACCTCGGTCGTATCCGGATAAACATCGGTGCCGTGCTCAACGCAGGAAGTCGCCCATTCACTTCAACAACCCTAAGTCTGGCTTCAATAAGCTGGCACAACTTGGAAGTGGTCGTTTGCTTATTATTTATCCGACACGCTATCCTGGCTCATCTTACGCTTGCTGCCTCTTGTGCTAGTCGCTGTCTTCGCGCCAGCGATCGACGGGCTCGAGCAACCCACCGGCCCAGTACACGAAACCACAACTCGTGCCCCCACTTGTCCAGTACGCTCTGCTCCCAGTGCACGAGATAGCTTTCGAGAAGTTCTTCACGACGACTCTGCTCGGATTGCCGAGTGTAGCGTGCAGTTGAACACGCTGAGGTACCAACTACAGGTTGGTATTCGTCGACCTCGTCACGCAGGAAGGGGTGGCGAAGCAGCTCTGATGCCGACGCACGTGTGTCTGGGTTCTTGTCGAAGCACAGCGATAGAAAATCATGCGCTGTGGACGACAGCTGAGCCGGAAACTCGGGAATTGTAGCGGCGGAGGCAATGTGGAACATAGCTGTGAGCGGGTTTGACAAGTTTTCCTGCAAATATCGAGTCAGATACTAATAGAATGCAGCAGCATTAGCGCAACGGCGACGTGCAAATCTTACCCATGGCGGCCTTCCCGTTGCCATTTCGATCGCGACACAGCCAACGCCCCATATATCCGCCTTTCGCCACGAATCTGCCCCCTTTTCAGCGCGAACGAGCTCGGGGGCCATCCAGAACGGCGACCCCAAGCCTTCACGCACCGACCTGGACGAAACCAGCATAGTTCAGCTCACTAGTAATGCCAGGTTATGTGATAGCACACTAAGCTGCAAGCACAAAAGCACCGTGCTGTCTCCAGAGGCTGGTCGTCGTTGTCTTCCGCTATGGCGGCTCCGAGGTCTTCCGTGCTCGCCCTCTTGGCAGTCCCGAAGTCAGCGATCTTGACGCCGCCATGCTCGTCGTCCGCAAGCAGCAGGTTGGCGCACTTGAGGTCGCGGTGCGCGATGTCCAGCTCGTGGAGATGCGCCACGCCGCGCACCACGTCACGCACGTAGACTCGCACCAGGTCTTCCTCGAACGCGCCGAACTCCTTGAGCAGCCTGCACACCGTAGCACCGCACCACAACCACAAACCAGCACTGTCAGTAGGTATTGTCCGTGCGGTGCTATCCAGGCAATCCACGTCCCCAATGCCCCGTACTTGCTCAGCGAGCCCGCCGGAAGGTACTCCATGAATATGTTGACCGTCGGCCCGTAGCGCTCTGCCCACAGCAACAGCCACAGCAGTGACAGAGCCAACGTTAGAGCATTGTGCCCACATTAGCACCGGAAGCACATGTAGTTGCAGCAGCAGCAGCAGCAGCTCACCGCTGCCGACGAAGCGGACGACGTTGCGGTGGCCATGGCGCTGCAGCAGCCGCAGGATGGCGAGCTCGCGCTGGATCTGCTCCCAGCTCTGCACGCGCTGCAGCGAGAGTGAGCTCACGTCGTTGCCGAGCTCGAGCTCCTCCTGGATGAAGATCTGCTTGACCGCGAGCAGCTCCGCGCTGCAACTTGCACCAGTCTGACGTCAGCGGTATCAGATCATACAGAGCCCAAGTCAGGCGCGCCCGGCGTTGCACCTCGGCAGTCGCAGCGCCGCCGAGACCTGCCCGAAGCGCCCGCTGCCGACGCCCGGCCCTTTCTGCCACACCAGCGTCCTGCAGCACAGCGAGCGTTAGTGAACCCTCCGCCACTCGTCCACATGCGAAGGGCGAGGCCCAAGCTTACTCGTCCGGCAGCAGCGCGAGCTGCATCGACACCTCGCTCTCCATCCTCCAAGCAGCTACGTGTCGGTTCAACAGCGGTCCACACACCCCGTTTCTGTACACCAAACCGTTTGCGCAACTGAGGTCGATATGAGCGGGTGAAGTGTATCGGCTCACCTACAAACACTAAGTTCAATACAATCGTGACATCCGTCCTGAGCCCAACTTCGAGTTGCCAGCCCCAGTGACGCGTCGGGCGTGACGCGGGCTCCACGAACGACTGGTCGCGAGTGACTCGCCGCCCAAGTACGTCGGCAAAAAGATCCCGAGGTGTCTGCGAGTGCCATAACGTCGGCAGGGCGCACGAGAGCTCGTGGACGGCTTCCCAGTGCGGTGGCGGCGCGATTGCCTCGCCGCGTCTCTGGCGAGTGTTACCGCCGCTGCGAAGTGTTTGCACAAGCCGCCAGCCGGGGGCTCCACCACACACTGCGCTGCAGCACCGGGCCCAGTCTCACAAGATTTTTCCCTCCCCGCACAACATCGAGTCTGACAGGTGAAATCGGTGCATAGTTCGGCTCTTTCCCAGTCGATACCACAGGATATTTTATTCCGCAGTGAAAAACTGCGCAAACGGTTGAGCGCCCCGAACAGTGGCCCCTGTAACAGGCTCGCGTGCCGGTGGCCATCGCCGCCGCAAGATCCTCATTCCCCGATTTCCCCCGCGAGTCGCAGCCGCCTCCCCTCCCCCCGCCGCCCCATCGTCACCATGCGCCTCTTCCTCAAGTCCGCCATGCGCGCGTCGTCGCCGCTGCTCAAGTCGCGCTCGTTCGCCACCAACGCGTCGGAGCTGCGCTCCGTCGTGTTCAAGGACCACCTGCGCACCGTGCAGATGGCCGACGCCAAGGAGACCGTGCTGCCCGGCGGCCGCGACCTGTTCCCGCTGCTGCCCAAGGCCTTCGCCGACATCAAGCAGGTGGGCGTCATCGGCTGGGGCTCGCAGGGCCCCGCCCAGGCGCAGAACCTGCGCGACTCGCTCGAGGGCTCGGACATCAAGGTCAAGGTGGGTCTGCGCGAGGGCTCGTCCTCCATCGCCAAGGCGCACGCCGCCGGCTTCAGCGAGGACGAGGGCACGCTCGGCGAGATGTTCGACGTCATCAAGGAGTCGGACATGGTGGTGCTGCTCATCAGCGACGCCGCCTGCGTCAAGCTCTACTCCAAGATCTTCCCGCTCATCAAGCCGGGCGCCACGCTCGGCCTGTCGCACGGCTACCTGCTGGGCCACCTCGAGTCGGTGAAGGAGGAGTTCCCCAAGGACATCAACGTGGTCATGATGGCCCCCAAGGGCATGGGCGACAGCGTGCGCCGCCTCTACGTGCAGGGCAAGACGGTCAACGGCGCCGGCATCAACTCGAGCGTGGCCATCCACCAGGACGTGACCGGCAACGCCGCCGAGATCGCCCTGGGCTGGAGCGTGGGCGTGGGCGCCCCCTACACCTTCTACACGACCATGGCCGACGAGTACAAGTCGGACATCTTCGGCGAGCGCTGCATCCTGCTGGGCGGCGTGCACGGCCTGGTCGAGTCGCTCTTCCGCCGCTACGTGCAGGAGGGCATGAGCCCCGAGGACGCCTTCAAGAACACGGCCGAGTGCATCACCGGCCCGCTGAACGAGAAGATCTCGCACGACGGCATCAAGTCGGTCTACGAGAGCTTCAAGGGCGAGGACAAGATCATCTTCGAGAAGGCCTACACGGCCGCCTACACGCCGTGCCGCGACATCATCGAGGAGGTGTACGACGACGTGGCCTGCGGCAACGAGATCCGCAGCGTCAACAACGCCGTGGCCCGCCACGACCGCTTCCCGTTCGGCAAGATCGACCAGACGTACACGTGGAAGGTCGGTGAGAAGGTGCGCGCCGCCCGCGACGGCAACTTCGTGATGAACCCCTTCACGGCCGGCTCGTACGTGGCCATGATGATGGCCCAGATCGACGTGCTCATCAGCCACGGCCACTGCTACTCGGAGGTCGCCAACGAGTCGGTCATCGAGTCGGTGGACTCGCTCAACCCGTACATGCACGCCCGCGGCGTCGCCTACATGGTGGACAACTGCTCCACCACGGCGCGTCTCGGCTCGCGCAAGTGGGCTCCTCGCTTCGACTACATCCTGACGGAGCAGGCCTTCGTCGCTGTCGACGACAACAAGATCAAGAACGAGGCCAAGCTCATGAGCGAGTTCAAGAACCACAAGATCCACGACGTGCTCGCCGTGTGCTCTTCTATGCGCCCCAGCGTCGACATCGCCGTCGAGTAAGCGCACCCTGACCTCTCTGTCAGCTAGTAATGGATGCCCCTCCCCGGGGTGGTGGTAGTGGCGTGCACGAGTAGTGCTTTGCCGGCGCGATTGGCTTTGGGCTCTCTTTGGAGGCACGGGAGCGCAAGCCAAGGGCGCACTAGGAGCAGGGCGTCACAGTCGTTGCCTATATAATACACTTATCTGTGGCTACATCATGCTTTTCTGTTGTTGTGTGGTGGCCTGCGATCTTTGGGCAAGTTGAAGTGAGATCATGACCGTGCATCGAGAGGTTGCAGCCGCCGGAATCCTTCGCTGTGACAATGCAAGCATAGACTACGAATCCAACGTTGTTGTGCGATTATCAGGCTGTCAACGACAGCATCAAGAAGTGCAGACGGGTGGCAAGAAACACCGCGACCACCGAGACCAACTCGAACTTGATAGTCCAGTTCAGCGGCTTAAGAACCTAGGCCAACCGAGGACTACGGTAGTCAGGATCAAAGCGTAAAGTCCACCGAGTCGGTGGTCGTTCTTGACGTTGACAGCCCAACTTGGTTGTACTGGAAGGTCAACAATCAATACGCGCTCAAATTCAATTGCCGCTAAATCAGCTACGAGCTCGCTCGGGCCACTACTGCGTAATCCCTATAGAGGAGGCTGTGCACAGTATCCTTATTAAAATTAAATACAGAGAAATTGATCAAGAAACATGAGTTCACATGGCGCCGACTGAGAGAGCTGCACGATAAATCCGTCTAACTCTACCAACATGTTAGTAGAATTTGCTATACGCTAACAAACAGTTCGCAAACGCTAGCGTTTGCTATGCAGCTAGTGTTTGTGCGAACACTAAGTGCAGTCATGGTGATTGAGCCACGCGCCATTTTCATGAATAACAACTTCATTATATGTGTAACTCAAGTGTCGGCCCCTTGGTACAACGACAACACATCCTCATTTCGGTCTCTCTTTCCGAGTGCTACAGCTGCAACGCGCCAATTATATCGACACCGCTTACCAAGGGATATCGATAGTGCCGAACGGATATTCGCCGGTGCTCAACGTGAAGTTCGAGCAGAGCGAGCTGCGGATCGCAGTCTCGTTGTACACGTCGCAGTCCGTCTCCGGCTTGATGGCGACCCAGAACTCACTGTCCTCAGCAATTTTCTTAAGCCCATGGCCGATCTGCGGGTAGTACACGCCCCAGTCGTCGGCCGTCAGGGTGAACTGCACAGTCTGCGTCTCGCCGACTGCCAGACTGATCTTGGAGAACTTCTTGAGCTGCTTCATCTCAGGCACGTTCAGCGAGCGGTATGGCTGAATCAAGAACAGCATCACGGTCTCTTTGCCGGCCATGGAACCGCTGTTGGTCACGTCCACGGAAACGGTAATAGAGTCGTTCGGGTCCTGGATCGTGCTCTTGCTTAACGTCACGGCCGAGTACGTGAAGTCGGTGTAGCTCAGACCGGTGCCAAAGTCCCACTGGTTTTCGCAGTAGAACGGCGTCTCGGTTGAGTTCTCGCACATGGTCGTCACGGGGTGGTTATACACCATCTCGACGTTGGCGGGGTCTCTCGGGTACGTGATCGGCAAGCGGCCGCTCGGGTTCACCTTGCCGTACAGAATCTCGGCAACGGCCTGGCCGCCCATTTCACACGCGAGAAGGCCGTCGATGATAGCGTACACATTGTCGGGCAGGTCACCAAGCAGGCGCGGACGTCCCTCAAACAGCACCACGACCACTTTCGTGCCCGTGGAGGCGAGTTGCTTCACGTACTCTATCTGACCAGCAGGCAGCGCCAAGTCGTCGATATCACCCGGCTTCTCAGCGTACGGACCTTCACCGATGACAGCGACGGTGAAATCGGCCTTGCTGGCGTACTCCTTGGCAGTCGCTAGGTCGGCCTCGGAGTACTCACCAGTGTAGTTCAAGCCATTGAAGTACGAGACGCTGCTGCTGTTGCCAGTGATCGACTCGATGTTGTCCTTGACGGTCGAGCCCAACGGATAGAGCTCGTTGTGCCCCGCATAGCCCTGCCACTCGATGGTCCAGCCGCCACACTGCAGACCAATGTCATCCGCGGCATGGCCAGTCAGGAACACCGACGCGTCCTCTGCCAGAGGCAACACACTGTCGTTGTTCTTGAGCAAGACTACCGACTCGCGGGCAAGTTCCAGGGCTGTCGCGGTATCGTTCTCACCGCCGATCAAGTCCAGGTTGGCCTCGCCAGGAACCGGGTTCTCGTACAGACCCAGCTGCAGTTTCAGCTTGACCACACGACGAGCAGAGGCCTTCACACGGGCCAGATACTGCGGACTTTGCTCAAGTAGAGCCTTGGTGCCGTTCATGAAACTGTCGTCCGTAGCAATCATACTCATATCAACCGACGCGCGCGTGAGCGAAATTCGCGTGGCCTCGTCGTACGTGCGGGCAACGCGGTGGAAGTCCGCGAGCTGGTCAATTTCGGCGTAGTCCGTCACCATCATACCATCCCAGCCCAGGTCGTCACGCAACAGGGCGTTCATGAGCTTTGTGTTGGATACGAGGGGCACACCATTCACCGAGATGTAATTTTCCATGGCGCTGAGCACACCAGCATCGACAGCCGACTTAAATGGCGGCAGGAAGTAGTTCAAGAGATCGTAGTCCGATACGGTCACTGCGTCCTTGTCATGGCCCGTGGGGGTCTTGGTATACACTATCCAGTGCTTCATACAGGCGGCAGTGCTGCCGTTACTCTGCAGACCGCGCACAATGGCATCTGCCATGATCGAGTCCAGGTAGGGGTCTTCGCCAAACGTCTCGAACGTCCGCGGCCACAACGGGTTGCGCGATATGCCCAAGATCGGACCGAAAATCCAAGGGATACCGGCAGCGAGCGTATCACGCGCCGTGATTCGACCTTGCTCGTAGATCAGGTCCGGGCGGAATGAGGCCGCACCGTTGATCTGCTGGCCGAAAAGCGTAGCGCCACGGACGAAAATGGCGCCATGCACCGAATCTACACCGTAGATCATCGGGTGGCCGCCGTTCTCCTCCATCGTGATTTCCTGGATCCGTGTCACCACTTCTCGCCACTTTTCGGCAGTCCAAAGGTACGTGCCGTTCTTGGGGCCGTTAGTGAGCGGGCTATTCAGGTACGAACCGACACGCATCTTGGCGTACTTGCGCACCACATCCTCGTCCAGCTCGAGGTCATCAGTCATGAGCGTCGAGATATCGATCTGTGCCATTTGGCCGATGAGATCCTCCGTGCTGAAGGAGTCGACGATCTCGTCAGCGCGGTCATCCCACTGGTCGGCGGCGACGTACTGATGTGCGGAGAGCCCCAGCGCGGCACAGAAGACAGCGGCGAACCAGGACTTGAGCATTTTCGCGGAGTGCTTGGCAAAACTTGACAGGAAGCCGTAGCAAGCGAATTCGAAAGTGAGCGCTTCGGTCGCGGACGTTTGAAGCGGAGCCTGCAATTCATTTACCCGTCAAGTACAGTAGATCGATCACTCGCGGGCTTAGGCGGTCATGCCTTCCGGCTCATCCGACAAAATCAAGGATGGTTTTCAACGCAAGTGCCATCTGTCGGCATACAAAAACTCGTTGGCCGCTTGTCACGCATAGCGGCGCTCGATCCCGGAGGCATCTTCAACCTGCGGAAACTGCACGGGTCACCCGAGCTCCAGTCTCTTGGAGGTCAAGTGCGAGGGAGGCCTGCAAGCAGCTCTTTCGCGTGGACTGAAGCCAGCTTTGACCCCAAGCAGCAGTGCCCGCCTCAAGTTCCAACACCGAAATGCAAAGCTGAAGTTGCGCGGACCAATCAGAGGCCTTCGCGGGAATAAATCCAAAAGTGGCACCGGATCCCTCGGCCCTTGCAGCTTCAACCACGTCGATTTCAAGTGCTGATTATCTTCCCTCTACGCACTGCAGTGCAGGACCTAAGGACGGGCGGATCTCCAACCGTGACTCACGGTCCGTGAGTGTGTCTGACAAAGGCGCGTGACCGGAATTGAATTCCATCAGCCCGCAGCACGCGGTCTCTCAATTTTACCCGACTGCTCGTAACCCGTCGCGCTGCAAGTGTAAATTCACGAAGCAGCTCCAACACCAGCTTTATTATTGTGCTCATTGCCTCTCTTCTCTTCTGCCACGAAGCTGAGCACTAAAATCTACACATACTCCGACTCCGGTTTTCAACTTTTATTCCGCCACGAGCGAGCCGAACGGGTACTCGCCCGTCAACAGTGTGAACGTCGCACACAACGGGTTTGCAGCAGCAGTCTCGTTGTACACGTCGCAATCCGTATCCGGCTTGATCGCAACCACGTAGTCCGCGTCCTCCGCCACCAGCTTCAGACCCTGGCCGATCTGAGGGTAGTACACGCTCCAGTCCGCCGCCGTCAACTCGAACGTCACGGTCTGCGACGCACCTGCCTCCAGACTGATCTTCGAGAACTTCTTCAGCTGCTTCACCTCGGGAACCGAGATCGAGCGGTACGGCTGCGTCAGGAACAGCATCACGGTCTCCTTGCCGGCCACGCTGCCCGAGTTCGTCACGGTCACCGACACGTTGACGGAGTCGGAGCTGGACGTGACGTTCGTGGTGCTGATGTTCATGTCCGAGTACGTGAATTCGGTGTAGCTGAGACCGTGGCCGAACGTCCACTGAGGGACGCAGTAGTCTCCAGACGCGCACTGAGTGCTGACACGGTGGCGGTACGGGATCATGACGTTGCCAGTGTACTTGGGGTAAGTGATCGGCATGCGGCCGCTGGGGTTCACGTCGCCGTAGATGATCTCAGCCATAGCCTTGCCTCCCAACTCACACGCCAACAGACCATTTACCACAGCATGGACGTTCTCCGGCAGGTCGTTCAGGATACGCGGGCGGCCTTCGAATAGTACCAGGATAACCTTGGTCCCGGTGGAGGCGAGTTCCTTGACATATTCGACTTGACCAAGAGGCAGAGTCAGATCGTTGATGTCACCGGCCTTCTCTTCATAGTTAGCTTCACCGATCACAGCGACGGTGTACTCAGCATTGGCAGCGTATTTCTTTGCAGTAGCAAGGTCCGCCTCAGTGTAGTCACCGCTAGCGTTCAGCCCGTTAAAATACGTGAATGATTCATTTTCAGCGATCATTTCGAAACCCTGCTTCACAGAGTGCCCATGCTGGAATTGCTCGTTACCGTCGACACCCTGCACCTGCACAGATAACCCTCCACACTGGAAGCCAATGTTGTCGGCGCTGTGCCCCGTCAGGAAGACGGATGCATTCTTCTGGAGGGGAAGTGTGCTGTCGTTATTCTGCAGAAGCACAATCGACTCACGCGCGAGATCAAGTGCAGTAGCAACGTCATCGTCATTACCGACAAGTTCCAACAGCTCTTCACCCGGCATGGGGTTATCGTAGAGGCCTAGGCGAACCTTGAGCTTGACTATGCGGCGAGCGGACTCTTTAAGACGCTTAATGATGACCGGGTCCTCCGCGACCAACTTGTTTGTCCCGTTGGTAAAAGATAGATCTGACGCCACCATGCTCATATCGATGGACGTGCGCTCAAGCGAGAACTTGGTTGCTTCGTCGGCAGTACGAGCGGTACGGTGGAACTCGGTCAGGTGGTTGATCTCACCGTAGTCCGTCACCATGAGACCGTCGAAGCCAACATCGTCGCGCAACAGCTTCGTCAGCAGCTTCGTGTTCTCGACAACAGGCACGCCATTCACCGAGATGTAGTTCTCCATGCCCGACAGCAAACCGGCATCGATACCAGCCTTGAACGCCGGGAAATACGAGTTCATCAGGTCGAAGTCGCTAATTTGAACCCCGTCCTTGTCATGGCCCGTGGGGTTCCAGGCATATGCGATCCAGTGCTTCATGCACGCCGCAGACTGGTTGTTGCTCTGGATTCCACGGATGATAGCGGACCCCATGACCGAAGTAAGGTGCGGGTCTTCGCCGAACGTCTCGTATACTCGAGGCCACAACGGGTTGTGCATCAGGTCGAGGACAGGTCCGAAGATCCAGGGGATACCCGCAGCTAGGGTGTCTCGCGCGTTGATGCGGCCTTCCTCGTACACCAGGTTGGGGTTGAACGACGCAGCTCCGTTGATCGGGTGGCTGAAGTATACCGTGTCCAGAAGCATGGCATTGCCGTGGACAGCGTCCGTAGCGTAAATGATCGGGTGCCCTCCATTCTCCTCCATGGCGATCGCTTGGATGCGGCCAACAAACTCGCGCATTTGAGCCGTGGTCCAGCCCCACGAACCGTTCACCTCGCCTGAGTCCGACATGGGAGGGCTCAGGTAGGAACCCACGTGGTACTTAGCGAAGCCGCGCAGGGTTTCCTCGTCGAGTTGGTATGTCGAGTTCAACAGACCATACGAAGCGATCTGGGTCATCTGGCCCACAATATCCTCCGTGGTGAAGTTTGCCATGATCTCGTCAACCTTGGCGTCCCATTCGTCGGCCGCAACAAATCCGTTGTTGAAGACAGCCAGGGTCAGCGCTGTGTAGCACACAGCGGACAGCCACGACTTGAGCATCTTGAAATTTGGTTGTTAGATTCCGGTCTTGGTTGGTTTTAGGGTTAGAAGGCAAATTGAAAAGTGAGCTCATTTAATATAGCCTCGTGTTAGTTCGAGCTCTGGCGGATCCAGCCCAGTACCTTGATACGGGCTGCAAAAACATAACACTTACTTGAAGTAGGAAATATTGTTATCGTCATGTTTTCCCTGACGCAATCAATTCGTCACTCTTGGTCCTGATGCAATCGGCCTGCTGACTTATAATACAATAATCGCTCATTCTTGGGCCGCGCCTTCAAATCGGATGAATCGACGACCGTCTCGCACTTGATTCCACACGTGTGCCGGTACTTGAACTTCATGCAGTTCTCTCTGATCCATTGAGCAGCGCTCTTGTATATGTAGCAGGTTCATAGGTCCAATGACCATGACTAAGAAAACGACTTAAGAATGCGTGAGTATAATCTGCAATAATACAACTATCGAAGTGCACCAAGCCGACCAGACTCGTACTTTTGCGCTGACAGCACGTAGCAAAATGCGGGAAAAAACTAACCGATTGAGCGGCTCTACGGAATACAGACGGAATCGCTTCTGCTCGAGGACATGGACCCCGAACTGCTCAACACAATGAATTATAATGCTTTCGGATCACATCACTGGCGACTTCTTCTCAGGTACACGGGCAAATTGAAACGAAAAAAAAATCAAAATCCTGAAAGCATCTAGTTTCTTCGGAGATTTTCAACGAAGAAACCCACTTCCGAACACGTCACGTCCAACTGCTGTACAACTCCCTCGCCGAACAGGTATTTCCTCAATAGCGACATCAACAGTGTTATCGGATACTACGTGTAAGTGACAACAAAAAAAGGAGGGAAACTATTTTAATAAAACTCCAACCATAGTTTGTCCATTACTAAAATGCCACACACTCCAGAAGACGCCTGGAGGCATTCATAACTGAGTGGTAAGACTTCAGCGCAGACATTTTTTTTTTGTTTTGAAGTGAGGTCCACTGCAGTCATTTAGTTCTATGATTCCTAACGACCGGCTAATGCCCGTTATCCGACGCGATCGTCAGCGCAGACATGCCTGCATTCATCGGTACTGCCTCTGCATCTTTGAGCGCGTTTATCTGAGGTGTAAGTAGAGGACGCACAGGTAGTGAAACCCTGGGCATGGTCAAAGTTAGCACGCAATTCGCATGGCTAGTGATCATCACGATTTGTTGTTTCGCCATTTACAAGAAAAAAATCGACAGGTGGATAACAAAAAAATGCTGTGCATAATCTTGTTCTCAACTTAGCCAAAACTAACACCTAGTCTGACACGATACTGCGCTTACAACAACGATGAGTTCAAAACAGCAACTTTGTACCTGGCCTTTGTGAGTTTTTCGATGTTTTTATCTTCCAGGATAACGATAAGGAGGGTGCATGAAGTGAAATGTACGTTTCTGAGCCCGCCCTTTTCGTACCTTTCGTGGAGTGCATCAGTGCTCGGAAAAAAAGTATTATAATAAATAATAATACTATTTGTGTACTGCATTTATTATTATTGCAATTTGAAATGACGGGGTAATATTGCTACTTTTGTAAATATACTTTTCCTAAGTCATGGGACTTCATAATGAAGGTAAGTCAGGTTGCTCGATGAAGTTGGGTCCACTCAATGTCCATATGCATGTATTTTCCTAGTCAAACGGGCTAACAACGTGCAAATTTATACTTTAGTGAACACAAGTAGTTTCTTAGAGTCCATCACATCCACTAATCGCCTAGTTTGTTGCCCTGCATCGCAAATGGTGGATATATCTAGGCTAGGTCATTTGCAAATTAGCTACCGCTCAATGCCATTCAGCCCCATTACCACCGCCACCATGCCCAAGAATGCTGACATTTGGTGCGTGCTCTTCAGTACGCTCCCCACATGCGTGTCGGTATCGCGGACATCGAGGGCGCTTCCGATAATTAGGACACCTAGGTACAGCGAAGAGCAGTAGCGTGCGCGCAATACAATAGCTATTGTCCCGTTGTTTATTATTGCTGAAGTCGCAGCGCAAGTATTTATTATTGAGTGGCGGAATTGACATTACAATTCTTTATTATAATGTCCAGGCACTGGCGTGCATCACGCCGAAAGACGTCCGTGGCGATCTCCTTCCTCCGTGGCCAGTACACTGCTCATGTATGCGGTGCCGCTAGTTACAACAAACGCTATAGATTCGGTGCGATAGTGAAGCACCATCAACTTTGCCTGCAGCCTAAGTCGTATTGACCTGATTGATTCAGTCTACCATTCATGGTCTTTCGCTTGGCCAAACAGATTTACGTGAATATAAGATTTCCTTTAAACCTAACTTAATATGCATGCCCAAAGACATGGTACACTCCATCGTTGCCTTTGAAGTGGGTGGAATTTTAATAAACGGGCAAAGTTTGGGTGGCATTTTGATAGTTTTCCCAAAAAAGAAATTCAAGGTTTCATGTTTGTTGTCATTTATTATAACTAACCAAACGTAGACACAGTTAAACTACTCGTATGACCATTGGCGTGAGTACCCGAGTTGTGGCTAATATCCTTTTTATCAAGCAGATACATCATGCGCGTTCGAATGAGAAGAAAAAAAATATTCTTTTTCAACTAAGTATACTACTTCAAGTAGTATACTACTTCAAAGT
Source organism: Phytophthora cinnamomi (assembly GCF_018691715.1). NCBI lineage: Eukaryota > Oomycota > Peronosporomycetes > Peronosporales > Peronosporaceae > Phytophthora > Phytophthora cinnamomi. Next base: position 237,197 of record NW_027151016.1, read on the forward strand.
AGTATCTTTCAGTGTCGAAGCGTGACTACATCCACTTATGTAGGAGTGAGTCATTGCAGCAGACGTTTCGTTGTAGATGAAGGTCCATAACTTCTGACATCAATGACCAACTACTCTAGATTAAATCTTAGTTGGTTGGGTTAGAGGCCCCAAAGCGCACATAATGTAAAGAGGGGTATGGGAAATCAGTCCCGAAATGGGTCGGATAGCCACAGCCATCCCCACCAAAGCTCGTCACAAGTCTGGTTGGTGGGTTCCGGTGGGGTAAATCTCTGGATTAAATTCTAAAAGCGCTGAGCAGACATCATCAAACAACTACCAACGTACAACACAAAAACGCATTTTTTTTCATAACAGCACCAAACCTTTTGCTACGAAATGACTAGCCGTTAACCTGACTATTCATCAGACAATCCCTAGGCTTAACTTACTCCGCCACGAGCGAGCCGAACGGGTACTCGCCTGTCGACAGTGTGAACGTCGCACACAACGGGTTCGCAGCAGCAGTCTCGTTGTACACATCGCAATCCGTATCCGGCTTGATCGCAACCACGTAGTCCGCGTCCTCCGCCACCAGCTTCAAACCCTGGCCGATCTGAGGGTAGTACACGCTCCAGTCCGCCGCCGTCAGCTCGAACGTCACGGTCTGCGACGCACCCGCCTCCAGACTGATCTTCGAGAACTTCTTCAGCTGCTTCACCTCGGGAACCGAGATCGAGCGGTACGGCTGCGTCAGGAACAGCATCACGGTCTCCTTGCCGGCCACGCTGCCCGAGTTCGTCACGGTCACCGACACGTTGACGGAGTCGGAGCTGGACGTGACGTTCGTGGTGCTGATGTTCATGTCCGAGTACGTGAATTCGGTGTAGCTGAGACCGTGGCCGAACGTCCACTGAGGGACGCAGTAGTCTCCAGACGCGCACTGAGTGCTGACACGGTGGCGGTACGGGATCATGACGTTGCCAGTGTACTTGGGGTAAGTGATCGGCATGCGGCCGCTGGGGTTCACGTCGCCGTAGATGATTTCAGCAACAGCCTTACCTCCCTGCTCGCAGGAAAGCATTCCGTTGATCACCGCGTACACGTTCTCCGGCAGGTCGTTCAGGATACGCGGACGTCCCTCGAACAGCACCACAATCACCTTAGTTCCGGTTGAAGCGAGTTGCTTGACGTACTCGATCTGGCCAAGCGGGAGGGTCAGGTCGTCAATGTCACCAGTCTTCTCCTCGTACACCTCCTCACCGATCACAGCGACGGTGTACTCGGCTTTGGCAGCGTATTCCTTGGCAGTGGCCAGGTCAGTATCCGTGTAGTTGCCCGTAATGTTCAGGCCGTTGAAGTAGGTGAAGGCGTCGCTGCCAGCGATAGCCTCGAAGCCCTGCTTGACTGACACACCGTGCGAGAACATGTCATTGCCAGACACACCCTGTGCCTGAACGGTCCACCCACCGCATTGGCGACCAATGTTGTGGGCGATAGGGCCCGTCAGGAAGACTGAGGACGTCTTGGAGATAGGCAGCGTGTCGTTGTTCTGGAGCAGCACGGTAGATTCACGAGCCAGGTCGAGTGCAGTGGCGACATCGTCGTCGTTGCCGACCATGCTAAGGTACTCCTCGCCAGGAAGAGGGTTGTCGTACAGACCAAGCTTGAGCTTGGTCTTGATGATACGGCGCACCGATTCTTTCAGACGGTCAGCAAACTCCGGCTTCTCTTCAAGGAGGGCCGTCGTGGCATTAGTGAACGAAAGATCGCCAGCAACCATGCTCATGTCAATCGAAGTGCGCTCGAGCGAAAACTTGGTAGCCTCAGCCTCCGATCGAGCGGTACGGTGGAACTCGGTCAGGTGGTTGATTTCACCGTAGTCCGTCACCATGAGACCCTCGAAGCCCAGGTCGTCACGAAGCAGCTTTGTCAATAGCTTGGTGTTCTCAACGATAGGAACGCCGTTCACGGAGATGTAGTTCTCCATACCGGTGAGCAGACCAGCATCCACGGCAGCCTTGAACGACGGGAAGTACGTGTTCAAGAGATCGAAGTCGCTGATTTCAACCCCGTCCTTGTCATGGCCCGTGGGGTTCCAGGCATACGCGATCCAGTGCTTCATGCAAGCCGCAGCCTCAGGGTAGCTCTGGATGCCACGAGTGATAGCAGCGCCCATGATGGAAGCAAGGTGCGGGTCCTCGCCGAAAGTCTCGTACACACGCGGCCACAGCGGGTTGTGCATGATGTCGAGGACGGGGTCGAAGATCCAGGGGATGCCCGACGCCAAAGTGTCACGAGCCGTAATGCGACCCTGCTCGTAGACCAAGTCCGGGTTGAACGTGGCGGCGGCGTTGATCTGCTGGCCGAAGTAGACGGTGTCCATCATCATCGCATTGCCGTGGGCGGCATCTGTGCCGTAGATCATGGGGTGGCCGCCGTTCTCCTCCATGGCGATCTCCTGGATACGCTTTACGAAGGCACGCATCTCGGCAGTCGTCCAGCCCCACTTGCCATCGATTTCGCCCAGGATCGACATGGGAGGGCTCAGGTACGAGCCGACATGGTACTTGGCGAAACCGCGCAGGACATCTTCATCCAGCTGGTACGTCGAGTTCAGCAGGCCGTACGCGGCGATCTCCGTCATCTGGCCCACGAGGTCGACGTTGGTGAGGTTGGCCATGATTTCGTCGACCTTGGCGTCCCATTCGTCGGCAGCAGCAAAGCCACCGTTGAAGACGGCGACGCTCAGCGCCGTGTAGCATACGGCGGAGAGCCACGAGTTGAGCATGTTCTTGGTCTTGTTCTTCTCCCGATATCCGATGTCCGAGGTCCGAGGTGAATTGAAAAGTGCGTTCATCTGGCTCTGAGGGCTGCGAGCGGAAGGACTTCGGTACTCACTCGGGCTCCGCAGCGCTTGCTGGTCAGCAACCTCGCATGAACGAGCCGTTTTAATCATAAAAGGGCTTTAATCTTCCCTTCAACCACGCCCCACCTCAGTTTTGCATAGAACTCGCAATCCTGCGCTCGCTTGAGATGTGAAGCGTGGTTGACGAAGCGGATGACATCGACGCTCTCACCTGCGACTCTTGCATGTTCGGTCTTGCTGTGCGTGCAGCATTATTATAGGCTATAATAATGCTATAATTTATAGCTGACAACATAGTGGGGTAATATGAATTAGAGCACATCATTATGGTAGTAGAGGATATGAGGCAAATAACATCGTTCAGTTGAAAACTATACTGTACAAGCAGTTCAGGTCTTTTAGATTTTCATCGGTGTACCGTGGTGGGAAACGCGCACAGGCTACTGTGTCAGAGCTGGCGATGGTGGCGCAAGGAGTCCCTTGCATCTGCGCAGATTTGTACAATTAAAATCTTTTTTTCAATTTACTGCAGCTTGGCACGCCTTCTAACACTTACAAAGCTAAGAGAGCATGAGGACAGTCTTCACAGACGGAGAAGGTATTAACAGCTAATTTATTTTAACTTAGTTACTTGGTTCTGGTATTATATCAGTCGTTGTGCTAACACCAGCTCTTGTTCTTTGAGGGCATTCAGTTGTTTAGGGGGCCATTCAAATCGACCGAATCGAGACTTTCACACGACACTGGAATTATTCCCGACTTCAACCCTCCCGCAGCTTTTGTGTGCATTTCGTTAGTTGGGCGTGATGTGTTGATGGCGCCGAGCCATGTTTATTGTGTCCGCTGTTGATGGTGCCCGCTGGCCCAGCGGCTGGGACTCCCAGTGGGAGAACTGTTCTCTGGTCCGCGTGAGTTCCCACCGCGTCCTCGAGTTCAACGTTGCTGAGGAGAAGGGACGCATCCAGCACGTTAATACATGTACTGGATCCCGGACCACGTGCCTTACCTACGTCCTGTCTGTCAAGTGTATACGTTGCTGTTGAACCACCCGGAAGGCCTGCTCTTCCTGAAGACCGACCGCCGTGGACAACTGCTTACTGAGGTGTTATCACTGTACGGTAGCGATTTTCGTAAAAACACTACCACCCTGTAAAGATGGTCAGATGAAAATGGTAGTTCAACGAAATCACTAAAAACCACAAACACCAGCATATATGTTCTTATACCACCGACTATAACTTCGCTGGGAAGCCTAACCAGCGGTTAACACGCACTTCTCTCCTCTACGAATTCATTACAGTAGTAATAAACACACATTACACATCGACAGCAATTACTCCGCCACGAGCGAGCCGAACGGGTACTCGCCCGTCGACAACGTGAACGTCGCGCACAACGGGTTCGCAGCAGCAGTCTCGTTGTACACATCGCAATCCGTCTCCGGCTTGATCGCAACCACGTAGTCCGCGTCCTCCGCCACCAGCTTCAGACCCTGGCCGATCTGAGGGTAGTACACGCTCCAGTCCGCCGCCGTCAGCTCGAACGTCACGGTCTGCGACGCACCCGCCTCCAGACTGATCTTCGAGAACTTCTTCAGCTGCTTCACCTCGGGAACCGAGATCGAGCGGTACGGCTGCGTCAGGAACAGCATCACGGTCTCCTTGCCGGCCACGCTGCCCGAGTTCGTCACGGTCACCGACACGTTGACGGAGTCGGAGCTGGACGTGACGTTCGTGGTGCTGATGTTCATGTCCGAGTACGTGAATTCGGTGTAGCTGAGACCGTGGCCGAACGTCCACTGAGGGACGCAGTAGTCTCCAGACGCGCACTGAGTGCTGACACGGTGGCGGTACGGGATCATGACGTTGCCAGTGTACTTGGGGTAAGTGATCGGCATGCGGCCGCTGGGGTTCACGTCGCCGTAGATGATTTCAGCAACAGCCTTACCTCCCTGCTCGCAGGAAAGCATTCCGTTGATCACCGCGTACACATTCTCCGGCAGGTCGTTCAGGATACGCGGGCGGCCCTCGAACAGCACCACAATCACCTTAGTTCCGGTTGAAGCGAGTTGCTTGACGTACTCGATCTGGCCAAGCGGGAGGGTCAGGTCGTCAATGTCACCAGTCTTTTCCTCGTACACCTCCTCACCGATCACCGCAATCGTGTACTCGGCCTTGGCAGCGTATTCCTTGGCAGTGGCCAGGTCAGTATCCGTGTAGTTGCCCGTAATGTTCAGGCCGTTGAAGTAGGTGAAGGCGTCGCTGCCAGCGATAGCCTCGAAGCCCTGCTTGACTGACACACCGTGCGAGAACATGTCATTGCCAGACACACCCTGTGCCTGAACGGTCCACCCACCGCATTGGCGACCAATGTTGTGGGCGATAGGGCCCGTCAGGAAGACTGAGGATGTCTTGGAGATAGGCAGCGTGTCGTTGTTCTGGAGCAGCACGGTAGATTCACGAGCCAGGTCGAGTGCAGTGGCGACATCGTCGTCGTTGCCGACCATGCTAAGGTACTCCTCGCCAGGAAGAGGGTTGTCGTACAGACCAAGCTTGAGCTTGGTCTTGATGATACGGCGCACCGATTCTTTCAGACGGTCAGCAAACTCCGGCTTCTCTTCAAGGAGGGCCGTCGTGGCATTAGTGAACGAAAGATCGCCAGCAACCATGCTCATGTCAATCGAAGTGCGCTCGAGCGAAAACTTGGTAGCCTCAGCCTCCGATCGAGCGGTACGGTGGAACTCGGTCAGGTGGTTGATTTCACCGTAGTCCGTCACCATGAGACCCTCGAAGCCCAGGTCGTCACGAAGCAGCTTTGTCAATAGCTTGGTGTTCTCAACGATAGGAACGCCGTTCACGGAGATGTAGTTCTCCATACCGGTGAGCAGACCAGCATCCACGGCAGCCTTGAACGACGGGAAGTACGTGTTCAAGAGATCGAAGTCGCTGATTTCAACCCCGTCCTTGTCATGGCCCGTGGGGTTCCAGGCATACGCGATCCAGTGCTTCATGCAAGCCGCAGCCTCAGGGTAGCTCTGGATGCCACGAGTGATAGCAGCGCCCATGATGGAAGCAAGGTGCGGGTCCTCGCCGAAAGTCTCGTACACACGCGGCCACAGCGGGTTGTGCATGATGTCGAGGACGGGGTCGAAGATCCAGGGGATGCCCGACGCCAAAGTGTCACGAGCCGTAATGCGACCCTGCTCGTAGACCAAGTCCGGGTTGAACGTGGCGGCGGCGTTGATCTGCTGGCCGAAGTAGACGGTGTCCATCATCATCGCATTGCCGTGGGCGGCATCTGTGCCGTAGATCATGGGGTGGCCGCCGTTCTCCTCCATGGCGATCTCCTGGATACGCTTTACGAAGGCACGCATCTCGGCAGTCGTCCAGCCCCACTTGCCATCGATTTCGCCCAGGATCGACATGGGAGGGCTCAGGTACGAGCCGACATGGTACTTGGCGAAACCGCGCAGGACATCTTCATCCAGCTGGTACGTCGAGTTCAGCAGGCCGTACGCGGCGATCTCCGTCATCTGGCCCACGAGGTCGACGTTGGTGAGGTTGGCCATGATTTCGTCGACCTTGGCGTCCCATTCGTCGGCAGCAGCAAAGCCACCGTTGAAGACGGCGACGCTCAGCGCCGTGTAGCATACGGCGGAGAGCCACGAGTTGAGCATGTTCTTGGTCTTGTTCTTCTCCCGATATCCGATGTCCGAGGTCCGAGGTGAATTGAAAAGTGCGTTCATCTGGCTCTGAGGGCTGCGAGCGGAAGGACTTCGGTACTCACTCGGGCTCCGCAGCGCTTGCTGGTCAGCAACCTCGCATGAACGAGCCGTTTTAATCATAAAAGGGCTTTAATCTTCCCTTCAACCACGCCCCACCTCAGTTTTGCATAGAACTCGCAATCCTGCGCTCGCTTGAGATGTGAAGCGTGGTTGACGAAGCGGATGACATCGACGCTCTCACCTGCGACTCTTGCATGTTCGGTCTTGCTGTGCGTGCAGCATTATTATAGGCTATAATAATGCTATAATTTATAGCTGACAACATAGTGGGGTAATATGAATTAGAGCACATCATTATGGTAGTAGAGGATATGAGGCAAATAACATCGTTCAGTTGAAAACTATACTGTACAAGCAGTTCAGGTCTTTTAGATTTTCATCGGTGTACCGTGGTGGGAAACACGCACAGGCTACTGTGTCAGAGCTGGCGATGGTGGCGCAAGGAGTCCCTTGCATCTGCGCAGATTTGTACAATTAAAATCTTTTTTTCAATTTACTGCAGCTTGGCACGCATTCTAACACTTACAAAGCTAAGAGAGCATGAGGACAGTCTTCACAGACGGAGAAGGTATTAACAGCTAATTTATTTTAACTTAGTTACTTGGTTCTGGTATTATATCAGTCGTTGTGCTAACACCAGCTCTTGTTCTTTGAGGGCATTCAGTTGTTTAGGGGGCCATTCAAATCGACCGAATCGAGACTTTCACACGACACTGGAATTATTCCCGACTTCAACCCTCCCGCAGCTTTTGTGTGCATTTCGTTAGTTGGGCGTGATGTGTTGATGGCGCCGAGCCATGTTTATTGTGTCCGCTGTTGATGGTGCCCGCTGGCCCAGCGGCTGGGACTCCCAGTGGGAGAACTGTTCTCTGGTCCGCGTGAGTTCCCACCGCGTCCTCGAGTTCAACGTTGCTGAGGAGAAGGGACGCATCCAGCACGTTAATACATGTACTGGATCCCGGACCACGTGCCTTACCTACGTCCTGTCTGTCAAGTGTATACGTTGCTGTTGAACCACCCGGAAGGCCTGCTCTTCCTGAAGACCGACCGCCGTGGACAACTGCTTACTGAGGTGTTATCACTGTACGGTAGCGATTTTCGTAAAAACACTACCACCCTGTAAAGATGGTCAGATGAAAATGGTAGTTCAACGAAATCACTAAAAACCACAAACACCAGCATATATGTTCTTATACCACCGACTATAACTTCGCTGGGAAGCCTAACCAGCGGTTAACACGCACTTCTCTCCTCTACGAATTCATTACAGTAGTAATAAACACACATTACACATCGACAGCAATTACTCCGCCACGAGCGAGCCGAACGGGTACTCGCCCGTCGACAACGTGAACGTCGCGCACAACGGGTTCGCAGCAGCAGTCTCGTTGTACACATCGCAATCCGTCTCCGGCTTGATCGCAACCACGTAGTCCGCGTCCTCCGCCACCAGCTTCAGACCCTGGCCGATCTGAGGGTAGTACACGCTCCAGTCCGCCGCCGTCAGCTCGAACGTCACGGTCTGCGACGCACCCGCCTCCAGACTGATCTTCGAGAACTTCTTCAGCTGCTTCACCTCGGGAACCGAGATCGAGCGGTACGGCTGCGTCAGGAACAGCATCACGGTCTCCTTGCCGGCCACGCTGCCCGAGTTCGTCACGGTCACCGACACGTTGACGGAGTCGGAGCTGGACGTGACGTTCGTGGTGCTGATGTTCATGTCCGAGTACGTGAATTCGGTGTAGCTGAGACCGTGGCCGAACGTCCACTGAGGGACGCAGTAGTCTCCAGACGCGCACTGAGTGCTGACACGGTGGCGGTACGGGATCATGACGTTGCCAGTGTACTTGGGGTAAGTGATCGGCATGCGGCCGCTGGGGTTCACGTCGCCGTAGATGATTTCAGCAACAGCCTTACCTCCCTGCTCGCAGGAAAGCATTCCGTTGATCACCGCGTACACATTCTCCGGCAGGTCGTTCAGGATACGCGGGCGGCCCTCGAACAGCACCACAATCACCTTAGTTCCGGTTGAAGCGAGTTGCTTGACGTACTCGATCTGGCCAAGCGGGAGGGTCAGGTCGTCAATGTCACCAGTCTTTTCCTCGTACACCTCCTCACCGATCACCGCAATCGTGTACTCGGCCTTGGCAGCGTATTCCTTGGCAGTGGCCAGGTCAGTATCCGTGTAGTTGCCCGTAATGTTCAGGCCGTTGAAGTAGGTGAAGGCGTCGCTGCCAGCGATAGCCTCGAAGCCCTGCTTGACTGACACACCGTGCGAGAACATGTCATTGCCAGACACACCCTGTGCCTGAACGGTCCACCCACCGCATTGGCGACCAATGTTGTGGGCGATAGGGCCCGTCAGGAAGACTGAGGATGTCTTGGAGATAGGCAGCGTGTCGTTGTTCTGGAGCAGCACGGTAGATTCACGAGCCAGGTCGAGTGCAGTGGCGACATCGTCGTCGTTGCCGACCATGCTAAGGTACTCCTCGCCAGGAAGAGGGTTGTCGTACAGACCAAGCTTGAGCTTGGTCTTGATGATACGGCGCACCGATTCTTTCAGACGGTCAGCAAACTCCGGCTTCTCTTCAAGGAGGGCCGTCGTGGCATTAGTGAACGAAAGATCGCCAGCAACCATGCTCATGTCAATCGAAGTGCGCTCGAGCGAAAACTTGGTAGCCTCAGCCTCCGATCGAGCGGTACGGTGGAACTCGGTCAGGTGGTTGATTTCACCGTAGTCCGTCACCATGAGACCCTCGAAGCCCAGGTCGTCACGAAGCAGCTTTGTCAATAGCTTGGTGTTCTCAACGATAGGAACGCCGTTCACGGAGATGTAGTTCTCCATACCGGTGAGCAGACCAGCATCCACGGCAGCCTTGAACGACGGGAAGTACGTGTTCAAGAGATCGAAGTCGCTGATTTCAACCCCGTCCTTGTCATGGCCCGTGGGGTTCCAGGCATACGCGATCCAGTGCTTCATGCAAGCCGCAGCCTCAGGGTAGCTCTGGATGCCACGAGTGATAGCAGCGCCCATGATGGAAGCAAGGTGCGGGTCCTCGCCGAAAGTCTCGTACACACGCGGCCACAGCGGGTTGTGCATGATGTCGAGGACGGGGTCGAAGATCCAGGGGATGCCCGACGCCAAAGTGTCACGAGCCGTAATGCGACCCTGCTCGTAGACCAAGTCCGGGTTGAACGTGGCGGCGGCGTTGATCTGCTGGCCGAAGTAGACGGTGTCCATCATCATCGCATTGCCGTGGGCGGCATCTGTGCCGTAGATCATGGGGTGGCCGCCGTTCTCCTCCATGGCGATCTCCTGGATACGCTTTACGAAGGCACGCATCTCGGCAGTCGTCCAGCCCCACTTGCCATCGATTTCGCCCAGGATCGACATGGGAGGGCTCAGGTACGAGCCGACATGGTACTTGGCGAAACCGCGCAGGACATCTTCATCCAGCTGGTACGTCGAGTTCAGCAGGCCGTACGCGGCGATCTCCGTCATCTGGCCCACGAGGTCGACGTTGGTGAGGTTGGCCATGATTTCGTCGACCTTGGCGTCCCATTCGTCGGCAGCAGCAAAGCCACCGTTGAAGACGGCGACGCTCAGCGCCGTGTAGCACACGGCGGAGAGCCACGAGTTGAGCATGTTCTTGGTCTTGTTCTTCTCCCGATATCCGATGTCCGAGGACCGAGGTGAATTGAAAAGTGAGCTCTACTTGCGGAAGCGAGGTGTGCCGCATCATGGGGCTTACAGGCCGCATGCCCCCACGGTACCTACCGACATGTCCTTGTCCTGGGATCAGGACCGGGTCACTTGATCAACATGGTGTGTACAAGAGGACAGACATCTTGAACTGCAACCACGCTGCGGTCGGTCGGTTGGCCCGGGACAAAGGATTCATCGATGCGCTGCAGCGCTTTGAAGCTGGCCTCAATTTTAGTACATGTATGGATCGGTTTGGAGTTGTCAAGTCGCACGAACAGAGTTTACGAAGACTCCCTAGGCAAACTGAGCCAAGAAATCTAACTGAGGGATGCATGCTGTGTACGCTGCTGTCGGTGACACCCGAAAGAGTATTCCTATTATAATTGGGTGTACGTGTAGCAACGTGAGCTTTGTGGCGCCAAGTCCACAGCGAAGCATCCGCGCCAAAATGCATGTACTGACAACGACGCAGTAATGCTGTCGGGTTGAAAGGGGGTCCATAATGACCCCTTCCCCCGCTATCCCCACTGGAATTATTCTCCTGCTTCAACGCAAGGTGCTCACTTGACACCAAGCAACACGCACGATTAGCGCGAAGTGGGATCGAGCTGTACACGTACTAGATGTCCGTCACGTACTACGTGTACAGCACTGTAGAACTCTTCTAAGACCTCTGTCGCGAAAGGGATCCGAATCGGATTCCGATCGGGTACCTGCGCCTCGTGTTTGTGCTGCGAGTTTTCGCTGCTCGACTGTGAGGAGGGACATGCTATTTACGGTATGAAGGGGCCTTTCTCTCGAGTCAGAGGATCGGATTGAGTGCATTTAACCGAAGTAAATAGGTAACGAACTATTGTGGTTTGCAGATATTTTGTCGCTCGGATTTAGGGCTTAGATCGATCTCTGAGATAAAATAATTCGAAGACATAAACATGCGACATGGTAGTAAATCGACCTCCAGGTGTAGGTAAGTCGCACCACCTATTCCTACTAAATATAACGGGCGCATCGTTGGTTCTCAGGACACCGAGGTAACGTCGCCGGCCACTGCTACTCCGATACGGCTCTATTGGACGTTTTTAACGGCTCGTTAGCTTCGTCTGTGAGTGCACTAGCGGCTCCTGTATCGCTGGGCTTTCCGCTTGTCTATCGCGCGAGCAGCTCCCCGCCATGTAAGACCACATGTTGATACTACGCTACCATTTTACTTTAGGAAAAGCGTTTCGTATAAACTGCTGTAGCTCCTCTAAATAAAATGTAGGGTGGGCTTTCACGTACTTTCGAACACGGGTTACCACGTCGTTCGGCCAACGCGACGAGCGATTAGTTCGACCTCCTTCATCAACCACACCATCGGTCAAAAACAACTTGTACCAACGTTGCAGTGTTCGCACGTTAGGCCCAAATATATCGCTAACATACTGCATACATATTCCATACACATGCATAAGAAAAACGGCTCGCCAACGGTAGTCGAGAGAGTACATGCTGCACTTGTGCAAGGTGAAGGTTTTCGGAAACTGCGGTGCTTCGACAGATAGCAGCGCGATCTGCCGACCACTCGTCAAGTGTCCAGATGTAAGTGTCCAATTGCATATTATATATATATAAAGCGCGGCATTATAATCCGTACACAGACATCGCGATTTAAATTAAATCGGCCCGAATTTCGTTTTTGGATCGGCAATTCGACCACAGATAGCGTAAATCGAGATCGATATCGAGGCTGGCGATTATAACTTGGAGGATTTAATGGCCATCTGTTTTTATATCGGGCGCCAGATATTATAACTCGGGCAAAACACTAGGTGAAAACGACAAACACATTGCAAAGCATAATAATAACATAACATAAATAGAGGATCGTTGAAACAGGAAAAAATAGGTAACGAACTCAAAACAATTATATATACTTTAAACGTGAACACCTGAGCTCACGTCAACGTACACTACGAATCTTCTGACCGACGAGCCATGCCCACCTTTACGAAGCTCTTACTCCGCCACGAGCGAGCCGAACGGGTACTCGCCCGTCGACAACGTGAACGTCGCACACAACGGGTTCGCAGCAGCAGTCTCGTTGTACACGTCGCAATCCGTCTCCGGCTTGATCGCAACCACGTAGTCCGCGTCCTCCGCCACCAGCTTCAAACCCTGGCCGATCTGAGGGTAGTACACGCTCCAGTCCGCCGCCGTCAGCTCGAACGTCACGGTCTGCGACGCACCCGCCTCCAGACTGATCTTCGAGAACTTCTTCAGCTGCTTCACCTCGGGAACCGAGATCGAGCGGTACGGCTGCGTCAGGAACAGCATCACGGTCTCCTTGCCGGCCACGCTGCCCGAGTTCGTCACGGTCACCGACACGTTGACGGAGTCGGAGCTGGACGTGACGTTCGTGGTGCTGATGCTCATGTCCGAATACGTGAAGGTGGTGTAGCTGAGACCGTGGCCGAACGCCCACTGGGGGATGCAGTAGTCGCCGTCCTCGCACTCCGTCGTCACACGCTGTCGGTACGGGATCATGACGTTGCCAGTGTACTTGGGGTAAGTGATCGGCATGCGGCCGCTGGGGTTCACGTCGCCGTAGATGATCTCAGCTACGGCCTTACCACCCAGCTCACACGCGAGCATGCCGTTCAGGACAGCATGAACGTTCTCCGGTAGGTCGTTCAGGATGCGCGGGCGGCCCTCGAACAGCACCACAATCACCTTGGTGCCAGTTGAAGCGAGTTGCTTGACGTACTCGATCTGGCCAAGCGGGAGGGTCAGGTCGTCAATGTCACCAGTCTTTTCCTCGTACACCTCCTCACCGATCACCGCAATCGTGTACTCGGCCTTGGCAGCGTATTCCTTGGCAGTGGCCAGGTCAGTATCCGTGTAGTTGCCCGTAATGTTCAGGCCGTTGAAGTAGGTGAACGAGTCGTTGCCAGCAATGGCCTCAATACCCTGCTTCACTGACACACCGTGTGAGAACATGTCATTGCCAGACACACCTTGCACCTGCAGAGTCCAGCCACCGCACTGGTAGCCGATGTTATCGGCACTGGGGCCCGTAAGGAACACCGACGCATCCTTTGCCAAGGGCAGCGTGCTGCCGTTGTTCTGCAGCAGCACAATGGACTCACGGGCTCCGTCCAACGCAGCAGCCACATCGTCGTCGTTGCCGACCATGCTGAGGTACTCCTCGCCAGGCATCGGGTTGTCGTACAGACCCAGTTTGAGCTTGGTCTTGATGATACGGCGCACCGACTCTTTCAAGCGATCCAGGATTTCTGGTTCCTCCTCGAGCAGAGCGTTGGTGCCGTTGGTGAACGACAAATCCGACGCAACCATACTCATATCAATCGCAGTGCGCTCAAGCGAGAACTTTGTGGCTTCATTCTCCGTTCGAGCCGTACGGTGGAAGTTCTGGAGAGCATTGATCTCACCGTAGTCCGTCACCATGAGACCCTCGAAGCCCAGGTCATTGCGAAGAAGCTCCTTCAGCAGCTTGGTGTTCTCGACGATAGGAACACCGTTCACGGAGATGTAGTTCTCCATACCGGTGAGGAGGCCAGCATCCACGGCAGCCTTGAACGACGGGAAGTACGTGTTCAAGAGATCGAAGTCACTCATGGTTACCCCGTCCTTGTCGTGGCCCGTGGGGTTCCAGGCATACGCGATCCAGTGCTTCATGCAAGCTGCCGATTCATTGTAGCTTTGAATCCCGCGGACAACAGCAGCACCCATGACCGATGCAAGGTACGGGTCCTCGCCGAAAGTCTCGTACACGCGTGGCCACAAGGGGTTGTGCATGATGTCAAGCACGGGGTCGAAGATCCAAGAGATGCCGGCAGCCAAGGTGTCACGAGCTGTAATGCGACCCTGCTCATACAACAGATCCGGGTTGAATGTGGCAGCGGCGTTGATCTGCTGGCCGAAGAAAACTGTATCCGTCACCAGGGCGTTTCCATGAGCAGAGTCCGTGCCGTAGATCATGGGATGGCCGCCGTTCTCCTCCATGGCGATCTTCTGGATGCCGCCAACGAATTCACGCATTTGCGCAGTGGTCCAGCCGTACGAGCCGTTGATCTCACCAAGAGCTGACATGGGAGGGCTCAGGTACGAGCCGACATGGTACTTGGCAAAACCGCGGACGGCCTCCTCGTCGAGCTGGTACGTCGAGTTAATCAGTCCGTAGCCGGCGATCTGCGTCATTTGGCCCACGATGTCGACGTTGGTGAAGTTGGCCATGATCTCGTCGACCTTGGCATCCCATTCGTCGGCAGCAGCAAGGCCGCTGTTGAATACTGCAAAGCTCAGCGCCGTGTAGCACACGGCGGACAGCCACGACTTGAGCATCTTGAAGTGTTTTGTTGCTTGTTCTTGTTCGGACGAAGGCGAATTGAAGAGTGAGGTGAGGATCGAGGAGGGTTGACCAGGCCCACGTCACTGAAGAGGATCGGTCTCGGTCTGTAACCGGGCCTAGGAGCGAGATATCAAAGGATCTTTTGCCTATCAAAGCCTCAACGAAGAAACAAATGATACTATCAGTGCATGGCCTATTTTGCTAGTAGCGCCCACCGATCCTGATTAAAAATGAAATGCTCGGAGCTGCAGTGTACACACTGCATGACATGTCGCCCTCCCAATGAGCCATAACAGCGCGGCTCGACCGAAGTTCTGCTTCGAGCGCGCAATAATCCACACGCACTTGCCATCTAACTTCGACATCAACGCCTGAGCCAGGCGGCTCAAGCCAACGATTCGAGCGACGCTGTTGTGAATCACAACTTGTGATCGCGCGCGGACAATCTCGGCTCGGGATCGATTACACCCGGCAGACTCTGAAGTTTACGCAAAATAACCAAGTCAAGAAACGGGTCGACACTCGACTTCAATCACGCCTACCTGTGCACCTTGCCATCTGCTGCGGCGGCCAAGGCCCGCGCATAGATACCTCAGTAGCGGCCGCCACGCACACCGTGCAGCAGTGCAGCAGCACGGAGGCGGCGCGCAGCGCTGAGAACTTAATATCGATGAGATAATTGATCCACGCCGCTAATTCGCAGTCGCTGGTGTTGTATCGCTAGCCTAGCGACGCGAGGTAACAACTGCAGACCGAGCAGTTCTTGCGGCAGCCAAAGCGCCGGGAGAGCGCAGTTGGCAGGCACTTGCCAACTTGGCGCGTGATCATCGACAATGCCGTTGCCACTGGAATTATTCTCCAGCTTCAAAGATCGGCACCGCATCCCGAGTTGAAGTCGAACTCTGCCTTTCCAAGCAGACCTGCATGCCGCTCGCCAGCATTGATGCGTGAGCGCGTGTGCCGGGCGTGACCATGCTTGCATGCCATGGGGGCGTGATGAACACACCCTTTGGCGTTCGTCTTGCGTGCTTCTCTCGGCCTCCTGGGCGCAGTTGGTGGCAGCAGCGGCAGTGCGCAGTTTTTCGTGTGGCTTCGAGGTATGCATGCACATGTACATGTACATGTACATAGGTACATATCTCTGTTTGAGTAGTTCTGCATAACTTCTGAAATGCAATAGTTTGCAGAGCGCTGAAGACTATCCTCGGAGTCGAGCCGCTTTCGATTGCTTTCGTGCTGCTACAGTAGATGCATCTACAGATGAAACGTAGTCCGGTGTATAAGTGGCTTCTCTTTCGTGTCTGAGTAGACATCATTGATGTTTCGCTAGTCAGCTATCGCGTGCGGCCAAGACTCTACTATTCGGCTTCTACAACAATCGGCGTCTGCCTCTACTCGCGTTGGGTCTTAGCAGAGCTTCAGTGTGGGCCTCCGCAGGGTTTGGATCAAGATCAGGAATGGTAATAGCACGACTCGTTTGCTGCAGACTCCATCCATGCTCGTGAAGCGCTGGACAAGCACTGAAGTGTCTGCCCAAACGAACCCGACCATGTATTATCTATTCCCTCGAGGACGAAAGAGAGGAGAAGCTTCTCACTTTCTCGCCACCACGCCTTGGTGGACGTTAAGTATTGGATAGAATTCCATGCAGCATTGGTATCTAACACGACAGCAACAAGGAGCTAACAGGGCCACCCGCCTGCCCACGCAGGCAGACACTCGGGGCAACCCTCGTGCTTTATTACTGGTCTATACCATTCAAGTCGCTACTTCTGATCCCCTGGCAGGTCCAGCTTGGTCGAGACGAAGCCCATGAGCGCCACCGACGTCGAGAACATGACCGCTCGCGGCGCCACCAACGGCCCCGCGATGCGCATGAAGTCGCGGAAGCCCCACGCCGTCACGTTCTTGGGCACCTCGTAGGTCAGTAGATGCGCCAGGTAGCGATTGAGAACCCGCCCTTGCACCGAGTACGCGGCCACAGCGGTGATGCCGCCGGCCGTGAGGCTGCTGGCACTCTTGGGCGGCGCCTCGCTGACCGATGCGGGCAACGCCAGCGCCGTGCCGGCCTGGTACATGCCGTAGCCTGTGGCTGCGCCCGCGCCCACAGTGCCGACAATGAATAAGGGGAGCACCATGTTGCCTGTCGCTGGGGTTCTTGTCGCCTTGGCCGCTGCTTGGATTGTGGGGCCATGAACGCACGGGCCCCACCCACAGCTGTGCTGCGATAGGTCCAAATGATGGGTGTTGGCGGTGTGATGGCGAGCAAGCCAGCAGCATGGGGCTTTACGACGCTAAGGCGGAAGGCAGCAAGGAGCTCTTGGGCGTGGAGCTACATGAGAGTCGCCATGCAGCCATTGTTCCGGTGCACGCCAAGTGTTGAAGGGCTCAAGTGGAAGTGTAGGTTGAACGTCTGCGCGTCCATGTGCTTCGTACCTAGCGCGGCGCTTTGGATGGGGAGGACGGGTGTCATGGATAAATTATAGTGAGAAGAAGTGACGCTCCTCCCCGGTTTGGTTGGCCATCGACAGTCGCGCGGAGACGGCGGCAAGAGGCGCGTTGCTTGTCATTCCGCAAAGCGAGCTTGCCTCAAGTAGTTGACCGTAGCTGCATTAGATGGGAGAGCATTGCCCTCGGAGGTTCCTATGATTACAGTAGCTAAAGACAAGTAAATTGCCAAGTCTCCGGACGATGCAGACGACACTTGCTATTATTCGCTAGACAGTATATGACGGAACTCTCACTCAAAAATACTAGTAGTAGTAGTAGTTTTGCCTTGAGTACAGCACAGCAGCATGTAGCAATGCGTTAGGTATGCACTGCGCCGCGTGGAACAACGCGCGCAGGTCTGAGACAACGGAAAGTCTGGGCCGCGTTCCTCTTGCGCGCCCACAAGAACATTCACGGCGACATGGTTTGGGTGGTAGTATTTTGTACCCAAATGTTGGTAGTATTTTTGACAAAATTACAATACTACTATATTGGCTAGTAGTATCCGTTCACTACTACTTTACTTCGCATTATCCGCCCGATTCATACTGTACGATCGTCGACTGCACGCGAGCTTACCGCCACTTCAGTGCTTCAGCATGCCTTGTCGACGAAGCCATCCCCACCCACATGTTGGTGCTGCGTCCTTGGAATACAAACGTTTCTGTCGCCCCCGCCTCTGTAGCATTTTTCCGTATTAACACAACAGTGTTTCCTCCAAGATTTAATACACAACTACAGCGTAGTACTACCGCCAGTACTACGCCTGCCCCGGCGCATCCAGCCATTATTCCCGTATCCGTCGCCGAGCCCCCTGGACCATGGCGGACTCCGCTGCCCCCGCGCCCACGCCCGCCGCCGACGCCGGCGCGCCCCCCGCCCCGGCCAAGATGAGCAAGAACGCGCTGAAGAAGGCCCTGCGCGCCGAGAAGAGCGGCGGCGCCAAGCCCAAGAAGGAGAAGGACCCGAACCGCTGGGCGCCCAAGAGCGACAAGAAGAAGAAGAAGGAGGCTTCGGCCGCTTCGGCCGCTTCGGCCGCGCCCGCCTTCGTGAACCGCACGCCCAAGGGCGAGAAGAAGGCCATGGCCGAGCCCATGCTGGCCGCCTACAGCCCCGAGGCCGTGGAGGCGGCGTGGCAGGACTGGTGGGAGGCCTCGGGCTTCTTCTCGTGCAGCGACGCCGCCATCCGCGCGGCCGCGGCCCACGAGCGCTTCGTGATGGTCATCCCGCCGCCCAACGTGACGGGCTCGCTGCACCTGGGCCACGCGCTGACCGTGGCCATCCAGGACGCGCTCACGCGCTGGCACCGCATGCTGGGCCACGCCACGCTGTGGGTGCCCGGCACGGACCACGCGGGCATCGCCACGCAGTCGGTGGTGGAGAAGCGGCTGCTGAAGGAGGAGGCCAAGAGCCGCCACGACCTCGGGCGCGACCAGTTCCTGGAGCGCGTGTGGGACTGGAAGAACCAGTACGAGAGCCGCATCCACCACCAGTTCCGCAGCGTCGGCTGCTCCGTGGACTGGAGCCGCAAGTACTTCTCCATGGACGACAACTGCAGCCGCGCCGTGCGCCACGCCTTCTGCCAGCTCTGGGAGGAGGGGCTCATCTACCGCGCCACGCGCATGATCAACTGGAGCTGCAAGCTCAAGACGGCGCTGTCCGAGATCGAGGTGGACTACATCGACATCGACAAGCGCACCAAGCTGGCCGTGCCCGGCCACAACCCGGACAGGAAGTACGAGTTCGGCGTGCTCACGTCCTTCGGCTACGTCGTGGAGGGCTCGGACGAGCAGATCATCGTGGCCACCACCCGTCTCGAGACCATGCTGGGCGACTCGGGCGTGGCCGTCCACCCGGAGGACCCGCGCTACAAGCACCTGCACGGCAAGTTCGTGACCCACCCGTTCAACGGCCGCCGCATCCCCATCGTGCTGGACCCCGTGCTGGTCGACATGAGCTTCGGCACGGGCGCCGTCAAGATCACGCCCGCCCACGACCCCAACGACTACGAGTGCGGCAAGCGCAACAACCTCGAGTTCATCAACGTGCTCACGGACGACGGCGCCATCAACGAGAACGGCGGCGAGTTCGCCGGCATGATGCGCTACGACGCGCGTATCGCCGTGGAGAAGGCGCTCGAGGCTAAGGGACTGTACCACGGCAAGGAGGACAACAAGATGCGCCTGGGTATCTGCTCGCGCTCGGGTGACGTGATCGAGCCGCTCGTCAAGCCGCAGTGGTTCGTCAACTGCGACCAGATGGCCAAGGACGCCATGGCTGCCGTCACGAACAAGGAGCTCACGATCCTGCCCGAGACCCACGAGAAGACGTGGTTCCGCTGGCTGGAGAACATCCGTGACTGGTGCATCTCGCGTCAGCTGTGGTGGGGCCACCGTATCCCCGCCTACTTCGCCCGCGTCAAGGGCGAGGCTTTCATCGACAAGAACGCGGAGGACGCTGGCGACCGTTGGTTCGCCGGTATCTCGGAGGAGGATGCCCGCAAGAAGGCCGCCGCCAAGCTTGGCGTTGCTGAGGACCAGATTGAGCTCGAGCAGGACGAGGATGTGCTGGACACGTGGGTGAGCGCCGGTCTGTTCCCGTTCGCTGTGTTCGGCTGGCCCAACAAGACGGACGACTTCGAGAACTTCTACCCGACGGACCTGCTCGAGACAGGTTACGATATTCTGTTCTTCTGGGTGGCGCGTATGGTGTTCATGGGCCAGAAGCTCACGGGCAAGCTGCCGTTCAAGACGATCTACCTGCACTCGATGGTGCGCGACAAGTACGGCCGTAAGATGTCGAAGAGTCTGGGTAACGTGGTGGACCCGCTGGAGATCATTGCGGGCTGCACTCTCGACGACCTGTTCAAGAAGCTCGAGAACGGCAACCTGCCGGCGAAGGAGGTGGAGAAGGCCAAGAAGGGCCAGAAGCTAGACTTCCCGCAGGGTATCCCGGAGTGCGGTGCCGATGCGCTTCGCTTTGGTCTGCTGGCCTACACGCAGCAGGGCCGTGATATTAACCTGGACATCGGCCGCCTGGTGGGCTACCGCAACTTCTGCAACAAGCTGTGGAACGCTGTGCGCTTCGCCATGTCCAACCTCGAGGGTGGCTTCTCTGCTGCTGAGAACGTGGCCGAGACCGTGCTCGCCAACGCGGTGGTGAGCTCGCGCGACCGCTACATCCTGAGCCGTCTGAACTACGCCATTAAGGTGTGCAATGACTCGTTCGCTGCCTACGAGTTCGGCGAGCTGACCAACGCACTGTACAACTTCTGGCTGTACGACCTGTGCGATGTGTACCTTGAGCTGACGAAGCCTGTTATGAGCGGCGAGGACGCCGAGGCCAAGCTCACGGCTCAGCAGACGCTGTACGTGTGCCTGGAGTTCGGTCTGCGTCTGCTGCACCCCAGCATGCCGTTCGTGACTGAGGAGCTGTGGCAGCGTCTGCCTGGCAAGCGCTCGACGGCCAGTATTACGATCGCGCCGTACCCGCTCCCTATGGAGGGCTGGACGAACCCGGATGTCGAGGCCAACATGGAACTGGTGAAGGAGGTCATCCACGCTGCTCGCTCCGTGCGTGCCGAGTACGGGCTTGCAAACAACGTGCGCCCGCAGTTCTTCATCAAGTGCAGTGACGTCGACGTGAAGACTGTGATGGAGGCGCAGCTGGACGACTTCAGCACGCTTGCCAAGGCTGGTGACTCCAAGTGCATCGTGGACGAGGAGGCGCCGCAGGGCTGCGCTATGCACAGTGTCAACGACAAGGTGCAGATCTTCGTGCTGCTTGCCGGCCTGGTGGACTTCGCCAACGAGATTGCCAAGCTGGAGAAGAAGCTGACGAAGATTACGCCGTCGCTCGCTAGTCTGGAGAAGAAGATGGGCCGCGAGGACTACGAGACCAAGGTCCCGGAGAACGTTCGCGAGGCCGATGCCGCTAAGAAGATCGCCCTGGAGACCGAGGAGGCTGGCATTCACCGCGCCATCGCGGAGTTCAAGCGTCTCCTGTAAGTCAATCGCGTCACGTATTGGCTGTTCGATGCGTCCAAGGTAGCTTTGAAACGGAATAGCGAATATACTTTGCATTAACATCTTCACGTGTGCGTGTGCATTGTTTGAGCTACTACTTCTTCTTCGTTGGCATCTAATATCGCGCCAGGTAGCCCGGCAGAAGCCTGCACCTCTGAGCTATCGTCAGGAGACTCTGTCGGTAGATCTGCACCGCGCATCTCTTCCTTTGCTTCAGTGTCGTTTACTACCTGGCTCCGCTCGCTCGGCTTGTTTTTCTTGATTTGCACTACCTCATCGATGTCTCCAACAGGCTCATCAGGACCAAGCTCTTCACCCAAATACGACTGGAAGTTCCCGAGCCTTGAGAACATGTCGTTGAGCCTCGAGGAGAATATACTGATCTGTCGATCAAGCTTCTCTTCGTACTCTTCAGCAGATGCCAGCAGTCTGCCCCCACCAAACAACATTAAGGTGATGATCCACACGCAGTTAAGCCATCAGCGATCTTACCTCGAAGACTCGGCATTCGAGAGCTCGTTGTCAACCACTGCGACAGCCTCATCTCCAGGCACAGACTCGAGCTGCAAGTGGTCCTGTTTCTCGAGTCCCCACGCCTTCTTCAGATCTGACAGCTTTTCGGCTTCATCCGATACAGCGAGTATGTCTCGAGTTGCATGTTTGAGCTTCGTGATTCCTCTCGTCGCTGCAGCTCGAAGTTTCTGCAGACACATGGAAGTAACACCCAAAACCGTAAGTGGAAGTCATAGCAAGCTAGTGAGGCAAGTGTGGTGTACCTTGGCAAAAGATGTCTCCTCGACTCTCATGCCGTGGGCTTCGAGCTGGTGCTTAGCCAGCTCAAGCATGGCCAATCCGTCGATTGCTGCCGCTTTTGCTCTCATTCGAGACGAGTCGAAGCGCTCACGCAAAATCGCCACCACAATGTTCTACAGCGCACAGGTCCAACAGTTAAGGTCTGTTGTTGTACTCAGCATCGAAAAATAAGGAGTCATACGAGAACAACGAACGATGTCGAGAATTGAAACATCAACCCAAACAGTTGTTTGTCTACCCGGCCTGCCATATCAATCGGATGCCACCGTGAAGCAAGAGTTCTAGCCATCGTAGCGCTTCAGACCCGGCATCAAGACAAGTCAGTTCCAGTAGGCACACCTTCAACAAAAATATTCATATGGCAACGTACATGCCAGCAGAATAACTCCGGAAGCTTGAACGCGCAGATGGGAAAAGAAGTACTCCAGCGTGTGCGAACCCCAACACGTACACTAGCAACAGCATAGCGTAGCTTTGTAGTAATGCTTGAGCACGTTCCAGTTTGTCGACGGCGCTTTCAAGCGGCTTGACAGTCTTGGCAAGTCGTAAAACTCGCAGCCACATGAGAACCGAGCAAATTGCCGTAAGATATCGCTCTGTCCTCAGGTAATGCACATTTGCTCCGAGATCAACGTAGCTACTATTGGATGTCTCGGCGAGAGTCAGCAGCATCGGAAACGCAGCTTGAGCTATCGATTGTAGACGGAGGACGAGAACTGCCACCCACAGCGCCACAATCGAGAAGTCAGCGACGTGACTCGGGATCAAGAAGTAGAACAGGCGATACTGTAGTAGCTTGTCGAGTTGTTTGTGGGCGAACCACACGACGCCCACCAGAATCCCCAGCTCGGTGAGAAAGCGTGGCTGAATCACGAACAACCCAGGGTACTGACTCATGTGCAGTGGTGTGACTTCTGCCGACGCTACAACCTCGCCGCCGCCACCTTCAGCAGACCCTGCAGTTGCCACACCAAACTCGAACAGCAGCTGCACCACACAGTGCAAATCAAGCGCAGCGTTGTAGAGATTGAATCGTACAAATAGAGCTCTGCTGGACTCGTCTAGCCACCGACCGCGTCGCAATTTGGCAAGTTCGCAACGAGAATCACAGTCGTCCGATGAATCGGAAGTCACGTTTGCCCCCAGTCGCGGCAGGAATCGTCGATAGCCACTTCCCGGATACGCAGCAAGGCTGCCGCGGAAAACTTCATAGTCACTGTGCGTAGGAGCAGCACTCCAAGTGTCCTCAAAGTACGGCAATCGTGAGACTGGGGTCTTGAGCTCCGCACTGTCAGAAAAATGAGGGTAACACCACCTCGGATCGTCTTCGTGGTGCTCTGGGAGAGCGAAATTACACGAAGCTGTTGGTCCAACTCGAAGTAAGCGCAATTCCACTCCACCGAGTAGCATATTGGTGCGATCTACTATCCCAAGCTGCGAGTCTACGTCGTTTGCGAAGCTGTCACCATTGTACCATGTGTCCTGGAAAAGCGCAGACTGCACAGGGCCCTGCAGGAAGCTCCAGACGTCTCCGATCGAATGCACATCGTGTAGCATTGTCATTGCGGTGTCGGGTGAGTCTCCAGCATTCCAGGGCGTGTCGACCACAGCGCGCCGTACAGCGAATACTAGATCGCTCGAGGGCTGTCCATAGAGTGAGAAGGCCGAGTTGAGCATGAAGCAGAAGAGTAGCAGCGCATACAGTGCAATGTCAGTGCGGCTTGCTCGCTCTCGTCGAGCCAATTCGCGGGGATCAAACAGTGCGCACTTCTGGAAACTGTGCAGTGTGCTCTTGATGGCAAGACGTGTGTGACGGTGAGCTGTACCTGAATAGGCGAACAGCGCCACATAGGCGAGATCCAGCACCTTGCATTCGTTGATGGTACGATACGCCTCAGGAAGTGCAGCGAGTCGTGACAGCAACTGGAAGCCTTCGACAGTCACTTCCTCAGTGTCAAGGTGAGACGCCACTGCTTCCACAAGCCGAGGAATGCCCGTGAAGTTGAAGATGCTGTGGATCAATCGAATGTCAAGCGCTACAATGGCAACACAAGAAGAGTTAGACATCAGGTTGACGCCTGAAAAACTCAAAACCTTACGAACTTTTCGCGTGAAGGCCATTTAGAGTTCCAACCGCGTGCCAAACTAACTCCGTGTCCTTGACGTAACGCTTCATGGCTATCATCGTGAGTGCGATGCCATTGCCGTCAACAAAAGTCGCCGTGATGGGAGCTAGAAAGCAATAGCCGTGTGAGACTTGAAGAAGAATTATATACTGCACGAACCCACATACCGTTCGTCACGAGAAAGCCGAGAGGAATGAGCACAGCTCTGCAAATTGAGAGACTGTGGTCGTATCGCTTCAGTAGTCCAAGTAGCTCCAGCACGAGATCTGGAGATGACACGGACTCTTTGACAAGATCTAAAGACAATCACGTCGGTTTAGTTGCCTCTGTATGCAGCTAGCTGCATTCCCCCCTATTGATATTCGTACCATTCATCACGAGGCTACCGAGAGCGCGGCAAGCTGAAGCGATGACGTCGTGCTTGTTGTCATGGAAGCGTACGCACTTCATCAATATCTCTTTCGCATCACTAGCAGCCAGGAACTCGAGCGCGCCTTCCACTACCGACCGATCCATCCAGCGAAGCAACCATGAGTAAGATAAAGCCTAGAAACGCAGCGAAATAGCTACGAGCTACGACGTACCATGCAGCTTGGAGTAGATGTCGATGCAGTCGAGCACCGGAACCAGCACGTGCTCGTTGTGCACGAACTTGTGCAACGCGAACACCGCGAGCTGCATGCCGTTGGCCCCAAAGAAGTCGTAGCCCGGGTTGTACCCGAAGGCCTGGCCGCCGCACGCGAAGTAGAAGTTGCCCACATTCGTCAGCGTCTTGAAGCCCGAGAGCACGGCCCACGCGTAGTTGATCTCTCGGCTGATGGACTCGCAGATACTGGGCACGCCGCGGGACTTGAGCAGCGTCAGCAGCTCCGTCTCAGCTGTACACGAAGCAACAAATCACGACGGACAAGTGAGCCATGACAGACCACGACAGGACGCGACACCACGGCGCAGACGAACCTTCCGTCAGCTCGACGACCTTGTCTCCTCCGTCGCCGTCGACGTCGTTGAGCGGGTGATAGGCCCTCGCCATCGTGCGCGCGACGATCTCTCTGCTCGACAAAGGCCGACCAAAGGGGCGTCAAGCTCTGCTCGGCGTCGCGACTGAAGCGAGGACGATCGGCGATGGAATAATACTGCTCATACTATTACATTATTAATCGCGACTCGCTCGGCATGTGCCCTCGCTCGGGCCGCATGAGCTGGAAAACTGTGTCGTCTCCTTCCTTCTCTCCTTCGTCTCGGAGGCCTCGAGGTGGGAGCTCCCTGCCCCGCCTGTCGGGCGGCGGGTTATTGGTCTGCGGGGGCTCCTTCCTTGTTGACTGCACTCGTCAATCGCACGCATCGTCATGCAACACCAATGTATTGGTACATGGGGCTCCAGCTCTCGTCCGCGGCGCCCCCGGGGCGGTGTGTGTGTCTGTGTCTGTGTGTGTCTGTGTCGGCAGGCTTGGTCGGTCCCACGTAGCAGCCACGCAGTCTATAGCCACACGTTCTGCGCGGGCTCCTCGTCGTCGTACAGCCGCGAGGCCATGCTCACGCTCTTGGACGCGCCGAAGTTGTGCGCCGACGCCGGCTGCGGCGTGAGGCTCATGGACGTGCCCCGCGTGATGATGGGGCCCGATCCGGGCGGGCGCGAGCTCATGCGGCGCAGGTTGCTGCGCGTGCTGTCTGCGAAGTTGATGGTCGTGTGGCGCGCGCTGAGCTGGCGCAGCTTGGCCTTCTCCTGGTCCAGCTGGCTGAGCTTCATGAGCACGTCTCGCCGCTGGGCCAGCAGCTGCGCCAGGTCGATGTCGCTCTCGCGCCCGCCCTCGGACAGCATCGACATGGAGCTGCGCGGGATGGGGATGGCGCTGGGGTTGTCCAGCGCGCTGGCCGCCGTCTTGGCGATGGTGGGGCGCGCGATGCGCTTGTACTCCTTCATGGCCACGACCTCCCCGTCGTCGCGCACGTCGTGCTGCTTCATGCAGTTGATGCAGAAGCCCAGCTTGAACGGGTTGGGCTGGAAGTCCGTGCACAGGTTCTCCTCGTCCGGGTCGTCCACGGGCTCGCCCCAGCGCGCGTGGATCACGGACGGGGAGTTGATGGGGCTGCCCAGGATGCAGTCGGCGTCGAACGGCTGCAGCTCGATCGGGTCCCCCGCCAGGTACCCCGGGTCCTCGTACGAGTGGTACACGGGCGCCGCCTCCTCCTCTTGCGGCCGCCGCCCGGTCTCCGTGCGGCTGCGGTGCACGCGCGAGCGGCTCAGCGGGTTGGCGTCGTCCAGGGACGGCGCGCGCGGCGGCCGCGGCGCGTGGAAGCGCTCCGACAGCGACTGGCGTCTGCGTTTAGAGGAGAGAGTTAGAGAGAGGAGAAAGGTTAGAGCGTGTTAAACAGGGAGGAGGGTTGGTGAGGCACGCACTTCTTGCGACGGCGACGCGCCGCCTTGTCCGCCGCCTTATTGGCCGGGGGGGACGGCGCCTCCAGCAGCGTGTCCAGGTCCACGCTCTCCACGTTGGGAGCGGACCAGCGGCCGCGCTCGTCGCGGGTGTTGCGCGTGTTGCGTCTGCGGGGAGGGAGAGAGGGGGTTAGTTGTTGCCGGTTAGGTGATGCTAAAGCGACAGGGGAGAAGAACGCACCTCTGCAAGACGACGCCGTGGTCGCTCAACACGACCTGAGACTGCGAGAGGGGAGGGAAGGGAAAGGGGGGAGATTAGCACTAGCCTAAATGAACGGAGACTGCTGCTCACACGAACCTCGCTGTTCCGCGTGCACGAGTTGCCCATGCTGCGCGGTGTGTCTGCTGCTGCTGCTGCCTCTCGACTCGCGCGCGAGCCGTGTACTGCGGCGCCGGCGAACGAGGGATAGAGCACCTAAACGCGCCGTCGGTCTGAATAATGGGAATGGCCTCCCGCAAATTTCGCGTGAGCCACGCCGCCCTTTACTCACTTGACTCCAGTATGCCAATAATCGGGCCGTACAATCCTGGCCTGTCCACGCCCCCGCCGAAAGAGGCAGTCCGAGCATCTCGAGAATCCGTCTGGGTTAGAAATACCTCGCGCGCCATGAGAAGGTGCACTGGGCCTCAAACTGCGGAGACCGCCAACAAGGACTCGAAATAGGGCACACAATTGCATTGTTCAGCCCACCATCGCCGGCGACAAGGCCTATTGCTGACTAAAAGACCGATTGAACCATGGGAAAGCCCGCGCGTAAACCACTGACAGCCTTGCTTGTTGAGCGCCCGTGCAGCAAACGCAAAAAAACAAGACGGGCTTGTTGCGGTGAGGCAGCACGAACGACTTACGCTGGCAGCGTTTTTTGCGTGGACGTTGCCTTGTTGGCGCTACGGTGCTGCGTCGCTATCGCCGGATATTTTTGGGGAGTAGTGACGAACTCCAGGTACGGCTATTATTGCTAGGTACGGCTATTATTGCCGGCTTCGAGTGCTTTCTTTCGGGCTCTATCGTATCAATATTGGTCGACAGCAACAGCGACTGTCGCGCAGTAGTGGATACATGTTTATTTAACGAAGGACAAGTATTAATACCTTTGCAGTTTTCGGAGGTGAGCTTCCACTGGAGAGGCTTTGGATCCGTA
Source organism: Phytophthora cinnamomi (assembly GCF_018691715.1). Lineage (NCBI taxonomy): Eukaryota > Oomycota > Peronosporomycetes > Peronosporales > Peronosporaceae > Phytophthora > Phytophthora cinnamomi. The sequence goes on from NW_027151016.1 coordinate 264,916, forward strand.
CTTTTGAGCTTTGGCTGCCAGCAGTTTCCAAGCAGCGTTGCACATGGTCTAGTTGCAGTTAGTGCTCAAGCTTTGCAAAGTATCGCAGTAAACTGAACCGGCAAGCTTCGATTGGCACACAGCATTCCTCCTTTGACGTCCGCGGTTAAATGAGCAACGCTGCTCGGCCGACGTTATGTGGACTTGGTAAGGCGCGGCAGTTCTCGCCGGCCCGTCTTCGCGAGCGTGGTAAAGCCCTCGCGCCTCCAACACGCCAAGAGACCCCTCAAGAGCAGCCACACATGTAAGCGATACAATCATGCTGAACATACCGCAGTTACTCACGCCGTTTCGCAGCGATACACCAGTGTGCACCGCACCCCCATCGAAACGCGCAGATCCCCGCCCCGCTGACGGACGGAGTCTATCCAGGACGGGCTGTCACAGTAGAGTCCGAGCGCTATGCACGACGCTCGCAACGCACACACTGGCGTAAAAAGCCCTCAGAGAGGCCGGTCGCGCCTCTTTGAAGTCAAGGGACCATCCAACGTTGCAGCGGCTCTGCACGCAGGAGGCCGATTTATGAGAATGGTACACGGTACCAATTTACCGCAGCTCCAATGAGAATTCTATACAGTCGCATTTCTAACCGGATTTCTATTTCTAACCTCAATTCTCGTTTTGTGAACTTTACAGTAATTGTTGTCCAAAAACGGAATCCGTCTATACTGAAATCAAGTCAAAATCAGTTTTGTCCTAAGCATCGAGCGCCACGCACAGCCAGGGCGAATCTGCGACTTGTGCGGCGGCGTCCTGCGTCGTCTCGGTGGTGCAACCCGGCGACTGCTCCGACGACTCTGACGACGCCGACGATGCTGGGAAGTGCCAGACGTCGCCCACGCGCTGCGGGCGCGCCGAGTAGGGCCGCGGCTCGTCCACCGTGACGCGGGACCCGTGCACCTGGTAGTGCACTTGGTGGCGCTCCTTCCAGCGGCCGAAGGCGCGGTTGTGGATCATTTGGAAGTGGTGGTCCCGCATCTCGTCGTTGGACACCATGAGCGTGCGGCCGCCGAGCTTCACGGCAGCGTAGAGCCAGTACCAGTCGTCGTTGTTGCCGGGCTGGCAGTTAAACATCTTGCCGCTGGCGCGCCACTGCACAATCTGCGCGCGGTGCTCGGCCGGCACCTGCTCGTCCCAGGTGCGGCGCTCGTGCAGCACCACCAGCACCTTCTTGCCCTGCGCCTCGTAGTGCCGCACCATGAGCTCGATCTGCCGGTAGTTGAAGCCGCCGCTGCATCGCATCCACAGATAGACAGATACGGTGCACCCATCGAGTTAGTTTAATCGGGCAGCAGCTAGTCAGCGCCGCGCAAAGCCCAAGCTCGGCTGTTACAAACACACTGGAGACTTTACGCACCCCTCGAAGTTCTGGTTGCAGTAACCCACGTTGGCGGCATCGATGACCACATCGAAGGGGCCGTGCTGCTCCAGCCACTGCTTGAACTCGTCCCATTGCGCCATGCGCTTCTCGTCCGTGCGCACGAGCTTCTCGATCTAGAGGATGTGGCAAGACAGAATCATCAAACGGTCAGATATCAGCGCGCAATTTCGGTGACTGCGGCCGTAAACGGAGCACATGGCTCCGCTCCCCGGCATTGCCACCACGCACCTTGGCGAGCAGCTCGGCTGTCAGCTCGGGCGACAGCTCCAGCGACTGCAGCTGGTCGCCCGTGATGGAGCACACGCCGTCCTTGCTCACGGTGCCCTCGGAGATCTTCCACTTGCGGCCGTCCACCCGTGCCGCCTCACTGCAACAAAATCCGACCCAGTATCGTTAAACCACTGGCGCTGGCACCCCCAAGCAGCCAAACGTCCGCACCTGCTGAACCACTCCTTGAGCACGTCCCACGTGGACAAGCTGGGCTGCCAAATGTCGTCGATGAACTTGTCCAGGAAGGCGTAGAAGCGCTGGGCATCCGCGGCTTTGACGCACGCACGCAGCAGCGCCACGTAGTCGGCCTCCGTCGGCTCCAGCTCGTGCTCCAGGAACTTGCCGTGCACCCAGACGCACTTGTCCAGGTGGCCGGCGTCGCTGTGCGCCTGCAGCAGCGGGCCGAACGTGCGCAGTTTGGGCTCCACCTTGGCCTCTTCCATCTCGGCGATGAGCGTCTCGCAGGCCTCAAAGTCCTGCGCCTTGCTGCAGATCTTGACCATGGCGCTGTAAATGGGCTCGGTGACCTGCGTCTGCTGCTTCTTGCCCTTCTGCTGCTGCTGCGCGGCCCTGGCGCAGGCAGCCTTCATGTCCTGGTACGCTGAGTATGCCCCGGGCTTGAAGGCCGCCAGGTCCTCCGCCCGGCTGCACACGTTGATGACCACGTTGTAGATGTACGGGGCCACGCTCACGCCCTCGCTCTTCATCTGCTCGTACACCTGGAGAGCGCGCGCGGCATCGTTCTGCTGGGCGCAGTTCTGCACCTGGATGCGGTACTGGTACTCAATTTTCTCCGCAGGTGACTGGCAATGGGACGGCAAAAAGTGGGTCAGTGCATCTCACTCGGTTAGAGAAAATGGGTCACTTAGTTGCCTCCGCGCACCTGCTTGCGCTCTCGCCGGCGCTCGGTTTTCGTCAATTTGCGAACTGCAGGTAAAAATACGTCAGGTGGGAGAAGACGTAAAGGTGATGGAGGTGGCAATGGGTCGTACCTGGCTCGGCGCCCTCCGCCGCCGACGCGGCCTCCGCGGGGCGCTTGCTTCCGGCGAGGCTGGCCATTCCTTTCGCGACCGAAGTGTAGCTGAAATGCCACGGTTGGCGATGAGGCGAAACATTTGCGTTACCATCAGTTGATGATTTGGTCCGAGTATGGTGACCACCGAAACCTCTCTGAAGTGATGCTGAACAAGACTATTGCGGAAGAAGGACCAATGGAAAGCGAGGAATGATAAAGTGCAATCGGTTGAAGCAAGAGACTCTCTGAGCGAAGCAAGTCGAAGTCACTTTCAGGGCGGTAAATAAAAGTGTCCCGGAGGTTTGAGACGTACGAATTCGGTCGAGGATAGTATTGCACAAGTCTGAGGAGCAGATGGTCTCGACTTGGTCGGTGGCACCAACTCGGTGCACTTGTTCACGAGCGCATCGGCGTCGCAGTGTCGCATCCAAATGACCAGCATAGTTGTCTGAAGGCTCAGCTTTCGTGGAATCGCGGCTGCGAAGCGGGACGCGCCAAAGCCTCGATGGCCATGGCATGGCACATCTGGCACCGAGGAGCGAGCCGTGTGATAACGGCCTCTACACTGGAACAGGGCGGTTTCAATGCACCGGCACTCGCCGCAGAAATCCTGGGCCGGGCGTGCAGGCGTTGCCTCGCCGGTATCGGTCCCGTCATGTGGCATCAGCCCCACGGGATGGTGACTCGCTTGGCTACTGCTCAATACGGTGTCTTGCCGTGGCGAGGACGAGTGGCCTGCACAACGTGCCACCACGCTTGCCACCGACGATTATACACAGATCAGCCGTAGGTGTCAAACGCCGCATCTCGATGAAAAAGCTTGAGGCCAAACGAACGTTCCATCGGCCATGCACTGCGCCGAACCACGGTAGCTTACCGCCAGCGAGACGACAGCAGCAATGGCGCGAATATGGCACTGCGGGGCTACAGCTCGCAGGAGGCGTCATCGTCCATGCTGCATATAGGTCGGAGAAGTGCCACGTTGCACAACCTTCACTTGAAGACTGAAACATGCAAAATCGATACAGCGTTTGTTACCTTCCGACACCTTCAACTGATCCCAAGCACCTGCGTAAAACTGCCAACACGGCGCAGCGTACAGCGCCAAGCTGAGCTCCTGGCTGGAAATTCGTTCGTGGCCGCAGAGATAGCCTCGTTCATACCTTGGCGAGAGACCGTTTTGCGGCCAGCGCCGGCAAAATTTACGGGCAATTGGTTTCACATCGCAGCAGCCCACATCTGCCACGGCGCGGGCAGCAGAGACCATCTGAAGCGCGAAACTGGCCAACGCCCAGTGAAAAAGTGTTGACGCTGTACTCTGCCCTGCCTAGCACAGCCGGCGCGCCCTGCCATTTCGCAACTTGCCAGCTCCTACCCAAGCAAGACCAGGCGGCAGGATGACCGGGCTCGACTGTCCGATGCAGACCAAGGCCCTGCACCTCTTCTGGTGAGTTGAAAACTCCACCCGGCAGCGAAAGTTTTTGGCATCGAAGCTAATATGACTCGTTCATGTCTGCAGGCACAAGGCAGAGCTTCGGTTGGTGGAGCAGCCGGCGCCCGAGGCGCCCGTGTTCGCCATGTCTCGCCCCTCACTGCTTGGTGGGCGCGAGGAGTTTCTGTTGCAGTACCCGGCGCGGCTTGAACCTCTCACAGAGCGAGAAATCGCCCGCCATCGGTTCACGGTTAGGCACGGCAAGAAGCGGCGGAGCTTCCAGGCGCCCGACGCCGCAACGTTCGAGACGTGGCTTTCAGCGCTGGAACAGGCTCTGGAGTCTAAGCCGGAGCCCGAGCACACTCCTACTCCAAGCAGTACCAGTAGCAATGCCACTACTGCGGTCAGTAGTCAGGGCAAAACGAGCAGCCCCAGGAGCACTGGCACATACGAGAGCAGTCGAGACGGAAGGATCACCGCTGGCAGCAATGTGAGCAGTCAACGAAGCAACATCAGCAGCCACGCCTCGACAGCCAGAGCCCCTCCGTTGAGGCTTACTCTGGAGCGACCGTGCTTCACTCGTGACCCCAGGAACCTCAAACTCATTTGGCTACACCGCCCCGCGTGGACAACTCCAAGTGCCGCCAACGCTAACGCTGACGTTGCCGAGAATGAGCTGGATGTGAACATCTCCGTAGAATCGGAGTTCGAGGAGTTAGCGGATGGTGCTACCGATGACATCGCGTTTGGAGAAGAAGCCGCCCAGGAGGTCTCCGATGAAGATGAAGATCAGGATGACCACAATGTGCTAAGTGTTGTCGCGCACGATGAGGATGTCGACGAATTTCTCGGTGATGACACAGTGGATGGCTTTACCAGTGACGACGCTGACACCAGCTCTGCGGGCGTGGTCAGCGAGCTTAATGACAGTGAGCGGGACAGTATTAACGTTGATGAGAGCTACCTAGCAACCAGCATCATCGCCACAAGCCCCGTCAACACTTCCAAGTTCGAGGAACTGACGGGAATGGCCCCTCAGAAAGATATGGCGATTGTCGTGGTCAGCAAGTCACAGCTTGTGAGAACTGGTGCCAGCAGCGAAGTTGAAGATACCAATTCGGAAGTGGTGGCAATGGTGGAAGCATTGGTTTCTGCAGTAGTAGACCAGTGCAATGTTGACGAGGCTGGCCTTATTGGTTCTGCGGTCAGTATCGACGATGATGTGAAGACCGAGATTGAAGCAGCCGCCGAGGCCGCGATTCCTGCAGTAACCAGGGACAGCTGTGACACCGACAAAAAAGTTGCTAGAGTCTCCGAAAGAATCACTACTACCAAGAGCGGGGCCGAAGATTTTAAGCTCGATGTGAGGGCAGCCCCCGAGTCACAGATGATCGCACTGAGTCGGGCACCAGAAGACCGCTCAGAGAATGCCCCAGCTGTTGAACTAGTAGCATCATCTGCGGCACCTCTCAGCTTCAAGAAACGAACTACTGTGAAAAGCTCAAAGCGCTCCTCTTCAAAGCACAAGTGGGTTCCGCTAGATCCTACCAATTCAAGTCTCATTTGGGTAAGAGGCTCTGCCGAGGCTGACGTGAAATCTGCTCCTCGAAGCAGTCAACGACGAACTGGTAGCAAGAAGTGGACCCCTGTTGATCCTAGCAACACCAGACTCGTTTGGATCCAGCGTGTTGAGGCAGCAGCTCGAGTGGGATCGCGGTACCAGGCGACGCCAAGCACTCGCAAATGGGTTCCACTTGAGCCGGATAACTCCAAGTACATTTGGACTCGACGTCAGGCATCCTCAGTTCACTCCAGTTGTAAATAGTTCGAATTGCCGTTTGCGTCGCCAAGGCAAACTGCACGAGCGTCAGAACTGATTGTCGTCAAGTAAGCTGTAAGAAATGCAAACCAAGTCAATTCATTTTTCTAACGCAATTCCCTGCACTTCGTAATTTGGTTTGGTTTTCATTTTAACGCTGGGTGGTTTCCCAGTTGCTCGGCTCGTACACCGGCACATCAGCCTTCGGCAGCGCCGGATTCCCCAGAATCATGTCCGCGGCCTTCTCAGCGATCATGATCACGGGCGCGTTCGTGTTGCCACTCACGATGTTCGGCATGATGGACGCGTCCACAATACGGAGACCTTCCAGTCCATGGACGCGAGTCTGCGGGTCCACGACGGAGTTGTCGTCCACGCCCATACGGGCCGTGCAAGACACGTGAAACTCCGCTCCAGAATACTTACGAAGCCACGCGTCAATTTCCTCATCGGACTGAACGCTATCGCGTGGAGAGATTCCACCGCCGCAGAACTCTTCGAATGCGCTCTGGGCAAAGATCTCACGGGTCAGCTTCACGCCCTCACGCAAAGCGATTCTTCTGTCTTCGTCCGCCATGTACTTTGGGTCGATGACAGGGTGGTCTCGAGGATTGGCACTACGCAGTTTGAGGGTACCGTTGTTGGATCCACGCAAAAGAGAAATGTGTCCGGTTATCGCGTGTCCGATGTCTTCGCGCATCTGGCAGCGCTCGTCAACTGCGCAAGGGCTGAATACGACTTGGAGATCAGGTTGTTCCTTGCCAGGGGCACTGCAATGTGACGAAGAGCAAACAATTATTAGCCCATGAAATCTTGTCGCATGAACACGAGAGGCAAAGACTTACGTTCGGATGAATCCACCAACTTCACAGTGCGGGGTCGCGCCAGGTCCAGTCTTCGATGTGAACCACTCGTAGCCAATTTTGAGCACATTGTGAGGATACCGCTTGGACGCGTTGTACAGAGTAATGGGCTGCTTGCAGGCAAACTGCATATGCGCCCCAATGTGGTCCTCCATGTTGTTGCCGACTGCTGGCAAGTGGTGAACAAGAGGCACACCAATTTCCTTCAAGTGATCTGCGTCACCCACTCCTGACAACAGCAGTAGCTGCGGCGTGTTGATGGCTCCACCCGAAAGAATCACCTCCTTCCCAGACAAAATCTTCGACACGGCTTTCGTCTTGTTGTCCTCAATCTCGATGCCAACCACCTTCTTGCCCTCGAAGATCAACTTGTTCACGAGAGTGTCCGTCACGACAGTCAAGTTCTGGCGTTCCATCACGGGGTGCAAGAAGGCAGTCGACGAGCTACACCGTTTGCCCTTGTAGATGGTCAAGTCGTGCCAGCCCACACCTTCCTGCTGGAACCCGTTCATGTCATTGGTGAACGGGTAACCCGCCTGCACTCCGGCATCCAAGAAGGCTTGAAACAACGGCTGGTCTTTTTGCGTGTCCCTCGACACATGAAGAGGGCCGTCACCTCCACGATAGTCGTCCCCACCGAGCTGGTGGTTCTGCGATTTCTTGAAATACGGCAAACAATCGGCATAACTCCACCCTTCCGCACCGTTCGCCTCCCAGTCATTGTAGTCCTTCGCATGACCTCGATTGTACACCATAGCGTTGATAGACGACGAGCCGCCGAGCACGCGACCGCGAGGGAACCCGATGCGTCGGTTGTTCAGGAACTCCTGCGGCTCCGTGAAGTAGTTCCAGTTGTACCGCTCGTCCGCCAGGTTGATGGGGACGGCCGCCGGCATCTCGATCAGGACCGAGTCCCAGCGGTTGCGGTCGCTGGGTCCCGCCTCCACCAGCAACACCTTGTTGCTCGGGTCGGCGCTCAGGCGGTTGGCGAGCACACAACCGGCGGACCCCGCACCGACGATGATGAAGTCGAACGCAGTTGATGTTGCGGAGGAGGCGAGTCCGCGCATTGAAGCGGTTGTTAGCGCATGCCCACTGCGTGCTGCTGCATGGTCGACGCACAACCCGTGGCGAAGCATCGTAACGAACCCGAGGAAACGAAGAATGACACGTCCCCCCAAGGATTCGGTGATACCGTGCCTTGTCGATTGGTACACAGCGGCCATACGCTGTTCGAGAACCGCCTGAGGATGCTCGAACAGAGAACACACAAGACGTTGCGTGGATCGTTGCCTCGCGAAGCCGTGATCAATCGCGGCATGCAGCGCTGTCCCGTACATACTTGTAGCGTTGCACGGCCAATGTCTACATGGCACGGCAGCGACGTCGCCTGGAATGGTTTGTGAAAAGGATCAATTACCTACGAGAAGTGTCTACATCATTCCGGTGGGCAGGAACAGTGGTCATAAAAACCTGATAAGCTTACTGTAAGGATTCATTTAGAATTCGAGCGCTCACTTCAATCTGCGCCTTACCGCTGGCTGGTTTCCCAGTTGCTCGGCTCGTACATCGGCACATCAGCCTTCGGCAGCGCCGGATTCCCCAGAATCATGTCCGCGGCCTTCTCAGCGATCATGATCACGGGCGCGTTCGTGTTGCCGCTCACGATGTTCGGCATGATGGACGCGTCCACAATACGGAGACCTTCCAGTCCATGGACGCGAGTCTGCGGGTCCACGACGGAGTTGTCGTCCACGCCCATGCGAGTCGTGCACGACACGTGGAACTCGGTGGCGACGTACTTGCGAGCCCAGGCATCGATCTCCTCATCGGACTGAACACTGTCGCGAGGAGAAATTCCTTCGCCGCAAAACTCCGCGAACGCATTCTGAGCGAAGATCTCGCGGGTCAGCTTCACGCCCTCGCGGAGGGTGACTCGGCTCTCCTCTTCGGCCATGTACTTCGGGTCGATAATGGGGTGCTCACGCGGATTGGCACTACGCAGCTTGAGGGTGCCGTTTCTGGAGCCTCGCATCAGCGAGATATGCCCGCTCATGGCATGGCCAATTTCCCGCAGCTGATAGTGTCCATCCACAGCGGCAGGGCTGAACTGAATTTGCAAGTCTGGTTGCTGTTTTCCAGGTGCGCTGGTTGGCAAAAACAAGTTAGTTGAAACGAAAAGTAGGTGAGTTCGTGAAAGCATCAATGACTTACGTTCGGATAAATCCGCCCACTTCACAGTGGGAGCTAGCTCCTGGGCCGGTCTTCGACGTGAACCATTCGTAGCCAATTTTGAGCACATTGCCCGGGAAGCGCTTGGTGGCATTGTACAGCGTAACAGGTTTCTTGCAGGAGAATTGCAGGTTAAGGCCAACGTGATCCTCCATGTTGTTGCCGACTGCTGGCAAGTGGTGAACAAGAGGCACACCAACTTCCTTCAAGTGATCTGCGTCACCCACTCCTGACAACAGCAGTAGCTGCGGCGTGTTGATGGCTCCACCCGAAAGAATCACCTCCTTCCCAGACAAAATCTTCGACACGGCTTTCGTCTTGTTATCCTCAATCTCGATGCCAACCACCTTCTTGCCCTCGAAGATCAACTTGTTCACGAGAGTGTCCGTCACGACAGTCAAGTTCTGGCGTTCCATCACGGGGTGCAAGAAGGCAGTCGACGAGCTACACCGTTTGCCCTTGTAGATGGTCAAGTCGTGCCAGCCCACACCTTCCTGCTGGAACCCGTTCATGTCATTGGTGAACGGGTAACCCGCCTGCACTCCGGCATCCAAGAAGGCTTGAAACAACGGCTGGTCTTTTTGCGTGTCCCTCGACACATGAAGAGGGCCGTCACCTCCACGATAGTCGTCCCCACCGAGCTGGTGGTTCTGCGATTTCTTGAAATACGGCAAACAATCGGCATAACTCCACCCTTCCGCACCGTTCGCCTCCCAGTCATTGTAGTCCTTCGCATGACCTCGATTGTACACCATAGCGTTGATAGACGACGAGCCGCCGAGCACGCGACCGCGAGGGAACCCGATGCGTCGGTTGTTCAGGAACTCCTGCGGCTCCGTGAAGTAGTTCCAGTTGTACCGCTCGTCCGCCAGGTTGATGGGGACGGCCGCCGGCATCTCGATCAGGACCGAGTCCCAGCGGTTGCGGTCGCTGGGTCCCGCCTCCACCAGCAACACCTTGTTGCTCGGGTCGGCGCTCAGGCGGTTGGCGAGCACACAACCGGCGGACCCCGCACCGACGATGATGAAGTCGAACGCAGTTGATGTTGCGGAGGAGGCGAGTCCGCGCATTGAAGCGGTTGTTAGCGCATGCCCACTGCGTGCTGCTGCATGGTCGACGCGCAACGCGTGGCGGAGCATCGTGGCACAACTCAGGACCCCGCAGAGATGAAAGTAGAGGGAACGCGTATCCTAGGATGCTACTGAGATTGTGTGCCACGATCGCGATGCCGTCGTCGATTCGTAGGGGCCATCATGTGCACTGCACATTGTGGAACCCCCCGGAGCTGTCAATCTTGTCGAATTGAGCTGCGTGACGTGCTCCCAGGTTGCATCGAAGGAGATCCTGGATAATTATCATCACCGGCCACAAATCCATCAAACATTTCACTGTTGCGTTTATGGAGGCACCAGGATTTAGTAAGTTGTGTGGCAAAGATGTCCTCTGTTTGCGTACTATCGAGCCCAGATATCGCTGTTGTTGATTGACTGTACGCCGTCTGAACTGGTTGGAGAACTGGGGAGGAAACGCGCCAATTTGCACACGTAAGGTACCTGAAAACATGGCTAGGGTAGTTGCTGTCATACCTAGCTAACACGCTGCGCGGGGACAGGGGGCAGAGGACAGGGAGACCGGAACCCAACTCGGCATAGAATGTCTTGCCTGATCCTGTTATATACTATACACACCGTTATAAAACCATTATTCTTTTGTCATCTTATAAGTGATTCAGGCATATGTGTTTATATAGTGAGTTGCACATGCACTCCTATCGCCCTAGCAACGAAAATTCAATTTGGTGAAAATCGTGCATGTCACGACCGAAAGAGCACTTTACACGACTTCAACAAGCTACTTCAGAAGTAAACACGTATTCATCGATCCTTTAGGTAACGACAGCGAAGAGCACGTGCCCTTGACAGGAGAAGGAACGAATGCATAAAAATCACTCTCAACTTGTCAGTTTACGCATGGTGCTACGACACCAAACGGACCGAGTGAATAGCACAGATCATGAATAACAAACGTCGACTTGCACTCGTGGTGGAGACGTGAAGAAGTCGATCCAGACAGGTCAAGAACTTGAAACTAACCAATAGCGAATAAGTGCGAGACGCTTCGGTGTAAGTGTGCACATTTGTTCCTAATGGAGATATAGTTGTTGAATAGTGAGAGAGCACTAACCTGTATGATAATACAGTGATTACCGCCATTTTAAAGTGTTCATAATTTTGAATCGATAGTAAGCTTTCGTTAACGAACATGTCTCCCGATACCGGTATGTAATTGCAGCTAGCAGGCAAGACGACCAAGCGGCTCCATGACGCAAACGGCAAAGCTACTCGGTCTTCGTCTCCTCTTCGTAATACGTCTTGTATTCTTTCCAAACGTCGTAGTCTGGGCTCTTGACGACAGTACTGCGTCAAAAAAACTTCTGGTAGATATGTCCTAGTTGGTAGCCCATCTTTCGCCAGTAGTAAAGCTTCGCCTTTTCGAACATATCCCCTGTCGAGAGGGTGCTATTTAAAATTGAGGGACTTTTGCTGACTTCGGTGGAAACTGCTTACTTACGAGTACCTACGAGCGCGCGACGTAGCGTTTTTGCACGTTGCTGAAGAATGAGTAATTGTGCCAGCCTATTGGTACACAATTTCTATTTTATATCCGCAGCTTAATTTTTTTCTAAACAATATGTTAAATTAACATTTTATTATAATAATAGTTCACTACTTAAAAATAATAATTATTTTTAATGGCTAACTTGAGTCAGTAGGTCATTAGTCGGCAGACCGCTAGATTAAGCTACCATGGGAGGGACAGGAGGTACGCGCTGTACATGTAAGAACGCTATCCTAGATGGATAGAGAGCAGGTGTCCAAGAAAATAAATGCATGGGGGGATCCTGCGTGTGGTAACGAAAACAAAAGAAAAAACGGCCTCTCAAACTCTGCGTTTACCTTTACCGTTCGCTTACACTCTGTTTAAAGTCGTTTCAATGTTCATCAGAAATCAGCAGTTGCAAACATTCGCGTCGCCGGAATAGCGATTTGAAGGTTTTACTCAGAATTCAGTTGTTTTTTTAAGGCCGCCCCCTATCGAGAACTCGTTCCCCGTCCTCGGTTAAGAGCTCCTGAAGGTGGCCTCCTAGACATGCAGATGTAGTGCGTGCTCCATGCTGGAACTTTCAACGTTTTACTTTGACCAAGGCATCACGCGAATGATGCAGCATCAGTGATGCCGTTTTGAAACTTCCGCCAAGCGTACACTTTGTTTCGCCATGTCTAATCTACGGTTAATCAGGCAGTCGTCCCCAGATAACACTCTACAACAACTCCAGCGGATCCACGCCTTGTGCTGACCCCACCACCACCACTTTTATTCAGCGCGATTGTGCAGAGCTCGCAGCGATGAAATATCGCACGCCCCCAGCAGCCCCTGACCGCTGCAAGTCCATACGTTCTCAAAGCAGCCCAGCCGCTCGCTAGGATAGCGGAGGCAGCACTCCACAGCGAGCAAGGTGGACAGCCCATTCCGGCAAGAATGGCGACGGATCTCGCAGCGGGTGCCGAGTCGGCACTGCCGACCGCATCGCGCTGCTCACACGATCTCATACTCCCGGGAAACTCCGCCACCAATATGAGGTACATGTAGACACCCCTTTGCCATCCACAGCAGAGCCCCAGGCTGGGGCCGCAAGCTTCGGTGGTGTCAATCTCCAGCTGGCGCGAAGTGGCTTCCGCGCTCCGGCTCTCTGCGGTCGTCCGGCGAAAATCCCGCTTGAGTGCCCTCGATCGGCGAAATTCCCCGCGTCAGTGCCTTCACAGTGCTGCGACACGCGGGCTCCGTGCTCGACGTCAACCACAGCAAACCAGGCGAGTCCACACCGCAGACGCCCGCTGTCCTTGCAGCCCCCCTTGGCTTCGGCTCCTCCTCATCTTTGCCCCCGCATACTGGCTGCCAGCGCCTGACTGATACCGTGTAGGCATTTCCACCAATCCGCGCCGGATCCTCAACAACTGCGGTCAGTCGCTCACTCTAAGATCGGCTCGCGACCGCACACGTTGAACCAGAGGCTCCGATGCTGCGCCAGTCGCTCCGCCGCTCCCCCGCCGCCCTGCGCCGCGTCGCGCCCACACCCGCGCGCGCGCTGAGCGCGTCCGCCGCCGCATCGCCGAGCGAGTACGACTACGTGATCGTGGGCGGCGGCTCGGCCGGCTGCGTGCTGGCCAACCGCCTGAGCGAGGACGCCGCCAACAAGGTGCTGCTGGTCGAGACGGGCCCGAGCGACCGCGGCAAGTGGGACTCGTGGAAGATCCACATGCCCGCCGCGCTCACGTACAACCTGGGCGACGACAAGTACAACTGGGACTACTACACGGAGCCGCAGACGCAGCTGAACGGCCGCCGCCTGCCCTGGCCGCGCGGCCGCGTGCTCGGCGGCTCGTCGTCGCTCAACGCCATGGTCTACATCCGCGGCCACGCCTACGACTACGACGACTGGCAGGAGGCAGGCGCCGACGGCTGGAGCTACGCCGACTGCCTGCCCTACTTCCGCAAGGCGCAGAGCCACGAGCTCGGCGCCGACGACTACCGCGGCGGCGACGGCCCTCTGCACGTGGTCCGCGGCAACCAGAAGGACCAGATCCTGTTCCAGAAGTTCATCGACGCCGGCGTGCAGGCCGGCTACCCGTTCACGGACGACATGAACGGCTTCCAGCAGGAGGGCTTCGGCTGGATGGACATGACGGTCTGGAAGGGCCTGCGCTGGAGCACGGCCTCCGCCTACCTGCGGCCGGCCATGCAGCGCCCCAACCTCACGGTGGTCACCGAAACCTTCGTGAGCAAGGTGCTGCTCGAGGGCAAGCGGGCCGTGGGCGTCCAGACCGAGGACCGCAAGAGCAAGACCGCCACGCAGGTGCGCGCCGCCAAGGAGGTCATCCTCTCGGGCGGCGCCATCAACTCGCCGCAGCTGCTCATGCTCTCGGGCATCGGCGACGCCGACCACCTCAAGGAGGTGGGCGTGCCGCTGGTGCAGCACCTGCCCGCGGTCGGCCAGAATATGGAGGACCACCTCGACCTGTACATCCAGTACATGTGCAAGAAGCCCATTACGCTGCACAACGCGACGTGGAAGTACCCGCACAAGATGGTCGCCATCGGCCTGGAGTGGATCTTGCGCCAGACCGGCATGGGCGCGTCGGCCCACCTCGAGTCGGGCGGCTTCATCCGCAGCGCCCCCGGCAAGCGCCACCCAGACCTGCAGTATCACTTCCTGCCTGGCTCGCTCACGGGTCAGCTCACGCCCGGAGCCTACCACGCCATGCAGGCCCACTGCTCGCCGATGCGTGCGCTGAGCCGCGGTTGGCTCAAGCTACGCAGCAACAACCCGCACGAGCACCCGATCATCGAGCCCAACTACCTGAGCGTGGAGCAAGACCTGGTGGACATGCGCAACGGCGTGAAGCTGACGCGCGAGATCCTGGAGCAGCAGACGCTCGACGAGTACCGCGCCGACCCGATCTCGCCGTCCAAGGAGGTGCAGACCGACGCTCAGATCGACGAGTGGATCCGCCAGAACACGGAGAGCGCGTACCACCCGTCGTGCACGAACCGCATGGGCGTTGACGAGAACACGGTCGTGGACCCGCAGACGCGCGTGCACGGCGTCGACAACCTGCGTGTCGTCGACGCGTCCATCATGCCCAACATCGTGAGCGGAAACCTGAACGCGCCGACCATTATGATCGCTGAGAAGGCTGCCGACATCATCCTGGGCAAGACCCCTCTGCCCAAGTCGACGGCGCCCGTGTACCAGCCGAAGAACTGGGAGACCAGCCAGAGATAAGCGGGTAGCTACCGCATACTGCAGACGCGCGTAGGGTGGGGCCAGCTGCAACTATGCGCTGCCCAACACTCCTCGCTCGAGTATGGCAAAGAAGTAAGGTTAGCTTGGTTTCTAGAGCTACGTCAAATGTCAAGTACGCTTCCTCGCTCCGCGCAGGAGCTGTGTCAAGATGAGTCTGACGACGTTGAAGTCAACCGAGTTGTAAACGAATACACGCACCAAATCGGGTGCCCGATTCATTTGTGCGTTATGACCTGCGAACACCCGAACGCCTTGTCCGGCGTGTGCTGCAGTGCGTTACTTCCTGTAAATGACTAGCGCCACCGCCACCACGTGCGCCAAAGGTGCCGAATATCTTCAGAGCTGGAGAGCAGATAAGGTTGGTTCCTCGCTCTCCGGCTCCTCCAAAATTTGCACCTGTCGTATTTTCTTTCGCGGCGACGCCAAGACGCTGCCCAGCCTCACATATACTAGTAGCTCTCCACTTTATCGCCGCGCCGCGCATCTCGCTCTCGCGCTGCTTGGTGTCGCAGCATTGGCGCGTCGTCGCATCGCGCAGCAGCCTGGAAATAGCAGTCAGGCGGAATCCGTCGACGCGCTGCGAGTACTGCGGGGTGAGATCGAGGGCTGTCGGAGGTTGGCAGCGGCCATGGAGCTGGCAAAGGACCAGTTGGGCGCGACCGACGCGATGCTGCCGGCGCACCAGCGGCGCACGGGGCGCATCGGCAGCCTGCACGAGTTCCAGCAGCGCGCCGCCCGCTACGACGGGCAGAGCATCAGCGGGCCCAGCAACGACCGCCAGATCCCCATCGCCGCCCTGCTGCGGGACGAGAACAGCCCCAGCGTCTCGGACACGCACGTGAATGGCGCTGCTGGTCGGCGCGGCAGCGACGGATCCGATTTCCTCGAGACGTTCCGCCAATACGGCGGGCGGCGGTCGATCTCGGGGGTGTCGCTCTTCGGGGGCGAGCGGGGCCGCGCGCTGAACAAGAACGCGTACTATCGCCGACAACTCAAGGCCGTGAGCTTCCTGGTACTGCTCGGTGTCATCGGGGGGCCCATGAACTACGGCATCCGCATGTAATTCGTCGTCGTGGCTCAACTTCAATGCTGGTTGATACGGGGCTGACGTTCTTGTTGTTGCTGTTTGTGCAGTTTGTACAACTACCTGGTTGAGCTGAGGGGATGGCTAGTCGACCAGGCCCCCAACTACGCATCGGAGCTCGCGGCCTGGACAGCGCACACCGTCGTCTTCTCGGGGCTGGGGCTCTTCTTCACGCAGCTCGCTCCTGTCGCTGCCGGGTCGGGGGTCTCGCAGATGAAGTCAATTCTTACGGGGATCGACCCGCGCATGTACCTCCCTGGGTACTTCGACTTCTCCACCTTCCTGGCCAAGGTTGCGGGCTTGGTGTGCTCGGTCGGTGCCGGTCTCATCGTCGGCACGGAGGGGGCCTACGTGCACATCATGTCCATCGTCACGCACCACTTGCTCAAAACGCCCATGTTTAAGGGCTTCAGTGTGCACCTCAATGGGCGACTGCAACTGCTGGCCGCAGCCTGCGCGGTGGGCGTGTCGTCACTGTTCTCATCGCCCATCGGTGGGGTGCTCTTCTCGATGGAGGTGACGTCCACCTACTACCTCATGTCCAACTACATCAAGGCGTTCATCAGCGCGGTGTCTGGGGCAGTCATGTTGCGCGTGACGTTGGTGCTGGCCCAGAGTAAATCCAACCTCGCAACGCAGGCAGTGCTAAAGACGCAGTTTCCTGTCAGTCCATTCACGATCTGGGAGATACCGCTATACATCCTGCTAGGCGCTGTGCTGGGACTGCTCTGCACGGCGATGATGTGGTTCTTGCGCAAGATCGCCGAGCGCAGGAGCGCATTTCGAAAGTCGTCCCAGAGATGGAAGCAAGTCCTGGTCACATGGATTGATCCGCTCGTCGTGGCAATACTGACGGCCGTGCTCACCTTCGTGCCTGGGAAATTTGCACAGCACAACTCAATGGACGATCTTGCCATTTTATTCACTGAAGACGAGCTTCCCTCTGCGTGGCAAGTGGTGTCCAAGTACTATGCGCTCTCCGTTTTGTCCGCCGTGTTCATGTTCTTGCTGCCACTGTGCATCACGCTGAGGATCCCCACCGGGATATGGGTGCCGACATTTATCGCAGGCGCTGCCTTCGGGCGCATGTTTGGCGAGGTGATCGCAACGCTGTTTCCAGGCATCAATGTGATCCCTGGGACGTATGCGTTGGCTGGAGCTGCTGCGTTCGGGTCTGCCGCAACGCGCGCGCTTTCCGTGGCGGTCATTACGCTGGAAATCACCGCAGCGATGTCGATGATCCTCCCGCTGTTCTGCGCCTCTCTCGCGGCGATGGCCGTCTCGAACCTGTTCAAGGAGAAATCCGTCTACGACACGCTGCTGGTCGTGAGTGGCATGCCCTTCCTCCCTCTCATCGACTTCGAGCCCACCACGACCGCCGGTGATATCGTGGAGCCGTGCTTGGTCTACCTCACGAAGAAAACGACGATAGCCCGCATCCTGCTCGCGCTCCAGCGGCTCCCGCATCACGAAATTCCGGTCGTCGACAACGAAGCGACGATGATCTTGCTGGGCGTCGTCAGCGGCTCGCAGTTGCGGAGGTTCGTGAGGAAGTACTACGAGTCCAGCAGCCTCGGAGGTGTCGACGAAGACCTTGGCGAAAGGCCCCAGCGCGATCCGCCGCCGATGTCGTGGGCCACGCTGAAGGACAAGCTCACGTTCAACACGCGGACCGACAACACCGGCGGCTTCAACGGCATGGGCTCCATCGACATCACGTACAACGCGCTGTCGACCCAGAAGCCGCACGTGCTCGGAGCTGGAGGTGGAGCTGGTGCGGTGCCGTTCCTCATGGACGACGCGAAGATGCTGGGGCTGCTGAACGAAGGCTGGGACAGCGCCAAGGCCGAGAAGCTCAACGTCACCGTGAAGATCACCGAGGGCCGGGTCTGCGTCATCCGGCCGATGTCCATGACCATCTCCAGCAACACGCCGCTGGACGACCTGCACATGATCTTCACCATGCTGCGCTGCGACCACTGCTTCGTGTGCGACCACGGGGCGCTGGAGGGCGTCGTGACTACCAAAGGACTCCTGCGCTCGGGCAAGTTCTGCGCCGCAGCGTAATGTATAGCACCAATCGTCCAATTCGATGGAGAACCTGCTTGTTCGACCCCATCCGAGCTCACTGCGTCGGTGGGCGCTACTACCAAAGCTTCCGTTTGTAGCTGCTATTATTCCGCGCTGAACACGAACGAGGAACGGGAATCGGAATCGGAATGCATCGAGTAAAAGTGCACGACGTCACCCTGTGACATGGATGGGAGCGCTTACTCGAGCCGGGCTCAAATCCCTCGGCCTCACTCGCCAATTCGCTGTTGGTAGCGCGGATGGTGTCCGCTATCGGTGCTGCCCATGAGCTCCAGGACCAGCTGCTGCCTGCTCATAAGCGCCGCACGGGGCGAATCGCGAGTCTAAGCGAGTTCCAGCAGCGGGCCGCGTCGTATCGCCATGAGGACAGCTCGGTGGAGGACTATTTAGTCGATGTGGACGCTCGAAGTGAAGACTCGGATTTGCTAGACGCCTTCCGCAAGTACGCGGCGCAGCGCTCCATGTCCAGCGGCTCGCTCTTCGGTGGGGATCGCGCGAGCGCCAAGAACAAACAGAAGTACTATCGACGCCAGCTCAAGGCCGTGAGCTTCTTGGTGCTCCTGGGGGTCATTGGAGGACCGCTCAACTACGGGATCAGAAGGTGAAGATAGTGTTGTGGGACGTTTGGCGTGAGTGAATAGAGGGCTGAGTGTTTGAGTTGCAGTGTCTGCCAGGAGCTGCTGGACTTGAGAGACACGATGATTAGCCAGACGACATCGGAACCTGCGCGGTATTTCATTTGGACGGGACACACCCTCGTCTTCACCCTGGTGGGTCTTCTTATCACTCGGATTGCACCTGTAGCAGCAGGTAAAAGGGTGGTGGTAATATTGGTACGATGGCGAGGGTTTCTAACTCTCGTTCGCTCTCGTGTGTGTTTCAAGGCTCTGGGGTTTCGCAGATGAAGGCGGTATTAACTGGCATCGATCCGCGGTTGTATCTCCCTGGGTACTTCGACTTCGCCACCCTCGTGACTAAAATCCTGGGGTTGATATGCTCGGTCGGCGCTGGTTTGGTCGTTGGCACTGAAGGTGCGTACGTGCACATCATGTCAATCGTGACGCATCACCTCCTGCGCTCGCCACTTTACTGCGGCTTCAGCTCGCACCTCAACGGCAGGATTCAGCTCCTAGCTGCGGCCTGTGCCGTCGGTGTTTCTTCGCTGTTCTCGTCCCCAATTGGCGGCGTCCTATTCTCGATGGAGGTCACGGCAACTTACTACCTCATGTCGAACTACATCAAAGCGTTCATTAGTGCCGTGTCTGGCGCAATTATGCTGCGGTTGACCCTGGTGCTAGCGAAGAGTACATCAAAGCAAGCCACCACCGCAATTCTGGCCACGTCGTTCGGTGACGACCCATTCTCGATCTGGGAAATCCCGCTGTACATGTTGATGGGAGCGCTTCTCGGACTATTGTGCACTGCGATGATCAAGTTGCTGCGCGTTGTAGCCGAGACTCGACGAGATCTGCGCAAGTCATCGCTGACTTGGAAAAGAATGCTCGTTGACTGGATTGATCCCATTGTTGTCGCTGTCTTGTGCGGAACTCTAACCTACGTCCCTGGTGAGTTCGCTCACAGTACGACGATTTACACGCTGTCGACACTTTTCACTGAATCGGGCCTTCCCGACTCGTGGTACAAGTTCTCCAAGTTCTACACGTTGTCCATTCTACCGGCAATATTTATGTTTCTTCTGCCGGTGTGTATTTCGCTGAAGATGCCAACTGGTGTCTGGGTTCCTACGTTTATCGGTGGTGCTGCGTTCGGTCGGCTATTTGGCGAGGCACTGACAACATTGTTTCCGGGCATTGGTGCAACGCCCGGTGCATACGCACTGGCGGGAGCTGCTGCTTTTGGTGGTGCCGCTACGCGAGCAGTGTCCGTGGCTGTGATCACGCTCGAAATCACCGGTGAAATGTCGTTGATCCTCCCGATTTTTTGCGCTGTGCTTGCTGCTATGGCAACGTCGAATTTGTTCAGGGAGAGATCAGTGTACGACACGTTGCTGGTTGTTGGTGGCACTCCATTCCTTCCTATCTTGGACTTCGAACCGGACGCATGTGCTGGGGATATCGTCGAGGTGTTCACGGTGTATATCACTAAGAAAACTACGGTGGCAAGGCTGCTTCTGGCGCTTCATCGACTTCCAAGCCAGGATATTCCTGTTGTTCAGGACGACAAGTCCATGGTCCTTCTGGGCGTTGTGAGCTCTGCGCATCTGAAGAAGTTCATTCGAGCGTACTACCTAGCAAACGGTCTACCTGATGTGGAACAGGACCTTGGCGAAGAACCCAAGGCGTCGTCGTCGGGATTCTCGTGGGCTACCATGGTGGACGGCATTAGAAGCAAGCGAGAGGGAGGACTAAATGGCGAAATGTCGGTCGATGAGACGTACAGCGCGCTTACTTCAGCTAACGGAACTGGGCCGGTGCCTTTCTTGATGGACGACGACAAAATGCTCACGTTGCTGAGCGATGGATGGTCGGCTTTCAAACGCGCAAAGCTCAACGACAGAGTAAAGATCACAGATGACAACACCTGCATTATCCAGCCTCTTGGCATGACGATCTCGAGCAGCACGTCGCTGGGTGACTTGCACGTCATATTTACCATGCTGAGATGCGATCATTGTTTTGTGTGCAACCGTGGATCACTTGAGGGTGTAGTGACCATGAAGGGTTTGCTTCATTCGGGCAAGCTCTATTGCATTAGCTGATTTTACTTGAATGGAGTTTGCCTTGGGCGTCCATAGTCCACGTCAGTGGGGGTGTACACAGAGATTTCAACGATACGAACATTGATTGAGGCATCAAAACGAGTCTACGAGGCCGTCAGGCACCGCTCCACATCAGAGATGGATACGACCAATTAGCGCTGGCTGGTCTCCCAGTTCTTCGCCTGGTACACGGGTACGTTCGACTTCGGCAGCGCTGGGTTGCCCAAGATGATGTCGGCAGCCTTTTCGGCCATCATCATCACCGGTCCGTTGAGATTGCCGCTCACGATGTTAGGCATGATGGACGCATCCACGATGCGAAGGCCCTCCATGCCGTGCACGCGCGTCTCGGAGTCAACAGCTGTGTTTTCGCCCTCGCCCATGCGAGCCGTGCACGACGGGTGGTAGACTGTGCCAGCGTTCTGACGCACCCAGGCATCGATCTCCTCGTCGCTTTGGGCGCTGTCAGTGGGCGACAGTGCCTCGCCGCGGAACGCGTCAAAGGCCTTCTGCTTGAAGATTTCACGGGTGAGCTTCACGCCGTTGCGGATGTCGACAATGTCCTCGTGGGTGCCGAGGTAGTTGGGCTCGATGATCGGGTGCTCGCGCGGGTTCTTGCTGCGCAGCTTGAGGTAGCCGCGGCTGGTTGCGCGCATTGTGGAGCAGTGGCCAGTCATGACGTGGCCTGCACGAACGTGAAGTCCTTCGTCAATGGAGCCCGGCAGGAAGTGATACTGCAGGTCCGGGTGGTTCTTTCCAGGGGCACTATACAATACAAGACCAGCAGAGGCATGCGTGTGAGTACTACAAAACTGGAGAATCAATCATAACCCGCGCAGCGCACAACTTACGTTCGGATGAAGCCGCCAGACTCAATCTGCGAAGACGAACCAGGGCCGGTTTGAGACGTGAGCCACTCCAGAGCAATCGCAACCATCTTGTGCGGGAAGCGCCAAGTGGCGTTGTAGAGAGTAATGGGCTTCTTGCACTCAAAGTGCAGGTAGGTGCCCAGGTGATCCTCCATGTTCTTGCCAATGGCCGGCAGGTGGTGAACCAGCGGGACCCCCACCTCCTTCAAGTGGTTGGCATCACCCACACCGGACAGCATGAGGAGCTGTGGGGTGTTAATGGCTCCGCTGGACAGAATGACCTCCTTCGCCGTGCGGATCTGCGAGATCGCCTTGGACTTGTTGTCTTCAACTTCAATGCCCACCGCCTTCTTGCCCTCGAAGATGACCTTGTTCACGAACGTGTCGGTGATGACCGTCAGGTTCTTGCGATCCATTGCAGGGTGCAGGTAGCCGGCGGCGGCACTCCAGCGCTTACCCTTGTGGATGGTCATGTCCATCCAGCCGAGACCTTCTTGCTGATACCCGTTCATGTCCACCGCCTCCGGGTATCCGGCCTGCACGCCCGCATCAATGAACGCCTGGAAGAGCGGCTGGGCCTTGTCCTGCGTCTTGCGCGTGACGCGCATCGGGCCGCTGCCACCGCGGTATTCATCTTCGCCCAGACCGTGGGTCGTGGACTTCTTGAAGTACGGCAGGCAGTCCGCGTAGCTCCAGCCCTTGGCGCCAGCCTTCTCCCAGTCGTCGTAGTCGAAGGCGTGGCCTCGGTTGTAGACCATGGCATTGATGGAGGACGAACCTCCAAGCACGCGTCCGCGCGGCCACGGAATTCGTCGGCCGTCCAAGTTCTTTTGGGGCTCCGTGTAGTAGTTCCAGTTATAGCGGTCGTCCGCCAGGTTGTACGCCAGCGCGGCGGGCATGTGGATGCGGACCGAGTCCCATTTGCCGACATCGTTGGGACCGGACTCCACCAGCAGCACCTTGTTGTTCGGGTCGGCGCTCAGGCGGTTGGCGAGCACGCAGCCAGCAGAGCCTCCGCCGACGATAACGTAGTCGTACTCCCCCGATGCTGCGGAGGAGCTGAGAGCGCGGGTCGAAGAGGTCTGCACTCCCAGACGACTACCGGAAGCGAGGGCCTTTGCTTGGAGCGAACGACGAAGCATCTTGGACGCAAGGAGACCGAGTTCAGTGCGCTGGAAGCCGCAGAATGGGAAATGGACACCCGCGTTGCGGCCGTTTCGCTGTCTCGGTAGCAGGACGCATTGCGTCGACACGTCATTGAATTGTTGAAGTTGGGGACGGAACTGCTACATCCAGCGGCAGTCTAGTGGATCCACCCGCAGCAGGTGGACAGGTGATAGGATCGTCATGATGCAAAAAGAGACGTGCGGCTGTCGGTTGAAGCACGGCACGGGGTTTCACCGATACTGTTCATCCATCTGCGGAATCTACCTCCGCTGGGCGAATCCGATCGATTTCACTTTACCGTATTGATCATTTCGTCAAACATGTGATGGTGATAACACTTTTGTTAAACAAATCGCCTTAAGCAATCATCCACAACTTCAACCACGTCAACGTAAGCTTTGTGGTCGGTCTGTCAGATGAGCACACCGAAAACTTTGCCTGAGTGTGAAAAATCTGGTTTACATCAAAATGGATACAGTGGTGCTCAACAGGATTGACACAGGCGCGGAGCCAGAACCAAAATCTGAGGGGGCCAGACCAAAAATCAGGATTGGCAAAACCATGGTAATAATACCTTGGTAAAACCAAACGCCAGGTTCTTATGGTTTTACCTCTGGTATTGGTGGTTTAACGGGTGGTTTTTGGCTTTACATAAAAACGCGCACTTCGGCTCGTGGCAAGCGATTTCAATGCGTTGCATTCTTCACCTGACCGTCGGCCATCTCTAGAGCCCGTCCCGGGCCACTTTCTTCTCCGGGCCGCCGTCTAACCGTGATGCTTCCAAAGGCAAGAAAAGCGGTGGAGCTGTTAGCGTGCTTGCGTGTATAATCTTCATGATCTAAAGCTGAACTCACTTGTTCCTGGAGCTGAGGTCGGCGGATACTATCTCTACGGAGCACAGTGAAGCAAGATCAGGTGTTTTGCGTCAATTTCGGAACTGGGGGACACACAAGAGCTCACTTATGGTGACGTATCTGCACTTGCGACTTCGACAACGGCAGCTTGTTGATCGACGACGTGGACATCGCGAGCATTCAGCTGCGCGAGCTGCGGCGCAGTTTGGCCATCATCCCGCAGGACTCGGTGATGTTCAGCGGCCCGCTGTAAGAGAACCTGGACCCGTTCCACGAGAACGCGGACGAGCGTCTGTGGCGCGTGCTAAAGCAGGTGCGCTTGGCGGCATACCTGTGTGGCTGGGGCGCCAAGCTGGACTTCGAGGTGACGGAGGGCGGCGGCAATCTGTCGGTGGGGCAGCGCCAGCTCATCTGCATCGTGCTTGCACTGCTCAAGGACAGCAAGGTGGTGGTACTGGACGAGGCCACGGCCATGGGCGCGCTGATCCAGCGCACGGCTAGCAGACGTTCGCGAACAATACGGTGCTGGTGATCGCGCACCGCATCAACGCGACTCTGCACTGCGACAAGACCGCGGCGAAGGATGGCGATATGGTGGTCGAGTTTGATTTCCTGTCGCATCTGTTTCGCTATTGGCACAACCAGAGTCGGCATTTGCTGCGTTGGCCATGGTGAGGTGAAGCGTTTTGGCAAGGATGTTGATGTAATGTATATGCACGTAAGCCGTGGCAATACGAAGTACATTCATCTCTTCTCTCCTACGAGCACTCCTGGAGGGGAATGGGTGCTGCGTTTGGTAACAACCAAGCATAGTACCACCGCTGTGCATTAGCAGCGTTTGCGACCCCAGTCGATTACATACAGGTGAACTTTTCATTCATTGTAGACGCTGACCTTACCTCCTCTGAGGTACGCGTTGAGGGCTCATAAAGAGCGCTGCTGTTTGCAAAACGTTAAAAGTAAGTGTTGTGATTTCATAGATAAAAACGATGCAGCCAAAGCTAGCATTACCTGGTTGTGCCCCGCACCTGCCACCCTGTTTACAAAGTGCAGCCAACGTACCTTTCTGCGCACGCAAACCCTTCACTTTCTCTTGTGGAAACGTGTCAATGCCTCGAGTGTCATTAGGATCCGGAAAGGGCCGTTTGTCGCCTGTGGGAATCGGAGCCTTCGCCTGATCAATTATCTCCAAAACCTTATTTTTCAAGCTCCACACGCTCCGCATCACGTGCGTCTGCTGCGGCTTCTTCGGCATCCATTCAAAATTCGTCGTCGTCGTCCAAATCACTTACCACAGCTCGCCAATGATCGACCACTCGTTCAGGAGCGACTCCTTCATTAAATAAGGATGGGTCAGATTCCATGTCGTCATTGTTCTCGTTAGCCATGACGTGAACGCACTCAAATCCTTCATCGCTACGCCGGGGTTCTGTTGGGTTAACCAACCTTTTCTTGCGTGGGTTGGCAGTATTGGTTTCGCTTCGATTCCATTCACGCACTTGTTTGCGCACAGCTGAAGTAGCGCTCGCAAGTCGCTGTATTCACACCAATCGATAGAACCACAATGGCTAGAGCTGGTAACTTGCTGTTGAGGTGCATTCTGCTCATCATCTTCCAAAATGCAGGGATTGTCCCGACTTGTTTGTACTCAGGCGACTTAGTGTTTCCTTCAACCCAGCTAAGTAGTTCCCCCATCAATCCAGCAGTGTCTTCACCAACAAATCGCCGATAGTAGTACTCGCCGATGTAACAAATTGAGGCACTTGAAGTGAGTGGTGTTTTATCAAGCAATTGTTTTGCGTTTGTTGTTAGCACAGGATGTAAGAATAGTGCCAGAAGCATAAGGGGCTGCTCGCATTGATACCTGCGTCTCTCAGCTTCCCGAACAAGGGCATCCTCACCAGAAAACCCCGTAAAAATGTCGATGTAGCATCCAACATCTGCGAGAGTATTGTCATCCCTTTGCAGCTTCAGCGATGCGTAGGCAAGCGGTCGCACAATCGATTCTGCTTTGGCTAAATCCTCCCAGAAGGTGGGGTCATTAAACACAAGTAAGGCACTGGGAAATTTAGTGTTTAGGCGATTAACCAGCGCCAAAGTCTCCAGAGCACGCCGTACACGAAGCAGCGACGCAAAGCACCCCTGCCTGCTGTTCCAGCACGTCTCACATAGCGAAATAAACTTCCAAAACCTATCATACTCGTTGGTCATGTACTTCTTAGCTTCCATCAACCACTTGGTCGCTGATCCATTTAGAGCATTCACTGGATCAGATGCTTGCTTGGTGACAGTTGCATAAGCTGAGTTCAATACGGCTTTCACGAAATTGTTTAGTGCATGCGCAAATCAGAAGACAAATGCAAACTGGGGCCATCGAAGACTTAGAATTCGTCGAGCACGGCCACATTGCCCTGCATTGTCAGTGATTATTGCTCCGACATTCCACCCGTCAGCAATCATCCTCATAATCATCCCGTCCATTTGCTCTGCAATTACTACACCATTGTGCTCAGACCCAGTAGGTATGAGATCGTAAGTCATCTCACGTCCAAACAATGTCAGCTGACAGCCCATTAACTGTGCTTTGAAAATGTTTTCCCAACCATCGGATAGGAAGTTCACTCGCCCTCCTGTTGTTTTTTTATGATCCTTGAGAATACTGGAGTCTTCACCTTCACATTGCAGCGCGTACTCATCAAGAATGGCTCCTCCCAACTGTTTGCGACTAGGAAGGAGTGAAACAATGTCTTCCTTCATCTCTTGTACTTGACGAAGAAAACGCTTCGCCGATAGACGCTCGATAAAGCTGTCAGGAAGTAGGTTGTCGGCCTGAAACTCAACGATTGTGCGCTGAAGTCGCGCGCACTCAGCGTCCCGAGAACTGCCAGGGAAGAAGTCGTCGCTGCACCTCTGCCTTTTTTCACTGTTCCATGAAGGTGTGCTATCATCTTCACATGGACGTGTCGATGCGTTGGATTCCTCCGACCTTTGTGATATTGCTGCTCCGCTCGGAGAACTCGCCTGGGCTCGAATGAAGGCTTTGTAGTACGCGCACTTCTTTAAATGGCTCCTATAATTCTCGATCCGCCCCTGAATCCTCTGAGACTCGTCCAGCGAGGAAGGGACAGTTAGTGCAGACGCGAAGGTCCTGTTCTTGTTGATGATGATATCTCGCTCCTTCTCCCGATCACGATAAGCAGCGTCACAGTGTCTGCAGATATGCTCTGTTCGCTTGAACTTGCATTCCACCCCAGTGTCGATTAACTCCAAGCGCTCATTGCTTGAGGGGTGTCCCATTGCCAGCGAGGCTTCTCACTGGGGAATGATTCGTGGAGTGCGAGTGCGATCTACTGACAGCTGTTGTAGTGGGTCTAACTTGACTCACTACTTTTGCTTACACGTTGCGCTACGTGTATGAGGAAGCGTAAGTACTTAGTAATTACTTGAGTTAATTATATTTGAATACACAAATATAATTTAAATCAGATAAGACTCCAAGTGACTTAGATCAGGTAAAATGAGAACTGTATTGTTTGTAAATTGATCTTCCTCCTAAATCTGCTAAAACTGTTTATCATCTATGAAAGGGGTTGGCAGCGGCTGGCTGTCAGAGCCCCGCCAATATGCACGTCTCTAATTGGTAGAAAGATGCTGCTTTCTACCAATAGGATCTTTGGGTAGGTGTGGACCACTCATTGTGGTGGCTCACTTCAATGTATCCATTGGTGTGACTTACAGTGCAAGGTGAGGAAGTATCTAAAACTTTTAACAGATACCTTATCTGTTAAAATCACAAGTGGCTTGTAGCCACTTGTGCGTGTAACCCCGTTACACCATCCCCCCCCCCTTAAGGTTAGACGCGCGGGGTCTCCGCACGTCAATCTTCTGAATTGACCATTCGTCAATTCTCCGCGTTTGGAGAAGAAACCCGCGCTCATTCAACGATGAGCGCGCCCCAGAAGAAGAACCCGAAGGCGCTGGAGAGTCATCTCTCCATCGATGACTACTTCGAGCGCCAGAAGGCGAAGTATGGCGACGTCGTCGACTTCGACGACGACGATGAAGACATGGAGGACGAGAAGGACTCGTCCTCGAAGCGCAAAGACTCAGTGTCGAGCAAATCGCTCGACCCTCATGCCAAGAACATTCGCCCGCGTGAAGGGGACGAATCGGACGCTTCGAGTTCGAAGCGTTCGCGAACTGAGAGCGGTACCCCACTCGCTTCCGCTGGGGCTCTCAGTTCTCCGCGCGCTGCAACTGCAGCGCGTGATTCCAAAGCTCAAGGCTCTCCGCGCGCTGCGCCTGCAGCGCGCGATCCTTGGATGCCGTCCGCGTCCGAGATTTCGGACCGGTATGGGAACTCGGTACCTCCGAATGAGGTGCCGCTGTATGTATGCAGCGCCATCAAAGATGACGTTGTGGCTGCCGAGCTGCACTTTGATACGGAAACGCATCAAAGGCGCGATTATTACATCGGACTCTTCCATGAGCTCCGATGGTTTCAAAGCAAGAAGACATCTTCTTGCAGCAAAGTGCCCGAGTGGCAGGCGCTTTGTCAAAGTTGGAACGCTTTTGTTGAGAACTTCAACAAGAAGCCGAGTGCTTACCGTGATCGGATTAAGCAAGCGCGTGATATCAGCAAATGTTTTGCGTTTCACGGTTGAGACGCCGTTCAGAATTTGAATAGAGCCTCCTGGAACCCGGTTTTGTGCTTCTGATCCTTGCGGCGGCGACTCGTAGATCACTTCTTGTATCCGATTGAGTCCGGCCAACTCTGCTTTCCGGTTTTCACTCGGAATGACCTTGGAAACTTTTGACTCCAAGGCTTCTGTTGCCAACGAGTCCGCGGCAGCATTGTATTCGCGTACCACGTGCAGGTATTTGACTGACCGCAATCGTGCCACGATCTCCTTGTGATGATTCAGCTGTGCCATCAGTGATTCCTTCCGGCAAGCTATCACCCCTAGGGATTGCTGGATCGCGAGTCTCGAGTCTCCCACGACCACGAAGTCTTCGGCGCCGTGTTCGATCGCGGCGAGAACGCCGTTGTTCATGCCGGTGTACTCGGCGATATTGACCGTGGTTTTCTCGAGGTAAGCGTTCGCTGCAATAACTATTTTCCACTCCGGAAGGCTCCGCACGATCCATGAGCAACTGCCGTAACCACCGTACTTCTCAGTCTTCGCTGACCCATCGAAAGAGACCACGAAGCCTGTATGAGTCGTCGGTAGGCGTGCATAGAGCAAGTTTGGGTCCATGCGAGCCGTCGGTGAGCCTTTAGTCGGCGGGGCAACCAGTTCCAATGAGTCATCGAGATCCACGAAGTTGGTCACCGTCGACTGGAGCAGCTGGGTGAAGGCACAGTTCTTCTCCTTGACTCGTTGGACGATCAGGTGCCACGGGGAGAGCAATACCGCGAACTGTACAGCTCTCCCAAAGAGCGACTTCGACTTGGTAATCCACTCCAATGTGGAGAAGCGAGTGTAGACTCGAATTGTCCGTCCCGCCAACTGGGTGTAGCAAGTCTTCAGTAGTAGCAACAGCGCTAGCACCTCTTTCTCTGCCGCATGATAGTTCATTTCGGCATCCTTCAATACACGTCCGCAGAAGCGAACAGGATGCAACTTGTCATCATGCAGCTGTAGCAGCGTGGAGCTCAATGCCCACTCATTTGCGAACAGCATGACGTGCACTTCCGTGGTGCGGTCGAAGTGGCGGAGTATCGGCGCTGCCGCAACCTTGTCTTGGAGAGCTTGGAAACTCCGGCGGGCAACTGTGAGGCCACCCTCCGGTGCGAAATCGTCTTCTTTCAGCTGGTACAGCGCCGCGCCGTAGACAGCGAAGTCTTGGATGAAGCGGCTGTAATAATTCAGCGCACCTAGAAAAGACTGCATTCCCTTCTTCGTTCGTGGGAAAGACAGCTTAGTGATCGCGTCCAGCTTCTTCGGGTCGGGACGAATGCCGTCTTTTGACACTTCATGGGACAGGAAGTCGACGCGTCCTTGCACGAAAATACTCTTGGTAAAGATGACGCTGATCCGGCACTCTTCAAAACGACTGAGGAGTCGATCCGGCGTCGCCAAACAACTGTCGAAGTCTTCACCACCGAAACAGATATCGTCCACGAAGGATCGCCGGTCGAACACAGGCACCAGCGACGACTCGTCGGCTTCGTTGGTCGTAAACATATCGGCCTCTGGGCTGTTAACGAGCCAAGTAATGGGCTCAGTCGTCTCCGAGTCATCGCGGGCGACTGCTAACTTGGTTCGAGTCGTCGCTGTAGTGCCTGGTAGGCGAGGTGACGACTCGAGTCGTCGGCAGTGCTCTGCCGAGTCTTCGGCGGCCTTCATCTTTGCTGCAAAGGCGTTCCAGCTGCCCTTCGGTTGCACAGATCCCCATAGCTCGTTGTCTATCATCCGTTGGTAGATCATCGGCGCATTCTTGAGGCCGAAAGGCATCCGTAGCCACTCGAAGTGCCCCGGAGGACACACAAATGCCGAAATCTTGCGCGCACGTAGAGTGATCAGGATGTCCCAGAATCCACTGGCCGCGTCGAGCGAGCAGAACCAAAGGTAAGTCTCCAGGTCCGTGAGCAAGTCGTCGACGAGTGGCATGGCGTACTCCAGGATTGCCGTTACCGCGTTGACCATCTTGTAGTCGATGCAGAGGCGGATGTCTTGGCTATTCTTCTTGAGGACAATGGCGATTGGCGAGGCCCACGGGCTGTCCGAGAACGCGATGAGCCCTGCCTTGAGCAGTCCCTTGAGTAGTTCGTACAATTTCTTGAGATGCTTGAATGGGATCCGTCGGGCCCGTTGTTTGATCGGCGCGTGCCCCTGCACATCTATGTCGCAGACAACGCCATATGCTGGTGGCGGGAGTGCATTCCCGCTTGCAATCATGATATTCTCATGGCGTCGGAGTACCTCAGTTAGACTCTCTTGCTGGTCTGCCGACAACTCGGGATTCTTGACGTTCACAGCCGAGTAGTCGAGTGTTGTCGGCACTGTTTCTGATAAATCGGGGAGGAATGCTAATTCATGCGCGTAGTCCTTCAGTTCGATGTCTGCCGCCGGGTGCTCAGTCGTCTCGTCGTCTCTGTCGACGGTACCTTCCGTGGCCAGTACGCGCATTACTGCTATGAACGTCTGGTCGATAGTCGTTGAAATGTCTCCGGCTTCTCGGCTGGATGCTGTCTGAGTCATCCGTGGATGCCCCGGCGGATTGTACTCCAGTCCTTGGTCTTCGTCGCGGCGTACCGTCGACTCAGCGGTCTCCAATCCTGGTCCAACTGCCTCTGGAGTCATGGCTTCATCGTCCGTCGTCGTCACCCCCGTCGAGTCGCCAGCAGTAGCGCCGAGGCGTCGGTGATGTTCCTCCGTTATCCATTCTGAGTCATCCGTCACCAACGAGTCGTCGGCACTGTCACGTTCACTGTTGACGGGTGGTTTCTCGCCCGAGTCTTCGTCAGGTCGCTGCAGGATACCTTTAGGCGTCGGGTAACTCGGTCGTTCCACGGCTGGGGGCTGCTTGGCCAACCATTGTTGGTAGAGTTCAGCCTCCCACTTGAGTAGTGTCTTGTCCCGTGCTGCAGCGTATCCGAGCACCTGCCACTCCTTGTACTTTGCGGAATCCAGCCGCACGTAGCCTTCAGTCTTCGGTAGCGACCCAATCGGAACCCAGACTATCACCGGGAAGTGCACAGGGCAGCTCGCCAGCCGATCCGTGGCGTTGGTCAGTCGAATCCTGACCGGACGTCCCCTGTAGAACTTAGTGACAGTCGGGATAAACGTCTCCGTTCGGCGAATCCACGGCACGTGAGTCGTCGGCTCGGGTTGTCGCCGCTGTAGCTTGAACTCGTCCCATTCGTGGCCCGGTATTTGCATTGGTTCCGTCGGGCCGTACGCGACGTGGCTTCCTTCGGCCTCGTCCATCATGTTTTGAGTCTTGATCAGCGGGATCATTACCTCGTCGGGAAGCTTGGCCGTCGCGTTGAGGAGGTCCAGTCGGCTACCGGCCGGGATCATAAAGTCGGTGCCAAGCACCACTTCTACCCCGGCGCAGTGATCCATTATCCAGACTTCGAAGACATAAACGCGCTTCCAACCAACGATGACTTTCGCCTTCGCTCGGCGAGTCGTCATCATCTTGCCCTTGGTGATCCCTTGTACATCCATGCAACGTCCATGCCCCAGTACTTCGCGGAGTTTCAGTCGCTTGGCAAGTTTCTCCGAGATGACACTGACGTTTGCCCCCAGTGTCCAGCAATACCCTCGTGCGCGAGTCGTCCACGGCTCCGTTCACCAGTGTCCGCATCCTTACGCGCTTGTCAAATTTCTGCGCCGACCACCATCCCATCCGTTCTCCGGTTAAGAGTCGTACTTCCGGAGCGAGTCGTCGCGCCAGTCTTCTTGCACTGCGCTTGTCAGCCAGTCTTCGGCAGTATCTCCAATCTCTTCCTTATCGTCTTCTTCACACCATACACCTCCACCGAGGCAGTCGCCTCTCTCCTTTTCCAGTTCCGTCGTTTTCATGTCGTTATCTTGCTCAGTCTTCGTCCATTCGCACCCGCCCACGAATGCAAAGATGCACTCTGCTTCAATTGCGGGCTCGGCTAACTGTGGCAGCCCGATTGGGACCAACCCAGTCGTAGTTGGCGGGCTGCCTAGTTTAAATGGTCCGAAGACAGTAGTTCTTGGAGCTCGGGTGTGAGGTATTTCTTGTCCACCTTGGACTTGACGATCTTGGTGATTTCTTGGAATACTTCACATTTTCCGGCGTCGAGCACTTGTTTGCACAGCTTGCACCGGCGCCGGCAGTAGTGCGCCGAGTGGTAGAGGCCTCCGCAGGCTGCGCACGGCCCATACTGGCGAGGTTTCTCGTCGCGGTAACCGCGGTTCTGGAACCGATTGTCCCGGCCTTGGCTGCGGCCCTCTGGATCACCCCTGGGTTGTCGGTTGGCAGACCGGGCGTACGTGCCTTCAGCGGCAACTCGGCGTTCGTTGTCATTGGCTGCCGCAAGGTAGTGGTCGCTTCCATCTGACGAATAGCTATCACCCCAGTCTTCGCCGTAACGCTGTGAGTCGTCGCTGCCGTGTTCACTTCCATCTTCGCTGTTGCTGTCGCCATAATATCTGTGGCGTTGTTGCTGCAGCTCGCTCCGAGTGTCCCGCGTGTCCCGTCCATGAAGTTCGGCGACGATGTCGGCGACAGATGCTTCAGCTAAGCTCACGCGAGGATTGTTGCGTGAGTCTTCGCGACGACGCTCATAATCTCGTTCGCGTCGGTCGCGGCGGTTGTAAGCATCTCGCGAGTCGTCGCGGCGGCGGTCATCACGTCGGTGAGTGTCTTCCGAGCGCTCGTGGCGGCGCGAGTCATCGCGACGCTTGTCATCACGTCGTCGGGAGGCATCCCGAGCTCGAGAGTGATGCAGCGGCGACTCGCGGGACGAATTGCGCTCGTCAATCTTCAATATCTCTTGGATCATTTCCTCCAACTCATGGATATCCGAGATACGCAGGTGGCACAAACGCCGTTCGAGTCCCTGGTCGCCGCAGGTCTCGAGGAACCGCTTGACGTGGTCGCGTGTTTTGCGGCCGTTGCTCTCAAACCGAATTCCGGCGTTCCTGGCATAGCCATTGAGCCGGTTTAGGTAGTCGCAAACATGTTCCTTGTCTTCGCGCTTGGCTGAGTAGTAGCGAGTCTCCGCTGACTGGCTGAACTGGAGCAATAGTATTTGATGAAGGCTTCGCTTAGGAGGCTCCACGTTCGCTTGGTCTTCTTGGGCAGTTGTCGGTACCAATGCAGAGCGCCGTCCCGAAGACTCAGCTCGAAAGGCATACACCATTCATTGTGCGATGCTCGCGTCCCTTTCATCTCGTAGACAAAGGCGCGAAGCCATTGCATCGAGTTCTCGCTATTGTTCCTGGTGCCCGAGAACGCCTTGATCTGTCCCAGTGGGCGATGAGTTGCCACCTCGATCCTCGGAGTCGCTAAGCAGCTCGGATTCGGTCACCTCACGGATTTGGCGCAGGTATTCGCCCATCTGCGCCCCACCACCACCGATAAAGTCCGCTTCTTCATCCGACGAGTCGTCAGTGGGCTGGTAGTGGCGGCTCTTGCTCCGTCCTGAGCTGCTTTTCGTGCTTCTGGCCGATTTTGAGTCATCGGTGGTGCGTCCAGCGCGGTCTGAGTAGCCCGTAGTTGGTGGACTCACCATGTGGGGGTCTTGAAAGTACGGGGATCGCTCCCCTGACGCGCTAAACACCCCTCCGGTGGGTTTTCGGCTGGGGTTTTCGGATTGCCCTCTTCGGAGTCGTCGGCAGCGGTACGCTAGCCGGGTCGACCACTTCGCGAGTCGCAAGAGTCTTCCGCGAGTCGTCCAGAGTGAACGAGTTCACACCAAAGGCTGTGCGGAGTCGCTTCTTCCATTTCCAGAGCTCCGCGCCCGCTTCGGTCGGCACCCAGCACTCCAGAGTCGACGGCGAAGGGTGCTCCAGAGGCCGAAGCCCCAATGCTTTCAGAAATCGCTCGGTTTCCTTCACCACTTATGTCACGGAACTCACTGGGCGAGCCAACTCGTGACACAAATCGGCCCAAACCGCTTGGCGAGTCATTGTTGGCTTGAATAGCTCACCCCAGTCGCTCTTCTTCATCTCTTCGTAGAGTCGAACGAGAACCTTGTTGGCCGCTGGCGTGTCACCGTTGAGTGGCGGCCGGTTGCCGGAGGTTTGCTCGGTCACTTGAGTCGCCAGGACCGGTGACCTCGAGTCGTCGGCGGCGTCTTCAAAGTCTTCCAAGTCGTCATACGCTGGCCCTGGGCCATCCACATCATCCAGTTCATCCGCGAGGTTGCGCGTCACGGAGCGCGTGTCATCGTCAAGTTCAACCGCGAGGTTTCGCGACAACGAACGCGTGCCCGCGCTGCGTCCCGCAGACAGCACTGCATCTTCCGGAGTCTCGGGTGTCACCACCGTTGGCGCAGGCGCCTTCTCCTCCAGGTAATCGTCGTAGTCTTCATCCATTTCTTCGTCCTTGGCGTCGGATCCAATCATCGAGTCGTCGAAGCTGATGGTCCGCTCAGCAATCGGGTCGAGGTGCGGCGTGATCAGGGCCGCAGTCGAGTCGTCGCCACGTGTTCCGCCAGTCTTCATTGGAGTTGCTGGTACCGCTGAACGTGATCCTTTCGCCATTGTCTTCTTTCTTCGTCTTTTTTCTTCTTTTTCTTGTTCTTCTTATTATTATTCTTGGTTGTTGCTCGTAAAGTCGATCGACCTGCAGTAGCACGAAACACAGAAGGTCACACCAATCCCGGGTCGCGGCACCAGTTGTCGCGTAGGAACACGCGCTATTTATATAAGGAACACTTTCCCCCACCAACAACACCCACTAAGTCACCGAAGACTCAATGGGCTTGTTAGGGTTAGAACCTGAAGGCCCAGGAACTTTCCCTTGCACCGGGTTGATGCTTCCCCTGTGTACCGAGCTTCCGCTAGTCGACCGACGGAAGACTCAGTGTCACTAGCCACGAGCAAAGGCTAGCACGCTCTCACACGCAAAATATACCTCGCAGGTCCTCAGAAGGAAGGGTCCCGGCCTTTTACGGCGTGATACGAGGGTGCCGGAGCTATACTCCGGCGGGAAGAAATAAATGGAGTGCGCTCTCGCTCCTCCAGTTCCTGGCGACGACTCGTCGCTACCAATACACCGGCCACTAACTCTTGGCCCTGCCAGGGATGAACACACGCTACACTAGTAGATGTGCCCACCGACAGTCATAATCCTACCTACCAGGTTTACCTTGAGCTGCAGGTCGTTCACTGCAGGCACCGGTGTCGCCCTTGCGTGGTTGGGAGGAAAAGCTGTTCTGTTATTGTTGCCCGAAGGCTTATCTTGTCTTCTCTTAGGCTTCCTATCGATCAATACAAATATCAAGTATAAGCGCGTCCGTTTTTGGACCGCCAGTTGTAACTCACGACTTTTCGGCGCTTTCTCTGCGACGTGGCGGCGTTACCGACGACTCAAACGGCCGCTGAAACGCCACCGACGACTGGGGACAGGCGCCGATGACTCATAAGTTCGGATCTTGCCAGTCGGTTCGCACCATACTTAGCGAGCTGCAACCGCCCACGCTTGACTTGGGACCGTTAACGAGTCATCGTCACCGACCAATTTAGGCCAATCAGCGACCGGGGCGTTTGGTCCAATGACTGGCGATGGGTTGTGACTTGCCAGTTGGCGCCGGCGCCTCGAGTCTTCTTCGCCCCTTGTCTCGCCTTTGGGTTTTGGCTTCGGCTTCATTTCCCGATACCACACGAGTAATACTTGGAATTGTTTCACCGAGAGCAGTCCTGAACAGTTCGTCGAGATTTTCTTCTGAAATTGTAACATTTTGTAGTGTGGGTTATATTACAATTAGCCACCACAATGCGCTTCGAATAAGGCCAGGTCGGACCTTGACAAAAATTGTACCATCATTTCCCTTGGACCTCAACAGAACTACTCCAGGTTTCGACAATGGCCTAGGCAAGGACAGTGTGACTTCTGTGGGGAGGCAACTCCGCCGAAAATTGCCGGTAGACCTGGTTGCAGTTGCCACCGCAAGGTCTCGGGGTTTTCGGTGATATGGAACCTTGGCCGGCAATTGGCTGTGTACTTTTCCCGCGGCACAGTGACGAGTAGTGACAGTTGCCTCGGCGAGCCTAATACAACCCCGGCAGAGGACTCGCATTCAGCCTGTACCGATATTTTGGTACAGTCGGACTTAGTAGTGTAGACCCGGTTGTACTTATTCGCGAACCATCTGATGAGTCCGAGGTTGTCTCGTTCAGACCCGTTTATATTAGATATTTGTATAGCGACATAGGGCTAGCCATAAGATGACGAGCAGAAATCCTCAGGACCTCTGGGTAGTCAGAAAATAAAGCGCAGTCTTCCCCCCCCCCAACGCCACCAAGGGTCAAATCCGACTTCGGTAAGTGTAGCTAGCTTATTGTAGTGCCTGGACACGCTCGGCCGCGTGGGATGCCTGTTGGGGAACTTAAGGTAACCTGACCGAGAGTTCGCCTAGGCCAGGTCGAGAATTGGCGCGGCCGGAGGCTGGAGCGACTTTATATAGTCGTTCACTATATATTTGAGGGACGGGAGTGTCCCCGAGTGTATTTACCTACCGACCGAGGATTCCCTCGGTCTCCCCTGTATTAGGCTTTACCAGCCGGTACCCTTTATTATGAGGGACTGCAGGGGGTTGCGCGAGAGCGCCATATTTCATTCTAGCCCTCGCTCATGGCTAAGTGGTGCAAGTTTTGGGTTGACCGAAGATAACCTTGCCGCACAGAAGTGCTCGCAACCGACCCGGTGTAAGGGATCGTTCCTGGTCTCCAGGTACTGATCCAACAACCGTTGACCCTATTGGGAAGACGGGTGTTGTTGGTGAACCTCGCACCGAACGGTAGCGAGGATCTTAGTGGGTTTACATCACCATACTTCGCTTACGTCATTCCAATAATTAACTACATTGCCCCACGTAAACTCCTGCTGATCCTGGTACAACTTCATACAAGTTGTAAACAACACACCAAAACCAATTGGCCTGGTCTCCAGGCGATCCAGGACTGCTAGCTCTCGAGGCATTGACGCAATCTAGCAGATTCCAGGCTAACGTCAATAACAACAACCAACTCGATTGCAAATTCGATTATGAAACCCGCCGACTGGTATTACCCAGCCCTGAGGCGATCCACCACACAACCAGACATATCGACATCCTTTCATACCTTAATACCACATCTGGTGATTTTACTGTAACTGCCACGACTACGATGTCGCCGATACAACCCGATTCGTTGCCCGACTAGACCAGTCACTACTATTCCTCTGGTAGATGAGTCATACCTTCACCAGTAAGTGCACAACGCTAGCTGCCAGTGCAAAGAATACATGTATTAGCAGCTCAATGTACAAAAGACACGGCAGCGTGCGCTACCAAACCAACACTACGATCCTTCGAGCAATAACGCAGATTTACTAAGGCACGTGATGGTATTCTTCCAGACTCTGTGGTGTACGTTTTAGAGCCAAAGGCACGTATCGTTGGACCGCAGTGCCGCCACAACAGTGCTGATGACTAAGCCACTGACCGCATCTTTGACCCCGGCTTCTCCTCTAGTAATTCGACGGATTGCGGATTTGTAGAATTTCGCAAACGGTTGTACAAACTGCATATTGATCAACTTGGCATGAACGCTCATGCATTAACCCCCCCCCCCCCCCCGCACTCACGGGGTTTTTGACCTCCTATCGGGTCCTGTCTGTGTATCGCCATGTAGTATATACAACTTGTTATAGATAGGGCTACACTATACGTTTGTATTGGCTGTAAAAAGTACGCTGCCAATTTATGTCATGCGGGAAGATTGCTTGATATCAATGCAAATCGCGCGCACTGCTACAACCAAGCATGTAGTCGAAGCCACCATGGCTGAGCAGCCTGTTTATTGCATGCTGTATATAGTGCATGTCAAATTGTCCCTTTTATCGGGAAGTTGGGGCTATGAACCAGGGTGGCTCCTCTATTAGCACAGGCCTACGACGAAGCAAACACACATCATTGAATGCAAACCAAACTACCTTCCGTTCCATTGAATTCACTGGCTTAGATCTCCTCCTCCTCAGACTCACTTTCCTCCACGTGGTCGTCCTCCTCCGCGGCCTCCTCCGCGGCCTCCCCCTCCGCGTCCTCCTCCGCAGCCGCAGCTTCCTCAGCCGCCCCGTCTTCTTTCTCTTCCTCTGCGTCCCCGGAGGTGCTGCGGCGGCGTTTCTTGCCCAGGCCGCGCATCTGGATGTCGCGGCCGACGCGGGGGCGCGGGCGCTCGCCGCCGTTCTTCCACTTGATGTGCCAGATCTGGTGGCACGTCATGGTGTTGCCGGGGTAGTGGGAGGGGCGTACACGATCGCACCGGTAGACACTGCATGTACATAGAGAGTTAGTGGAAGTAGTACACGTCACTTGACCGCATTCACATCTTACCGTTTCTTGCCGTCACTGCACGCCTCGCAATAGAACCTGGTAGCACTGCGCTGGCCCACCTTCTCCTTTCGGATCGAGCACACCTTGCACTGGTGCTGGGGCCGCTTGCGGATGCCCTCGCGGACTTGCGTCCACTCCGGGAACTCGGTGAGCTTGTGCTCACCAAAAACAGCAACCGAGCTTGGTGTCGAAGGACTAGGCGAAAATATCTGCATACAACACAGCAAAATCGACAAGTACCACAAGTTAGATATACAACATGTACCAGAGAAGACATGTAAGATATACCTCGTCGAGGAAATCATCGCTGGAGACTTGGAGCAGCTGCATTTGCAACTGCTCCAAGAACTTGGCGTGGTCTGCTGGCGCATCTCCACGTCGTTGCCGAGCCCAGCGGTACACGATGAAGGCGTTGACGATGCCCATGTCAATCAGCCCGAGGAAGATCGTCTTGTAGTACTTGCGGCACAGCACTGAGAGCTGCAGCGAGGAGCGCTGCAGTCTCAGCTGGTCGTGGATATCCACCCCGCCCATCCAACGACATAGCGGACGGGCAGGGAATCGTAGACTGCCGGCCACCAGGAATACGGTGCCCTTTATAGCAACAGACACAGCATAGATACACTAATGTTAGTACATTGAATAAAATTACACCGCCGTCTAGTACGTACCGCAGGTCTCCACCGCGGAGCTGCTTCCTGTAGACAGCAGATAGACTGGCAGGCGGTCCCACCACAGCAAGGCCTGGAGCTGCGGGCATGCCTTCGCTAAAGCCACTACAGCTGTTCCCCGCGGAGTGTCGGCAGGGCGCTTGACCTCGTCGGCGATGAGGGCGGGCGGGGAGCCCTTTTTGTTCGTCCGATGAGGTACACGTTGCGGTTCAGCAGCTGCAGTGCTAGCTGTATCGACGTGTAGAACCGGTCGGTTACCACCACGTGATACACGCCGTCTTGGCGGGGAGGGAGCACAGCGTCCAGGTTGCGGATGACCGCAGTCGGGCCCGAATTTGGGTCGGCCGAGTACTTCGTGGGATCGTCACCTCCCAGTTCATCTGCCTGCTGCTCCGTGCCGCAAAAGACTTCAAGTCTACATGTTGTATAGAAAGCATGTGTACAAGCAACAAGTGTTAATATACAACATGTGCTACTTGGCCAAAAAAAAGCCCGCGAACTCCACGATGGAGAACGCGGGCCAAAAAAAAATTACAAAATACAGCATGCAGGTCACGTACCGAAAACAGTAGGCAGTATCCGCGCAGCAAGTCATGAACAGCTTGGTCCCCCACTTGTGGGGTTTGTCCTTCATGAACTGCCTTGTGATGTTGAATCTGCTCTGTGAGGGGATCATGGATTCATCAAATGCCAGCACTGGTGGCACTTTGTAGCCAGCAGCAAAAGTAGACTGGAGTTGATCGACTACCGACCGAACTTTCCACGCTCGATCAGTGGCCGCCTTCGGGTCGGTGTTGTCCGTAAAGTGTAGGTTCTGCATGACTCGACCGAATCGCGCTTTGGACATGTAGCGCCCGAAGGTGCCTTTGGGCACCGCACCGACAGATGACCTCTGCCAATGGTCAGCAAAACGTCGTTTGTGTGGACACAGCGTGCGGGCGATCAGCAGCCCGATGATGTGTAGGATCTCCTCTGGCTGGATCCTCTTGTGCTTTTTGGCCTCTGCCAGCATCACGGCCTCTCTAGTCGTCGTGTCGTCGCGAGCGACCTGCTTCTCGAACATTCGGTCTACACGATCATTGACGTGCTGGTTGTAGTACTTGTTGCTCTCTGCTGCAATCCGCCGCCACATCCTAGGAGGCATAAAAAAGAAAAACAGCTCCAAGGGTGATTCCGCTTTCTCCAGGACCTCGTCAGTTGGTCCATACTCCCCAGCATACAGTCCGGGATATGCCTCCGTTCTCTGCGGCTGTGTATCGGGATCTATACATAATATACAACATGTTAGCGATCAACACTAGTAGTACATACAACATGTACACAGATTGCGCTTACCAAAGTTCCAACCAGTCTTCCGCATCTTCTTCAACGCGTCCGGGTCCTGGGCCAGAACGGCCAGCTCTTCAGGTGTGAATCCGTCCCAAGTATCGGTTATCGTATCCCAGTCGCGCGTCAGCTTGGCCCGTGCAGCCCTCATGCGCTCCCGATCCATGGCCTGTCTCGCGCGTAGCCTTCTACCTGCAAGAAGATCCTGGCCGAGAGCAACCTCCTCGGCCTCTGCGTCAAGTTCGGCCTCGGTCCGACGATCCGGCACGGGGACCTCCTCGGTGTACCAGTCCTCAGACCCAGCACCTTCGCCGTCCAAGTCTGAGTTGAGCTCGTTGTCATTAGGAGGCGGCTCGTTGTTGTCAGGCGTCGGCTCAAACTCCGCGTCACCAGTTACAGGGATAACCATCGACGAAGCAGCAGGCGGCGTCTCTGCAGCGGCACACTCGATCTCTTCAAAACTCAGCGACCTGTTCAGTAGCATTCAAAACCAACAAAGCACAATACACACAGCACATACAACATGTCAGAATCACATCATGGCGTATATACTACATCGCCAATATGCGTACCTCGAAGCGTTACGGGACTCGTACGAGCCTCCGTCTTCGTCGTCAGCATCTTCGTCCTCCTCCGACACGTCGCCCGCCCTCCGTTGCCTCTTCTTCTTCTGAGCGGCATTTGACTTCGCCTTCCGCTTCCCACGAGAACTTGACGCAGCCTCACGCGTATTGCTGTCACGGTGCACCATGTTAGACAATACAACATCGTTAGTACACAGCATGTAGTATATACACCATGAGCTCCACGCACCTAGAACGCGTCCGCGCCGGAGGACTGTTCTGCTTGCTCGCTCGCAGCAGGATAAGTGCGGCTTCTCGTGCGGCCTCACCTCGCTGCACCTCTGCCTGGACTGCCAAGCGCCTCTGCTCCTTGGCAGCAGCGCTGCGAGAGATGGCCTCCTCTGCACGCGCTACTGCCCTTGCGTTCTTCTCCTTCCTAGTGACGCGGACCTTGGCAGCCGCGGCCTTCTTCTCGGCATTGGCCTTCTTGGCCTCGGCCTTCTTTGGGTCTTCTGCTTCGTCTTCGCCGCGGCGCGGGCCGCCTTTTGCTTCAACGCGAGGTACGCCGCATGCTTGTCCACGGGCGGCCGGCGCGGTGGCCCACTCGCAGGGCGAAGCGTTGCCCGCGACACACGAGATGCAACGGCTGGCGGCCTGTTGTCCACCGCGGCCGTCCCCGGGCCCGTCGCCGCCTCGTCCGGCCTCGTGCCCGCCTCGCTCGTACCCGCTCCCTCCTTGTCCTCGCCGAAGTCCGCGTCCTCCTCGCGCCGTCCATCTAGGTATGCGGCGTGCTCGGTCATGAGGCGCTGCCGCTCAGCGGGCGCCCGGCCGGCCAACTTGACCCGGAATGCGACGCCGTCCGCGCGCGTCTCCCGGCGGGCCGGCATTTGCTTGCTCTCCAGCGCTGCTTTTTCTCGAATGAGATATTTTAGTGGGTGGCGGGTGACACGTGGCCACCTGTCGGGTCGCCCTGACGTGCGATCATTGATGTGTGGTGACATCGACTTTCTTTGAAATTGTACGACCTTCTATGCAAAATTATCGTCGGTCTTTGCAAAATTTCTGTGCATTTCACTGTCTTTAACATGTTGTATATACAACGTGTTAAGAAAAAGGCAAAATTTCGCATGTTGTCATATACAACACGTGAGTGCGGGGGGGTTAAGTATGCATTTGGTGAATGACAACCAATGTGTTTCTGCATCTTACAAATCGACGTCATGCATGAGTAAGCACTACTTGGGCTTGTGCCCCCGGCAAGAGCTGTCGCGGCATTAGCAGGGGTTTGCTTGAACAATAATCTACTGTAACCCGATCTATAGTACGTCGCAGATATCATGCATTCCAACCGAATATCTCCTCCTCCGAGCTCAAACCAAACGTGCGCATCCCAAAACAGTGATCCGGCATTCGTACCGTACCCCAAGACCACCACAAACGCCCTCACTACTCCATCTTGCACTATCTTCAGTCC
Source organism: Phytophthora cinnamomi (assembly GCF_018691715.1). NCBI lineage: Eukaryota > Oomycota > Peronosporomycetes > Peronosporales > Peronosporaceae > Phytophthora > Phytophthora cinnamomi. The sequence continues at coordinate 307,679 of NW_027151016.1, forward strand.
CTGCAACTTTACCGCGCACACCAATCCACACAGATTCTTCATGCGCTTCTCCATCATGGCCGCGGAAGTTTCACCCGCCCCGCGATGCCTCGAAACAGCTAACGGAAGATAAGGAAGAGCGATGCGGAGCGTGTAGAAGAAGATGGTATTGTTGGCGAAGTTGAAAAACCAAATGTGAGTGCGAGATTGAATCGCTTAACTCTACCTACATGGCAGGTCGTCATCTGTCGACCAGAACGCAAGGCCTCCTATCCTTATCTGCATCCTATCCGTAAAGTCGTACGACTGTGCTAAAACATACGAGTCGTAAGATTCTACGCGTAGAGTCGTACGACTGTGCTGAAACGTACGAGTCGTAAGTTTCTACGCACAGAGTCGTACGATCCTGCTCTCACCATCCAATGCAAGTCCATATGCATTTCTGGAGCACAACGTGGAGACACGAGCGTGTGACATCACACCCTTCAACAACAGCTGAGTCTCCTGTTTAAACGACACGCCGCTGGTCAAGAACTCGACGCACCTCTCCAGTTGCACCTTAGTCTCCACTGTGACCGCGTATCTGGCATCGTTCTCGTCCAGCCCGAGCTCTAATTCCACGTCCTCCGAGTTGATCTCCATGCTCTGCCTCTTGAAGATCTGGAGCGCGGTGTCGTCACCCGCACAACCCTCGAGCCCGCAAAGCAGGTTGCCCACAACGTCTCTGTCCACTAGGAACGTCGCGATCGTCTCGTACAGATGCACGAATGTGCGGTGCGTGGCAATGGAGGGCGGTGCGCCGTCAGCGGCTTCTCCACCACCATATTGATGTCGACCGGGTTTGTGGTGCTGGCGCTACACCTCATGCTTATGGTCACAGCGGCGACAGACGTGACCGCGTGCACGATGACGGGCACGCGCGGCGTGCAGCACAGTGCTGTCACTTCCACTGCTGCAGGGTAGCTGTGCCAGCGCAACCTGCACGCAGCTCGCCGACTCTGGCCTGCTGCAGAAGCTTTTTACGAAGAGACTTTTTATGATGGTGAAGGTTTTTACGATAAACTCTTACAGGTTTTTCTTCATTTTAGGTTATATGAGAGCAAAATGATGCAAAGAACGGACAGGAAACCAGCAAAAATCGCAGTTTTAGCTCTATTCTTATATTGGGCATTGTATCCACGTTAATGATCAACATGTTTTTAAACTGAGGATTTTTTCCCGCTCTTTTAGCCCCCATGTACGCGGTTCTAAAACGTCGCCTAACCCATTTCCAGAATTGATGTATCCACTTGGTAAAAAGTAAATCAGAGAGTAAATCGTAGCGTAATCAAACAGTAAATCGGAGCTACATGATTATAGGGGGGGCTACGCCCCACCAAATAACGCCTGATCCGGATCTTCAGCACAAACCACAACAAATGCCTGAGACTGGTTGGTGAATGCAACTGCGGTGTCAGTGCAGATTCCACCGCAAGTACAATCAGCGTTTGTTGGTTTGCCCAGGGGTGGTCCCCTCGTGGTTCGGCCCAACCGGACAGCGGGTGTTTCGCCCTTCGCCGACACCTGCCAACCGAGATCCACGTCGAAAAGGGCTCCAGATTTGTCTTATTCCACGTGGATATTTTTCACGTGGAATAAAACACATCTGAAGCCCTTTTAACGTTGTACTGCTTGATCGGTGTGTTCCTATAAGGTGTCCACGTGTGGAAACTCTATCTATAGTGAGCCTAAGTCATTCTTATCAATAGTCCCAATACCGGGCAGATCTGAAGTGGCTAAGTAGAGTAACGGAAATTACGGAATAATACCCCGGGCACTATTTAATAGTACCCTTCACAAAATCTCGAAAGGTTACTCTGTATTACCATAAGGTTACATCGCTACCTTAGCTTACTCGTCGATCAGTGCAGCATCATCAAGAGCGTCGTGAAGCTCGTCCAGGTTAAAGTCGTCCATATCCTCGTGGCTGCGTTCTATAGTGAAGTGAGGTGTAACAAGATGACTGGTCATCAGAGCAGGGTAGGGTACGTGAGTTACTGTAGGGTTACTACCGGGTTACCCTGAGAGGGTACTATTTGGGTAGAGGGTATTAATCGGGAATTTCCGTTATATTAGGGTACTTACGGAGTGTCTCCTAACGTATGCCGCTAACCCGCTTCGCAGGCAAGTCACGCCTCCATCGTCTCGTCTTCAGAGCCCGTCTCAGGGCCCTCATCCACGGTAGCGACTCTGCTCATTTGCTACTCGATCTCATCCATCGCCTCTTCAAACCAGACGTAGCGACGGATGATCGATAGCATTGCGGCCACCTCGCTCGTAATATACGCCCATCCCGCATGCGGAGCTTGGTTACGGCTGTGGAACCCGCTATAAGCTGGAGGGGAGGTGGCCTTGAATGAACGCGGTGAGTTTGGGTGGCACCCGGGGCAGTTAACCGCCGGAAGTTGGTTAGTGTTCAGGCAGAGCTCTGCCACGGGGAGCGGTATGGCGGCGAATCGGGGAATAATTCTGAAATTTCCAGGATCACCTGAATTTAGTAATATCACCGTAAGTGCGATTCCAGTGGTCGCGATCTTATCATAGCCCAGAGGGCCTCTGCATGCGGTATCACATAATACAGGATTGCGGATTCGACAGCGTTGCAGTGGAGGAATTCACGATTTTACGAGTCCTCGTCCCCTCGGCCTCAACGGTTGGGACGAGTCCAACCGACAGCACACGCTTCCCTCGAAAGGTCAGCGAAGATTGTTGGGATCAAACCTGAAGACCGGGTCCAATCCTTTACACCGGGCTGGAAATATGCCTTGTGTTGAAGTATCGGTCAGGTAGGTAGAGCCCACACAAAGGCACAGCCAGCCACGAGCAACGGCTGGGGTGCGTAATATAGAACGCTTTCGCGCTCAACCCACTGCAGTCCCTCAGAAGGCAAGTACGGCTCACTACCTCCCACACTCAGCCACTACTCACTCTTGATCTTACCAAGGCGAACTTTCGGTGACCTTAAGTTCACCGGCAGACATACTCCGCGTTGGTCGAGCGTATCCAGACCCTACATCGGAGCTAGCTAGACTTACCGTAGACGGACTTGACCCTGCATGGCTTGGGGGAAAGATTCTGCTCTGATTTAATAGTTAGAGGCGGTGAGGCCTCGACTATAACTAATCCCTAACGTCTATACAAATATCTATTGCTGAACGAGCTTTCGGTTTGATCCGCTCTTCTCGGTACGAGTGGTTCCGCCGACTGCGTGCGGCGGGTCATCGAAAACCTGGAAAACTACGGTTCCGATATCTCCGACAAAGTAGGCTCGGGCGATGAATGTTTGTGGCTTAGATTTAGATTGGAGGTAATACCATTGTTAGAGCAAATAGACAAACATGTTTACAAAAGCACTTACAGTTAGTGTGTAGTGATATTTACAAACATTAGCATGTGAAGCCAGCACTTACGAAAAATGTATCAACGGCCGGGTTCGAACCGGCGACCTTCTGCGTGTAAAGCAGACGTGATAACCACTACACTACGCTGATGTATGGCTTTACAGCGATATTATTACTTATAAATCTGATAACCATACGAAATCATTTGTTTCCGACGCGTGGTGAAAAATGCTTCTGCTTTGAGCAAGTGAGGAAATATCCTCTGTCTCGCCGTACAAGGCTTCTCTGGTCTGGTCGGAATCAGCGGGTGAGATGTTACGGTATTTAGCGATGCAACGGCACACAATATGTCCGTAAACTACCTGATTCCGACCAGACTAGCCATGTTATGACACAAAACTAACTGGGTCTGAATCTTGTACGTAACAAGATAGTGGGAAAGATTTAGGTTGGTATAAGGTGACCACTCTTACCTTGAAACAACCTGATGCGTGCAAGCGAAAGTCTACGCCAACCAAGCCGCGCCGGTTCTGGTCGAAAGTACGGCTAAAACCATCTGACATTGGAATTCAAGAAAAAGTGCGATACAGCGTGCGCCTTCATCGCAATGGACAATGGATAGAAAGGGGGCATGGTAGGCTCCCTGGTGGACGAGGAGAACTGTATATCGGTACTGTACCAGTACAATGCTACGTACCTAACATGTTAACTCCTCTGCGATAGCAATATCCTAGGTTTATGTGAAAATGCCAGAGCTCCCAATTGGGTACCCGAACCCGGGTAAAAGGCTTTACCCGACCAGGTATACCCGAGTCTACCTATAATGTTGTATATAGTATAACTGCTTGTCTGCCTTTATTATAGATACTGTATAGCCCGCTGTGCCTTCCGGCGTCAAGCGCGGTATCGGAAAGCAATTTCTCCACTGCAGGAACCATAATCTGCAAATCGTGGAGTTCCCTCAAGTCATCTGTTTTGTAGTATATAATGGGCCGGGTAAGTTCGGGTGCCCGAACTGCGCTGTCAGGCAGGTGCGGGTACGCGAGGTGAACCAAGAGATTCGATCGGACGGGTGGATAACCCGAAAATCGCCATATGCGAGCTCTGGGATGCTCTGATGATAAGATGACTGCGTGTTATGTAAGTAACTCAGTAAGTAATTTGAATAGGTGAGTTTGTAGTAAATGAGTGTCAGTCAGTAAGTTAATGAGTGAGTGAGTTGGTGAGTGAGTGAGTTGGTGAGTGAGTGAGTTGGTGAGTGAGTGAGTTGGTGAGTGAGTGAGTGAGTGAGTGAGTGAGTGAGTGAGTGAGTGAACTTGTAGAGGATGGGTGAATGAGTAAAGTGCTGCACATGTAGAATTTGTGAGTTAAGCCTATCACGTAACTCACATACGCATATGCATTATATGAGGATACAGACGGTACTTTCACTTCCGACACATGTGTACATGGATAATTTTCAACAATTAAATGTATTAAGGCAGGTGATAAATCTTGAGGGTCCTACACCTGCGCAGTTGAAAGTCGAAAAATTACCTCGCCTACGTTGACGTCGTGTCCGTAGCTGGAGCTCGCCTCGTTGCCTGGCTTGTCGTTGGGGCCCAGATAGCAGATTCCGGTATGACGGAAACAGTTCTTGATCGTCTCCTTGCTGATAATCTCACGCCAGATCTCGTCGCTCCAGAGCATAGCTTGGAGCTGGTCGATCGCGTACGGGACATTCTTGATGGTAGCGTGCTCGCGCAGCTTGTTGTAGACCCGGCGAAATTGCTTCTTCTGGTATGCCGCCTTGAATGACGCAATAATACCCGCGTCCATTGGTTGCAGAAAGGCTGTCGTGTTGGGCGGGAGGTGCTGTACGGTCACATTTGTCAGTGCGAGGTCGCCCACATTGTGGGAGGATGCATTATCGAGAAGTAGCAAGATATACCGACCCGCCGCACGTATCTGCTGGTCGACGCCCCGCAGCGAATGGCGCGGGTCATCCAGGCTTTCGTGTTGGCCGTGTAGTTGAAGCCGAGGTCTTCAGCAGATTTCTTGTTAAAGCGGCGAGGGTTCTTGCCATGGCCAAGGTACAGAATAGGTAGGGCGTCTCTACCGTCAGCATTTCCAGTCATGACGAGCGTGATCCTCGTCTTCTTCTTCTTGACGCCGCGCATCTTCTTGGTGCAGATGGAGCGTGTTGGAGCCATAGCATAGCATAAACCTGTTTCGTCCATGTTATAAATGTCCTGAGGTGGAAAACAAATCGGTTACCTGTTGGGTCTCTTGCAATCCTTTTCGAGCGGCGTTCAGGTCGACGGATCCAGCCTCGCGCGATGGCGCAGCTTGTGACGCCGCATGAACGCCGTCAGCCAGCCGTTGGAGAAGTCCAGGTCCCAGGCGTCACACAGGTGAACTTGTAGTTCTCGAGTCTTCATATAATAATTAGCTCCCTAGATACACAGATATTGCGGTGTTCCAGATCCATTATCCATGCTGCAAGCCGCTTCTCCAGCTGAGGCGAGGTCACTTGCGTAGGTTTGCGCTGGTTGTCTTCGCCGTACGTGTCACGCAATATGGTCGCCGCGTTCTTCATGATGTTACTGATCGTGTTCCGAGCAGGTTTGGTGCGCAGCTTGAGCTTCCGTGTCACCCACGCTGCCAAGTCGGCTTGCGTCATGGACGGACAGGCCGCAGTCATCTGTATGACGGCTCTCTTGTGGCCTATTTTGAGCCAGTGCCTCATGGCTGCTTCACTGGCGGGCGCGTTTTAAAGTGAGCGCCAGAGCCTGTAAGTACTGGATGAACCGGTCTCAGAGCCTACCATTTTCCCGCGCAAAAACACCTCTATAAAAGCATTTTTTGTTTTGTATAAAACAAAAAACCAGGTTATAGACATACCCTCGTGTCGGAAGTGACCATGGTGACTGTAGTTGACAACCGGGTCCGTGGGGTGACCCAGATCACCTTCAACTGGTTCATTTGTCATGGAGCGCACTAATGGAATGTAAGGAAAAGTTGCAATCATGGAGTATGTTATGCCTCTGGTCGATGACCTACTTACCAGAACTCGCAATCGGGTACCCGAACCCGGGTAAAATGCTTACCCGACCGGGCATACCCGAACTTCGGGTAGGGAGCGGGTACCCGAAATCATCCTCGGGTGGGTGTGGGTATACCCGAGTCTATCTGCAATGTTGCACACAGTATAACAACTTGCCTTTGTTATGGATATAGCCCGCTTCTCCGTGCTATTTTCGTTCCAAGAAGCGACAGCGCTTGTACAAGACCATGGGAGAGTACCAGTGCTTTCAGTGCTTCACCAACCCGTGCGCTGTCGGACGAGCACCCGTTCTTCATCACGGTGCCGCTGCTGGACGAGGCGAACGCTAACATCTCCAAACCCAGACACCATGGAGAGCGAGAAGGCTGCAGGCTCCCGGGGTATCCAGGCATCGGAGGGCTATGGGGAGGCTATCGTCAATGCTGCAAGACTATCTAGCCTTCATCGCATGTAGGATCTGAAGGACTTGAAGCAGGAGCTCAATAACATCCTCCAACAGCATTCTGAAAATTCGATATTTTTTATCTTGATGAGCAAGAGGAGTTCGACAAATACATTAGCTGCTCCCTGGGTAAATATGACAAAACCAACCTCTACATGTTGCAATGGTGGACTCCACAGGTAAACCAGCATATCCGAAGCTTGCTGTGGTGGCAAGAGCAGTACTGCACATTCGGCGTCAAGCGCCGTATCTTAAAGCAATTTCTCCACTGCGGGAACCGTAATGTGCAAATCGCGGAATTCCATCAATCCATCGATGCTAGATGATATTCTCGTAGTGAGATCTAATAGCGATCTTATCCACTGAAAATAAAGATGAACTTGTAGTTGGGTGGACCGTCACTTGTCGAACAGCAGGCTGTGCGGAGTGGAGGACGGACAGTCGGTGACGGCAAACTCAGCAGGGTGGTGCACACCGCGGAGATCGGGGCGCGATCGTGAGAACGAGGACGAATGGGGGCGAATGCAAGCCAGCGTGACTCGCGCCACAGGCGCGATGTAGGAAAGGTATTGAAGGTTAAAGCCAGCGGCGGCTGGAAGATCGCAAGAGGAGACGACACGTCCAGCATGGACGGCAAAGAGAATGGCGTCGCGGCAAGGTGACATCGAGGCGAAGGATGTGAGGCCGAGAGGCCACGAGACGGGAGATGCGCCCCGAAGGGGGAGAGGTCCAAGCGAATAGCTTAGGAGAAGGGCGCCGTTCCCGTAGGTAGTTGGTAGTGTGGGACTTCGTAGGAGAGCACCGAGCGGCGGTCGCCGTTCGACTCCCAGTCAAGATTTAGTGCAGAACGTGCATTAAGTTGAGACTTGGCGCTGGAGCACAGGTTGTGAACGCCGGACGAGACCGGATACATCGTAAAGCGAGGTACACCATTACGCGAATGGCGGGGACGGCCGGATAGTAGAGGACCGAGGACTCCAGAGCGAGACTGCGAGGGCTGCGGTGCCTATCGTTGGCGCCTTGACCGAGGGGTTCGTGCGTGCGGATGTACCGTGCGGGCCTAGTAACTCGTGCATGGCGACGTGCGGCGGCCCGGTGCATATTTCGTGGGGAAATAGCAGGGAGCAGCCCGGTCAATCCCAGGCCGAGGTCGCTTAGCGCTCCCTCCTCGTCGGCGCTATCCTGGACCCTCCTGGACAAAGGCCCAGTTATATATATATATATAACTCAATAAATTGCACATTTCGTTTCGCATGGTTGTGTTTGTGTATAATGGGCCGGGTAAAGTTCGGGTACCCGAACGGTGCTATCGGGCGGGTATGAGTACCCGAGGTAACCAAGAGGTGTAATCGGGCGGGTGCGGGTAACCCGAAAATCGCCGATTGCGAGCTCCGCTGCTTACTGACCTCGAGAAGCACCTGTGATACTGTTCGTTGGATGCTGCAAGCGGATTTTGGGCGATTATGATGACAATGAGGGCAGATTTCGACCTTTATGTGTGCCCTCGGTCACTCCGAGTGGCTTAGATAACCCTTTGGGCTCCAGAATGCGCCTGTGATATACCAACGCATGCTTGACAACGCTCTGTGGGGGTTGTACAACCGAGGGGTGGGTGGAAACACTACACGGAGCTAATGCGGCGTGCGGGGGAGAGTGACCGAGACCTTGGTCAAACCCTAACCGACCTCGGGCGACCCCTCGCCCGACCCAAATCAGGCACCCACCAAGTTTGAAGCGAGCTGTGATGACACCCGGACCAAGGATTCGGTCGCGGAACGTGTTAATAGCCCGATCGCCGACATGTTTGCAACCAGAGAACCCGATGAGCCCTCGCTGGCTCCGGTGTTCGACCGTCTTTCGTGGATGATATTTGCTTCGAGGGTGAGTCGTTTGACGACTGCCTCGAGACTTTGGACCGACTGCTCGCCCGCTTCGAGGAGTGCCGCATTAGCGTGAGTTTTACCAAGAGGGTCATCGTACAGCCCAAGGTGGTTTTGAGACCCCGCGAAATAAAATGCGACTTATGTACATTTGAGTGATTTTGAGATATGACCGTTTAAAGATGACCCAGTGGTTTTCGTGCATTAGTGAAATATCGAGAAACAGGCGATTTTGTTTTTATTACCGATAACTTACGGGGCCGCTGCTAGCCAGTCAACTTTTGAACGCAGGGGGCTGCAGCTAGTGAACGTGAATCCGGCACAGGAGGAGAAACGCCGCTGGCTGAGGCTGCCAACTCGGCGAACAGCTCGCCAGACTCTGACCAGCTGTCGAGTGAGGTTGGCGACAGTGAATGGTCGGGGGTGCCCCCATTTCTTCTGTGGTAGATGATGACGATTACGAGACGCGTGAAAGCTGTGAGGAAATCGAACCTGAAAATGATGACCTAGCGCCTTACGTGTGGGATGAAACAATGGCAGACCAGGTAAAGCGACTCGTTGAAAAGGACCCCTGTGAAGCGAGGTGCTTGAAGGCCAAAGAGAGATCACTGGAGCGTTTTCTACTTTCGTTGCAGACTATGGAAAAGGTTGAGCGACAGACCAGTGTTTTGACAGTCATTTCTGTACTCATGTAGGCCAGCACATCCGTAGCCTATCGTGGAGAGCGCGATAAGTTTCATGATGTTTTACCGCTAATTGACCGGGTTTGTGTGCACAGCTTCTGTGCGTCTGATGGTATTTCTCGCTCGTCGGTGCAGCGCTACAAGACGCAGATTCGAGATGGCACATTTTCTTCCAAAACTCACGGCAACCAGAGAAACCAGAACACCTCAGCTATCGATTTGAAGTGACTTACAGTTTGGTTTAAGTAGTTTGCCGAAGAGGTGGGAAAAGTTGTTCCAGTTCGTGTCCGTCTGAAGAAAACGAAGGATGGTACAGCTCAGAGAAGTATACATTTCTCCCAGCATACTTCACCTGGGAACGTCTGTACGACGAGACATCACGTATTTGCTGTCGTGAACCAGCTCGATCTACTATGCGTCAGCTGCTAGCACTCCATTGTCCGGATATACGTATCCGCTCACCACGTGATAATGTGTGCGAGGTGTGCTCTGTTTACGTGACTAAAATGCGGCACGGTTCAGCTGCCAGCGATACTGTAGAGGAGCTTGGTCGTCATACAGAAGAGGCTCGACGAATGCGGTACGTTTTCGTAAATGTAATTTCGTTGTAGCAGCCATTTCTAACTCTTACTTGACATGCGTGTGTAGGCTGGAGCACAAAGGTGATCTAATTGCTACCGACGCCGAGCACGCGGTCATCGTCATGGACTATAACCATAATCTTACATGCCCCAGAGTCCCAGAAACTCCATCGATGTGGTATTTTCTCTCTCTACTCTCAATCAGCGTTTTTGGCATTTATTTTGCGAATGATGCTAAGCAGCACAATTACGTCTACGATGAGCGTGTGGATGGCAAAGGCACTGATCAAGTGAACTCAATGATATGAATTTCCCACTGCCAATGTTGACTCGTATGGTATTCGCCGGCTAACAGTCTACGCCGATAACTGTGGCGATCAGAATAAGTCTAACTACGTGATTCAGTTTTTCCTTGCATTCGTGCACCAGGGCGTGTTCGAAAGGGTAGATTACAAGTTTTTCGTCCGTGGCCAAAAGAAAAACGCATGCGATCGAGGCTTCGGCCACATACGCAACAGAATGGCTCGTGTCGACTGCTGGACCGTTGGGTCTGTGGTGGAAACGTAGCGGCTGCAGCTAAAACTTCCTCCGTGAAACGTGTGCAGGAACAAGATGCTGGGTTCAAGAACTTCAAGTCTACGTTGTCCGAGTTGTACAAGCTTCTGTCAGCAGTACAAAAGTATCACATTTGCTCAATGAACAAGGACCCCCGGCAGTGTCGTGTGCAAGACTGCCCCTGAAGATGAAGGCACAAGCGACGATGTTCGACGCACGATCAACGGCAAAGTTACGACCGGTGCGAAGGTTAAGGTGATGTTCGACCAATATCTGGAAACGCTGCCACCCCGAAGCCAAATGCAGAAAAGATAGACCAGCTGCATCGAAAGGTGCGCTCATTACTCCCTGAGAAATTTCGCGAAGACTCGCTGTACGCGGCTCCCACAGCTGTGGAAGCTGCTCAATCGAAGTGTACGAAGCGTGCGCGGTTGAAGGTCCGAGCGGAGATGGCACTCGAGGAAAACCGCTGACAGGATGAGAGAGAATCAGAGCCTTCGTTTGTTCAGCTGCTAGAAGAGGGTGATGGCAAATGTTGTGGACCCTCATTCCAGCTCAAGTAAGGCCAAACAGTAAGAAAAAAGCTAAAAAGGATGTGCCACAGTGATGGACAGCAAAACAAATTGATGCTTATGTCTAATCTTCCCCTCCGGATAAAACAAATTGACACTTACGTTAAAACCACTTTTTACCACCTTAGACGCCGTATTAGGCTACCAAAATTCTTTGTCATGTGCAGCATTCGATTTCAATCATAACAAACCAAAACTATTTTTGCACTTTTTATTAATGAAGAGATATTTGTTTTGAGCGATCACTTCGCCTACTTCTACTTCACATTTTGGGGCAAACGAGGGCTTAAAAGGAGCACAAGACGGCGAACAATAGTGTGGTATGCGTAGCTTCAAAACTTCCAAAATATACATAAGTCGCATTTTGTTTCGCGAGGTCACATTTCTTGTCGTATGAAGTGACGCGAGAAGGCATTAGGGCGGACCCAAGAAGCTCAAGGCTGTGACGAGCTTTCATTTCCTCTGTCGAAAAAGGGCGTGCAAGCATTCCTCGGTGAGCTGAATTACTACAGCCGGTTCATTCAAGACTTTCGGTCTATGGAGCCGTGCTATATCAGCTCAAGGACGAAGATTTCGTGGACGGGGGTGACCTCAGTGCTGCCAAGCGAATCTTCGCTGCGTTACAACGAAAGCTCGGAGAGGCACCCATCCTTCGAGACTTCAACCGTGACCGAGCAGTCCACGTTACACTTTTCGCAAATGAATGGGCGCCCAGTACGACGCTTATGCAATAGCACGATTGTAAGATGTGAGGCGAGGCGGGTGAACGCCTTTATCGTTCAGCTGTATGTAGTGCGAGTGCCGTAGATTTGGGTTAGGAAAACCTTTTCCCCAGATACGGAGTACCTTTGGTGTCTGTCACCACAGCCCAGTCACCAACACACTGAATGTGTAGTGGGTCTAACTTGACTCACTACTTTAGCTTACACGTTGCGCTACATGTATGAGGAAGCGTAAGTACTTAGTAATTACTTGAGTTAATTATATTCGAATACACAAATATAATTTAAATCAGAAAAGACTCCAAGTGACTTAGATCATGTAAAATGAGAACTGTATTGTTTGTAAATTGATCTTCCTCCTAAATCTGCTAAAACTGTTTATCATCTATGAAAGGGGTTGGCAGCGGCTGGCTGTCAGAGCCCCGCCAATATGCACGTCTCTAATTGGTAGAAAGATGCTGCTTTCTACCAATAGGATCTTTGGGTAGGTGTGGACCACTCATTGTGGTGGCTCCCTTCAATGTATCCATTGGTGTGACTTACAGTGCAAGGTGAGGAAGTATCTAAAACTTTTAACAGATATCTTATCTGTTAAAATTTGTAGCCACTTGTGCGCGTAACCCCGTTACAATCTCGAAGGCATCCAGCACGAAGCCCGACTCTCTGAGGATCTCGAAGAGCGTCTGCGTGGCACGTCGTACACTGGTGAGACTCGCGACCTCCGGCGCTTGAATCGGGCCGGTGAGCTTGCTCATCAACTTGGGCTGGACGAAGCGCAGAATCGGATCGCGTTCCAGCAATCGGAACAGCTCGGTGCGACTCAACGCGTACTCCATCTCCCTCGCAGTGTACTGGTGTCCCGCGTCCTTGCCTCCTGGCTTGGACGGCGACTCATCCGCCGAACCTGGCGCGCGCAGCTTCTTCTTCTTCTTGGTCTTGCGCTTTGCGGCCACCTTGGCGGAGGGTGATTGTCGGTCTTCGGCCTTCGCAGGCTTCCGACCAGTAGGACTCTGACTTGCGTCAGAGCCCTTGGTGGCTTCCGCGGGGGAAGCCACATCGGGAACGGCAATCTGTTCTTCGTAGCCCTCCTTTTCATCGCTGGCTCCATGTCCTGTCGTGAAGGTTCCCTCAGAGCTCCACGACGCGGCAGGCCCCTCTTCGTGCTCGCTAGTCGTCGGCGACCTGGCAACCGACGAGGCATCCGCTCCTGGCTCTTGCTTGATCACCACTTCTTCTTCCTTTTCCGGAGTAGTACTCCCGGGTCGCGGCACCATTGTGGAGTAGCGTCTTCGCAGTTTTGCGCAAAGTAGTCCTCACACAAACCCAACGCGTCCGAATAGCGGTCGCGTCGGGCACTTTTCCCCGGTTCTTGAGTAGCGTATCTCAGGCGTGGCTTGGGTAGACGATCAAGCTGAAGTGCCAGAAGTGTTCCTTGTTGACGTTGCGTCCTTGGGGCGTGCGGCAGTTATCTCGACTGGCGTTTCCTGGACGAGGTAGTCTTCCCTTGGTTTGCGTCAGTATATCCCCAACGCCGTTGGTGTGCGGCGATTATCTTGCCAGCACGTTTCTTCGCCGGGCGCGAGGTTATCGTGGCGCGCTTCGACGGTATCCTTTAACGTGTCCCTCCTATTGGGCACGGGTCTGTGGGGGTAAGTACCCAAAACCAGCGAGCGCTCGGGGGCCGGGTTTTCCTTACGGCACTGCCGGCGCTTGGAGGTCTTCGAGACGCGAGGGAGGATATCCGGTTGCGTGCTACAAAGAAAATTCGAAACTGAGCCTTATCCTATCCTATGCTGTCGACTGACTACCTCGAGGCTTGCTAAGCTTCGGTTCCGTGCCTAACCCTACGTCTGTCGTGTCTCTGACCTTCAACCTGATTCATGATTTGTGGACCGTGGTCGTGGATCGGGGAGACCTCGATCCACCCGTTGACATCCGTCGACCCGACCCGACTCAGATCTGAGCCGCCGCTCCTTTCCCTGAAAGCTGCATATTGGACCGCGGTCACCTCCCTTCACCTTCGGCGGGCCCACACTTCGTCGCCATACTGCAGGTTGCCTTCAACTTGGAGGCCGATCTGCCACATAGGCATCATACACAAGTGCTTGCTTTAAATAAATTTTACCATGGCACGTCGCCCAGCCTACACGACGCCGACTCTTGGCCAAAAGCAGGCCCTATATGCGAAGACCGCAACGCAACCCTTAATTACTCAAGCACAACTTGCCCAATGGGTAACCAACCAGTTCGAGAGCCCCATCGGCCGCTCCACCGTCGCCGGCATCCTCACGCGCAAGACCGAGTTTGTCGACGTGCCAGAGCCGCTACGACAGCGCAAGTGCCACTTCCCCGACAGCGTGCGGGCGGCCGACGGTCTTCTCCTTGGGGTGATCGCGGCCTACAAGGCTTGGCACGCGAACGGCAGCATCGTCGGCGCCACCGTGCGTTCGATGGTGTGGGACGTTGTCGGGGGCGACACATTGCCGAGCCGAGGCTGGATCTATCGGTTCCAGCAGCGCACGGGGCTCTGGCTCTCGGTCCACCACGGTGAGGGCGGCTCCCTCGACACGTCCGTGGTGGAGTAGGGCAGGAAGAAGCTGAAGGAGCTGGTCTCGTCCTACTGCCCCTAGGATGTGTTCAACATGGACGAGACCTCCTTCTTCTACCGCCGGGAGCCCCGCGGTACCCTCACCACCGACAAGAAGGAGAAGGGCAAGAAGCAGACCAAGGTTCGCGTGACCGTGTGCGTGGGCACCAACGCGGACGGCAGCGAGAAGCTGCCCCTGCACTTCGTGGGAAAGGCCAAGGAACCCAGGCCGTTCAAGAACCACGACGTCAACAAGGAGATGGGGGCAACCTACACCAACACCCCCAAGGCGTGGATGAATACCGTCAGGTTCTGTGAGTGACTCTCCGACTTCAACGAATCCATGCAGTAACAGCAGCGGCACGTGTTGCTGGCTGCTTGTGAACAACGTGTCCTCGCACGATGAAACAGGCGTGCAGCTTTCTAACATCAGAGCAGAAAAGCTGTCGCCCAAGACGACGGCCGCGCTGCAGCCCATGGACCAGGGCATCATCAAGAACCTGAAGGGTCACTACCAGAACACTAAAACAGCTGCTAATCTGAAGGACTACCGCGCAGACAAGAAGTACGTGGGTGTGGGTTGCTGACAGCTATCAAGTGGTGTGCCCAAGGCTGGCGGGAGGTGTCAGCAAAAACTATTCGCAATTGTTGGTGCCGTACAGGGTTCATTTCCAAAGTGGATCTCCGGTTTCTATTCAATTAATTTCCTTTAAATCAGTAAAACAATTCCAGTCTCGTATTACACTTTGTGCTTTTTCTTTGTCACCCCACCAAAGATAATGGACCTGGCAGTGTATTTAATGTCTACCCAGGGGCGGATCTTCATACAGCTGGGGGGGGGGGCACCGCCCCCCCCCAGATTTTGAGAAGGCCATCCACTTACCCCCTATTTTGGAGCTGCCAGACGGACTTACCCCTCTATTTTTGCAGGGTTGACAAAACCATGGTGTTGCGGTTTTAGTGGTTTTATGTAAATCCATGGTTTAATGGTTTTAAAACCAAAAGAACCATGCAAAAACCAAAGAACCACGGTTTTACTGGGTTTTCGATAAAGAGCCGTTTCACGTAAGCTTGAAGTTGCAACAGCTGTAACGGGGTTACACGCACAAGTGGCTACAAGCCACTTGTGATTTTAACAGATAAGGTATCTGTTAAAAGTTTTAGATACTTCCTCACTTTGGTGTAAGTCACACCAATGGATACATTGAAGTGGGCCACCACAATGAGTGGTCCACACCTACCCAAAGATCCTATTGGTAGAAAGCAGCGTCTTTCTACCAATCAGAGTCATGCATATTAGCGGGGCTCTGACAGCCAGCCGCTGTCAATCCCTTTCATAGATGATAAACAGTTTTTAGCAGCTTTTAGAGGAAGATCAATTTACAAACAATACAGTTCTCATTTTACATGATCTAAGTCACTTGGAGTCTTTTCTGATTTAAATTATATTTGTGTATTCAAATATAATTAACTCAAGTAATTACTAAGTACTTACGCTTCCTCATACACGTAGCACAACGTGTAAGCAAAAGTAGTGAGTCAAGTTAGACCCACTACACCTGGTAGCACTTTATAGTCCGTCCAACGACCGACTGCTTGACGTTCGTACGAGGTGTACGAACGCGGAGCCGAGAACCACATGAGCACGGAAGTGCCCATGGAGAGCTCCAACACGCCTGCAACGCATGTTGCACGCGCCGACTGCCCCCACCTGTCTGACCCAGAGTGGGAAGCCCTCCAACGACTGTCAACAGTCATTGGAGAAGCGGCGATAGCTACGATGCTGTGTACGCTATCGCCGACGGAGCAACATGGTGTTGCTCTAGGATTCATCATGAAGGAGCAGCGTGATGCTGCTTCCTCAGTGATGGCGTCGTCAGGGACGACACCGCGTTCTCAACCATTAAAGTTGAGCGTAAGCAATTACGTGGGAAGAGAGGGCGAGCCTCTCCTCCGATGGCTTGTCGAGCTCGACACAGCCATAGCGGCTCGACGCATCGTCGACCCGCTGTCGAAGGTCGCGTTCGCCATGTCCTGCCTTGGCGGACGCGCAAGGAGTTGGGCGTATGGACGCCGACTCTCCGATCCTACGTGCTTCATCACGTAAGAAGTATTCAAAGAGGAGCTCAGACAAGCGTTTGAGCCCCCGCAAAACGAGTTCCGGTCAAGGGCGGAGTTCCTCGACCTTCAGCAGGGTAAGCATGACGTCCATGCTTACGCGCAGCGCGCACGATATTTGGTATCAAATATCGTGACTAACCCGATTGACGAGGCGACCAAGGTCGTCACGTTCATGAAGGGGCTTAGAGATGGGCCCATGAAGACCTATCTCTTCCGAGAGTACCCGAGTACTCTCGAAGCTGCAATCACCCTTGCCATGCAAGAAGAGTTTAGCCTGCGGCAGGCTAAACTGCATGCGAACGTGCCGAGGTCGCAACCCCCGGTAGTGAGCACGGGAGGTCCAGAACCAATGGACCTCTCGAACGCAACAACTGCTGGTTACCAGCAGCAGGGAGGTAACGTGCGATGCTTCCGTTGCGGAAGGATCGGTCACTTTGCACGGGAGTGCACAGCTCCCATGCCCCCTGGAGGTGGCCGTCGTGGCGATGCTAGGCATCGCCGCGGACCAACAAAAAACGCGAACATCCAGTAGGCGCGGGGCGCCCTACTGGTAATGCAGTCGCGCGTGCCGACATCGGGCACGCGACACTGAGGACTGCAGCCCCCAGTGAGACCAGCTCTCACTGCAAGAAACAAGATGACAGGCCAAACCTAGTCATCTTGAAGATTTACTCGAAGAGAGCGAGTGACTCTCTTCGAGCTTTGGTAGATTCAGGCGCGTCGAACAACTTTGTTCGACTACGAAGCCTGCCGAGACTTGACTTCGAGGAGGTAAATGTACCTCGAAGTCTTCTGGAGGTACGACTGGCAACAGGTGCCATCGTGAAGACCGAGAAGCGCGTCGTGAACGTGCGCTTCTCGTACAAACAACGAGTGTTTGTCGAACGCTTTATCGTCCTGGACCTGGACGATAAGTTCGACGTGGTAATGGGCATGCCGTGGCTTGCACGGCATGATCCGGTGATAGACTGGAAGAAGCGCACGCTCGTGCGCTTCGGTCGCGACAGCGGAACAGAGAGCGATGGCCCTGTTACCGCAGCGCACGCACCAGCAGGTGCGCGCGGCTCACCAGTCGAGACAGCGCTTAATGCCGCTGTCCCGGAGTGCCCAGGAAGTGCGCGAGGGCGCGCACAAGTGAGACCAACGTCGTCAATGCTGCCGACATCAGAAGAAAAAGAGGTACTGGTTCCGGGAACCAGTACCCACGTTCAAGTACGCATGAGAAAGTCCCTGACCCGAAGAGGTCAGGTCGACAACGACGCGTCGGCTCCGGGAGCCGACGCACCCTCGGTCATGAGGGGCTCCGCCAATGAATGGCGTCGAGGTGACGAAGGCGTGTCAACTCCGGGAGTTGACGCTGCAAACAGTGCGGACGGTTGCAAACGTACCGCACTGACGCAATTTGCATGCTATCGTGCAGCCGGGCTGCACGACGAAGCGCCATGCGATCAAGCCGGGCTTGATATCGCGCGCCCGCAGACAGGGTCTGCCGGCGAAGGAACCCATTTTCGTGCAGCCGGGCTGCACGAAGGAAAATGCGGTCAAGCCGGGCTTGATACCGCACGACAGGGTCCGCCGGCGAACAACTGTCCACGGCCGGGCCTGGACCAGAAGAACAACTGTGCGGAGCCGGGCTCCGCATAACAAGAAGACGGCGCATGCGGAGAACGCTGCGCAAGTCTCGGTCCGGGACCGAGACGCCACGAGAACAGTCTGCTGAGCAGACTGAGGCGGTGACGCCGGACGTCGAGACGCTAAGCGTCTTGACGCGCACCGATACTGGATTCAAGTATCGTGAAATGGAACTCGCTAATCCTCCGACGACGGCGTCGGAGTTGACGTCGCTTCCAGCCATGAGCTGGAAGCGCTTCACGCGCGACTTGCACGATGGACGCATCGAGCAGGCCTGCGTTCTTTCGTACAGCGAAAGAACGGAGAGCGAGAGAGAAGAGCTGAGACAGCTCTTCATGGGAAATACCACAGAGAGTGAAGACACTCTCAGTGCGAAGACGAAGCGAGAGCGCTTCGAGGAACAAGGTTGGGACTCGCTGAAGTCGAATCCCTATTACGAATTATTGAGGGAGTACAAAGACGTACTCCCGGAAGAGATTCCTGCGGAGCTTCCGCAGGATAAGGGCATTCAGCACGAGATTGATCTCGTGCCGGGCACGAAGTACTGTGTCACGCGGCAGTGGCCACTGCCGCGAGAACAAGTAAAAGCGATCGACGCCTTCTTTGAATGTCGTCGCAAGGCAGGACAAGTGCGGGAATCAAAGTCCCCGCACAGTGCTCCGACGTTCTGCGTCAAAAGCCACAGGGCGGATGGCGCATCGTTCATGCGTATAACAAGCTGAACGATGCGACGGTACCGGCGCAGACGCCAATACCACGAAAAGATGTCACCATCGATTTGATGGCCGAGAGCACCGCTTACAGTGCTCTCGACTTACGAGACGGATTTTATCAGATCCTAATGCGTGAGAGCGATATCCCTCTCACGGCAGTGAGCACGCCAAGCGGCATGCTCTGGGAATGGCTAGTGATGCCGCAGGGGCTTAAGAACGCCCCTGCGACTTTCAACAGGTGCGTGACGCACTTGTTGCGCTCGGTGCGCGACTTCGCACCGAGCTACTTCGATGATGTGTTCATCCACAGCCGAGCTGTGGACGGGAAGACCGACGTAGAGATGCACAGGGTGCATCTTCGGAAGCTACTTGAGCTTATGCGAAAACATAAGCTCTACGCGAACCTGAAGAAGTGTATCTTCGGGGCGAGCGAGATACCCGTCCTCGGGTGTCTCGTAGGAAAAAAAAATGGTGTTCGCCCTGACCCGGAAAAGGTCAGAGTGATCAATGAATGGCCAACGCCTTCAAGTGTCAAGGAACTGAGGCAGTTCCTTGGCTTGGCCACGTACTTGTGCAACTACGTGGAGGATTACGCGGGCAAGATCCGCCCGCTGTCACAGCTTCTTAAGAAAGAAGCTGTGTGGAAGTGGACAACCGATTGCCAAAAGGCATTCGATGCAGTCAAGCAGGGCTTGACTGACGCGCTGATCTTGGCAGTGGCTGACCAAGATCGCCCATTTCACGTAGTGTGCGACGCAGCCGACTTCGCGATCGGATGCGCGTTGATGCAGCACGATCACGAGGGCCGTGATCGTGTCGTCTACTACCAATCGCGTCAGCTGAAGCCAGCTGAGCGCAACTATCCGGTACATGACAAGGAACTCCTTGCCATGAAATACGCACTCGCAAAGTTCCGAGTGTATTTGCTTGGAAGTAGACCGTTTGTGGTCTACACCGACCATGCATCACTGCGCACTGCAGTGAAGTCACCACACATATCACAAAGAATGGCGAGATGGCTCTCATTCTTTGCGGAGTATAACTTCCGGGTCGAATACAAACCCGGAAGATTGAATGTAGTGGCCGACGCGTTATCACGTCGGCCGGACTACGCAGAAGCTGCTGACGTCAATGCCATTGACGCCATGCGATCGAGGAAACCCACATCGTCTCTGTTGGACGATGTGAAGGCCGCGTACGCGCACGACGCAGACACGAAACTCTTGCTGGCCTATGGCACAGCGCCTTCTGACAAGTCCCGTCAGAAGCTGCCCTAGCACCTTCGTGCGCGTGCACACCGCTATCGAGTGCACGACGGAATACTGCTTTATAATGCAGTCGATGACAACGCGGATCGCGTTTCGTGCCGAATGACCATGACCTGCGACTCAGGATCATGTACGAGTATCATGATGCCCCGACTGCGGGACATCTCGGACGTGAGAAGACATACGTCCTTCTCACGCGCGACTTCTACTGGCACCACCAGTATAAGTGGGTGCGCAAGTACATCCGTGCTTGCGAGGTATACCAACGCGTAAAGCCTGCGCCATTCGCGAAGGCTCCTTTACAATCACTACCGACTCCGTCGGAGTGTTGGAAGTCCATGTCTTTGGACTTCATCTTCGGTCTTCCCCCGGACAGCGGAGGGAATACCGGTGTTGTGGTCTTCGTCGACCGCTTCAGCAAGATGGTACATCTTGCTGCGGTGCCGGCAGAAATGACCGCGAAGCAGACGGCCCGTCTGTTCGTCGACATGGTGTTCAAACACCATGGCATGCCGACCGACATCGTGTCGGACAGAGACCCGCGCTTCACAGCGCACCTGTGGCAAGAAGTGTTTGCACTTCTTGGGAGCCAATTTTCCATGTCGACTGCGGACCATCCGCAGACGGACGGTCAAACCGAGCGCGTGAATCGCGTGCTCGTCGACATCTTGAAGAGCTACGCTCACTCGTTCCAATACTGGAGCGAGTGCTTATCGATGGCAGAGTTTGCCATCAATAACTCAGTGCATGCCTCGACCGGGCATACACCGTTCTACGTGAATGCCATGCGGCATCCACGTTTACCGAGTTTACTCGGAGTGATGGTTCCCACTTTAAGTGGGGGAGGATCTACGACTGCAATACAGCAGCCGCAGAAAACCGCTGACACTTGCACAGCGTCAGCTGCAACAATGGACAAGCCACATGAGTCTGCGCAGGGCGCAGACTCCTCCACCAACAAGGACAACGACCACGGGTCTGCGCAGGGCGCAGACACCGCGAAGAACCACACAGAGGCAGGGCCTCTAGCGGAGAGCGAGCTGAATGACTTCAGCTCGGATGCAATCAACTTCATCACCAAAAGACAAGCCGTAATTCGGTTTGTCCAAGACGCAATAGCAGCTTCTGTTGACAAACAGAAGCTGAACGCAGACAATGTGGGCAGAAGCAACACAAATGAATTCAAAGTTGGTTCATTAGTTTTGTTAGCTACTCAAAACCTGCCTAAACATGCAGTTTCAGATTTCGGAGCAAGCAAGCTTGCTCCGCGCTCCATCGGGCCGTTCACTGTGTTGGTACGGCACGGCAACGCATACACGCTAGACATACCGTCTAGCATGCGCCTCCATCCGACCTTTTACGTCGGACGGCTGAAGCCATACCTGCAGCACGAGCCATCTAGCTCGGCTGACCCGAAGCCTCGGCAGGAGCGGAAGCCTTGGCCTCGGCGACGAGCAGCCTATCCTCCAGCGCGTCCGCGCGCTGGAGCAACCCCTTCATCGGGGTCCCCAGCTCGACCTGGATATTCGAGGCGGTCTGCGAGACCGCCGCGACCTGGGCCTTCTGGTTCGCCAGCTCCTGCTTCAGGGCGGCGAACTCAGCGCCCTGCAGACGCTCCACGGCGGTCACCCGATCGTGGAGAGACGTGTGCTGATCAGCCCGGGGCTGATCATACCCGGGGCGTGTTCCCACCCCCATCACCGCCGATCCGTGACGCCCGCGGCTCAACCCGCTGGATTGTTGAGCGGATTGTTGACCATAGTATCCCGAAAACGGACCATCAAGGGGCTCGTTTTCGTATTCGTTGGAGAGGATTTCCTCCCCATCAAGATACATGGGAGCCGCGGAACGTCTTGCTTGAGGACGTTCCGGAAATGGTGAGGGCGTACGAAGAGCAGTACGCGCTGGCGCAGCGGAAGTAGGGCGAGCGCTGCGGTCATCGCTAGCGCCCGAACCCTCACGTGCTAAGAATTTAGCACGGAGCTCTTTGAGACTCTCGGGCACACGGAACGACGTGTACCCGTTCAGGTCGCGGTCGCTCAAGCGGACCGCGCCTGGGAAGCACTTCGCGCACTGAAAACCCTCGGGCACAGCGCACGGCACATTAGCCTCCTCCGCAGCAACGTGGAGTTGCTCCAACTTTCCACGCTTCGAGTATGTCTCGACTAGATCCAGTCTCGCCCTTCCTTGTGTGAGTCTCACCCGAGTGCTCGACGCACACAAGGAAGGGCGAGACTGGATCTAGTCGCTGACGGTAACGGCATCCCGCCTACTACAGCCCGCAACATCGTCCATCATGGATCTTCCGATGTCAATAAGTGTGAGAGGCACGCACGAAGTGTACTTCAGAAATAGAGGAGGCTTTTGTCGCTTATCTCGAAAACAACTGCCAGTACACGCTCGCGTAGATGCAACAGATGATCGAGTCCGACTTCGGGATTCAGTAAGAAGCTGTGCGATAGGCTTTACACGGTTAAGCAGGTACATGCTTACAATTTACAGATATCTTGTTACATGTTGACTAGGAGGCCTGATGGAGCCCGCGTCGGAGGCTCCACGTTCTCGTACTTAAGCCCGAACCGGGCTCCCCGAACCCTGGGCTCTTAAGATTTAATAGTTGTGTGTGCATCATGTGGTACACAACCTCCAAAACGTACGATTATATATCCGCCCTACTGACAGCTTGACTGCGAAGATGGAGGCGCTTGCCGACGCGATGCCGATGGAGCAACATGCGCCGCAGGACGCGCAGAGTCTGGAGACCCAGCAGCAGTCAGAACCCCAGCCCCCGCAGCAAGAGCATCAGCCACAGGCCCTGCCGCAGCAACAGGAACAGCCCCAGGAGCAACAGCAGCAGCAGCAGCAACAGGTTCCTCCTCAGCAGCCGCAGCAAGCTCCTCAAGTCCAGCAGCAGCAGCCCCAGACATTCGCTTCCTCTGGCTACGATGCGACCATGAATGCGGCACCCAGCCAGCAGATGCAGATGCATTCCCAGCAGCAATACCAACATCAGCAGCAGCAGCAGCAACAACAACAACAGGCCATGTACAACCCGCAGCAAGTCCCCCAGCAGATGAACCCCCAGCAGCAGCAACAGCAGCAGCAGCAGCAGCAGCAGCAGCAAATGAACGCCTACAGCCTCAAGGCGCCGCCCGCGATGACGTTCGGGGCTTCGTCCGCCGCCGTGGAGGAGCGGGCCACGCACTTGCTGGCGGCCTGCGAGTCGTGCCTCGTGGTCACGCGCGTGCCGGGAGTGGACATGTCGTTCCGCCGCATCATGGAGCGCAAGTGTCCACGCTGCGGCGGCACGCTGGTGCTGCCCCAGGAGGTCATGGAGATGCTCATTCTCTACGGAAACTTCGTGCCCGAGTCGGTGGCCGTCACGCTCGTGCTGGGCACGATGGTGTTGCACCCGTCGCTACGGGCGGACTTCATGGCGGCGGCGATGAACGAGCTGTTAATTCCGCTGCAGACCGACTTTGTCTACGATGTCGCGGTGCCCAAGCGGCCAGAAGGACTGGGCATGTCGCTTCGCATGCATCGTGAGTGTTTCGCTGGCGTTTGATTTACGTGGTTTCTCTCTCTTTCACTGATTCTAACGCCGATGTATTGGGTCGATGTATTGGGCCGATGTGATGTGTTGTGCAGAGGGCAATCTTGTAGTTGGCGGCTTCATCGACTTCGAGAACAACAGTGAGAGTCCGTCGGTAGCTGCTCGAATCATCGCCGTGGATGATGTGCTCGTGGCGATCAACAAGAAGTCCATCACCTCGTGGTCCTTCGAGAAGAGCATCAGCATGCTCGCTCATGCGGCGTCACCTGTGTACTTGACGTTCCGGCGCCGTCAGGCAGTCATGCTGCTCTAGTCGGAAGCGGATGACACCGCTAGATTGTGTGCAGCCAATAAGAATAACTGCGTTTACTAATGTGCTCGCGTTTTCCTTCCTCGCATGCTGGTGGTTGCGGAGAAACTTGGAGTCGGCACGGTCGGGTTTTCTTTGTGGATATCCCTCACTGCGTACGTATCAAGGTGCTTTGGGTATCAAGATCCACAAAAGGTTCGGCGGGAGGCATGACTGGGCAGCATTCTGGTGAATTTACTACTGTGCATAATCTCGAGCATACACATGCTCAACGATATCCAGCCTCTGCACCACTTGCTATTTATCTACTTCAGCACGATCCTTACTCGGCTTTAGGAGCTTTCTTGCGCTGTCGGATCTTCTGGTCCTTGCCATCGCTGTCAATAGCCTTCGCATCCTCCTCCTCCTGCTGTGCATCGTCCTCGGCGCCGCTGTCTGCCTTCTTCGTCGCCGCAGGCTTCGAAGATCCAGATGCGCAGCAAAGGAAGAAGAATCCGAGCGTTACCAGCACGGAAACACCCGCAACCGATCCGATTGCAATCACAGGGTTTGCATTGGCGTACGTGGCGAAGTCCGTCGCCAGCGTCTCAAGCGTCTTCATGACGCCTTCCTCGCCATCCTCAGCACTCTCCTTGGCCTTCTTGGCCTTCTCGGTTGCCTCAACCTCCGCAGCGTGCTTGGGCGCCCACGTCAGCTCTGCGAACTCCTGCGCCTTGTTCAGATCATTGCCAAGCCAGAAGTTGTCGAAAGTAATGCCCTCCGTCATGGTCCACACTTCCACGGCAAGCGCACCGATGGGGTCCATACGCGCTGGGTGCTTATCCTCAAAGTAGTTGGGATTCGCGATCTTGCGCGGCTTCCACTCGCCCTTGTAGGCTGGGTTGGGGATGTACGGGGCGTAGAACTTGCCCTTGTAGGCCGGGTTGGTCTTCGTCGGCCGCTTCCACTCGCCACAGCCGGACACCTCCGCGCACTTCGGGTTGGGAATCTGCGGCACGATAAAGTCGCCGTCGTCCTCGTCATCCCAATCCTCCGGCTTGGCGACATCGGGGTCCTCAATCACAGTCGGCTCGTTGTCCAGCCAGTCAGCAGGCTTGACGGCGTCCTCGTCCGGGATGCGAGCCGGAGCGTCCTCGTCCCAGTCGTCGGGCTTGACGGCGTTCGGGTCGCGGATCTTCTTCTCGTCGACCCAGTCCTCCGGCTTGGAGTCCTCGGGGTCGTCGATCTCCTTCTCGGGGATGACCGACGGCAGGAAGTTCTCCAGCAGGCTACCGCTCTTCACCGACTTCTGGTCCACGAACACCTCGAACGTGTTGTCGTCGCGGATGACCGCCGTGTACAGGTGCGAGTCCTTGTCGCTCTTGATGCCGGGCGCCTCCATCATGTGCTTCTCCTCGTACTCGCCCGAGACGGGGTTCTTGTGCTGGAAGATGAGGTGCACTTTGTCGCTCTTGCCGCACTTGTCGGGGCCGAACATGAGCACGAAGGGCGTCGAGTCGCTGAAGGCCGAGTAGTCCTGCTTGTCCTGGTCCTGGCGCAGCAGCTTCACGTAGGCGCCGCCGCAGTCCAAGCCCTTCTGCAGCTTCACCTCGTACTGCACCACCATCTCCTTCCTGGTGTCGCTGCCGTCCACGCGCAGCGGCTCGTCCAGCTTCACGGCCAGGCCGTAGTGGCGCGCGGGCTTGTCCAGCACGAGGCCGCGGTCCGGCGTGAGGTGCGCGGCCTGCAGCGTCACCTCGCCCACCACCACGTCCTGGCTCGAGTACTTCTCGTGCGAGCTCTTGAACCAGCGCGAGCCGTCGAACAGCTCCTCGGCCTCGAACGTCTCGGCGAACAGCGCGTGCTTCGTCAGCTCCTGCGCCTGCTGCCGGCGCTCGGCCGCCTGCTGCGTCTGCTGCTGCGCCTCCTGCTGCTGCGCCTCCTCCTCGCCCAGCGCCGCCATGGGCAGCAGCAGCGCCGACAGCAGCGCCACGACGGTCTTGACCTTCATCTTCGCCTTGCTTTCTTTCGACTGCCTCCTGTGCTTCGGGCGGCGAGATCGCGAATGGAAGTTGAAGGCTTGCCACGTCAACAGCCGGTCGTTCTAGAACATGAAGTGTCGGAATGACTGCGTCACTTCTTGCGCGCACACGCCTTGTATTTGCGAGGATCATTCTGATACTAGTTGTACCGCGAGACCTTTCTCCTTAGTTTCCACGAATCGCTGCTGCGTATTACCAGTATAGCCTCACGATTGGGCAAAACCCTGCTTCGAGCCCAGCAGGGGGAACTTCGGACGCAAAGATCGCTGCGAAGAAGCAATAATACCAGGAAGCAAGGCAGGCAGCATGGAGGCTCGACAGCGCACGCAGTCGCCCATCGTGACGGGCACGTCGGTGATCGCGCTCAAGTACAAGGGCGGCGTGCTGATGGCGGCCGACACGCTGGGCTCGTACGGGTCGCTGGCGCGCTTCACGGACCAGCGCCGCCTCACGGCTGTGCACAACACGACGCTGCTGGGCGCGGGCGGCGACTTCAGCGACTTCCAGTTCATCAAGGACAAGATGGACGAGCTGGAGGTGTACGACTTCAACCAGGACGACGGCTGCGACACGACGGCGCCCGAGATCTACCACTACCTGCAGCGCCTGCTGTACCACCGCCGCAACAAGTTCGACCCGCTCTGGAACACGGTCGTGGTGGGCGGCCTCCACCCGGAGACCAACAAGCCCTTCCTGGGGCAGGTCACCATGATCGGCCTGGCCTTCGAGGGCGACTTCATCGCCACGGGCTTCGGCCACCACCTGGGCATGCCGCTGCTGCGCAAGCACTGGCGGCCCGACATGGAGGAGGCCGAGGCGCGCCAGCTGCTGGAGGACTGCATGCGTGTGTGCTTCTACCGCGACTGCCGCACGATCAACCGCGTGCAGTTCGCCAAGGTCGCGGCCGACGGCGTGACCATCCCGGAGCCCGTCAAGATGGACACCAAGTGGGACCACTCGCTCTTCGTCAAGCCCAAGTCGGACTTTGGCGCCTCGTGGTAGGCGAGCGGCCGAAAGGCAAGCAACAGCGGCAAGCTGGAGAGGGGCAGAGCGCAACGACGAGGAGGAAACGCAGCACTTGTTGCAGCAGAGGCGAGCACAGTTTCAGATTTGCTGTTGTTGAAGCGCTACAGAACGCGACGCTGCTGATAGGATCGTTGCGAAGCGCAGCGGTGTAATCCACTGCGGCATTGACCAGTGCACCCACCTCGCCAACAGGCTCATTAAGACATTAAACAAGGAATAAAAACGGAGAAAAAAACTGCAAGGTCAAGCAATGGCACCTTCCCTGGTGTTGTGTGCGTGTGCTTCTATTCAAGTGTGGATTCAGCTGCATCGCCTTGAAAGCCAAACTAGTCCCTGCGTCGACGCTTCGAGCGGTGTCTTCTCCGTGAGCTGCGATCACTGCCCGACGAAGACGAAGAGCTGTCGCTCTCGCTGCCAGACGACTCCGAGTCAGAGGAGGAGGAGGAGCTGTCGCTCGACGATCCGGACGAGTCCGAGTCGGAGCTGTCCGAGTCAGAGGACGACGAGTCAGACGAGGACGAACCACTGCTGCTGCTGACACTGCGGCGGCGCTTACGTCGCGCCCGAGAGCGCGATCGCGAGCTCGCCTTCTTCTTGGGTTTGCCCTTGTCCTTGCGCTTGAGCTTCTGGCCCTTCTTGCTCTTCTCCGCCGCCTGCTGCTCGTCCTGTAGCTCCGGCGGCTTGTCCTTGTTGAAGGGCTGGCGCAGCTTGGGGTTCTTGAGCTGCTGCGAGCGCGACGGCCGCTGCACGTACACGGCCTCGTTCTTGCACTCGTAGGTCCAGTGGCCCGGCCGCAGACACTTCTGGCACATGGCGGCGGCGCTGGAGGCCGCCGACGCGCCCACGCCGCGGCGGTGCACGCGCACCTGCTCCGTGCTGGTCGCGTACATGTTGCGGCGCGCCTCCTTGCGCTGCGCCCACTTGCCCAGAGGCGCGTCGCCGCTGGCGTCGCCCATGTTGCTGCCGTCTTGGGGCTAATGAGTTAGGCTTGGCTGGAAGTGGCTATGCTGTATTATCATCCAATGACAGACGCTAAATCTCCCTGCTCTTGAGCGATTGGCCGTTAATGGGCCGCACCTTGCTCTTCAACGCCAAGTTGAAGTGCAGCTCCTCGTTGCGCAGGCGGCGGTGCCGGTCCAGCGCCGAGGCGATGAGCGGCGGCGTCGTGGGGGGCGTCGTGGGCTGCACGTCCGCCGCGGCCGCCACGAACTGCGCCGTGCTCTGCTCCATGTCGGGCGCCGCCTCCGCCGCCTCCTTGACGCGCTCGGCCATGTCGCCCCAGCGCACGTGGGCGAGCGCCAGCGAGTAGCTGCCGACCTTGAACAGCTCCATGCTCAGCACGCCCACCCAGAGCGCCGGGAAGCCGTAGCCCAGCGTGATGCCGCCGACGTAGGCGACCGGCAGGTTGATGAGCCACGTGGCGATCGCGCTGGTCCAGAACACGGTGTGCA
This sequence comes from Phytophthora cinnamomi, assembly GCF_018691715.1. Classification (NCBI taxonomy): domain Eukaryota; phylum Oomycota; class Peronosporomycetes; order Peronosporales; family Peronosporaceae; genus Phytophthora; species Phytophthora cinnamomi. Next base: position 336,201 of record NW_027151016.1, read on the forward strand.
CTTGGCTGTCGCGGCCACAGAGCAGAGCACAAGGAGGTGAGAGAGATCGAGCGCATTTGAAAGACTGACAGACAGAAGACACACACCTCATGCCGGTGAGAGCGCCGGCGCCGAGAATCTCAATGGCCTCGAAGATGCAGGCGACTACGAACATGGGCAGCACCAGCTTGCACATGGTGAGCAGCTCCTTGTCCGTCGTGTACAGCGTGATGATGTGCTGGTCCATGACGCTAGTGACGGTGGCGATGAGCACCACCACAACCATCGTGCAGATGAACCCCAGGCCGGTAATGCGGCGAGCCAGGTCCGGTTTGCCCGCGCCCAGGTAGTTGGCAACGCGGACCTGCGTGGCGCAGCCGTAGCCCCAGAAGAGCGCCCACAGTAGCGCCCACAGACCCGAAATGACAGCGTTGGCGGCAATGACACGAGCGCCAAGCCGCGCTGCCACCAGAGCTACCAGCGCGTTGGCCAAATTGGACACGAAGCTGTTGCTAGAAATGGGCCCAGCTACCCTGAGAAAGGACCGGAGCCGACTAAGTGTGAGCGTGTGGACGTTCCAGCCGTACCAGGCTCGGTGGTGGTGTTTTCTGTACATGATAGCGTAGCTGAAGAGCGCGATGGGCTGGAACCAGGAAGCCACAACTGTCGCGATTGGCGACCCGATGAAGCCTAAGCCATGCCATGAACCGATGCCATAGATGAGAACGTAGTTACTGCCGGCAGCCACAAAGATCGAAATCATCCCCACAACAGTAGTGGGAAGCAGAATTCCAACCGCCTGCAAATATTGTCTAGGAAACGAGGACGAACGAGTTATCCGAGCTGCAACATGGGAGTCATGCACCATTTTCAATACTAACCTGAGGCAACAGTAGAGAAGCGACGGAAGAATGGACCCCGAGAGAAAGCGCGAAAACGTAGTGGCGAGTGCGACGACCTCTTGGTCATCCGTAGAGTATTCGAGGATATAGCCAACGCACCAGTACCAGATCGTGACAGGCACCGACAGCAACGTCGTGATCATGAGACCAAATTGCAGCCAGATGCCTGTCAGTTCCCTGTTGCCTGCACCCCACGACTGCCCACACAACTAGAACGACCGATTAATTCAGCTGAAACATGCGCACCTAGTTAATAAAATACCCGAACGAACCGTGTTTAGAGCTGAAGCGGACGCCCACACAGCGTAAAGACACGGACTTGTCCATAATTGAGCTAGCGAGGCTGCTGCTAGCTCCTTGACACCGAGGTGGCCCAGAAACACAGAGTCGATGGCTAAAAGAGCTGCTCGCGCCAACGTCGCCATGCTGACTTGGGCAGCCATCGAAGAGAGGTCGACGAAGTCATGCCACGCGGGTGGCTGCTTGGACCGCGAGCAGGGCTTCTCGAGAAGTGGGCTGGTCTCCATGCCGCGCGCTGCAAGAAGTAATGTGACACGAGGCGCTAAATGCGCTGGCGCGTGGCTGTGGCTAAATGTACTTGGCGGTGGCTCCGCAATTGACATTGAACTTGACCTCTTGAAACGACTTAGTTGTCAAGATAGCCCTGAAACACCCGCACCACAAAAGCAGCCCACGAGCAGTGGATCACTCCGAGTTATGGGTGCTGCTTTAACCTCTCACGATCTATCTGACCCACAGCAGCAGAAGTTGCTATGCGAATATATTGACCACTCAAGAAAGACTGCGGATGAGTGTGCGCATATCTTCAGGGGATGCTTGGGAATGTACGATGATGAGCAGAACGACTCCCCTTCGTCCAGCTTGGGAACGCGAAAACCAGCGTATCCTCGGCATATCCAGTTATCGCAGTTCGAAGAGATCTTCGGGATGCTGGTAGCTGATCCAGAGCCCCACTTTTGTTTCTTCCACCACGGGAAAATTGCTGCTGCGGATTCCAAATCAAAAGCCGAGGCAACCGTCTGCGCGCATCGAGTCTTCTGCGCCGTAGCATTACTCATGAGAGCTGATCTTCACTCGAAAGTCGACTTCGTCTTGCGACTGTACGCGGATATCGCGGGAGTTCTTACCCCAGAGGCTAAGAGCTCCTTGTTGAAAGATTTTGTTACAAGTGTTGAAGAGGTTCTGCAATTCGCGGATTCAATTCCAGGCAGTGTGCTAGCAAGTGTTGAGGTACTTAGTCTACCAAGTCAGTGAATAGTGATGTATCCGTTGTCTAATTTTTGCGGTTTGAGCAGAAAGCATTCTGGAGCGATGAGCCGGGCAAGTTGATGACGGTGCTTGAACTGTACGACGTTTGCCTCACAAACCCACAGATAAGCGGAATGCTGCATGGTATCCACGCACTTATTGAAGGTAGAAATCATCGGACAAGCGGTTGATGTTGTTTCTGTTAACAATTTTGTTTTGTGTACCAGAATTCTCGGCTTCGCAGCGCCAAGAGAAACTACGGCAGCGTGATAACGGTATTCAAAACCAACACAGTGCTATGCGCCACGGAGACAACAACTCTACTCGAATAAAGTCGATAGCACGCTCCATGTCGTCAGCTACGCTTCCTTGTTCTTCATTATTATGGGATTTGAAGGTAGACTTGCGCTTGAGAGCTAACAAACTAGGGCGGCGTATAACTTACAACTTTGAACAATTGTGCTTGAACAGGCAGGAGATTATGGCAACTTCTGGTTGCAACCCGACCTGCTTCAGATACCGTCAAATGAGACGTGTGCGCAAGCGCTGGAAAGAATGGCCCAAGCAGGCACCCAAAGTGCATTGGTAGTCGAATTTACAGGGACTGCTCAAGCTGAGACAACTCAGTCGCTTGGACTCATATCCACCGACAAGTTGCTTCTGTAAGTCGCAGTTCTCTTTTGGCAGTGTATCGACGTATTCGGTAATAGTTCTCCTCGTTTGACTGCATTACAGATATTTCCTTCGTTTTCTGGTGCCCGGCTTCGAGGCACCAACGGCCAAATCGTACGAGCACAGTCGAGCACGAGCAGAAGAGGCCATTAGGCAGTTCGGCGCGACATCACTACGCGATGCCGTTCGATTTTACTTTGCAGACAGATCTCCATTAGTGGGAACTATCCGGGACGATGAAGCATTTTTCAGCGTGTTAATGCGCTTTGCTTGTGGCGAAATCTGTGTGGTAGTCGCTCACAACTACAGTTCATCGACTGAGGCCGTTCTGGGGTGTCTGTCCGTTTTCGATTTGTTGACATGGCTTGAGGAAGATTTGACGCTATTGAGTAAGGTTACTTGTTCTGCATCCTAGCTAGTAATTTAACTTTCTAGCTAGTCTAACATTGAGTTTTGTCCGATTGCAGACGGAAAAGAGCAATGCGCTATTGCTGCCTTCCCTCAATTTTTCTACGCGCCAGCAAAAATTGACTCGGGCTCCTCTTCCTCATCAGTATGTGAGGGCCTGGTAGAGATGGCATCACGAAAACTTTCAGGGATATTGGTGGAGCTGAATGAGAACGATCAGGAGGTGAAAATACTCAGGTATGCGAATGCTACTACGCTGATTGGAAACCTTGCTGAACACAATACTAAACTCACCGCTGCTTCTTACCCATGCATTTCAAGTGCCGATATGTTTCGTGATATGTTCTCAACTTCGTTCTCCGCTTTAAGCGAAAAGGATAGCGACCCAGGCCCTTTGCTTCGCGCAGTGACAGCGAATGCATCCATGCTGGCACCTGCTTGCGTTGTCTCCCCTGATACATCTGTCGCGAAAGTGATTAGAGAAATGGTCGACAAGCGAGCAAGACGAGTCATAGTTCAGCGGCAAGATGGCTTAGTGGTGGGAGCTGTGCGAGCTTCGGATATTTTCCTAATACTGCTACGCGCCCAGCACACATCCCAACGGTAGAATTAAGATCATTTCAGAGGTAGACGCACTAGCTGACATAGAAAGCGACATGCCCTGCAAGCAGAGCTTCCGAATTTAGTAAATGCTCTCTATCTAATGAGCCTGGACAATAAAGTTGTTTCTTCGGCCGATACGAAGCACCAACACCTTGTCGTCAAGAAGATTTGACGCCTCAACGCGCAGAGCTTCCGATTCCACACGCTCGTTGTTAAGGTAGACACCACCACCCTTGATCAGACGGCGACACTCAGCTGCAAGCAAGAAAACAACGATAACACAATCAGACGCCTACACTTCTCATCTCAAACACAAGGTAAACCCTTACCTTTCGACTTGGCTGCGCCTATTCGAACAGCAAGATCCACCAGAGATTGGTCAACGACATCTGCGCGCAAAAGAGTTGACATGGGTGCATCTCCAGCCATGCGAAGCATCTCTTCGGCGGTGAGCGGGCCACTCTTCTTTCCAAAAAGGAGCTCGGTCGCATCGAGCGCAGCCTTTAACCCCTCTTGTCTGTGCATCATCACGGTGATGTCTTCCGCTAGCACCTTCTGAGCGGCACGCTTTTCAGGGGCCTTCTCGTGCTCCGCCATGATATCTCGAATCTCCTCCACCTCGCGGAACGTGAAACTCTTCAGCAGTTGCTCGACATCGCGGTCGTCTGAGCGGAGGAAGAACTGGTAAAAGTCGAACTGGGGGCACGCAAATGCAACATCGTTGGCATCAACAACACTTTAAAATCAACAGAAAGCGCACGGCCCACGCACCACAGACGTCTTCTCCGAGTCGAGCCAAATCGCGTTGCCTGCAGACTTGCCGTACTTCTCTCCAGTCGCGGTCGTCAATAGGGCCAACGTCGCTCCGAAGACCTCCTGTTAGTTGCAATTCCCACCAACGCACACACACGCCATAAAAATTGAGCACCTGTAGCCAGTCTCGACTCGAGTGAGACGGCTTCCGTCCTACCTCGCCCGTACTCTTCCGAACGAGCTCGATGCCCGAGGCGATGTTGCCCCACTGGTCGCTGCCTCCGATCTGCGCGACGCAGCCGTAGTTTCTGTACAGGTGCAGGAAGTCGTAGGCCTGGAAGAGCTGGTACGAGAACTCGAGGAAGCTGATGCCCTGGTCCGTCTCCAGCCGCTTCTTGACGCTGTCGCGCTGCAGCATCGCGTTCACTCGGAAGTGGCTGCAGCCAGCATCACCACACCAGCACTCGTGAGCCACCAACCTCTCCACCCAGACACACAGCGTTGCAGGCGACGCACCGGCCGATGTCCCGCATCCACGTGACCGCCGACATGTTGGTGTGCCACTCGGCGTTGTTGCAGATGACGGCGCCCGTGCGGGGGTCGTCGAAGTCCAGCACGGCCGAGAGCCCCTGGGCGATCTGCCCCGCGTTGTGCTGCACCGTCTCGTCCGACAGCAGCACGCGCTCCTCCGACTTGCCGCTCGGGTCGCCGATCATGCCCGTGGCGCCGCCCACCAGCAGCACGGGGCGCAGACCCGCGCGCTGGAAGTGGCGCAGCGCGATGCCCTGCAGCAGGTTGCCCAGGTGCAGCGAGTCCGCCGTCGGGTCGAAGCCGCAGTACACGGCGGGCGCGCGCGCGCCCTGCAGCAGCGCGTCCATGGACTGGCCGGCGCTCTCGTGCGTCAGCGCCGCCAGCATGCCGCGTCCGCGCAGCGCGGCGAGAGCTCGGCTCATGCTGGTCACTACTGTCTTGGTATGTGCGGTGCTGGAGGCGCGGACGCGGATGTTGCGCCAAGGTTGCGCGAAGCGTCCTCAGTTCAAATGTACTGACGACGTTGAAGTAGAACTTGCCAGGTTTTTAACTATTTTTTTAATCATGGACAGACGTCTGGGTCGAGAGCGACAGCGACAGCTGATACTAGCCCGAGCTAGTAGGTCGTTGGCCTTTCACAGGCGCCCAGGAGATGTTGGCAAGGATAACACACGCTTCTGCTACACAATGGAAGTCGCTTCAATGCAAAACAATTTTTGCTAATGACCGCAAGTAGCTCTTTAGGGCGGGCGTTAGACATCAGTAGGCAAACGACGATATGGTTGTTCCCACTCGACGACAAGCGTTGCCCCCACGCAATGCGCCATCCTTCAAACCCAACTCACGTGTGTCTACAGAATACGCCGCACCTCGAGCGTGCGCCGCAGGAAGGAGATCTGCGCCACGGAGACAACCGCTAGCACGGCCATTTCGACGAGCGTCCACCACATGACGCGATTGTGCGTGCTAGTGATCACTGCATGCAACGACAGAGCAAACGCAGACAAATGATTAGCACGATATTGTTCAGTTCCCAACCACTTCAAGCGTGACACATCGGTAAACTGGCCATTTTGGCCGAGCAACGTACGCTCGTTGTGGTGGTTCGTGATCGCCTTCATATACGCTTGAGTGTCCTTGACGGTGTCGAGGTTCACGCTGAGTTCGTACACGATGTCCTCCAGCTCCTGCACTTGCTCTGCAGTGAGCCAACCACCACAGCGCCAACAGAATCACTCCGTCAGGCCTCAGCTCGATGCACTGCACTGTAGCACACTAGGGACACTCAACTGATCTTGGTGGCGTCCGCGTTGGACAGCACCTCGTGACTCGGGTCGTCCGCGTGGAAGGAGAAGCCGATGGTGACGTCCCCCACGGGCGCGCGCTCGTTCTTGAAGCAGACGGCGTGCATGCCGCCCTCGCCGATGGGGCTCACGTACCGCCCCGACGGGCCCTTGCGCGCGTAGACGACCTGCTCCTTGCCGTCCGTCAGCTCCGCCTCCAGCTCCTCCGCTACGCCACGCAGCACCTCGTAGTTGAGCGAGATGCCGTGCTTGAAGTTCTCCGCCTGCACGGCGAAGCACTCGGAAGAACCCGACGGGATCGTCACCTGCATCGCGTCCGCGGCCATCGGCGCCGAGCAGCCCGCGAGCGCCAGCGCCAGCAGCCCCAGCAGCGACCGCATCGTCATCTTCCCCGATCCACTGTACGTGTCGTCTCGCCTCTGCGCCTTAGGTGTGGAGCTCCACGGTACTGTGCTCGTCGCACTTCAAATCCGTCGACGATCATCAACGCAGGACTCGCTCGAAGACGCCGACGATGCAGAGCGTGCGCCGCCAGCTCGACCGCCTGTTCGCGGTGCACATGGTCATCGCGGTGGTGACGGGGGCGCTGTGCTTCCTCACGCCGCACTCGCTCATGACGCCCGTGCTGGGCGACGCCAGCAACGACACGCACTTGGCCCACGAGTTCGTGCGGCTCTACGGTAAAGCTCATGTGCTTCTGCTCTCCTCCTGTCTGCTGCTACTGGTGGCTCTGACAGTATCCGCTGCTGGCTGCAGGCGCGCTGACGCTGGCGCAGGGCTGGATGGTGTGGCGCACGCGGCTCGTGAGCGACGCGCTGATCCGCCGCACGTTCTGCCAGGCCTACTGCATCTGCTTCCTGCTGCAGGCGCTGGCGCTGCTACGCGCGCAGATGGCGTCGCCCGAAAGCCACTCGATGCTGCACTGGGTCAACATCCTGCTGCTCGGCGGCCTGGGCTGCGCCTACGGCTACTTCCTCGTGTTCAAGACCATCAAGGCGTTCGAGCTGCCGGGCATGGAGAAGGGGCTGCTGTGACCTGGCAGCACGCTCGCAAAAGGAAATCCCGACCCCAAGCACAAAATCAGCAAAGATTTCTGTCCTGGAAACTACTTCGTTGTATTCGTGTAACTTGTGCTGGCAATTGGATTGGAGCTGGGCCTCAAATATTGAGAGGGTCATCAAAAGTGCCAGCGTGCTCTTCGCCATCATTCAGCTGCGTTTGGGTCGCGGCGGGTGCAGGCTCAGCGGCGGTGGAGGGGCTGCTCAAATCGATAATGTCGGTAGGAGCACTGGCAGCAGGAACCCTTGCTGCTGGCACACTGGCTGCAGGAGAGGTGGCTGCTGGCACACTGGCTGCGGGAGCGGTGGCTGCTGGAACGCTGGCCGCTGGAGCGCTGTTGGTAGATTTTGTGGCGTGTGGCCCAGCAGTAGGCTCTAGAGGTGTCACAGGTGGCACTGGCGTCGGAGAAATCTTGCGCTTTTTCCTGACTTGCAAAAGGTTAACGGGGTTTGCCGCAGTACTTCCATCTGCGTTCTGAAAGGCGCGCGAAATGGGGGCTGGCGACTGGTTCTTCTTTCTGGCGGTGAGGACTTTCGGTGTAGTCTGCTCGGTTGATGCGGCCTGAGCCTGGGCTTGACTTCTAGGTTTCTTACGTGATTTCTTGGGCGTCGCAAACATTCGACGCATCTTGTCCTCATTAAGCCTAGCATGGTCTGTACAACCCAAGACAACAAGTAGTGGAACTGTTAGACCACTGCTCTCATTGTAATGCAATAGCAGCATAACAGCGTAGTGCCCACCTTTCTGTGGTACGCTTGTGCCGAAGAAGCCATCCTCAAACTGGATGAATGAGATGTAGCCGTCCGTGGACGAAATGCTTAGCGTCTGGCCGTCCGACGTCCAGCTTGCATCGGTTAAATCTGCGTAGTGCAATCCCTTTACTGTGCAGATCGGGTGGGGTTGCTGTAGAACCAAGAAACAAACAGGCCAGTTACATATGAAAGCAGCTGGATACGATAGCAGCAAAGGAAGTTTACCTGTGTGTCGTAAATGACGACGGCGTCAAGCGTAATGACAGCGATGATTGACCGGTATTCTGTCTTGAAAAAGTTGGGCGGTTGAGAGTCATCTGTCTGGCCATCTTGCCGACGCAGCTCATAAAGAAGCGGGCTGCAGCGGACACCCAGCGAAGCCTTTTCCTGCCCGGGTAAGTGCAGCGTGGGCTGACTCAAGTTGCCGCGAGAAAACGCGTACACTGTGTTGACGGCCGGCGCCGACTCGCTCGCGCGAAAGATTCCAGTCGGCGCCAGAAAGTAGCTCCCGTCTGGCGTCCACGCAGGCCGGCGCGCGAACGCAGGACACGTATCGTCGAGGAACATCCGGTGCTTCGGAGCGGGCGGGGCTTTCGTCGCAGCAGCGTCTGCCTCCCCCGCCGCCTCCTTCTTCTCCTCCGCCTCGTCCTTGGCTTTACTCGATGCAGCGCCTGCCGAGCTCAGCGTCGGAGGGAACTCGCGCGTCTTGAGCGTCTGGACGCACATGAACTTGCGGCCCTGCTTCTTGCCGTTGGGCCGCGTGGCCGCGCCGAAGCCGCTGAGCGAGTAGACTCGGCACGTGCGGTCGTTGCCCTCCGTGACCAGGAACTCGTTGAGCGGGTCCCAGGCCACGCCCTGCACGTACTGCGTGTGGTCCTTGCGGCGCTCGGCCACGTCGCCCTTCTCGACGTCCCAGATGACGCAGCGGTTGTCCACGGACGAGGAGCAGAGGAAGGCCGAGTCGGGCGACCACGACAGGTCCGTGATGTCGCCCTTGTGGCCCAGCGACAGGATGGTGCGCCCCACGTCGCTGAGCGACGAGATGCGGTCCCAGCGCCAGTCGTCGCCCGCCGTCTTGGGCTTGGACCAGAGGATGATGGACGTGTCGTCGCTGGCCGACGCCAGGAACGCGCCGTTGGGCGAGAAGCGCACGCAGTTGACGCTGCGGTCGTGGCCCGAGAGGCTGAACACGAAGTCCAGCTCCACGGCTTCGGCCTCCGCGTCGGCCTTGGCCCCCACGCGCCAGAGCTTGATCTCCTTGTCGGCGCCGCCCGTGGCCAGCAGCGGCCGCTCCGTGGCCGTGCTCGCGTCCTCCGCGCTGGGGCGCAGGAAGTCCAGCGACAGCACGGCCTCGTTCAGCCCCGTGGGCCCGCAGTGCAGCCGGATCTCGGGCGTCGCCACGCGCACCGCCGCCGCCATGTTCCTCGTTTGATCCTTTCCCGCCAAAACTGATGCGTTCACACAGTACTGTTATGCGCTTCCGTAAGTACGGTCTTGTGTGTCGTACGCCAAGTCGTCGTCACCGCGGACGTGGACGGGCCATGGATACATGACGAGCGCCGATGCACCTGCAGCACTTGCCGCTGTCCTCCAGAGCTGCCAGCTCAGGGCCCAGCCTAGCGCGTGAAGACGTGCAAGCTGCGCTTGGCGAACGTCGAGGAGGTGGGCGTCCAATTGGCGGCGCGAGCTATTGTTGGGCTGAGCTCCTCTGGCGGTGGTAAGGTCACCAACACACGCAGTTCACTTGTGTCCAGTATACTGGATGACACCTAGCCCTTTGACAATTGGGCGATTACTTCAAGCCGTTCTGCTCCCCTCCAGTCCTACAAGTCCTGCGTCTCTCGGAAGCTCGGAAGCGCAGCCAGCAGCCATGGAGAGCTGGACGGACTACTTCACGTCGCACTTCTACGCCATGAAGGCGCGGCCCGTGTCGGCCTTCGACCCGTCAGGCTTCATCATCGTCGTGTCCTTCTTCCTGCTGCTCGTGGGCGTCGTGGCCGCCACGGCGCGCGCGCTGGTCTCGAGCCGCGGGCTCGTGCTGCGCTCGCGCGTGGAGAAGAACCTGCAGGACATGTCGGACTACGTGTCCGATCAGCGCACGCGCGTGGGCGAGAACTTGCAGTACATCAAGGGCCGCGCCATCGACCACTCGGGCCGCCAGGGCTTCATCGCCGAGATGCTCAGCTACGCCTACCTCTCGCGGCTCGCCTTCTCGCTCTCCATCTTCGCCATCGCCTCGTACCTCAACACGCTGGCCGCCGTCATCGCAGGGTAAGCTGGCTGGCTGGGTTGATAGTGATGCTGCGGGAAGAGAGCTGACGCCCGTGTTTGTGCCTGTTCCGCAGCTGGCGCACGCCCAACGTAGTAATCCTCAGCCTCGCCAAGGAGAGCACCAACCTCAAGACGCTGCCCGATCTCGGACACGACCTCTTCAAGTTCGTCATGACCAAGATCTACGGCCACACCACGTACATCGAGTGGTTCGACCTGCCCGACGAGTTCCTCGCGGCCGTGGGCACGCTGACGTCATTCATTCTCATTCTGCACCCGCGGGTACGTTGTCTCGTCATGATAGCTTCCATCTTTTGCGATGATGGCAAGGTCCTAACTAGAGCTTTTGCATTGCCGGTGGGTTTGCTTGTTGTCTGTGCAGCGCCTGCTGATCTTGCGTCGCTTCTGCTTCATCTTCGCTATCATCAACCTCATGCGAGCATGCTGCGTGGCTGTTACGTCGCTGCCTGATGCCAGCCCCATGTGCATCTCCCAGTTCGACAGCGAGCGCGGAGACTACAAGTCGCTTCCCATGTTCCCGAAGTACGTACATTATACTGTGGGAGATCTGGCTGTCTGCATGCAAAAGACAAAATTGCTAACAACCCGATGTTTCGCCGTGTGCAGGGCATTCTTTCGCGCTTGGAAGGTATTAATCCGCCCGTCACAGCATATCACCTGCGGTGACATGATCTTCAGCGGTCACGCGGTCTTTCTGATGCTCTGCTGCATGTTTGCGAGAACGGTAGGGTCGAATCATGCCCACGAGTGTTTCACTTAGGGTAGTCTTGCTTACATATTCGTTGCGCTTTGCTTTTGACAGTATTGCTCGCGCTCGGAGCTGAACACTCCTTTCACGCGTCGGTACCCGTGCGTGTTGTGGATGATTCGCTACTACAACTACATCCTGTCGGCTTTTGGCCTCTTTGCCATCGTGGGCACGCGACTGCACTACACGCTTGACGTCCTCATCGCGATCTACATCACGGCTCAGGTTTGGTTCACGTACCACTGGCTTATGAACCACCCGGAGAACAGTTTTGCCGTGATTAACTGGCTTGAGCATGAAGAAGTGCATCTGGTCGACCACAATGCTTACCGGAAGGCGAGACGATCTGGCAGCCAGGGCGAGCGGATTGAGAAGATCGACTAGTCTGGTAGAAACCTTAGACGGCTAGGAATCGCGCTTCAACAGCGCAGCAATGCAACCAAAACTGCAATACAAACCATAGACTTTGTAGAGAATCTAGCAGATCGAGCCTCTGCTCTACCGCGTTTTCTTGTTATCGGGCTCTTCATCCGCCGGTGCATTTGCTTCGTCCTTCTGCAGGGCTTGCCGAAGCTTGTGTTGCAAGTGCTCCTCAACAACTCCCCACTCGCTGTTGATAGCAGCAAACACGACCGTGTCGCAGTTGCAGTTCTTGATGATCCGGTGCTTCCTCATGACCCCTTCGAAGGTGAAGCCCAGCGAGTGCGCAGCTCGTCGTGCGCGTACGTTGTGACCGTCACACCGCCACTCTACTCGGCGATATCCGCTATCGAACAAATTCTTCAGCAACAGCAGTACCACCTCCGTCAGCGCTGCTGTCCCTTGAAAAGCTGGGGCGAGCCACACGTCCTTGATCTCGATGCGGAGGTTTTGCGGCGAGTGCTCTCCCAGCGTCAGCATGCCGATGGCCTGCTTGCTCTCCCTATCTGTCACCACAAAGTGCCGGGCATCGGCCTCTTCAGTGGAGTAGAAGCTCTTGAACTCCGCCTGAGAGGCGAAGGGCCCGTGCGGCAGGTAGCGCCAGATCATCTCGTCCGCGTCGAAGCGCACGTCGCGGAAGATGCCGCTGCGCGGCTGTCCGCAGGAGATGGCGAACAGGTCCACGACGTCCTCGGACGCCTTAAAGTTCCTCACGCACACGCGCGTGCCCTCCAGCTCCCGGTTCGCCCCGAGGGGCGGCGGACGGACACTCAGCGCCCGCGCCTTCTCCAGCAGCTCGTCGTACAGCAGCGGCTTCTGCTCGCCCAGCGTCTGCGGCAGCCCCACCGCCTCCTGCGTCATGCGGTCGAACGAGCCGCCTTGGCGCAGCAGCAGGAACACCGCCAGCAGCGAGCCCACGAACACCAGGGCGCCCGCCGCGATGCCGATCAGCACGACGGGTGTCAGCATCGCCGCGCCTTGTCAATCAGCTGCGTATCTTGTCGGCTAGAATGAAGTACTGAATGAGTAATTTACGTGTAGATGACGCATTGATCGCAAATATTTTCAGACGAATAGAAGGTACAATATGGAGACTAGTTTTGAAGTTTTAATCAAAGTAATAGGCTATAATTCTAAATAATGTGCGGTCCTCAATTCGCACTCGACAGTCAAGACTTGCGACCAGCAGCATGAACGCGGCGCAGGCGCCTTCGCAGAGCAAGCGGCCGCCCGAGAAGGGCTCGTTCCCGCTGGACCACTACGGCGAGTGCAAGCCGGCCATGAAGGCGTTCCTGGCCTGCATGCGCGAGCACGGCAACAGCCACATCGACTGCAAGAAGCTGTCGGCCGACTATCTGCAGTGCCGAATGGACAAGTGCGTGGTGCCAGACTCAGAAGCTGCAGAGGAGGAGACATGATGGCCTCACTCACTCACGCGTCTGGTGTGACTAAATGAGCAGGGGTCTGATGCAGCCGGAGGAGCTGGAGAAGCTCGGCTTCCACGAGGAAGGCATGAAGAAGACGTGGACGAACAAGACCAACGAGGGCAGGAAGGAAGGTGAGGAAGGACCACACACACAGACGCGTCAGAGCTTCGATAGCTGAAGCTAACGATCGTGTTTCTTTCCGTCTGGGATTAGTTGAGGGCTTTGTGGCAGGTATGGGCATCAAGAAGCCGCGCTACGACAAGAAGGAGTAATAGCCTCTGCCCTTTATTCTGTCGCTGTCGCTGTCGCTGTCGCTGTCGCTGTCGCTGGCGACTAGAGCAGCATCTCGCTATAGTAGATATCCCTCCTAACCAGACAGACCCCAATTCCAGAAATCAAAACTAGGGGGCAGCGAGCCACATCGCTGCTGCTCTATTTCCCAGCACGGCGGCTCGGCACCGTCTCCAGTTCCAAGATGCGCATGCGCAGCGCACTTATTTCAGCCGCAGCTTCGCGTGCGTTGGTCTGCAGTTGCTGCTCTAGGACTTGGACTCGTACGCGTAGAAGCGCCTCTCGTGTCTCACTGCCACCGCTGTCTGCATCGTTGGTGTCGAGACGCTCGACGCCAGGTACGCGTTGACGTGGTGACCGCTCCGGTGCCTCCGTTGATTGCTGCGCCACCGTCTGCTCGAATTGTCTGATCACTTTTTCCTGCATGCGTACCGCTTTCTGGCAAGACATGGTTCGCTGTGAGTCACCGCTCTATTGGGATCTCACAGATCAAACTCACCTTCAAGGTAGCGGCGTGTTGCTTGTCGCGCTGTAGACGCTGAATTAGGGCTGCCTGTACAAGATGCGCCTCCTGCAGCTTGGCGTAGCGTGCCTCTAAGTCGGCGTACGAGCTCAACGACTGCTGGGCATCTGCAAGTTGCTGCTTCACGGCCTGGTACTCCTGATCCAGTTCCTTATACTTGGAGGCGAGTAGAGAGAAGCGGTGCGAAGCTGCCTGCACGGGGAAAATGCTACCATGGCCATTGGTGGGGGCTAGAAGCTCCGCTAATTGCTGCTGCTCTCGACGCTGTGCAACCTCAACTTGCTCACTGAGCTTCCGTAAGTGTTCATCTTTTTGGCGTGCTGCTCGCTGCAAAGGCATAGGCTCGAACGTTAGACATATATTTGACAGGCGATCGTATGCAGTTGACAATGCTCACCCGCAAGGCCACAATTTCCAAGCCACAGGTCTTGATGGCGGTTAAGCGCGTGTCTAACTCATTCTGAAGCTGAAGCGCAGGCAGGAAGTCCGGGTGAGTATCGTCTTCGTGAATAGTTTTTCCTGCAAGGCAAATAACGTACCCGTTCTGTCTGAATGCGCTGTGCAGCTCCCTCCGCCTGGAGGTGGGCAAGCTGTTCTCTCAGCAGCGCATTGGTTTCGGCAAACTCTCTGCTGTGGACTTGCGTGATCGAGTTTGGCTGGTCTTGCTGCTGGGCTTGTATCGGCACGTGCTCAGGGCTTCCATTAGAGGAAGACTCTGCCAATAGTTCTGCCAGAATGCTTGACACACCACCAGAATCGCAGATCGAAGCTACGGGGTGACGGTTGAGTCCACGCAGAAGGGCTCCCATCCAAGTGGGTGTTGGTTGTGGAGAGCGCTTCCAGCGATTCGTGCAGACAACTCGTCGAGCTGGGGTTTCGTCTACAAATGTCGTCCATGCTGCAGCACTCCACCAGCGCAGGCGTAAAGCGACGTGGCCCAGGATTCGTGAGCTGTCGCCATCGAGTTCTATTGGGATCACCGTGTGGCGTACTGGCGACCCATCTTTTCTAACAGCCTGGGCGAGAACAGAAGAAAGATTGAGATGACCATTGCCGATGAGTGTGTGGGGCGCTGTCGATGTCTTAAAGAGGGCAATCTCCACTTCAGGGCCAGCAGTGTCTTGGTTGCTCCCCTCTGGTACGGCAAAATTAAACGGGAAGAACCATTCGTAGACCCCTGTAGCGCTTCCGGTAGCCGAAGACGACGATGGAGTAACACCAAGCATCGTATTTTTACTCGGTGCATCAATGGTGACAGAGTTTGGCGTTGCTAGTGCTTGGCCGTCGTGAAGAAGCGTGAAATGATTTTCGAGTACCCCAAACTTCTCCACATGCTTGAAAAGGGGTGACTTGGTGTCTGCATCTGTGTGAAAGTGAATTACGGCTGCAAGACTGTTGCAGTCGAGTGGCAGTCCCTCATCTTCGCTGCCAGTGGCGACAACTGGAGTGAACGATTCCACCAGTAGTTCTACCTGCTCCAGACTCGCGACTTGGTTTCGAGACGACGCGTGCAAGGACACATAAATGCAAGCAGATGGAGTCTCGCTCGAAGTAGTCTTCGAGTCAACCGGTGGGAAAGCCAGCGCGAAACGTGTCTGCTGTAGCTGGTAGTCGAGGTTGGCCAGTGGAAGCACGCACGTCGCGAGCAAAAAGTCTTCCTGATGACTCGCCCCGCGCTCCACGAGCTCGATCTTCAGACCTAAATGTGTGCTTGCTGGAAGTGTACCTGCTGCCACCACCAAGACGTCTGCTTCCGGTAGTGGTGAGGGTGTTGCTGCTGCTCCTGTTGGATCTCCTTGATCCGGTTGGTGTTGCTTTTCGAGTGAAGTCCCGATCAATCCTGGCGGCAATGAAATGGCGAGGACTTCGTTCCACGAAGGCGACGTGCTTCCTTCTACGACGCGCGTTGAGGCGTAAGGAGAACACGTTTGCTCGTACAGCACTCGGCCTTCTGTATAAGAGGATGTTGAAGCCGATAAGTCCCCCGCGTTGTCGCCGGCGCCCTGATGGCATTGCACGAGGTCGGGGGACGCGGCAAAAGCGCCCACCGAGGCCACCACGTAGGTGTTGAGTCGTTCCAGCTCTGTCCGCGCGTCCTTGGGGACTAGAGCATCTAGATGGCGGCCGAAGTGGACGAGAACCGCCAGCAGGTCTCCTCCTCTCGCGCCCGACGCAGTAAACGGTCTAGTCGTGAGAGAGTCCACGCTGTTAGTCACCGATGACACACCCAACAGGCAGCCACTAGGCCACGCACCGCGTGTTCCGGCGGTGGTCTGCACCGACTGTGGCGGCCGGCTCCTCGGGTTGCAGCGCCAGCGGCTCGCGCAGAGAGGACATGCATGCCCCCTGCCTGGTCTCCTTGGCGGCGTCTCGTCGGAGCTCGCGAAACGGCGTTTGGTCGAGATCTTGGCGTTGAGAGGCTTCGAGTGGGGGCCAAGCGCTGGCAGCCAGCCATGACGTACGACTCGGTCGCGCTGGGAGTGGTCGCGAGCCCGGGGGCGTCGCCGCGAGGCTCGCACCACGTGCACGAGTTCTTCTACTACACGCTCGTGTTCCCCGTGCCCTCGGTGCGCGAAATGCTGCGCGTCACCTACGGCGGGGCGTGCGAGATGCTGCGCGGGGTGACGGCGGGAGGGTCAGGCCGTGAGGCTCGGGCGATCGACGAGCTGCGCGCGGCCTGGGAGGCCAAGTTCCGCTCCGGGGCGCCCATGGCGCAGGACATGATCCCGTTCTCGGCCCTACAGGAGCTCCTGCGGGACGTGATCATTGCCCGCTTCTCCGCTTTGCCAGGGATGACGGTGCGCTCGCAAAGAGAGAGTCAAGGCAGCGGGCGGATACTGCTGAGCTTCCGCCCGTCCCCGGCGCTACTGAGAGCCACGGCGGAGCGACTCAATGTGCGAGTGCCGTGCTCGATGGCGCTTGAGCTCGGCAAGGAAGGAGCGAAACTCTGGAGCCAGGCCGAAGCGCAGGAGGAGATCTACCGCCTTTTCCTGGCGGGGAAGATCGCGGCGGACGATGCGCAGATCTTCGACTACGAGGACAGCGGGATGTGGTCTCGTCGGCTGCGAGCCTTGCAGCGCTTCTCCTCCAAAGTCGCAGTGCCGGCCGAAGAGGATGCAGTATATCTCCCGTTCCGAGACCTAGCGGCGCTGCGCTATGTCTACCGGCAGATCGACGACGAGGGAGACGGAGGAGGCGACGTGGATGGGAGCACCTTGTCGCCGTTTCGTGTGGCGGATAAAATCCGCTTAACGAAGGCGCTGATCGACGCCGAGTTCGACTGCGACGCACTGGTGGAGCGCGGGCTACTGGAACATCATCTGTGTCCGCACACGCACAGAACAACTGACGTGGACACGTCCCTAGATGTCCTTCGAGTGCAGTGGGGGGCGCCCCCAAGCCCTTGGGAAGTATTCTATGGCATCTTCACGTGGTTCCGCAAGGTAGAACCGGCGGCAGATCCTCTTGTTCACGTTCGAAACTACTTCGGGGAGCAGCTCGCAATGTGTACGTTCGCCTACCTTTTTCGGAACTAGACCTGCCTATTGATTCTTGGTGCTCACAAGTGTTTTTTCTTCGTGTAGATTTCATGTTTGCTTCATTTAACGCGGATGCGCTGAGAACTCTTGGTTTTCTGGCGCTAGTGCTTGGGCTTGTATCGTCGAAGACGTTCAACGCCCGTGAAGCAGAAGCTGCATTTTGCTTGTGTTCGTGTGCTTTCCTTGGCATTTTCGTGCGCAAGTGGGAATTACATGAAGCTCGTCTTGCCGCTCGTTGGTCTGGTGGCACCCCCAGAGATGGCGCCAATGCAGTTAACCCGCTGTTGCAGTTACCAAGGCCTCAGTTTAGAGGACATATGCGACGAAGCCCTGTGACCTTGCGCCTAGAGCCGTACTTCCCTGTTGGGAAGGCTATCGCTCGTCGCCTGATGGCAGCGTTGGTGCTTGTTGTGGTGACCTTGGAGCTTGGGGCGAGCAATGCTGTGCTGGTAGCGAGCAATCGTTTTCAGAGCCTCGCAACTGAGACGGCGTCACGATTCAACGTGGCGTTAGGCGTTATCGCGTTGATCAGCAAGTGTGCAACACCGCATCTTGCGCGTTGCAGCAGAGCACTGACCGACTGGGAGAATCATCGTTTGCAGCGGGACTACGACTCGCAGCTTACGTTCAAATTTGCAGTGCTGCAGAGTGCCAACAGCTTTGGTGCGCTCTGGGGACTTGCATTTTTGAGACCTCTGCGGTGTCGTTTTGCCGAATGCCGAAGTTCCAATCACGCTGAAGTGAATATCTCGAGTCACGATCAAGCCGCGCGTCTGTTGCTGATAATGCTAGGGCTTGACGTAGCTTTGGCTATGTGGAGTCTTCGCTGGGCCCTTTGGCGTATGGTTTGTGGCGTTGAAATGCGGAGTCATGGTGTGTCGACAGAACTGTCAGTGAGGGTCTTCCGAAAAGAAGAGCATGCGCATGGAGGTCCTACCGGTCCAACTGCAGCGCTACTCACTTCGACTGCATTGACGCCGACCCCCATCGGGTCAAGTATTGAAGACGACTTGGTGTTAGCACCATACGAGGGGGTACTTTTCGATTATGCTCAGGTGCTGGTGCCTCTGGGTTTTGTGGCTTGGTTCGCGCCCTTAGCTCCGCTTTCGAGCTGCATATTGGCGTGGTTTGTCACGGCACTGCAAATACGCGTTGATGCACACAGCTTATGCTACGATACGCAGCGCCCCTTTCCGATCCAGGCGCTGTCTCTTGGTTCGTGGCTCAGTTACCTACACGTACTGCGAATTGGTGCTGTCGTGCACTCCACTGCTTTCATGCTGATGATTTTACTGGATACGACCCCTGCTGACCTGGACAGTAAGACGTTCGAGCAACGAGTGGTAAGCATGGGTGCTCTGTTCGCTTTCGTCGGCTGGGTAGCCTACGCGTTGCAGGACCATCAAGATCTTGCTGAGAGGCGTCGTCTCATGGCGTTGAGGGTCAAGCAATCCGCGCTCGAGAGTAAATATCTGGGGCATCTGGGCACGCATCTTGCTGCAAGTGCCAAGGCGGCGTTGCCTGCGGGGCGGGTGTTCCTCAATGGCGTGCCGCGCTATGTGGTAACCGGTGACAAGGGCGAGGAAGATGCTGTTGAGGAGCTACGTGACCAGTGGAGACAACAGCAAATGCAGATGCTCGCACTGGAGAAGAGGATAGTGGAGATTCGCGACAGCGACGAAGACTCGACCAGTGTGGGCGTGCTATACGTGGAGGTGCAGGGCGTGAGCTTGCTTCCGATTGCCTCGCCTATCAACTCCTACGTGCAGTTTTGTGTGCAGTCAGGAACTGCGGGGACCGCTAGTGGTAGCTCACGAGGTGACTCTACGAGTATCAAGGGTGTGGTGAAACCATCGGGTGGTCGCACCGCGGCGCCATTGTCGACGCAAATGGCCAATACGTCGGTGAGCAAGAAAAGTCGTTCACCACTGTGGCACGAGAGCTTTGAACTGCCCGTGACAGCTCTAGGGGACGTGCTAGCGCTCCGTGTGTGCGAGGGAGGTCCGATGCTCTCCTCGATTATACAACGCCGGGTTTTGGGCCGTGCACAGCTCGCAATCGAAGATGTTGTCACGCGCGCGAGTAGCAATGTGCTTCCTCCCGCGGCCGTACCAACGACACCTGCAGTCACGGCTAGCGCAGCGGCAGCAACGGAGACAAAGTCGACCAAGCCAATGTCTCCTCCCCCTTCAGCCTCGTCGTCTGAAGATGAAGTCGAAGTAGGGGACATCACTTCACGCCGGCCTTCTGTGCCAAAGCGCCGTTCATCGAGCTTCAGGCCCTCCTTGCGAGGAATAGATGTGCCTATGGCGACATACGAGTTGCCATTGGAACTACCCGGGGCTCTACGGCGCACGAAGCAAGCCGAGTTGGCGAAGCATGGACCTCCAAGACTGGCGCTGCGCTGTGGCATTCGTCTAAACGAGCTGGGCTCGCTGCTCGTGCAGCAACGTCGACTACGCGAAAAGTTGGCGCTCGTGCGCTCGCAAGAGGTTCAGCTGGCGAGTTGGGGAGGACTTTAACGTAGTGAATCTGCAACCGAGTTGGTGAATAACTTAAGACGTCCATTGTGTGAGGTGGTCTATCTACCTGGATTGCTAGGCTGGCTCAGCGGAGCTCCATGGACTCGCGGACCCAGAAGAACGAGGGAGATTCCTGGCCTTCCCTAGCGCTGTGGATTTGGCCCTGCTGCTGCTGGTGGTCCATGTATTGCTGCTGAGCATGCAACTCCCACTGCGCCCTTGCCATGGCGTGCTCGTTGTAGACGCGGCCAGCGCTGTCACTGCCAGGGCTCCCTCCGCTGCTGTCTGAGTCGTGCTCCGTCATGTACTTGGACAGCGTCCGCTTGCGAACCTCCGCCTTCATGTTGGTGACTCCCACATCGCTGCCACCCCTGCCTGTGATCCTTCGCATGAGGTAGAGCATGGAGATGGTCGGGAAGACGTTCGGGATGATGTTGTAGAGTATCAGGTACACGACCATGGACATGGCTGTCCCGGATTCGTTGAGCACCAGCGCCAGCAGGCGCACGACGTCCGAGACGATGAAGATGAAGATGGCGAGCATGAGCTGGTTGAGAGACTTCTCCACGCTGCTAGCGGGCACGGTGCCTCGCGCGCGGAGCAGGCGGCGACGCAGACGGAAGCCCTGGTAGCCAAGCAGGACGCCGTACGCCAGCACGACGAGGACGCCTGCGTAGGTCAGCACGGCCCGCAGCGAGCTGCTCATAAAGCGGTACTGGCCGTAGACGTCGTCGCTGTATTCGGAGAGCAGGATGGGCACGAGCACGCCCCAGAGCACCAGCAGCGCGTTGAGCACGGTGACGAGCTTGGTGATACGCTGCCGCGCAAGGCGCTGTCCGGCCGAGACGACGCCGGCCCAGCAGATGGCCAGGTACGACTTGCAGAAGGACAGCAGCAGCAGCGCGTAGAGGCGGCACACGTACATGACCTCCCAGTTCTGCCACGTCGGGTACCAGATCCACTCGACGGCCTCGGGCAGCTGCAGCAGCGTCGCCACCAGCAGCGTGGCGTGGAAGACCTTCTTGGCGCCACGGCTCGAGTGGCGGAAGTGCAGCGACGTGCGCCACGCCACGGCCAGCGACAGTGGCACATACATCAGCAGCGTCAGCCAGCCGCAGGCCCGCAGCGCCGTGAGCTGCCGTTGCCGCAGCGTGTCGGAGCCGTCCTCGTCGTCCGCGGCGAAGGTGGTGGAAACGTCCGTCGTGGCGCCCTTGGCTTGTGTTCCTGTTCCTGTGGCGTCGCTCATGTTGAAGGCGGAGGCACCCGCCGCCGTCAGAAGCACAAACAGCAGCAGCAGCGGCGGCGGCGGCCGCAGCACGCGCGCAGGGCCCCCGAGCGCGACGGCCATGACTCACTCCGTGCTTCTACTGCGCCAAAGCTGAACTGACTACCCTTTCTCTAGCTGTCACGAGGGTACGGAGCGCGCCACACCAGTCGAACACCATTTTCCCCCACTTGCAGTTTGTATGGGAGGTGGTGCGGCCATATGCCGCCCCATCTTGGGCCCGCTCGCGAGCCGCACCGGCAGTGCAACGCACGCGCTTTGCCGCCGCATGCCGCGCAGATCTCCGCGTGCGAGGGCCCTGGCTGGGCTCGAGGGCCACGGCGATGAAGGGCGTGCTGCAGTCAGTCGAGCGATCGATGCCTGCGACTGCAGCTTCTCGGGGCCACGTCGGCGGGCGAGCGGGGACCGATGGTCGCTCGAGCGTCGGGCCGCGCGGGGCGTGTCTAATGGCCCGCTCGTAGAGACGGGAGCGCGGCGCCCTGCGTCGTCCTGCCGGCGCCAGGACAGCCGGAGATCGCCGCTCAAATCGACCACGCGAGCTCCCGGGCCGGCGACTTGCAACACCGAGGGCGGAACGGCCCCATCCGACTCATCTGCCGCTGCTGCTGCTGCTTTCCGCGCGATCCTGCAGTTTATACATGGGAATGGCGTGCAAGGCAACTGCAACCCAGACGCTGCGACCGACGCCAGCGCATGCAGCCGGTCAATGACCAGCGCCGCAGCGCGCAGGAAATCATCCCGAGCTGATTCGCGTCGGACATGTCCGCCTCCTACTGTTGCTTTGGTACACGATTCCTAACTGTTCGTCAGGGTTTCTAACCCCGACCTCATGGGTCGGAACTCTTTGTTGCAAAACGGGGAGGCAACAATGGAAGGCGAGCAAGACTACAGCACGAATAAGTTGATGGCTACTACAGCCAGCACCGACTAGACTCACAACTAGCGATGGATACACACTGATAGGGTGCAATCATGCTATCCAGTCGACACGCATATGCTGCTGTGTTTCCACAGGTGGTGTTGTGCGCGCGCGTAGGGACTCTCGCTCACAGTTATCCCTTTGATAATCGCTATGTTGCGTACTCGTTCAGGCTTGTGTTTGCACACCGCGTATTAATAGACCGCAACCAGGGATTGGTAGTAAAATCACGATTAGAACTACACCCTACCATTACTATAATATCAATATTACTAATATTAATACAAATTACAAGTATAGCTGTTAGTACTAACATAAACTTAGTAGGAAAAATCACGATATTAGTACTAAGCAAACTACAAAAATCAGACTATATTCCAGGATGAAGTTCAAGGTCAATATCTTCAAAGGACATGCGAAAAGGGTGGCAAACGGGTGGTTGCCGAGCGGATCCGTGATATTTTCCCGCTCATTTTGCGTTTTCCTCCCTGAAGATCGCAACCGGGTCCGATGAGGTGCTCCAAGGCAGATTGCTGTTTGCCTGATGTGACAGAAACGGCGCCGTGTTGCATCTGCGGTCATCCTGTTCATCGTGTCTGGAGCAATGAACTCTGGGGCGAGGATGATTTTTCCATATGGTACGGCAAGCACTACTAGGGTCCATGCTTTGCCAGCATCGAACGCGGTCACCTCTATGCGTAGATTTTGCAGTCCAGTGTGCATTATAACCTTAAGGAATAACGATCAACCGGACGGTGAGCAAACAGTCAAGGGAGGTCTGTGTCGAGTCAGATTACGGAGGTGGATGAAGCTACTCTCGCGGAATCTGACAACCTTACTCAAGCAACAGCTAGTCATAAATCTGGTGTTGGGATTCCGCCTGGTATTGGTCATTACAACTATGGCCTGTGGAATGTTATTCACATGCGTTGCTCGTCAACAGCTTTTCAAGAGAAAGTCTTTTCGACAGGTTCGTTTATTATGAGTCCTCTCTGCACACGTGCGAGCAATGAGCGAGCCCAGCGCCAGCTAAATCTTCATCACAATGACGAAGAGATCGAGCGGATGAGGAAATGCGAGCGAAATCTGTGGTAAGACCGTTTTAGTAGTTTAATTTTACTATTAGTAACTTGTTTTCTAGTAATATCACGTTTTCAACGCACCCAATTGTTAATATTAATACAGTTAGTTAATCAAAATCGCCTCCCCAATTATTAATATTACACTAGAATGCAGCTCTTTCATTTCGTTTTCTAAAGAACAGTTTCGAGTGGTCTCATTGACTACTTGACTTTGTACATGCATGGGTCTTGAGTTGTGGCGTCGATCGAGCTGATTTCCACGCTCGACAACACTACATGAAAGGCCTTCAGTGAAACAGTGAGAGCCAACGCTTTCTATTCGCGTTAGAAATTCGGGGGCGCAGTTAGAAACCATGTACCAGAACAGCGGTACGAACGGGGCATCTGCCGTCGCGTATCAGTCAGTAGCCGAGAGAAGCCACGAGCGCAGGATCCCGGGACGCATGCTGCCGCCGATCTCGCACGTGCGCCGCAGCAGCGCCAGCGCCGGCAGCGACGTGTACGCGCGGGCCTCGGTGCTGTCTGCGGCGTCGACCGCGCGCTCCGAGCGCCAGCCGCTGCTGGCCGGCGCGCCGCCGCCGCAGGTGTTCGCGCACCCGGTCGAGTGCGCGTCGCTGAGCAGCCGCCTGCTGCTGCAGTGGGTCACGCCGTCGGTGGCGCTGGCCAACCGGCCGCCGGCCCGCGACCAGCCGGTGGCGGCGCCGCAGTTCCAGCAGCAGCGCCGCCGCCGCCGCTGGAGCGCCACATCCTCGTCAGCCACGCGCGGCCTGCAGCAGGCGGACGTCTGGGAGCTGCCGCCGCCCGCGCGCGCCGAGCCCGGCGCCAACGAGCTGCAGCGCGCGTGGATCACCAGCGGCTCCCTGTCGCTGGCGTTCGTCAAGTCCCAGGGGCTGCAGTTCGCGGGGCTGGGCGCGCTGCACGCCGTCGCGCAGCTCTGCGACGTGCTGGGGCCCTACGCGCTGTTCCAGGGCGTGCTGCTGCTGCAGGAGCAGAGTCAGGAGGGCCGCGACGACGACGAGACCAGGCGCGGACTGCTCTTCTGGCTGGGCGCGCTGCTGTTCTCGAGGCTGCTGCGCGCGCTGCTGGCGGCCTTCGTGCGCGCGGAGCTGCAGACGTCCACGCTGAGACTCACGGCGGCGCTGCAGAGCCTCGTGTTCCAGAAGGCGCTGAGGCTGCCGAACGCCTCGGTGCGCGAGGCCGACGCGCTCTACAGCGCAGATGTGGCGCAGCTGCTGCGGGGCGCGGCGTGTCTGCACGAGCTGTGGGCGGCGCCGCTGATGCTGGCGCTGATCGTGACCTTGATCGAGCAGTTCGTCGGTGTTGCGGCCTGCGGGGCGACCGTGGGCGCTGTGGTGCTGACGCTGGTGGCAACGCAAGTGTTGAACCAGCTCCAATTCCGATCGCTGGACCGACTGCGGCGGACACGTGAGGACCGACAGAGCTCCGCAAAGGACATGGTAGACGCCATGCCTGCTGTCAAGCTGCACGCGTGGGAGCCAGCTGCAAGAGCACGAGTGAATGCCACACGTGGACGAGAGCTCGCGGCTCTGTGGCGGTTCCAGGCGCGCGGTGCTGCTGAGATTGCGTTCAACTTCGCGATTCCGGCTTTGATGACCACGATGACGTTGGCAGTGGGGTATCGTTCAGCCACGCACCCTCTCACCCCGGCATCTGCGTTTGCTACGCTGGCGCTTGTGCGTCTCATGCAGACGCCAATCCGAACTCTTCCCGAGGCGGTGCTAGGTGCTCGGGCCTCTTGGCAATCGCTGCGAACTCTGTCGCACTTCATGGACCAGGAAGAGTTGAACCCGTACGCTGTTGCACGACGAGATAGTCTGGGGATGGTAGCCAAGTACGACCCACAGGATGTCGTTGTGGCAGTTGAAGACGCCACATTGGGTTGGGCTACTAACGGCCCAGTCGTGTTCCAGCACTTGGACGTGACCGTGGGCGCAGGAGAACTACTGGTGGTTCATGGACGTCCTGGTAGTGGCAAGTCATCGTTTCTCTCGGCGCTGTTGGGTGAAATGCAGGCACGTGACGGAAGTGACGGAGGCGGTGGGCGTGTGTATGTTGGTGGATCGGTGGCATATTGCCCTCAGCAACCATGGCTGCAGCAGACTCTGTCTGTGCGTGACAACGTGCTCTTTGGCCTTCCGTTTGACCGCCGCAAGTACCAGCGCGTGCTTGATGCGTGCGCGCTCGTGAGCCCACTAGCGATGCTATCTTCGGGTGACCACACGCTTATTCAAGATTGGAAGCCAACCCCAGCACAGCAAGCACTCGTAAGTTTGGCGCGTGCTTGCTACAGCGATGCAGATGTGTATTTGCTAGACGAGCCATTGGCACGCATACACCCGAGATCCGCGGCACGCGAGATCTTTTCCAGGTGCTTGTTGGGCCTTCTACGCAATAAGACGCGAGTGATAGTCACCACTCGCGCAGAGTTTATCAATTCGGAGTTTGTGGACGACGCTATCCGCTTTGAAGATGGCGGTCGGCTCGTTCACACCCGAGATATTTATGAAGCTAAGGGCCGTAAAGAACAAGATGGAGACGAGGACAGCGACATTGACGAAGAAGAGCCCCGAGAGGATAGCTGGGTCCACTGCTCTGCTTCTGGTGTCGACGTTGTAAGTACCAACGAGGCGCCATATTTTCCGACAGAAGAACCAGCAAATATCGAATTGCTTTCGATGGAGAATGCTATCAGTACAACTCGCACCTCGTTGAGTGAAAGACCGCTACGCGAGTACCTTTCGTGTGAAACAACGACAGAAGCTGACTGGGGTGAAGGCGAATGGCTGTACAAATCGATCCGGGCCTATATGCATGCCGTTGGTGGTGTTCGTATCGCCTTGGTTCTCTTCGTTCTGCTGTTAGTTTGGCAAGCTCTCCAGCTCCTTAGTGAGTTGTGGGTCACCTATTGGGTGCGTTCGACTGCCCAGACGAGCTTGGCAGCAGATCAACTCATTTATGCATCTTTGGCATTGGGTGCTGGGCTTCTGGCGGTTGGTTATTCGCTGGGTATTGCTGTGGCGGCCGTTGAGGGAGCACGGCGAGTCTTTTTATCGCTAGCTTCTGCATTCCTACATGCCCCGCTGGTTTTCTTCGACGCCTTCGGTGCTGGGAGTGGTAGAGCGCGGTCGAAAAGGCTCAGCCTTGCTAGGAGACGCGAACTCGAGCGAGCATTCATTGACAAGGATCTCACCGATTTGGATACAAGACTACCTCTTGCAGTTGGCGCTGTACTAGCACTGGGAGTCTCAACGTTAATAGCGCTACTGACAGTCACGGTGGTGACACGTTACTACGCAGTATTATTGGCGCCAGTGCTCTACATGTATGTGCACGCTGCGAGATTGTACCTGCGACCAGCTCGTGACCTGGTCCACTTGGAACGCACGGCGCGGCAAGCTGCACGCATGCATGCGGCTGAGTCACTAGGAGGAGCACGTGTGGTGCGAGCTTTTGGATTGGCGCATGTCCACCGCGTGCTTGGTCACCATTTCTGGCTTCTGGATATCGCTGCTCGTGATGCCCACCTTGGCCTGCATATCGATCAGTGGCTAGCGTTGCGGGTGCAATTGTATGGCGCTGTCATCGTGGGAATTGTGACAGCTTCTTCATTCTTGGCTCTCCGACACACGCTGAGCGCAGGCATGATAGCGTTTGCTCTCTACGAGGCGTTGGTAGTAGATGGTGGAGCACTCGAGTCGCTCGTTCGCGCGTGGACTTGGCTTATCCCGGTGCTACCTACTGCTGCCCGAACACAAGCTGCGGTGCGAGGAGCAGAAGTGATCACGGAAAACGCAGCGTACTCGACGTCAGCAGCCAGACGGGCATCAGCACCGCTTACACCGAACGAAGTAAACCCCTCTTTGTCGTGGCCTACGAAAGGAGATTTGCGCTTCGACGCTGTGAGCTTCCGTGACCCGGCGGCTGCCATTATTGACGAGTTAACTGACATGTTCGAGATCGGCGACGGCGGTGCACCACCATTAGCACTGAAGGCTGTGTCTTTCCGTCTCCAAGCTGGCGAGAAAGTGGCCATCCTTGAGTCGTCTGCGGCCTCTTCGGTGTCGTCTGTGGGCCGCGCCTTGCTACGCGTACATGAGTTGACAGCAGGGCGAGTTGTGGTGGATGGAGTCGACGTTGCGACTTTAGGATTGCGCACGCTTCGCTCGCGCGTGGCCTGCGTGTCAGCAGCAGCACCAAATGGTGCCTTGTATGACGGTTCGGTGCGCACTCAACTTGATCCGAGCGGCTCCGATATTGAGGATGAGCGGCTGTGGGCTGCACTACGTGTCGTGGGCCTTGCGAACAATGTGGCCACGCTGGACGGGCCTTTACCAGGTGTGTCGGCGCTCCGGCAGAACCCCACGAAGCGGTTCCTGCTGAGTTTGGCTCGCGCACTACTGATCGAGCCGTCCGTAGTGGCCCTTGCGTTGGCACCTGTGCTGGTTGTGCCAGCGCAGGACGAGCTGCAGTTGGAGCCCGAGCCACAGTTTGCACTTGACGACGCCACGCTTGAGATCCTTCAGCGTGTCATGCGTGAGGAGCTCCGCGACTCAACCGTGTTGCTACTATTGCCTTCTGCGACGGCGTCTCCGCAGCACGACCAAACTCAGCGAGCAATCTTGCTGAATGATGTGGACCGCGTGCTGGTTGTCGTCGATGGGGAGATGGCGGAGCTGGGGACGCCTGCAAGTCTGGCTGCCCAGGACCCGGATCGGCTGGAGACACTCACCGAGGTGCCGAGTAGATTGGAGCTGTCTGATCTTGAGCACCCCAGTGAAGATGCTGGCGTCGGAGTACCGCAAGAAGAAGGAGACGAGAGCGAACGTCCTACGAGCGATGCCGAGTCGGTGACGAGTGGCGAGTTCGTGATGGACACCACAGACAGCGCAGTCGAGATGGATACGGATAGTGCTGCGGAGACGGAGTAAGGTGAAGTTGCGAGTGTGAATAGGAATACTAGCTATTTTATAAATCCACATAACGCTCCTGCGATACCATGGGGAACCGCTTCTCGAGGAAGAAGACCAAGCAGCAAGCGTCTGCTGCTGGGGCAGCGGCAAGCCAAAAGGAAGCTGTCGTTGCTGTATTAACCTCTGCCCCTCTGGTGTCGGAGCTCTCGGACAGCGGAGCCCCAAAGGACGAGAAGGTTGAGGTGGTGCTGCCGCTGTCAGCTCGTCAAGCGCCGCCGACTGCACGCGATGGCAGCGAAGGTAGCCCCGTCGACTTCTTCCGACGCTGCTACGAGCTGGAAGAGGACCCGTTCACTCTGTACACGCAAGCACTTCTGCTGAAGGATCAGCGCGAATTTGCGGCTGCCAGGTAGGGAGGCGGGTGTGTTGAGCTTCTTGCGGGGCTGACAATGATGGCGTTCTGCTTCAGCGAGCTCCTGCGCTCCTTGCTGTCGAATGCAAGTCTGACGATAGAGGCCCGCAGCCACCTGGCGCAGTGCCTCATCGCCCAGGACCCAGCGCTGAGCTGGTGCCGCGAGGAGGCTGCGCAGTGCCTAGAGGACGTGATAGCGGCGACGAGCTCTGCGTCCAACAACGCGGACTCCTTCCACTCCATCATGTATCGCGAGAGCTTGGTAAGGCCCAACCACTTGCAGTCTCCATGGGTAAGCCCCGACTGCTTAGTCTTGAGCTGCCTCTGTGTGTAGGAGCTGCTGGCCCACGTGATGATAGCAGACAAGCGCTTCGCCCGCGCTCTACAGCTGCTCGATGCGCTGGTACGGAAGGACGGGCTGGCCTCAGTCCCAACGCCCAGCTACTTCCAGGCGCAAACTAACAGGGCGACTTGGTCTTGTGCAGCAAGCAGAGCTCAACTCGGACGCCTCCGTCTCTGCGGCCCTCCGACAGCAGCAGACGCTCGTGAGCTTCCAGCGCGCGTTCTGCCGCTACGCTCTCGGCGACTCGCCCGACGCCGTCTCGGCCGAGCTGCTGCGTGTGCTGCCGCAGAAACTCGAGCCAACGAAGGAGGCGCAAGCCCAGCAGCCCGAGCAGCAGCAGCAGCAACAGCAAGAAGAAGACGAAGCACCAGAGCCGCGCGACCCGCTCGAGGGCATCGAGCTGCTGCTGCACGCCGACGCAGCGAGTCTGCGCCAGGGCTTGGCTCCACTTCAACTTGACCCTAAAACAATGTAGCCATCTTCATACTTGATCCCAATTCAATGGTGGGGCTGCGCTTCTCGGCGTCCAAGGTGGCGCTCGTGACGGGGCTGCACGACTTCGGCGACCCGGCGGAGCAGCTGCTGGACTGCGTGTACCAGGACCGCGAGGAGCTGCTCGCGCGCGACGCCGCGCGGCTGCGGCTGCGCGTGGTGAGCAAGGACGAGGTGCTGGAGCTGCTGGTGCGCAAGAGCGGCGCGGCGGCGGCTCCGCAGCTGCGGGCGGCGCTGCGCTGGGCCAGGGACCGCGCGGCGCCTGCGCACGTGGAGGCGGCGCAGCGGCTGCTGGCGGGCGTGGACCGGCGACTGGCGGAGGCCCAGCAGAGCAGGAAGCTGGCGCAGGGCGAGGCGCGGGAGGCGCGCAAGCTGCTGGCCGGCGAGATCCACATGAGCGTCGGGGCGCGCAACGAGTCGCTGGCTCTGCAGGCGTACGAGCGCCAGACTGGGTGCGTGCGCTGGCTGCTGCACTCTCGGTGGGCGCTGCTGACTGTTTCTCGCTCTCTCTGTGCTGCAGCTCCAAGGTGCGGCTGACGAACGAGCATTTCTACTTCCTCACGTTCCCAGCTCCGCCCACGGCCGATGGTGAGGAAGCTCTCGTGGACTACTCGCTGCTGGCGGAGCAGAGCCAGCGCACGGTGATTCGCAAGAGGCAGTCTAGACAAGCGGCGGAGTCTGTCGCGACGGTGGATTTGACGACGGAGGACAGTGACGAAGACGAGAGCGTGGAGGAGGAAGAATCTCCCGACGGCTACTTCTCCATCTGTGGCATGGTGGACGGAGTGGCGGACGCGCTGACTATCTCGGCAGATGACGAGTGGGGGTTGACACCCGTCGTGGTGGAGGTGAAGAACCGCGTGCGCGGGTTTCGCGATCCGCCGCCGCTTTATGATCACATCCAGCTAGCTGTGTACATGAAGATGCTGGGCGTCGAACACGGCGACCTGGTGCAATGCATGTACGGAGCCGACTCCTGCCCGAACATCCAAGTGTCGCGAGTGTCGCTGGGAGTTGCCCCCCTCTGTCTCCCTGCAAGCTCAACAGAACAACGACAACGGGACATTTGGACGGAAGTGATCGTACCGCGGTTGTATGCTTTCACCGCTGCAGTACAAAAGCTACGAAACGAGGAGCTCCTGCGGCTCGCTTTCCTGAACGGCACTGAAGAAGAGCGCCTCGCAATAGTGCGTGCTGAGTGTGATTTTTTGTGAAGATTGTCTGTTAAATACAGCTTCCGAACCATGAATCGCTGCTATGCTGACATCTACCTACATGATGAGGCATCGATGTTGCTCCATCTTGCGAGACTTCCGCGCCTCGTTGGCTCTGTCTTCAGCCTCGATTTCGTCTGCCATTGCCGTGCGAGCCTCCTGTTCACCCTGACCTCCATTGCCCGCGTCGGGTATCACCGCACGGACCACTTTATCGCAAAAAGAGAGCTCGAACTCGGACACGCGGATGTTAGCAGCCGCCGCCGAAATGCGGTACACAGTCTTGAGCACGTTGTCGCCGCTCTGTGCCGATACAAGGAAGCCGCCCAGCAGCCCATGCTTCCGGATAAAGTCGTCGTGCTTCTCGTTTGAAATGACACGGTGGGCAACGAGGTCCGTCTTGTTCCCTACAAGGTACAGATTCATCTGCTTCCCGCCATTCTCGCGTGCCACTCGCAACCAGTCCTCGACATCGCTGAAAGACTGAGCGTCCGTGACATCGTAACACAGAAGCACCACATGCACACCGAAAAGATACTTGCTCAGCATCTTGCTGTTGATCGTCTGGCCGCCAATATCCCACACCTGCAGCACAATCCGTTGGTCACGCGGCAATTGGAGCTTCTTCTCGAAGAAGTCGAGTCCGATAGTTTGCTTGTACACTCGAGCGAAGCCGTCGTCCACAAAGCGCGCAATGAGGCTGGATTTCCCCACCGAACCATTCCCAAGCAGCACGAGCTTGATCGCCGGGTCACCTCGAGCCTGCATCTCAACAACCCCACCAACTATTATAGCAGGATGACAAGAAAACTAAAGCGCAGAGAACGTCGAGAACAACCTCGATTGTTGCCTTCCTAAAATAGTCAAGCTGCGTTGCCTCTGGGAACGACCCACCTGCCAGCCAGCATGACGCAATAATGTCCGCATCGCAGCTGATGAAGCCGAATCAGTCGTCTTAAGAGCGTTGACACACGTGTGGCATCCAGCCAGTTAGTCCAGGTGCTTGCCAGAGCCAACTTTTCCGATCGCCAAACATGCTCGTCACCACTTGTCCAAGCTAGTGAGTACACTGCGTACATAGGACGATGGATTCTGCTCGCCGGTACTTGTTTCAACTGCTTGCTTTTCACACCCCGCTGCTCAGCAATGCTGTCGCGCCCTTGGGCTTTTCCATGTCGGAACAGATCGCTCAGATCAGACCCAGAGTCAATCAACTCTTGGCAGCCGTGCCTTGCGCAGTTGCATCCTTCGGTGCAAACACCTTTTTCTTCTACCGAGAGCAAACACCGAACACACACATGAGTACCGCATTGACAACAACACATGCCAATTCAAACAACGCACCCGTTCCCCCTTGTTGTTCGGCTCCTTCTTGCCATTGTTTCCACCCTTACGGCGTGGATGCGGCTTTGAGTCTGCCTTGCCTGCGCCTTCACCGTCAGCCCCATCACCATCTTTACCCTTTTTGGGGTTGTTGCGTCCACGGCCACCGTTCTTCTTTCCGAGTTTTGGAGCACGTTTCTCTGATCCACGCTCCGACGGAGCTTCCGCAGATGGTGTCCCGTTGGACTTGGCACTAGGAGCAGGAGTAGAATCACCGGCCATTGCACTTGCTGCAGTAGATTTGGGGGTCATAATACGCAACATTCCAGGTTGGTTTGGCTCCGGCTTGGCCGATTCCTGCTTCGCCGAATCCTTTTTCGAGGCCGGTCTTCCACGTTGCTTGCGGTTTTTGGCCGAATCTAACACAGTCACAACAATAAAATTAATCACTGGAGTTCACTACCATCACTGCAAACTGAATCGTAATGCTCGCAATACCTTGAGCGTTCGTCGCTTCGCCGTTGTTTTTCTTTTGACGATCCTTCGACGCCTTCAACTTGTCTTTCGTCGATTTCTGCTTCGAACCCTGAATAAGCTCGACGTGATTAGTATGTCTAGCGCGGGAGTAAACTGGTGCAAAGTACAACACTCACATCCTTCTTCCCCTTCAGCCGACGCGCGCCGGATTTGTCCAGCGACTTGCCGCCCGATTTCCCCTGAAACACAGCA
The DNA here is from genome assembly GCF_018691715.1 of Phytophthora cinnamomi. NCBI lineage: Eukaryota > Oomycota > Peronosporomycetes > Peronosporales > Peronosporaceae > Phytophthora > Phytophthora cinnamomi. Next base: position 368,925 of record NW_027151016.1, read on the forward strand.
GCACAATGCGATCTCTCTTTAGTAAAAAAAACACAGAGCAGCAAAGCACGCGCAAGTGGATACGGTAATAGCCACGCACCTTGCCCTTGTCGCGGCTGTGGACTTTGCGCTCGTTCAGGTACTTGACCAACGCTGCCACCGGCTTCTCGACCGCCTCGCCCTCCGCCATGTCCACGACTGCCTCCGCGCTCGGGAGTTTCTGCACGAACACGCATAATATCATCAGTCAGTCAGTCAGTCAGTCAACTCGTCTCTCTCTCTCTCTGTTTCTGTCTCTACGCACGGCTTTGGGCTTGGCCAGCTCCTCCAGGAAGGCCAGGAACTCGGGGTCTCGGTCGATGGTGCCGACCTTGGCGTCCTTGCGCTGCTTCTCGCGCGGGATCTTCTGGAAGGGCGCGAACTCGACGTCCAGCGGCTGCGCGTCCGCGCCGTCCTTGGCCTCCGGGTAGAACGGCTGGCCGTGCAGCGACGCGATGAGCCTGCGCGCGCGCTCCGGGTCCTTCTTCATGTCCAGGTAGAGGCGCGCGGGCGTCGGCGCGCGGTTGCTGCTGCGCTGGCGGCCGGGCACGAAGCGCCAGACGAACTCGCCGCCCACGCCGTGCGCCTGCAGCAGCTCGCGCGCCTCCTGCTCCGAGGCCGTCGGCGGGATGTTGCGCACCACCAGCTTCTTCAGCACCGTCGTCACGGCGCGCGTGGGCCGCGCGGAGGCGGCGGCGGACGCGGACGAGGCCGCGGAGGAGGACGAACCCCCGCCGCGCCCCTTGCCGCCGCCGCAGCTGTTGCCGCGCTCGCGCTTCTTGGGCGGCTTCGCGTTGGCGCTGGGGACGTCGCTGCTGCTGCTGCGGTCGGCGCTGGGGCGGCGGTCGCCTCCGCGGCCCCCGCGCCCGCGGCCTTTGCCGGCTCCGCGGCGAGGCGGCGTCATGGCTCCGAGCTTGGGGCTTCCTCGACTGGCTGGGTGTACCCGATGCGTGGTACCTCTCGGCTCGTACTTAGTGCGGCCATGTACTGACCTGGTTGCCGTTGAAGTTTGATGGACTCTACTGTTAATTAACGCGGTGGTCTGTCTGTCTGTCTTGCAGCATAGCTGCTCCCTATTAGTGCAGGGCAACGAACTCGACGCCTGTGGACGAGATGCTGGGGCGCATGGGGGCCGACTCGAAGACGTCTCGCAGAGGACCGAACTCGTCCAACTGGGCGTCTCGACACCATGTGCACTGCCAGTGGTGCGTCGCGTGGGTCTTGCTGGTGAACTCGCCCCTTGGAAACTTGTGCAGCCAGTCGCACGCTCTTCTCGCGTCGTCGTCGTAACGGCGGCGGCAGGCCTGCTCCATGGGCTCGATGTTCCAGTACGCGACCTCCGGGTAAAAGTACTCGGACGGGAACACCACAATGTCCGATCCTGCCGCCGATTTCTGGGACAGATACGTCTGCTTCACCATACGCGGCCCCGTCAGCGCCACCGCATCGCTTCGGAGACGCTCTCGGTCGAACTTGTCCTTGATGTTGTCCAGCACTTGCAGCCAGAACGGATGCCCTGGGGCGGACGCCATCAGCGCGTTGCAGAGCGCAACCGAGTCCGAGGTGGACTTCTCCAACAGCACTGTGTGCACCAGCGGCTCCGAGCTGAGGAAGAGACGGCTGTCTCGATGCAAGTCGTCGAACGGCTGCAAGCACTCGAAGTCTGCGTCGACGTACAGCCCTCCCACGCGGTGCAAGAGCGCATACCGCGCCATGTCCGCCAGACTCACCTTCTTGACAGCCTTGGCGACGTGCAGGTACTGAGGGTAAAGCTGCTGGAACAGCCGGAGGTTGTCTTCGTCCGTCCAAAACACGTACGTCCACGTCGGGTGCATGTCCTTCCAGCTCTTCATCCACGGGTGGAAGCGCGTGGGGATCCTGTAGACATTCTTCCAGGACTGGTGGATGATGTGGGGGATGCCGCCAGTGTTGGTTAACGCCTCCGTCGAGTTGTCCGCGCTCCAGTTCTGCTTACTGCGGTGGCCAGCAGGTCCGTCGTCTGCTTCTTTGTCGGGGTCACTTGATCTCCTCAGGCTCTCCACTAGCAGATTGTGCGGGGTCTGCAGCGCCTTGAGGCGAGCAGGGACCCCCATCCGCGACGACATGGCGAGTACACTGACGACGGACAGAGTGACGAGCGCGAGGAAGACGTGACGGAGGCGAGGGGTGTGTGCTCTCATGCTTGCACAGCCATCGCGGGGCTGGCGCCCACCGTCATGCGCGTCTGCAGTCTCCCGTGGCATCAACAGGACGATCGTGATGGTCTCCGCTAAAAACAAAAATGCATTTTGAGTTGCGATTTTATCGACCATACTTTAACCTAGGCAATTCCGTGCTTATCCCATCACCGCCCGGGAGCTCAGGACTTGGTGGGCGAGCCCAGATTGAACTCCTCGAGCCTCCGCATCATGGGCAGCGAGCCGCCGTCGTTCTCGAAGCTCGTGTTGGTGATCTCGATGCGCTCCCGCATCTTGTCGAGCGTCTCCTTGAGCATGTCGCCGAACTCCTGCGCCATCTCCTCCATCTTGGCTTTGAGCTCCTGGATCTCGAGATTCTTGGCTGCGATGAGGCGGTCCTTGTCGTGCTTCATCTCCTCGAAGTTGACTCGAGCCAGCTCTGCAATGGTTAGCAGCGAAGTACGGCAGTTAGCGCTTACTATCGAAATGCGAGTCAGGGAGCGGGAGGAGAGGGCGCACCTAGCTGGTCGCGGAGCTCCGTGTTGGTGTTTTCCAGCGTGTTGACGCGATTCAGCAGCTCTTCTTGCATGCTCTTGTACTGGCGGGTCATGTCTTGCGTGATTCCGAACGTCTCCTTGCGCTCCCGCTCGAAGTCCTTTTGCAAGTCGGCCACTCGCTCCTGCAGCTCTCTCTTGGACTCGAGCGTCTTCACGGTGATCTCATGTCGCTCCGCAAGCTGCATCTGCAGCGACCGGTTCGCTGACTGGAAGAGCTTCGCCTGCTCTTCCGGCGAGAGCACACCTCCGTTCTCGGCACCATCATCTGCCACCCCACAAGTTAAAGGAATAGGACACAGACACGTTAGCGAAGTTGACGCACGACGAACAAGGTGCAGGAGAAGCCACCGCTACCTTTCTTCTCCTTCGCCTTCTTCCCCTTCTTCTCCTTCTTGGGCCCCATCGCGAAACACGAAATGGCGAAGGCGAAACCACTTTCAGACAAACAACGCTGTACATTATCGGATAAAAATATGGGAGCATTGGCACCTGCCCACCTGCCCGCTCGGCGCTAGGTCGCGGATCAACATGCGTGACTCATAAAAATTCTAGAGGTAGTCCACCGGAGATAATCACAGCACCTTTGTTCTTGCTCACGGACGATCCTTCCTGGACTTGATTTGACGCTTTGGCTTGCCAAGCTCGCACTGGTTGACTTGTTTCGCAAACCGCAGCGAACAAAGACTCTCGCTTGCTGATTCCAACGTCGGTGAGAGATTTACCATCATCAGAGTCTTGCCATCGCCAGACAGGCTGCTCTGAAGCAGGTATGTCAGTTTGGAGTTGCGGAACGGAATCTGTAGCAATATCACACTCACAGTCAACACGCACGAAAGAGAGAAGCCTCTTGCCAACTGAAAACTTACATGAGAAGCCTTGTTTCCAATCGCATTGAATACATCGGCCAAGCAGCTGAGGCTCTTGTTGATGGCTTGTGTCTCCTTCAAACGATCGCCAGAAACATTTGACCGCGAAGCACGCTCGCTACCCGCCAAGTCGACCAAATTCAGTTGACCGTTCAACATGACCCCGTCCCTATCGTTCACACCCTGCAAATGCAATGTAAACACGCTGTGGGAACGCGACGACTGTGCATTCATGTCCGTACAGGCCACACTTCGTGCCCTGCTTGCTCGCTCCATGAGCGTTTCGACTTGTTCCGTGGCAGTGACATCCACCAAGGTAAGCCCCGGCACGTATACACCACCCCTCGCGTCTTTCTTAATGCCAAGTTTCTCGTCACCGCTGTGCTTCGTGGCTAACAAGTCCTTCAGGGTTTCGTTGTAAATTTCCAAGAAGGACACTTTTGTGACGTAGCTCCAGCCCTGTTGCTTTAAGGTTTCACATTCCTGAAGAATCATCTCAATTGCCCTTGGGATGATTCCACGCATCTGGCCGTTGCCGCTACCTTGCATCTGTCAAAGGAATAATTCGCACCACACCGTCAGCACGCCTAAGTGTCAGCATCATAATCTAATATCAGGCGTCTTACCGTGTGCGTTTTGCCGGAGCCAGTCTGGCCGTAAGAAAACAAACAAACGTGGTATCCATCCAAAGAAGACTGAACGAACTCAGATACTTGCTCGAACACCGTGTCTTGGCCTGCAGACGGAGCAAACACTTTATCGAACGTGAAAGCGAACGTATCCGGCTCCGACGGATTTTTGCCAGATCGACGCAGCTTGAGGCTTTCACCGTCAAAGTCGCACGAAATCACTGGCACAGTTGTATTCGGGTCGCAGTGGTCCGACGGCAGGAATGGACGAGTTCTGGCAAAGACTCGAACGTTTCCGCGCAGCTCCTAAGAACGAATACACCAAGTTAAATCACGATCTCACTTTTCAGAGTACAACAGCATCAGTCTTACCTGAATGGTGTTGTGCATCGCTCTTCTCAGTTTGTCGCCCTGTTTAACCTTCGCTTGCAATTCCGAGATCATTCTATCCTTTTGAGCAATGGATTGTGCACCCTGGCTAGTCAGCTCACTGAGACGTCGGCGCAGAATATCTGCTTCCCGCTTCACTTTACAAAGCTCCTCAATATCTCCGTCGCGGACTGAAGAGGCTCGCGTCCGCAGGGTCTCCACTTCGCTTTCTAAACTTACTTTCTCCTCTTGCAGCTTGTCGATTTGACACCTGAAACTCTCGCGCTCTTGTTGGAATTTCTCTTCCAGACTGTCAATTTGTTTGTTGTGCTGTTCTCTGGAATCAACGTTTGCAGACTGAAGCCGCTTCATTTCTGACTTCACTGCTTCCATTTGAGCGTTCACTGCAACGTGCTCCGTCCGAAGCTCACGGACTTGATCCTCGAGCATTTGGCGCACACCTCCCTCAACTCCAACCTTCCGCATATTGTCTTGCAACTCGCTTTCTAACTGTTTCATCTGAGTACGAATTTCCTGCTCACTCTGTTTCGCCCCCTTTCGGGATTTGATTTCCGCCTGCAGATTAGTGAGTTAGCAAGGCAATAAGCATCATGCAAAGTAGCATCAAGTACCTCTAATTGCTTCTGAAGATCCCGAACGGTGGTTGAACTGGATGATTCTTGGCGCTCGAGATTGCGAATGGTTGTTTGAAGACGTTCGACCTTATCAGCCAGTTCCTTTTTGTCAGCTTCAACCTTCGTGCTTGCAGTGGCATTAAATTTCTGAATCTCAGTCAAACTTTTGACAAGATTAGAGACTTCTTCATCCTTGTGCTTTAGCTTATCCTTCAGCTCGGCCACCTCGCTTGTCGCACTGTCCACACGAGCTTCCAGAGACTGGTTCTTGGCCTCAAGTGTACACTTCTCCATCTCAGAATTGGTGCGCCGCTCGCGCTCGTCATTCAGGCTGCTTGCAGCTTCAATGGCCTTGTCCTTGTAGTTGTCAAGCTCTTTGTGCACTGAGGCAAGCTCTTCCCGAGTCTTGCTGACCTGCTCCTGTAACTTTTCCAACTCAGCGTGCATGCGCTTGTCCTCATCGAGGCCCTTCTTCTCATAAAAGTGCTCCAGTTCGTGTTTCTTCTCCTCAAAGCGTCGAGATTCGTCCTCCAAGCGCGCCTCGTGGGCCTTTAACTCCAGCTTCAGCTGCTCATTCTCTTTCTTCGCTTCTTCAAGCTGGATTTCGCGCTTCGCCGCGTTGTCTCGAAGGACGGCGTTGCTGCGCGCAACTTCCTGCTCGGAGGCGCGGATCCGCGTGACGCTTCTCTGGATAACGTCGTTCTGTTCCTTGAGGCGCCTCAACTCCGCCTCCGACTGGTCTTTGCTTCTCGCCGCCTGCTGCAGCACAGCCAGCCTCCTCTCCAGCGTCGCCTTCTCCGCCGCGAGTCTGTCGTCCATCGTTGCGGACACTTTGCCGAACTCTTGGACCTGTCCAGCCCACACAGACACACACGCAACACGCAACACGCACCCATGAGCACCATCCCACGCCCCACTCGCCCTCAATGGACTCTCGCCCAGGCCTCCCGCACCTTGGCCACGACGTCGCGCACGCCGGCCTTGAGCTGCTTGATGTACGCGATCTGCTCCTCCTTCCTGGCCTTGACCGCGAACTTGTTGGTCTTGGGCCGGAACGCCAGCAGCTGCTCGAGCGTCGCCAACGTCTCCGGCGTGAAGCTCTCGTTGAACTTGTCCAGCACGTGGACGTCCAGCTCCACGGGCGCAGCGCTCTCCACTGCGGCTGCCTGCGCCTCCCCCAGAGGCGGCGAGGGCTTGCTCTTGCTCGCCGCAGTCGGGAGCTGCGTGATCGACGGCCCCTTGAAGCCGAAGCGCCGGGCGACCGACGGCGGCGCGCTGGCGGCTGCGGTCCTCGGCACCTTCGCCGGCGGCGGGCGCTCTGCGGCCGCGTACGTGAGGCTCGAGACGCCGCCGCCGCCGCCCGAGGGCAGCTCGCCTCCCTTCCTGCGCTTGGTGCCCATGTGCTTCGTCTCTGACTTTCGTTTGAAAGTTTAAACTGGCGGTTTGTATGTGGAAATAGTCGGGTCGGCACGGTACTCTTCCCTTCAAACCCCAGGACTCAACAGAATGAATGCAAGGATGATCGACTTCAATAAAGGGCGGACCAACTGCTCTCCTACGTGTACTCTGGGGCCGCACTAGGGCAGGTCCCAGCGCCACACCGTCGCGTCATCCGAACACGTGATGATGGTGCGGCCGCTCTTGCTGAAACACACTTGGCGCACCGTGCTCTTGCAGCTGTTGTGGGTCAGCTTGCAGGCCGAGCGATCCACCTCGGCGTCCAGGTCGAAGACGCTCACGACGCCCTTCTTGTTGCCCACTGCCATGACCTCCAGCTGCGAGTCGAGCCCGAACTTCATGAACCACAAATCCGCGTCCTTGTAGTGGTACTCGCGCAGCACCGTCACGGCGTCTTTGCCTCGCGACGGGTTCGGCTTCCAGAAGATCACCTTGTTGCCGGTCGACTTGGACAAGATCAGATCGCCCACCATGCGCACGCAGTCCACGTAGTCAGCGTGCACTTTACTGGTGCAGAATGCGGGGAACTGGATGAACTTGGTGTCGAACGGACGGTCTTTCGGGCGTGGCTCTATGTATGACTTCTTGATCGCCGTCTGGACGACCTCGTCCTCAAGGTCCCAGATCTTGACCGTGTTGTCCATGCCCGCAGATACAAAACACGAACCCTTGAGATGGACGTCCAGACTGAGCACGTCGTCACGGTGGCCCACGTGGCCAGCGAAAATCGCCACGCACACACCAGTGAGCGAGTTCCACAGGCGAATCGACTCGTCCTTGCCAGCAGAGAACAGCAGGCTCGGGTCAACTGGGTGGAACTTGAGCTCGTTCACCGAGTTTCCGTGACCAGACAACACGATCACCACCGACTGCGTGATGCAGTTGATCACCTTGATGTGGCCGCGGAAGCCTGCGGCCGCTAGCAGCGGCGAACCTGTGAGCACGTCCACGGTCCACGCAGCTGTGAAGTACTGCTCCTCCTGGTCGCCGTCGCAGTACACTTGGATCACATCGAGTCCGCCATTCTCCAGACACTCGTACACGGTCAACTACAGAGACAGACAAGCCAGGCAGTCAGCACGGGAGGGAGACACGGGGGGGGGGGGGGGGGGGGGGGGGGGGGGGGGGGGGGCGTGCGGCGCGTACTCGGTTGCCGCCTGCCACTGCGAACATGCGCTCGTAGATGGGCAGGACGTCGCAGAACGTGACACAGTAGAGGGCATTTCCGTGGTCCTCCCTGGCGTAGGCTGCGCAGCACGATCGTTAGTTAATACTCAGCCAAACAGCCAGCCAGCCATCCGCCACCGCCAGGCCTGGGCACATGCGTACAGGAGAACTTGTAGCCTTTCTTGCGGAGGCGCGGGAGCAGAGAAGTCGGCGCAATGTCGTCCGCCGCCACGCCGTCCACCGACGTCGGCTCGCTTGGTGTCGGCTCCAGCGCGACAGGCTCCTGTGGCTCGCTCATGCCTCGTCAAAATATTATTTTACTAACCAGACGAATTCCAAATATTTAGGAAACCTTCGAATTTGTAAAACGCTAAACAATGCCGATTTTTAAAGATTGAGGGACGTGCCAAGATTGTAATTGGATTAATCCCAGAAATTCAGATATTTTTAGTCTAAAAACATTCGGTTCAATTTGCGATTACCGGTAACATTTGACTTGAAACGTGTATGGCTTATGACGCCGTTTGAACAATTTGCAAAGTAAATTTGAAATTTAGCGTTAAGTATCCCACACGAAGGGTGGGATAGGATGATGTTGATAGCTACGAGGGTATTTCATTTTTCTACGGACACCTTTTGCGCCTGCCCAGCATCACCCCCGCGCGTCTCGATATGTCAAGGCGCTGACAATAATGTAGAAAAAATAGGATCTGTTTGCAGTTTTTCGATAAAAATGCAATGCCTGGCTTTGTCTTGCCAATTTCTATTGTAGTCGATCAACCTCATGTTACAGTCACACCTCCTCTAACTGACCATGCGTTCCCTATCTGACTAGGAATTCTTCATATTGCAAACCGGTTCTGGCACACAGCTCTGCCGCGAGCGGGCAGTTCCCTGCGTCGTACGGCCAGCCTCACCCCCAGTAAGAGTGGTGCATCAACTCTCTAAATAGACGTTGTAATCTAGGGTTCCTTGAGCCTTTCTCAACCAACCACCTTCCTCGTTCAACATCCTCGGCCGCACGAGTAGTGATTCTGAATTGGGGCAATCGGTATTAGTGCTGTGATTTCTACCATCCTGTCACTACAAAGGTTGATTATGGTAATAAAACTGCGGAGGGCGTTGTGGAATGCTTTTGAAAATTGTGGACAACCTGAAGAGACTGCAAAAACAGTATCCGTGACGATGCTGACATCGGCAACGAGAACGAGAAGTTCGCCTAGTATATGGGATGCCTATTTTAGCGTTTTTTTAAGAATACGCAAAAGGCGAGGAAATGCTTCACGTCAGACGTCACTACAGCAGACAGCCAAGGGAATATAATGCAGTCTATTATTTATCTAAAACGTTCTAAATGAAGTAGCCGAACCAATTGGGTCGTACTTTGAAGGTGCGACTGTACTATTAATACATTTGCACAATGGTTCATAATGTCCATTTAAACGGGGTTAGACGGACAAGTGGCTACAGTCACTCACTTGTGGCCCTAACACGATGTCTGTTAGAAGGTTAGTTACTCCCTCATCTACACTTGATCTTAGCCAAAAAGCCTAGAAGATAGTTGCTCCCTCAACTTACACCAATGTGGCTACATTTGAAGTGGTCCACTATGATGAGTGGTCCACGCACAAGGAACCTATTGGTAGAAACCAGCACTTTTCTACCAATCAACGACGTACAAGTCGACGGACTATGTCAACCAGTCGTTGGTAGATGATATTAATAATAGATTTCACTCGATCGTGGGAACCATATAGCGAAGAGGAGGAGGAAGATCAATTTAGAAACGATACAATTCGCTTTTAACCTAAAACCGCTACTTGGTCAAGTGCTTTAATTTGATTTAAATCATACTTGTTGATTCAAGAGTAATTAATTCAAGTTAAAGCTATCCTTACACTTCCTCATGCACGTTCGCGCACGTGTAAGTCGTAGTAGCGAGCCCACTACAGTAGTATAGATCCGGGACACTTGATGAAAAGCAAAGGTCGTATGAGCACTTGATGTCGGAATGCAAAGTGATTGAATTGAGGTCCTTAGTTCGCTAACTCCTTGCTACCTCTAAGCCTACTGGATTCTCGTCTGGATACACACTACTGGATTCCTTACTGGATACTGAGTCGCTTGAGCCAATCAGCAGCTGCCACGTCGATGCCCATCTTGTATCTACAATCTTGTACCCACGCGACACCGTGGCGTAAACACCTGTCCCGTAATCACCTCCACATAATCACGGGAATTTTTGAAGTACCGCCGAATGAAGGTCGTACCGGTATCTACCGGTACACCGCAGTAGGTCGAGACGCCTTCTTGACAACACTCCCACTCGACTCGACCATTGTTGCGCCTTGGACACCGAGCTTGCTCCGTAAGAAGCCGAACTGCACAGCGGTGATCGGCTTGGTCATCAAGTCCGCCAGCATGTCCTTCGTCGAACAGTACTCCAACACCACTTGGCCGTCTTCTACCTTCTCTCGCACGAAGTGGTAGCGAATGTCGATGTGCTTGGTGCGCTTGTGGAACTCCGGGTTCTTGGCCAATGCGATGGAGCCTTGGTTGTCCTCGTAGATCTTGACTGGTGACTTGGTCTCCATTTCGCCGATCTGTCGTGTAAGGAACACGCGCTAATTTATATATTGCACACTTTCCCCACCAACAACACCCACCAAGTCACCGAAGACTCAATGGGCTTGTTAGGGTTAGAATCTGAAGGCCCAGGGACTTTCCCTTGCACCGGGTTGATGTTTCCTTTGTGCACCAAGCTTCCGCTAGTCGATCGACGGAAGACTCAGCGTCACTAGCCACGAACAAAGGCTAGCACGCTCTCACACACAAAATATACGTCGCAGGCCCTCAGAAGGAAGGGTCCCGGCCTTTTACGGCGTGATACGAGGGTGCCGGAGCTATACTCCGGCGGGAAGAAATAAATGGAGTGCGCTCTCGCTCCTCCATTTCCTGGCGACGACTCGTCGCTACCAATACAACGACCACTAACTCTTGGCCCTGCCAGGGATGAACACACGCTACACTAGATGTGCCCACCGACAGTCATAATCCTACCCACCAGGTTTACCTTGAGCTGCAGGTCGTTCACTGCAGGCACCGGTGTCGCCCTTGCGTGGTTGGGAGGAAAAGCTGTTCTGTTATTGTTGCCCGAAGGCTTATCTTGTCTTCTCTTAAGTTTCCTATCGATCAATACAAATATCAAGTATAAACGCGTCCGTTTTTGGACCGCCAGTTGTAACTCACGACTCTTCGGCGCTTTCTCTGCGATGTGGCGGCGTTACCGACGACTCAAACGGCCGCTGAAACGCCACCGACGACTGGGGACAGGCGCCGACGACTCATAAGTTCGGATCTTGCCAGTAGGTTTGCACCGTACTTAGCGAGCTGCAACCGCCCACGCTTGACTTGGGACCGTCGACGAGTCATCGTCACCGGCCTATTTAGGCCAATCAGCAATCGGGGAGTTTGGTCCAATGACTGGCGATGGGTTGTGACTTGCCAATTTGCGCCGGCGCCTCGAGTCTTCTTCGCCCCTTGTCGCACCTTTGGGTTTTGGCTTCGGCTTTCATTTCCCGATACCACAACTGCCCCCACCGCGACTCGAGCCGCGTGATGGTGAGCGTCGGGGTACTCGTGCGCCATGGTTGGTTCATGCGCTGCCCAATCCGCCGTTAACTCGGCGCTCAGGGCTCTTGGTGTGTCCCGATCTTCGCTCCAGGTAAGCCGTCTTCTTTTGTCCGCCCGTTTTCTTCACTGCTGACCAGGATCCTGGTATCTTTGTCAGCCTTCGCCTGGTCGAGGAAGCGCGCTTGGCGTTGGCAGCCCACTTGCTATTCCCACTGCCTCGCCGTCGGCGGTGTCCGAGGATGAGAGCGTTGCTGAGTCCACGGCCAGCTCGATCACGGTGAGTTTCCTGCCGTCTTCTCGCCTTCTGTCAGCTTCACGCGAAGTGCCGACGCCTGGCGGCTTTGTGCGTCTGCTTCCCAGGTTGTCCTGTCCTCTCCGGGGCTGGGTTCACTCGCTGGCGGCGATACTCCAAGCCAAGCTTCGCTGGGAGTTTCCGCTGAGTCGTCCACGTCACTGGTCACCTCTCCTGCTGCTCCTTCGGTACGTCCCGTTGACTTGCACCTTGATCTTGAGCTGCTGTCGCTTACCGTCGGGGTTGTTATCTTCGTCTCTTGTCTTGCACGACACTTCTCTGGTTGATGTGCCCGTTGGTAATGCTGCCGGTGACTCGGTTGCGCCCCAGCCATCGCAGCTAGTTGTTCGGCATCCTACTTCGAGTGCTGATCACGGTGTCGCGTGAGGACCTCGAACAAATCGTCATGGAGGTCAGTGCTGAGGCGTCGGAGCGCGTGATCGCGGTGTTGGGACCTCGGCTGGATCTCATCGGTCGTCTTAATGTCACCCTGCACCAGGGCCCCAACATCCGTGGAGACCGCCACGTGGACTCTCGCTTGGCTGCCGCTCGCTCGCTGGAAGACGTGGTGGTGGCGGCTCAGTCCAGCATGGGAGTCCACGATGACATCAACTTGGACTTGGCTGTGATGCGAGGCCAGTTGCATTCCGCTGAAGCTGCGCGTGCTGCAGCCGAAAACTCAGCGATGAAGGAATCGTTCAAGCACGAGAACACCATGGTGTTCCTCAAGCAAGCGCGCGCGGAGCTCGAGCACTCCAAGAAGGAGGTCAAGCGTTTGGGGGTCTTGGAGGCTCACCACCTCCAGGAGATGGAGCGTCTTCGTGGAGCCGTGGATGCGCACACCGAGACGGCCGCCCGCTTGGAGAACCGCGTGAGAGCTGCTGACGACGAGTGCAAGCGTCTGGCTCTCCAGCTCACTTGCGAGCAGACGGCGTTTAAGGCTGCCGTGGCGTCGTCGACCACACAAAGCAAGCGTCTTCATGATCTTCTGGCTCGCTTGGATGCCGGCGATGACTCGTCGTCGACTCGCCTTCAGCGCCGAAATGAAGACCTTCAAGAGCAGGTGAAGCGGCTAACGCGCGCCAACCGGACTCTTCGGGCGCACGTCAAGTTTGAGGACATGGACCCAGACGTCCTTGTGCTGATCTCCGAAGGTTCGTACTGGTTGTTGAGTTGCTGCATGTGCTGGTTTGTGTTCTGATTCTGGGCGATGACTCATGTCTTACAGGTTTGTCGACTGGCGAGTTGAACTGGAACCTGCTGGACATTAGCCACGAGACTCGGCGAGTCTTCAAGGACATGCTGGCTAATGCCGATCCGTCACGCACCGAGGACGCCATTGCTGTTGACTTGGCTCATGCTGCTTTCCTGGAATCGGATTCTCACGTTGAGTTGTCGTCAGAGGAGCGGTCGGCTGAAGCGAATAAGGCCACGCCTGGAACTCGCGCTGCTAACGTCGAGACAGACCGTGTTTCGCGCGCCGCGCAAGTTGGTCGTTCTCGCAAGCGCTTTTTGCCAGAGGAGGCCGATTCCCGACATCCGCGTGGTCGGTCAAGCTCCATTTCCCGTTCGGTGTCACAGAAGCGTCTTCGCTCTTCGTCAAGCCGCCGCAGTCCTTCCGCCAGTCGTCCGGGCAAGAGACCTCGCCACCCCGCCGAAGGCTCAGCTTCTGCTACTCGTGGATCTCGTTCATCTTCTTCTCGTCGAGGTGGTAGCCGTGAGTCTTCAGTGGCAGCTCCTGGCGGTGTCCGGACTACTGTTCAAGATGGTGAGCACTTGGAAGCGGAGGTGGAGGTTGTCGAGTCTTCCGGACGTGCTCCTGCGGCTGCAGGATCCCCGTCCAAGTCGACGGTGCCGGCTTCAAGTGCTTCCGGAGCTTCATCGTCCACGGGCAAGTCGAAGCGGAAACCCAAGGGGCGATGGGCCCGTTCTCAGCCTTCTGCCGGTCCGCCAGCTCGCGCCGTTTTCTCCGGGGGCGCTGCCAAGTCTTCGTCGGACAGCTCGCCTGTTATACCTTCGCGCAAGTCTTATCGTGTGGTGGAGTCGTCGGATAAAGATGTCGTCTCGTCAAGCACTCTTTCTCCTCCTTCCGAGCAAGTTCACGTCGACTCTGGCGCTTCTCTCGAGTGGTTTCCAGACACTGGTTCGAAGGCAGAGAACTTGGTTGTTGGATCTGTTATTGAGTTGCCGAAAGTCGTTCCTGAATCCTCTTCTCTCCTGGGGTTTCCGGATTCTGAGTCGTCGGGAGCTGTCCAGGGTGTTGGTGTAGAGCCTAAGAAGGCGCTTCCTGCTCCACCGAAGACCCAAACGAGTCACCGTCGTCAGCGTCGTCGCCCTTCCGTTCCACGCCAGCCTGCGTCTTCCGGGAGCAGTCGAGTCGTCGCGACTTTGTCGTCCACCCCTGGGTCGGATCCAAGCTCCCAGCGTCCTCTTGCGGTGCCTTCGCCGGTGCGTGGTCAGCAGCCTCTCGTCCGATTCTCCAAGCAAGTAGCCAGGTGGGCTGTGCCTTACATCGAGCCGCCTTTCACGCGTCCTGGGACTCTCAAGTGCTGGACCCAGATGCTGAATGCTCGGTTGCCTGCACCGGTGCCTCGGGATCTCCGAATTATTTCTAGTCCTGAAGGCATCGCGGCATTCGCGGATTACAAGAACCCCGATCATCCGTGGCAGAAGCTTCGCCGGCGACTCCCGTCTCAAGCGTGTCTTTTTGACACTTCAAAGTTTAATCCCGACTCCAAGGTGTCCCAACGGGCTTCGTATATGACTTGAGTGATGGGATGTAACGGGGTTACACGCACAAGTGGCTACAAGCCACTTGTGAATTTAACAGATAGGTTATCTGTTAAAAGTTTTAGATACTTCCTCACCTTGGTGTAAGACACACCAATGGATACATTGAAGTGGGCCACCACAGTGAGTGGTCCACACATACCCAAAGATCCTATTGGTAGAAAGCAGCATCTTTCTACCAATCAGAGACATGCATATTAGCGGGGCTCTGACAGCCAGCCGCTGCCAACCCCTTTCATAGATGATAAACAGTTTTAGCAGTTCTAGGAGGAAGATCAATTTACAAACAAATACAGTTCTCATTTTACCTAATCTAAGTCACTTGGAATCCTATCTTACTTAACTTATATTTGTGTATTCAAATATAATTAACCTAAGTAATTACTAAGTACTTACGCTTCCTCATACACGTTGCGCAACGTGTAAGCTAAAGTAGTGAGTCAAGTTAGACCCACTACATGGGATATTGGAGCAATTTCCGTGGGAGTGGCGACTCGGACGACGCCGACCTTGGTTTCTCGCTTTGGAAGCGCGATCACTGGATCTTTCCGAAGGCCGTGGAGACCACGTTCTCCGCAGTTGCTGCTGACTTGGATATGATGGATTGGACTGCCGCGCGGAAGACTCGGACGAGGAAGGACTTGGATGCTTTGAAGGCTGCCTGGTCGAGGTACGTGGTCGAGCGCAACAAACGTAGCGACCGTCTCCGCGCCAAGGTGGTCCCGTACATCTGGAAGTGGGGCAGCAGCCAGGATCCTGGCTTCTCGGAGGTGAAGCCCGAGTTCATGCTCGAGCCGACCATGCCCGGGTATTCTCTGGAGTACTTGCCTTGGGAGCCCAAGACTGTCGACTGGTTGAATGAGGTCGCGGCCCTGGACTCTGCGGAGCCTTGTGGATCGATGTGCCGGAACAGCACCCCTACAACACCACGTTCGTCCCGTGCAACCCGTCGGCTCCGCTCTTTCTCCCGGCTGGTTCTTCGCGCGCCGAGGTTGGTCGTCGAGTCGTTCCAAGTTCGTCGCTGCAACCGGGTGAATTGAGCTCAGAATGGGTGGCCGAGTTTGGTGATGCTCGTGTTCCTGCTGCGTCTGAGGTTTCGCCGAATGCTGCGTCTGTTCCGGGAGGACAAGCTTCGGATGCTGCTGGTGGTTCCGACGACTCGAGTCTGCTTGGTGTATTGGCTCGGGCAGCTGTTGCCTCCGATCCTGAGTGAGTTGAAGTCGGGTTCGAGCGAGTCGTCGGCAGCGTCTTCTATCCATTTGGCTTTCATTTCCAATCTCGCTTCCGAGTTGTCGTTGAGTTAGCTGTCCGTCTTGGTAGCGTTTTAATTTTTAATGCGAAAGATAATGCCGCAGTAGCTGTTTTCGTCTGTGGTCTTGGGCTGCGTTGCCCCAAGTACAGGTCACCATGGCGGTGACTCATAACCACCTAGTCTTCGTCGGCGACTTGACCATCTGCAGGTGCTGTTCACTTCGTTTCCGCCGTAGGTAATCATAGAGGAGGTCGTCGGTGAGCCTTTAGTCGGCGGGGCAACCAGTTTCAATGAGCCATCGAGATCCACGAAGTTGGTCACCGTCGCCTGGAGCAACTGGGTGAAGGCACAGTCCTTCTCCTTGACTCGTTGGACGATCAGCTGCCACGGGGAGAGCAATACCGCAATTGTACTGCTCTCCCAAAGAGTGACTTCGACTTGGTAATCCACTCCAATGTGGAGAAGCGAGTGTAGACTCGTATTGTCCGTCCCGCCAACTGGGTGTAGCAAGTCTTCAGTAGTAGCAACAGTGCTAGCACCTCTTTCTCCGCCGCATGATAGTTCATCTCGGCATCCTTCAATACACGTCCGCAAAAGCGAACAGGGTGCAACTTGTCATCATGCAGCTGTAGCAGCGTGGAGCTCAATGCCCACTCATTTGCGAACAGCATGATGTGCACTTCCTTGGTGGGGTCGAAGTGACGGAGTATCGGCGCTGCCGCAACCTTGTCTTGGAGAGCTCGGAAACTCCGGCGGGCAACTGTGAGGTCACCTTCCGGTGCGAAATCGTCTTCCTTCAGCTGGTACAGCGTCGCGCCTAGACAGCGAAGTCTTGGATGAAGCGGCTGTAATAATTCAGCGCACCTAGGAAAGACTGCATTCCCTTCTTCGTTCGTGGGAAAGAAAGCTTAGTGATCGCGTCCAGCTTCTTCGGGTCGGGCTGAATACCGTCTTTTGACACTTCATGGGACAGGAAGTCGACGCGTCCTTGCACGAAAATACTCTTGGTAAAGCTGACGCTGATCCGGCACTCTTCAAAACGACTGAGGAGCCGATCCAGCGTCGCCAAACAAATGTCGAAGTCTTCGTCACCGAAACAGATATCGTCCACGAAGGATCGCCGGTCGAACACAGGCACCAGCGACGACTCGTCGGCTTCGTTGGTCGTAAACATATCGGCCTCTGGGCTGTTAACGAGCCAAGTAATGGGCTCAGTCGTCTCCGAGTCATCGCGGGCGACTGCTAACTTGGTTCGAGTCGTCGCTGTAGTGCCTGGTAGGCGAGGTGACGACTCGAGTCGTCGGCAGTGCTCTGCCGAGTCTTCGGCGGCCTTCATCTTTGCTGCAAAGGCGTTCCAGCTGCCCTTCGGTTGCACAGATCCCCATAGCTCGTTGTCTATCATCCGTTGGTAGATCATCGGCGCATTCTTGAGGCCGAAAGGCATTCGTAGCCACTCGAAGTGCCCCAGAGGACACACAAACGCCGAAATCTTGCGCGCACGTAGAGTCATCAGGATGGCCCAGAATCCGCTGGCCGCGTCGAGCCAGCTGAACCAAAGGTAAGTCTCCAGGTCCGTGAGCAAGTCGTCGACGAGCGGCATGGCGTACTCCAGGATTGCCGTTACCGCGTTGACCATCTTGTAGTCGATGCAGAGGCGGATGTCTTGGCCATTCTTCTTGAGGACAATGACGATTGGCGAGGCCCACGGGCTGTCCGAGAACGCGATGAGCCCTGCCTTGAGCAGTCCCTTGAGTAGTTCGTACAATTTCTTGAGATGCTTGAATAGGATCCGTCGGGCCCGTTGTTTGATCGGCGCGTGCCCCTGCACGTCTATGTCGCAGACAACGCCATATGCTTGTGGTGGGACTGCATTCCCGCTTGCAACCATGATATTTTCATGGCGTCGGGGTACTTCAATTAGCTTCCCTTGCTGGTCTGCCGACAACTCGGGATTCTTGACGTTCGCGGCCGAGTTGTCGAGTGTTGTCGACACTGTTTCCGATAAATCGGGGAGGAATGTTAATTCATGCGCGTAGTCCTCCAGTTCGATGTCCGCTGCTGGGTATTCAGTCGTCTCGTCGCTTCTGTCGACGGTACCTTCCGTGGCCAGTACACGCATTACTGCTATGAACGTCTGGTCGAGGATCGTTGAGATGTCTCCGGCGTCTCGGCTGGATGCAGTCTGAGTCATCGGTGGATGCCTCTTCGGACTGCACTCTAGTCCTTGGTCTTCGTCGCGGCGCACCGTCGACTCAGTAGTCTCCAGTCCTGGTCCAGCTGCTTCTGGAGTCATGGCTTCATCGTCAGTCGTCGTCACCCCCGTCGAGTCGCCGGCAGTAGCGTCGAGTCGTCGGTGATATTCCTCCGTTATCCATTCTGAGTCACCCGTCACCGACGAGTCGTCGGCACTGTCACGTTCACTGTTGACGGGTGGTTTCTCGGCCGAGTCTTCGTCTGGTCGCTGCAGGATACCTTTGGGCGTCGGGTAACTCACTCGTTCCACCGCTGGAGGCTGCCTGGCCAGCCATTGTTGGTAGAGTTCAGCCTCCCACTTGAGTAGTGTCTTGTCCCGTGCGGCAGCGTATGCGAGCACCTGCCACTCCTTGTACTTTGCGGAATCCAGCCGCACGTAGCCTTCAGTCTCCGGTAGCGACCCCATCGGAACCCAGACTATCACCGGGAGGTGCACAGGGCAGATCGCCAGCCGATCCGTGGCGTTGATCAGTCGAATCCTGACCGGACGTCCCCTGTAGAACTTGGTGACAGTCGGGTTAAACGTCTCCGTTCGGCGAATCCACGGCATGTGAGTCGTCGGCTCGGGGTTGTCGCCGCTGTAGCTTGAACTCGTCCCATTCGTGGCCCGGTATTTGCATTGGTTCCGGCGGACCGTACGCGACGTGGCTTCCTTCGGCCTCGTCCATCATGTTTTAAGGCTTGATCAGCGGGATCATTACCTTGTCGGGAAGCTTGGCCGTCGCGTTTAGGAGGTCCAGTCGGATACCGGTCGGGATCATAAAGTCGGTGCCAAGCACCACCTCTACCCCGGCGCAGTGATCCATTATCCAGACTTCAAAAATATAAACGCGTTCCCATCCAAGGGTGACTTTCACCTTCGCTCGGCGAGTCGTCATCACCTTGCCCTTGGTGATCCCTTGTACATCCATGCAACGTCCATGCCCCACTACTTCGCGGAGTTTCAGTCGTTTGGCAAGTTTCTCCGAGATGACACTGACGTTTGCCCAGTGTCCAGCAATATCCTCGTGCGCGAGTCGTCCACGGCTCCGTTCACCAGTGTCCACATCCTTGCGCGCTTGTCAAATTTCTGCGCCGACCACCATCCCATCCGTTCTCCGGCTAAGAGTCGTACTTCCGGAGCGAGTCGTCGGCGCGAGTCTTCTTGCACTGCGCTTGTCAGCCAGTCTTCGGCGGTATCTCCAACCTCTTCCTTATTGTCCTCTTCACACCATACACCTCAACCGAGGCAGTCGCCTCTCTTCTTTTCTAGTTCCGTCGTTTTCATGTCGTTATCTTGCTCAGTCTTCGTCCATTCGCACCTGCCCATGCAAAGATGCACTCTGCTTCAATTGTGGGCTCGCCAAACTGTGGCAGCCCGATTGGGACCAACCCAGTTGTAGTTGGCGGGCTGCCTAGTTTAAATGCTCCGAAAACAGTAGTTCTTGGAGCTCGGGTGTGAGGTATTTCTTGTCCACCTTGGACTTGACGATCTTGGTGATTTCTTGGAATACTTCACATTTTCCGGCATCGTGCACTTGTTTGCACAGCTTGCACCGACGTCGGCAGTAGTGCGCTGAGTGATAGAGGCCTCCGCAGGCTGTGCACGGCCCATACTGGCGAGGTTTCTCGTCGCGGTAACCGCGGTTCTGGAACCGATTGTCCCGGCCTTGGCTGCGGCCCGCTGAGTCACCCCTGGGTTGTCGGTTGTCCGACCGGGCGTACGTGCCTTCAGCGGCAACTCGGCGTTCGTTGTCGTTGGCTGCCGCAAGGTAGTGGTCGCTTCCATCTATCACCTCAGCCTTCGCTGCAACGCTGTGAGTCGTCGCTGTCATGTTCACTTCCATCTTCGCTGTTGCTGTCGCCATTATATCCGTGGCGGTGTTGCTGCAGCTCGCTCCGAGTGTCTCGCGTGTCCCGTCCATGCAGTTCGGCGACGATGTCGGCGACAGATGCTTCAGCTAGGCTCACGCGAGGCATGTTGCGTGTGTAACGGGGTTACACGCACAAGTGGCTACAAGCCACTTGTGATTTTAACAGATAGGATGTCTGTTAAAAGTTTTTGACACTTCCTCACCTTGGTGTAAGTCACACCAATGGATACATTGAAGTGGGCCACCACAAGGAGTGGTCCACACCTACCCACAGATCCTATTGGTAGAAAGCAGCATCTTTCTACCAATTAGAGACGTGCATATTGGCAGAGCTCTGACAGCCAGCCGCTGCCAACCCCTTTCATACATGATAAACAGTTTTAGCAGATTTAGGAGGAAGATCAATTTACAAACAATACAGTTCTCATTTTACCTAGTCTAAGTCACTTGAAGTCTTTATTTGATTTATATTATACTTGTGTACTCAAGTATAATTAACTCAAGTTATTACTCAGTACTTACGCTTCCTCAGTAGCACTTTGTAGTCCGTCCAACGACCGACTGCTTGACGTTCGTACGAGGTGTACGAACGCGGAGTCGAGAACCACATGAGCACGGAGGTGCCCATGGAGAGCTCCAACACGCCTGCAACGCATGTTGCACGCGCTGACTGCCCCCACCTGTCTGACCCAGAGTGGGAAGCCCTCCAACGACTGCCAACAGTCATTGGAGAAGCGGCGATAGCTACGATGCTGCGTACGCTATCGCCGACGGAGCAACATGGGGTTCATCATGAAGGAGCAGCGTGATGCTGCTTCCTCAGTGACGGCGTCGTCAGGGACGACACCACGAGCTCAATCATTGAAATTGAGCGTAAGCAATTACGTGGGAAGAGAGGGCGAGCCTCTCCTCCGATGGCTTGTCGAGCTCGACACAGCCATAGCGGCTCGACGCATCGTCGACCCGCTGTCGAAGGTCGCGTTCGCCATGTCCTGCCTTGGCGGACGCGCAAGGAGTTGGGCGTATGGGCGCCGACTCTCCGATCCTACGTGCTTCAGCACGTACGAAGTATTCAAAGAGGAGCCCAGACAAGCGTTTGACCCCCCGCAAAACGAGTTCCGGTCGAGGGCGGAGTTCCTCGACCTTCAGCAGGGTAAGCATGACGTTCATGCTTACGCACAGCGTGCACGATACTTGGTCTCAAATATCGTGACTAATCCAATTGACGAGGCGACTAAGGTCGTCACGTTCATGAAGGGACTTAGAGATGGGCCCGTGAAGACCTATCTCTTCCGAGAGTACCCGAGTACTCTCGAAGCTGCAATCACCCTTGCCATGCAAGAAGAGTTTAGCCTGCGGCAGGCTAAACTCCATGCAAATGTGCCGAGGCCGCTACCGCGCCCGGTAGTGAGGACGGGAGGTCCGGAGCCAATGGACCTCTCGAACGCAACAACTGCTGGTTACCAGCAGCAGGGAGGCAACGTGCGATGCTTCCGTTGCGGAAGGATCAGTCACGGGAGTGCACAGCTCCCATGCCCCCTGGGGGTGACCGTCGTGGCGATGCTAGGCATCGCCGCGGACCAACAAAAAAACGCGAACATCCAGTAGGCGCGGGGCGCCCTACTGGTCATGCCGTCACGCGTGCCGACATCGGACACGCGACACTGAGGACTGCAGCCCCCAGTGAGACTAGCTCTCGCTGCAAGAAGCAAGCTGACAGGCCGAACCTAGTCATCTTGAAAGTTTACTTGAAGAGAGCGAGTGACTCTCTTCGAGCTTTGGTAGATTCAGGCGCGTCGAACAACTTTGTTCGACTAAGAAGCCTGCCGAGACTTGACTTCGAGGAGGTAAACGTACGTCGAAGTCTTTTGGAAGTGCGACTGGCAACAGGTGCCATCGTGAAGACCGAGAAGCGCGTCGTAAACGTGCGCTTCTCGTACAAAACAACGGGTGTTTGTCGAACACTTTATCGTCCTGGACCTGGACGATAAGTTCGACGTTGTTATGGGCATGCCGTGGCTTGCACGGCATGATCCGGTGATAGACTGGAAGAAGCGCACGCTCGTGCGCTTCGGTCGCGACAGCGGAACAGAGAGCGATGGCCCTGTTACCGCAGCGCACGCACCAGCAGGTGCGCGCGACTGGCCAGTCGAGACAGCGTTTAATGCCGCTGTCCCGGAATGCCCAGGAAGTGCGCGAGGATGCGCACTAGTGAGACCAACGTCGGCAACGCTGCCGACGTCAGAAGAAAAAGATGTACTGGTTCCGAGAACCAATACCCACGTTCAAGCGTGTAAGGGACAGTCCCTGACCCGAAAAGGTTAGGTCGACGACGCGTCGGCTCCGGGAGCCGACACCCCCTCGGTCATGAGGGGCTCCGCCAATGAATGGCGTCGAGGTGACAAAGGCGTGTCGACTCCGGGGGTTGACGCTGCAAACAGTTGCGGACGGTTGCAAACGTACCGCACGGACGCAATTTGCATGCTGTCGTACAGCCGGGCTGCACGACGAAGCGCCATGCGATCAAGCCGGGCTTGATATCGCGCGCCCGCAGACAGGGTCTGCCGGCGAAAGGACACACTACCGTGCAGCCGGGCTGCACGAAGGAAAATGCGGTCAAGCCGGGCTTGATACCGCGCGCGCCCGCAGACAGGGTCCGCCGGCGAACAACTGTCCACGGCCAGGCCTGGACCAGAAGAACAACTGTGCGGAGCCGGGCTCCGCACAACAAGAAGACGGCGCATGCGGAGAACGCTGCGCAAGTCTCGGTCCGGGACCGAGACGCAACAAGAACAGTCTGCTGGGCAGACTGCGGAGGTGACGCCGGATGTCGAGACGCTAAGCGTCTTGACGCGCACCGATACTGGATTCCAGTATCGTGAAATGGGACTCGCTAATCCTCCGACGACGGCGTCGGAGTTGGCGTCGCTTCCAGCCATGAGCTGGAAGCGCTTCACACGCGACTTGCACGATGGATGCATCGAGCAGGTCTGCGTTCTTTCGAACAGCGAAAGAACGGAGAGCGAGAGCGAAGAGCTGAGGCAGCTCTTCCTGGGAAGTACCACTGAGAGTGAAGACACTCTCAGTGCGAAGACGAAGCGAGAACGCTTCGAGGAACAAGGCTGGGACTCGCTGAAGTCGAGTCCCTATTACGAATTATTGAGGGAGTACAAAGACGTACTCCCGGAAGAGATTCCTGCGGAGCTTCCGCAGGATAAGGGCATTCAGCACGAGATTGATCTCGTGCCGGGCACGAAGTATTGTGTTACGCGGCAGTGGCCACTGCCGCGAGATCAAGTGGAGGCGATCGATGACTTCTTTGAAAGTCGTCGCAAAGCTGGACAAGTGCGGGAATCGAAGTCCCCGCACAGTGCTCCGACGTTCTGTGTCAAAAAGCCACAGGGCGGATGGCGCATCATTCATGCCTACAACAAGCTGAACGATGCGACGGTACCGGCACAGACGCCGATACCACGAAAAGATGTCATCGTCGATTCGATGGCCGGGAGCACCGTTTACAGTGCTCTCGACTTACGAGATGGATTCTATCAGATCCTAATGCGTGAGAGCGACATCCCTCTCACGGCAGTGAGCACGCCAAGCGGCATGCTCTCGGAATGGCTAGTAATGCCACAGGGGCTTAAGAACGCCCCTGCGACCTTCAACAAGTCGTGACGCACTTGTTGCGCTCGGTGCGCGACTTCGCACCGAGCTACTTCGATGATGTATTCATCCACAGCCGGGCTGTGGACGGGAAGACCGACGTAGAGATGCACAGGGTGCATCTCCGGCAGCTACTTGAGCTTATGCGAAAGCATAAGCTCTACGCGAACCTGAAGAAGTGTATCTTCGGGGCGAGCGAGATACCCGTCCTCGGGTGTCTCGTAGGGAAGAATGGTGTTCGCCCTGACCCGGAAAAAGTCAGAGTGATCAATGAATGGCCAACGCCTTCAAGTGTCAAGGAACTGAGGCAGTTCCTTGGCTTGGCCACGTACTTGTGCAAGTACGTGGAGGACTATGCGGGCAAGATCCGCCCGCTGTCGCAGCTTCTTAAGAAGAAGCTGTGTGGAATTGGACACCCGATTGCCAAAAGGCATTCGATGCAGTCAAGCGGGGCTTGACTGAGGCGCCGATCTTGGCAGTGGCTGACCAAGATCGCCCATTTCACGTAGTGTGTGACGCATCCGATTTCGCGATCGGATGCGCGTTGATGCAGCACGATCACGAGGGCCGTGATCGTGTCGTCTACTACCAATCGCGTCAGCTGAAGCCAGCTGAGCGCAACTATCCGGTGCATGACAAGGAACTCCTAGCCATGAAGTATGCACTCGCAAAGTTCCGAGTGTATTTGCTTGGAAGTAGACCATTTGTGATCTACACGAACCATGCATCACTGCGCACTGCATTGAAGTCACCACACATATCACAAAGAATGGCGATATGGCCCTCATTCTTTGCGGAGTATAACTTCCGGGTCGAATACAAACCCGGAAGATTGAATGTGGTGGCCGACGTGTTATCACGTCGGCCGGGCTACGCAGAAACTGCTGTTGTGGTGTCGAGAAATGCAGCCGAGACAGGGTGCGTAGAAGACTCGAGGCGCCGGCGCCAACTGGCAAGTCACAACCCATCGCCAGTCATTGGACCAAACTCCCCGATCGCTGATTGGCCTAAATTAGGCGGTGACGATGACTCGTCGACGGTCCCAAGTCAAGCGCGGGCGGTTACAGCTCGCTAAGTACGGTGCGAACCTACTGGCAAGATCCGAACTTATGAGTCGTCGGCGCCTGTCCCCAGTCGTCGGTGGCGTTTCAGCTGCCGTTTGAGTCGTCGGTAACGCCGCCACGTCGCAGAGAAAGCGCCGAAGAGTCGTGAGTTACAACTGGCGGTCCAAAACGGACGCGTTTATACTTGATAGTTGTATTGATCGATAGGAAACTTAAGAGAAGACAAGATAAGCCTTCGGGCAACAATAACAGAACAGCTTTTCCTCCCAACCACGCAAGGGCGACACCGGTGCCTGCAGTGAACGACCTGCAGCTCAAGGTAAACCTGGTGGGTAGGATTATGACTGTCGGTGGGCACATCTAGTGTAGCGTGTGTTCATCCCTGGCAGGGCCAAGAGTTAGTGGTCGTTGTATTGGTAGCGACGAGTCGTCGCCAGGAAATGGAGGAGCGAGAGCGCACTCCATTTATTTCTTCCCGCCGGAGTATAGCTCCGGCACCCTCGTATCACGCCGTAAAAGGTCGGGACCCTTCCTTCTGAGGGCCTGCGACGTATATTTTGTGTGTGAGAGCGTGCTAGCCTTTGTTCGTGGCTAGTGACGCTGAGTCTTCCGTCGATCGACTAGCGGAAGCTCGGTGCACAGAGGAAACATCAACCCGGTGCAAGGGAAAGTCCCTGGGCCTTCAGGTTCTAACCCTAACAAGCCCATTGAGTCTTCGGTGACTTGGTGGGTGTTGTTGGTGGGGAAAGTGTGCCAATATATAAATTCGCGCGTGTTCCTACACGACAACTGGTGCCGCGACCCGGGATTGGTGTGACCTTTTGTGTTTCGTGCTACTGCAGGTCGATCGACGTTACGAGCAACCAAGAACAAGAAGAACAAGAACAAGAAAAAAGAAGAAGAAAAAAGACAAAGAAAGAAGAAGATGGCGAAAGGATCACGTTCAGCGGTACCAGCACCTCCAATGAAGACTGGCGGAACGCGTGGCGACGACTCGACTGCGGCCCTGATCACGCCGCACCTCGACCCGATTGCTGAGCGGACCGTCAGCTTCGACGACTCGATGACTGGATCCGACGCCAAGGACGAAGAAATGGATGAAGACTACGACGATTACCTGGAGGAGAAGGCGCCTGCGCCAGTGTGGAGAAGCGAATTCCGGGAAAGGGGTGATTGGGAGCAATCGGCAAAAAGATGGATCTTGACGGAGTCACTATACCGCGGAAGTGACACCCGAGAAACCAGATCGAGGGGATCTGGTGATGTGGGTGGATCGAGGCTGTCAGATGTGTGTGGCGTCAAAGGGAGACTACTGGAAATACTACAAGATGACACAGAAGACGTCTACATACGGCAGAGGGCCAGATCCGTACTATCGGAAGTAGTTGGATCCAGATCACATGTACCCATGTGGATCCAGATCCGGGTCACCTGTACCCAGGCGGATCTGAGCTTCTGAGGGATGACTAGGATACGCTAAGCGGTGGATGGAGCTTACGCCAGCCGAAGGACCCCAGATCAAGACAAGTTAACCCAGATCAGGGACGGTGGGATCCGGATCACATGTACCCATGTGGATCCAGATCCAGATCACATGCACCCATGCGGATCTGGGCCTCTGAGAGGTGGCAATGGCAAGCGAAGTGGAGAAAAGAGTTTGCGACGACCCAAGGACTCAAGATCAGCGAGGATCAGCGTGAATCAAGCGGATTTGGGAGAGGTGGATCCAGATCACATGTATCCATGTGGATCTGGATCCGGATCTCGTACGCCCGGGCGGATCCAAACCTCTGGTAGACGGCTAAGACGAGGAAAGCGAGGAAAGGAGGTTGCAACAGCACAGGGACCCCAGATCAACGCAGACCGACCCAGATCAAGGCACTTCGGAGATCAGCGGATCTGGATCTGGGGATTTGGTGATCTGGTGATCTGGTGATCTGGGGATCTGGGGATCTGGCGGATCTGGGACTCAGTGGGTGATCTGGCGGCTACAACTCAACGGAGGGAACAAGCGACGATGCAGTGAAGGTAGAGGTGGTCCGTAGAGCCGGCAGGTACAGATGGGAAGATAGTTCGGATTGGGTGATGGGATTTTGGGATAGGATTGGACATAACCATAAATCAGAGTCGAATTTGCCTGGAAGTGCTCAAGTGGTCTACTCGCAGCGGGGAAACGCATATTGGCCCCGCTCGACGTACGCTGTGGATATTGGATTTGGCTCCACACGCACCCCAAGACTACCAAACGCCAGCAAGCGGCCCTCACCCCCCAAAGAGTCTAATTTGCCTTGGACAACGCAAGTACCTTCGCCTTCGCCTGGAATCGGGATCGACATTGGCCCACCAAGAAGCAGCAAGGTACTGGGTAGCAGATCTAGTGTTGGTTGAATAATCTGGATAATATATTGGCCAGATCAACCTTCCTAGTGAACTCCCTACAAGTGCAGATCCCAGATCACCCGGAGTTAACTACTTGGCCGGGTGATCCAAGACTCTCAACTACCCTGATCCCGCTATAGGAAGCGGCAAGTACGACAAAGGGCGACCTACCAACTCGCAACAAGGGCCTACAACACACCACAAGGCAACCACTCGGCCGGATCCAGATCCAGGCCGCCAGATCCAAGTCGGGAATCACTTGATCTGGACCAAGAACCGCGAGCAGAGTGAAGATTTCCGCGCTGCTCCACCAGATCCCCGCGTCTCGCCAAGACGTTCCTACTTCAACACTTGGACTCTTCAGAAGTTACCAGAGGAGCAAGATCCAGCCCTACCGACGGGTACACAAGGTGAGGAGTTCAGCACTGATCACGGATCATCGGAGTACCCCTCCGTTAGTCGGTGTCCGGGCGCTGTTGGGAAGTTGGATCTAGCAATCTCGCAGATTTTGCTGATCCCGCTACACCACAATGGTGCGCGTGCCCGGATCTTCTGGTGACTCGGGATTTCACCGTGAGTCCCAAGAAGAAGTTCAAGTGAGGATGGAACAAGGGGACCAGGCGTCATCGGAGTTGGGATCGACGACGACGCCGCTGAATGAAGCAAGATCCACGGATCGACAGAGTGCTGGGAGGACCTCTGTCGACGGAAGAGAGGCAGATCCGGATCCGGATCTGGAAGACAAACCTCAACCTCCTCCCCAGGTCCCTTCGGGGACCCCGGTGGATCTAGACGTGAGTCTAGATCCACCAACAAAACAAACCAAGGCTGGCACAAATCGGTATACATTTGCTGATTCACCGGTCAAGCTCAAACGTGAGCAACTTCCCTACACCCCTCCACTGCCCAAGCCGCTCGATCACGACCAGCCGAAGACATCGGCGGCGCGGAGGAAGATGAAGGCCCCGGATCTGGACGAAGAAGACCCCAAGGATCCCGGATCCGGATGGTCGGAAGCCGCTCTGGAGTTCGCGTTCCGCCGTGCGGAGCTGCGTGACTTCATCGTCCAAGATCCAGTGATGCGGATCCTGGATCTGAAGCAGATCGGACACCTTCAAGGCCCCATCGCAGCTCCCGCGACGGCTGACAGCAAGCTGGTCGCGGCGAAGAACCTGATGCATCTGCTGAAGGAGACCGGACTTGTGGCGGGACAGTTTGATCCAAACGATCTCTTCGATCTGGATCTGGACCAGATCCAAGCCTCGACTCACGGCCTCTTCGACAAGCTGAGGGTCTTGGTGGGTGAGGTCCCGGCGACATCGTTGCCGATGGTCCCAGATCCCGGATCAGCATCCACCAAGGCCGACTCGACAAGCTGCCGGACGTCATCGCCCTTCGTGTCTGCCGCGGAAGCTGGATCCGACACTTCATCGGAACCACGACGTATGTCGCTCGGACCGTCTGGCGCATCGATGCTCCAAGCTCGATCCAAGGCCCAACGCCCAGGTCACTCCCGATCTGGATCCAGGAAGCAGGCGGCCAAGCAGGCAGATCAAGCCACCACGGCGACCGGACCCGGCTCCGACGAATCGACTGGCAGGCTGGAGTCCTACTTCCAAGCCGCGATGAGCCGCTTCCTGAGGGAGCAACAGACGCCGGCACCCCAAGCGATCCAGAACCCTGGATCACAGGACGTCGACATGGAGTCCACCGAGTCGCCGGATCCAGATCACTCTCATTGGGAGTACGATCCCGACGAACTCGACTTCCCGACAGCGAGCCGCGCCGCTGTCGCCACAATCACAGCCGGATCCACCGGATCCACCATGATTCAACGCGTCCGGATCTCGGCAATCTCGGATCTCAAGGAGTTCTCTGGTAAAGACCAAGACGAAGATCGCGCGAGAGCTTGGGTCGGCAAGGTGAAGTCGGCGTTCCTACGCGATCAAGCATCCGACGGAGAAAAGTGCTTGACCTTCGCGGATCTGTTATCCGGATCAGCGAGGAACTGGTACCGGCAGCTACCCCGATCCACACGCAACAAGTGGTCGGAGCTGCTCCGCAGCTTCCAGATCCAGTACTGTGGGTTCGGGATCTCGGTAGCCCGCCAGTATTACCATGCTCGCAAGCGATCTGATGAGTCTGCGCTGGAGTACCTGCACCGGCTGAATGTCGCTGGACTACGTGCAAGACTCAAGATCAAGGATGGTGGACCCAAAGAGAAGCGCGAACATGTGGATCACTTCATTGAAACCTTGGGAGATCAGGATCTGGCCGATCGGCTGACGCTGCTACGACTTCCAGATGCAGACGAGCTCGAAGAAGTCCTGCGCGCGCTGGATCGAGCGAAGAACCGGATGAAGAAGTCTGCATTTGGATCCAGCAAATACCGGCAGAAGGCCTCAGCGACGCCTGCACCGGCAGTCCCAGCGAAACATGTGCGAGCGGTCCAGATCCAGGCCCCCGACTCCGGATCCGACTCAAGTTCAGACGGATCTGACTCGGACGGGGACGATTACCGCCGGATCTACATGGCTGGGGGCGGTGAACCACCTCCACAAGCCGAGGAAGTGCCGCACACCCTAGATCGGGGCCAACTGGAACGCCGCTCAGCAGATCAAGTGCCTCGTGACCACAGATCCAGAGTCCATGCCGACGGATCCGATCGCAGTCGCTGCTCGCACTGCGGATCCCGGAAGCACACGGAACTTGGATGCTGGAGGCGCTTGACTTGCCAGAAGTGCGGCAAGAGAGGCCACCCGGCAGATCACTGCCTCTTTGTGTGCCGCGGGTGCGGGGAACTCCACGACATGGGCAAGTGCCCAATGGAGGAGTTCTACAACTGGATCCGCCAGTGGTACAACCCGACCAAGCACGCGGGGATGCTACCAGAGAAAGCCGAGAAGATGTTAAACTAGGACGCTCGCCGGGTTGGAATCCGGTACGAGCCGAGCGTTCTAGGTATTGCATCTATGCATTTGTGAACAAGACATCGGTAGATCAAGTTAGCAAGCGACCAGATCTACAAGGTAATACACGTGATCTACATGGGAAACGTACTGCTGTGGTCTCAAGTCTCTATCAAGTCGACGACTTTGCCAGATCCGACGCGACGGTGACCGTGGATCTGGATCCGGAGGTGCCGCAGGGGTACTGGAAGCAACAGGATCCAGATCTGTGGTTCCGGCCCGCGGATGGAGAAGATACCACATCCCAGACGCCCAGATCCGGCCGCGTCGAGGCCTATCGACGATCCGGTGATCCGGAGTCGCCAGATCTCCTTCCAGGAGAGTCTCGGGGCTACTGGAAACAACATTCACCGGGTAAGTGGTTCCGACAAGCCAAGATCACCGGCAAGATCAACAATGAGAAGGCGATCTTACTCCTCGATACAGGTGCCGAGGTGTCCATCGTGGACACCGCCTTTGCTCGTAAGGTTGGGTGCTACATCGACAGGAGCCAGAGTCAAGAATGCGTTGGAATTGGTGACAATGTCTACACAACGGAAGGAAGAACTCGGATCAAGATTACCTTAGCAGGATCATTGGTGTATTTCTTCGACATCTGGGTAGGTGATCTGTCTGGCCAAGAAGCTATCCTGGGCATGGACTTCATGGTCCCGGCCGGGATCCGGCTGGATCTGGCCGATGGATCACTCTGCCTGCCCGACGAGGTCCGGATCCAGCTCAGTGGAAGGCGACAGCTCTACAATGACAAGGCTAGGCTCGTGAGGCTGGATCAGCACCTGCAGCTGGGTGCCGGAGAGTCCGTCGAGCTTCCGTTGCGCCTGCAGATATCGGATCAAGACAAGCTGTGGGTTACACGCGGAGATCTGTGGGTGCCGACCGTGACTAAAGGACCAGGCAAGACACAGTACCTTCAGATCACCAACGTCGGTGAGAAGAAGTTGGTGCTGTGTCGCGACGAGCGGATCGGCATGTGGCTCGCGGGCGACCGGATCCCGCGTCTGCAGGGCTTCGTGACCGTCGGATCCCGCCGCTACTTGGAGTGGCAGAACCTCGCCCTGCAGGCCACCACTGAAGCCGGGCCCGCGAAGGCAGATCCCCCACGGACCCCGCCGCCGCCGATGGTTGAGCGTCCCAAGTACCCTGTGCCGCGCGCGATACTGCGGAGGCCGGATCTGCCACGGGCGCAGCCCGTTGAAACTAGATCGCGGGGCCTGGAGAGCTGTCGGAACAAACCACAACCAGATCCACATGCGCAGGCGGTCCAGGGTGATGTGCCCCAGGTGACTACTGAGACACTGTACCTCCAAGCCTTACAATCCGTGGAACCTTCAGATCCACAGACGGCGAGGCTGCCCAAGACCTGCAAGAGCGCGGATCTCGACACCGAGGACGCGACGGGACCAGGCCAGGGTGATCCAGGCCTCGCCGTGGGCGACAAGACACAAGGAGTCCCAACCGCAGCGGCGTCCGGGTGCTCGACGCTCGCCATGCAGTGGGAGGTGGTCCCCGAGCCGTCGCGAGCCCAGATCACCCCAGTTGAAGCCAAATCACCCGGTGGTGGGTGTGGCCGGGGCGGTCTGGCGACAAGACGGCCAGATCCGAAGGTGGTGCCAGACAGTGTGTGCGAACCCCCCAGGATTTGGGCGCTGAAGGCGACAACGACGTCAGATGACCAAGATCATGCGCTAGCGGACATGCCCAGGCCAGATCAGGACCCGCAGCAAGCCGCCGAGGACCTGCCATCCCCAGATCCATCGACGGGACCAGGCGAGGTGCCCACCGATCAAGGTCCGACGCTGTACGCGCAAGGTGCCGAAGACCCAGCTGGCGTGGGACAGGCGGATCAACCCGTTGTCCTATCGGAGAGTAATCAGGGTGGTAATCACCCAGAGACAGGGGGCGGATCTGCAAATCTGACATATGGTGATAAGGGACAGGACGCAGATCCAGCTGGCACACACGCATCAAGTGATGACCGAGCAGGAAAGGGCAAGGATCTACACGGCGGAATGAGACAGGAGGCCAACCAAGCACCGGGCTCGACGGCCGCTACAAACCCGCTTAATGCAGATCAGGCTGGCTCGGATCCGGTCGAGGACGAGCAAGTCTGCATCCATGAGAGTGGCGATTTGCATGCAGAAGACGTCGAAGCCGAGATGGCGGTGCTGCCTGAAGTCACGGTGGGGACGGCAGACGTGAAGATCGAGGACATACAAGTGGGCGATCCGGAGATCAACGCACCGGAGGAGATCGAGCGCCTACGCGGGTTGATCTGGAAGCGCCGACACCTGCTGATCGGCAAAGGCAATGCGTTGCCCCCCGCCACCCGTGGCGTAGTTTGTGATATCGATGTGGGCGACGCGAGGCCCATTGCCCAGCGTGTGCGTAAGGTTGCGCCTCAGTTTCGCGAGAAGCTGTCAGATCTGATCAAAGGGTTGCTCGGAGCTCAGATCATCAAGGCCTCGATCTCGCCATGGGCCTCCCCAATTGTGGTGATCATCAAGAAAAACGGCGTAGATATACGTTTGTGCATGGATTATCGGCTGGTTAACAGTCTAACTAGGCTGATGATCTACCCAATGCCCCTGATCAACGACCTGCTCGAAGATCTGGACAAGGTACTTTGGTACTGCTCTCTCGACATGGCAAGCGGATTTTGAGTGGTGACCATGACAGATCGGGCTCGTGCGATCTCTGCCTTCATCACCCCGTTCGGTCTGTTCGAGTGGAATCGTATGCCGTTTGGCTTGAAGAACGCCCCCCAGATCTACCAGCGGATGCTCGATAATGCGCTATATGGGTTCACCCGGATCCCGCGATCTGACAAAAGCGGATCCGGATCCGACGACGATCGAGCAGATCTTGCCCCGGAGCATGGTGATCTGGATACGTCAAGTGGTCTTCCGCCTAGATCAACGGGAGCTGGCTTGGACGGAAACGAAGTCGATAAGCCCGGATCGGGCGGATCTGGATCTGGAGCTGTTCGGCCTGGTCAACCCGGATCTGACGAAGTTCGAGTTGGTCGATGCCGGATGAGTGGTGATCTGTAGAGTACGACCCAGCATTTCCCCAGATCAAGTGGATCTAGGTCCGACGGACTTGGATCTGGTAAGCCCGGATCCGGCCGATTCGGATCGGGTGATCCCAGATCGGGCCGGACCGGATCTGATATGAGTAGATCCAGATCTAGCGAACATCGAGCTGATCTGCACCCGGCAAGTAGTGATCGGGAGAGTTCGATCAAGCCTTCGGTGTTGGGACGTAGATCTTATATCGACGACATCTTGGTGACCGCCAGATCGTGGGATCATTTGTGTGAACGGGTGGACGATCTGCTGGAGGCGTGTGACGAATGGAATATCTCGATTAGTGTGGTGAAGATCTTCTGGGGCAAAGCCAAGGTGGAATATCTAGGCCAAAAGGTATCCAACTCAGGCCTGGAGGCGGATCCCAAGGATCTATCTGCCTTGGTGGACTTGCCGTTCCCGGGATCACTCAGATCAATGCAGTCGTTCCTCGGAAGCTTAAATTATTACAGTCGGTTTATCGAGGATTATGCCATTTACGCTGCGATCTTGTATGAGCTGCGAGAGGTGGACTTCGCCGCGATGTCAAAGGCGGAAGCTCGGGCCCAGATCAAGGCACACCTGGATCAGCCCACCCCAGATCACATCGGATCACCGAGTCAGGATCTGGGATCTGGTGATCTTGGATCCACGATTGGTGAGACCTCACAACCAAGTGATCTGCACCCCAGCGGCGTTGCGTCGACTCTACACGGAGGCGAAGCCCCCAAATCAGCGCTGGAACTCCAAGCATCGGGATATCCTGATCTGGTGATACCGGATCTGGAAGCACGTAATCCGGAGATACCGGATCTGAGCTCTCATAGTCTGAAGACAGGCGATCTGGGCCTGGGTGGTCTGGGCGAGATCGACCCCCGCTGGATCCGAGCTCACCGGGCGTTTGCTAAGCTGAAGAGCAAGGTTGCCTCGACTCCGATCCTGCGCCACTTCAACTCTGGTCTACAACCAGTAGTGGTGGTGTACGCAAATGATTGGGCGATCTCGGCAGCCCTGATGCAGGAACATGATGGGATCCACTATCCGGTTACCTTCGTAAGCCGCACGCTGAAGTCCAATGAACTCAATTATGGGATTATCGAGAAGGAGGTGTTAGCGTTGCTGCGGATCCTGGATCTGGGTTATAATATGTTGGTGGGCCGCCCGATCAAAGTCCTGACCAGGTACTCCACACTGGCGTGGCTCTTCAGATCACCGGGGTTACAAGGACGCCTAGGACAGTGGGCCGCCCTGCTCTCTCCGTGGACGCTAGAGATCGTCAAGTGTACCAAGGGCGAAGACGAGATCCTGGGGGCGATCGCCGCCAGCATCACACCCAGATCACAAGTGAATCAGGCCTTGATAGCGATTGCGCCGAAGAAGGAACCCAGGCACCAGATCCAAGTACCGATCCCGACTGTACGGCTAGATGAAGAGCTTTTTGTGGTCAGCTTCGACGGATCCGCCCGCGTCAAACGTGGTGGAGGCGCTTACAGCGCGATCCTATGGAAGCTGCCCGAGTGGAGTGTGGTAAAAGCTAGATCCGGCTATGCTGAAGGGTTGACTGTCAACGAAGCCGAGTACCACGGCCTCCTGCTGTGTATGGACCTACTCGAGGGAGAAGATCGGCACAGGCTAGTGATCTGTGGTGACTCAAACCTGGTGATCCGCCAAGTGAGAGGTGAGATCGATTGCAAAGCACCAGGGCTCACACTGCTAAGGCAAAAAGCCCTAGATCGGCTGCGGATCTGGCCCGATCACGAGCTGGTACACGTCAAGCGCGAATGGAACGGTAGCGCTGATAGTCTAGCGAGCGCCGCACTCCAACGACAAGGCGGGATCCTGGTCGACGATGAGACGGATCTGCTGAATCTGGTCACACTGAATCGACTGCACGAGATACTGGTGGTTAGGAAGGAGGAGGCCGACTCAGTCGCTCGAGTTTTGCCAGCAACCACCAGATCGAAGGCTAGATCCAGATCCACACCTACCGTCCTACAAGAAGAGGTAGTGAGAGAACTGAGGATCGATCGGATCCGGCAAGCTCAGGACGAGGAGGCGTGGATCGCCGGGCTGAAGAAGTATTTGGTCGGGGCGGCGCAAGATCTGACGCAGGATGAGGCCAGATCCTATGGCAATATTGCCATGGATTACGAAGTTGATCTGAGTGATCTGTTGTTCTACTGCCATCCTACGAGGAGATCGGAGGCGGAACGAGATGGACTGATGCGACTGGTGATTCCGGAGACACTCCAACAGGATGTTCTGCATCACTATCACGCGAGTGTGGAAGGTGGCCACCAAGGGATCGGACGCACGTATCAGAAGATCCGAGATCACTTCCACTGGAGAGGTCTCTATCGGAGCGTGCAGCAATATGTCGGAGAGTGCGTGGACTGCGAGACGGGCAAGGGACGACCCCGGATCCAGGGTGAGTCACCCGGTAACATCCAGGCAACCTACCCGTTCCAGATCATAGCCATGGATCACATCCCGTCGTTGCCCAAGTTCTACAAAGGTAACACGGAGCTGCTGATCTGGGTGGATCTGTTCACTGGGTATGTGATCGCCAAAGCTAGCGCCTCGAGAACGGCACAAACGATCGCGGAGTCATACGAGGAGTGCGTGTTCAGGCGATTCGGCGCCAGCGAAGTGATCGGACACGACCGTGAGCCAGGGTTTATGTCCGACTTCTTCAGATCGTTCAACCGGATCTTAGGACAACGACAGCGTGCCACTATGGCTTACCGCCCCCAGGCCAACGGCACAGCCGAACGCATGGTGCAAACAGCGACCAGGGCACTCAAGATGTACGTGCAGGATCTGGATCAACGTGATTGGGATGATTACGCAGAACGGCTTACCTTCGCGATCAACACTGCTCAGGATCGGATCCGGGGGGAAACCCGTTCTACCTGGTACATGGGTGGGATCCTAGATCCACCTTGGAGGCGACGATCCCGTTAGGCAGCACTCGACGTCAGGATCGAGATCCTCGGAGGTGGAGATACCAGATCCAGCGCTATTACCGACAGGCACGAGAGCAAGTCAATGAGAAGTTGCGAGAGGCGATCTCGGATCGGGCAGACCACCATAACGAAGGAGTGCACCCGCACCAGATCGAGGTCGGATCCCGTGTCTGGTTATACCTGGATCGCATCAAAGAAGGGTATGCTCGGAAGTTGGCGCACCTGTGGCACGGCCCATTCCGTGTGGCGGAGAAGATCGGCGAATATGCAGCTCGGATCGAGTTGGCAGGTACAGAGTACCGCCTCTTCCCGGTGGTGCATGTCTCCAAGCTCAAGCTGGTGAAGACATTCCCAGATCGCCCCCAGATCTGGCTGACAGTCGAGGATACAGATCGTCTTGATTTCGATGAAGCCCTGCTGCCTGAAGATAGCTGGATCCAAGATCTGGACGAGGGCGAATACGAGGTGGAGAGGATTACAGACATGAGGACAGGAAAACGAACTCGTTATGGCCGGATCTACAGGGAATTCTTGGTGCTTTGGAGAGGGTACGACGAACCGACATGGACCGATGATACAGACCTCAATTGCGGTGCGATACTCCACGATTTCTTGCGGGATCGGGCAAATCGGAACCGGTTTGGCGTGATGCAGTCTCACGAGGAGTAGTGAGACAGGGGTCAGCTGGAGTGAGTTGGTCACTCCAGCGGTGTGTTGGAAGAAGGATCTGCAGGGTGGCTGCAGATTAATGGGATGGGTGATGTATATTGCATATGGAGATCTGGCGTTGTGTGCGTCAGATATTGGCAAACTGAAGACTGGTACGGTGATAATGCTTGCCTAAGGTCCCAGATCACTCAAGACAACTCGAAGCCGAGACGCCGAAGATCAGGTGGATCTGGCGCATATGGATCTCGGTCAAACGGATCTGGGATGAGTGGATCCGGATCAAGCTTATTCAGGTCTTTCGCTGCCCGTACTGCGTGGATCCGATGCAAGAAGGGATAGATCACGTGACCCCGGATCTGTAGTGGGGCTGGATCAGGTGGATCCGGATCCGAAGCGAATTGGAATATGTCGGAATGAGGTGGATCCGGATCTGAGGTGAGGACAATGTGAAGCAGTGCAAGCTGGGTAACCAAGACGGCGAATGACCGATCTGAAGATCGCTAGACGAGGGTGGAACATGTCGATATGGCAAAAGCGGTATTGGTGAATGAAATAAGACATGCAAGCTGGATCTGGCCTAGACAGGGGAGACTTCAACGATCGGGTAGTGGATTCGGCCAAGATCCGAGGCGACTCGGAAGGGTCCGGCCCCTACTCAGCGTCAGCAATGTGGACACCGAAGAATTTGTCGGTGAGGCGCGCGATCTGGCGCGCCGGGTGATCTTGAGCGCTGTCGCGGTAGTGGTTGCGCCACGAGTCAGCACCGTTACACTCGTCAAGAGCCTCCAACAGATCTGTGGGCTCGAGGCGGTTGAGACGACGGTTCTTGATATTGGCTTGACGAGACTCGTATCCCGGATACTAGATCACGGACTCGTGGTGGCGGGGGAAGTGGAGGAAGAAGGAATCCAACAGGATGTCCAGATCACACCACCCCTCCTGCATGGCCACTATCAAGACCTGCAGAAACCCTTTCCAGCGGTTCCCGACGTGCGATCTGCGATTGTTGCGTTCCTTGTGATACACTGTCAGCCAGGGATAAGCCTTCGCCGATGCCGGTAAGATCGGGAAAGAGTGCGTGGATTCCCAGTAGGCTTGACGATTTGCCTTTTCGTAACTCTGGTATTGCCGGATCGCGAGTCCAAGCCGGCCACCAACATCCGTCTCAAACGAGATCGCGCCATCTGAGTTCTCAAGAACTTCCCAGGGGCGCGTGGCTAGTAGAGCTCGTACGTTGTTCTCCGTGATCAGCTCCCAGCAGAAGTCGGTGTCGGCGACTTGAGGCCGATCTTCTGCCAACTCGAAATAAGGGAAGATCCAGCCCAGCTGAATCGGCAGGACAGGGAACAGCGCCTGGATCCGCATTGCAGCGAGGGTCTTGTTGTCGAGCTCCTCTGAGATCCAGGGATCTACGTCCGCCTGGATCAAGATCCGAGGTTGCGCTCGTCCAGGGATACATTGCGCCTCAGATCCGAATGGAGCGACGGGTGCAAGTGGATTACGGGCGGGACGACGCCGATTAGCCGGGGCTGGGTTTGGCCCTCGCGGATCCGGATCCGGGTTGGTACCAGGAACCTCTTCATCGTCGGGATCATCATCCGGGATCCACCGGATCCACCGATCACAGGTCCACGCCGGGGAGACGCGTGCTGACGACGACGCTCGGCGGATCGGGATTGAGTCATCGCCTGCAGAGTCTGGGCTTCGAGCAACTCGTTGGTGATCTGGGCGGTTTCTTCATCCTCTTCTTCATCATCGTTGGTGCTGCCAGTGCCGCTGGAATCCTCGCCTTCCTCCTCCTCGTTCTCGTCGTCAGCCTCTTCGGCCGCCGGGTGGCCGTGATCTTCTCCGGGTCCGTCCTTGGCGTCCTCTACGAAGCCGCCGTCATCGTCGATTTAGCCTTCTTCAGCCAGATCGTCCTGATCCGGGTGGTGCGCTGGCTCCGATCCTGATTGATCGTTAGCCATCTCGACGTCGGAACGCTTGGCCCCCTGGTTAGGCACGGATCGGAGTGGGCGCTCACCTGGACGTGCTGAATCGCGATTCCCCGCAATGGAGTCACGGCGAGCACGTTTCGAGGGCTCCGGATCGGCGATCTCGCCACTTCACTTGGGAC
Organism: Phytophthora cinnamomi; assembly: GCF_018691715.1. Taxonomy (NCBI): domain Eukaryota; phylum Oomycota; class Peronosporomycetes; order Peronosporales; family Peronosporaceae; genus Phytophthora; species Phytophthora cinnamomi. The sequence continues at coordinate 407,765 of NW_027151016.1, forward strand.
GCTTTTCTTCCTGATCTGGGCGCTTGGCTGCTTCAGCGGGAAGATGCTCTGGGGCAGGCTGATCTGGGACCTCGCCGGCGCTCTGGCGATCTTCTTGAGGCTGAGGCAGCTCTCGAAGTGTACGGAGCAAAGCCGCCGGATCTCCCAACTCGTCAGAGGGGAGAGGTCGTGCACCTACTGCAGTGACCACGATCGCCAGACATTGGAGAGCAACGTCATGCTCCAAGCGGAGAGCATTGCGATTCCGCTGTAGAGTGTCATGATCCAGCTGAAGGCGTTCATGTTGCTCCCGGATCTGATGGATCTGGCTCTCAAGCAGACCCACAGTCCGCTCAGCAGTGTCCAAACTCGCCCCTGTGCGGCAGATATGCGTCAGTTCACGGCCAAGGAGTTTCAAGCCAAGACGGAGGAACGTACGGAGATCCTCGAGCTCAGATCGTGCGCGATCTGCGTCCAGTATAGCGTTGTCCCGATCCTCCACGGTACTTATCAGATCCGCAGTGGCTGCAGCTTGGGTGGATCGAGCGGTGTTGAGATCGGCCTGTGTCTGCCGGAGGAGCACCCGGATGCCTTGCAGCTCGTCGCGGGTGATCCCCAAGCGACGGTCAGCCTCGGTGGATGCAGCTTGGGCCCGATCCCGCTCTTGGATGAGGCGATCTCGCTCCTGCACCAGTTGATCTGGGGCGGAAGCAACGCGGGCCGCCCGATCTCGCTCATGTAGGGCGTCCTCAGCGTGGTAGAGGGCCTCTTGCGCTCGGATCGTGACACTCTCAGCTAATTCACGCGCATCTTGGGCGTGGTCGATCTGCCTGTCCAGCGACCTCTGCTCCTCGTGGAGATTATGGATCTCGGCGCCAGCCAACTCTACCTCACTCGCGAGATGGTCATTGTTGTCGCGAAGTCGATCTCGCTCCTGCGTGAGCCGAGCGACCCGACGTCCCAGATCTTGGAGCTCTGCAGTTTGCTGCGTGATCTGGCTTTGCAGGCCCGCGACCCGCTGGGCATGGTCCCCACTCACGTCGCTGCTGGCGGAACGGAGGCCGGAGACCTCAGAGCGGAGACGTTGGAGTTCCTCGCCTTGATTCTTGTAAAGGCGTTCCAACTCGCGCAGTTCGTGAGTCTGCTGAAGCAGCGTTCGGGAGATCTGGGTCCGCTGACGCTCGGCCGTGTCGCGGGCCGCCGTAGCTGCTCGGAGATCCGCGACGAGCTGGACCGAGCGAGTAGAGAGGGCCCGGTTCAACGGACGGAGTTCTTCAGGCGTGGCGCCGGTCGGAGCAGTCAGATCGGGTGGATCCAGATCCGGGCGGTTACGCGGAGCGCTTGGATCCGGGCGCTGGCCAGACGACTTTCGGTCGGGGCCGGACATGGGGAACACTAGCGCGCCAGTGGGCAGAAATCAAAGGTGCCCGCAGTGATGCCGTTGTGCGGCAACAACTACGAGCAGGAGGCGATTGTGGAGAAGCGAATTCCGGGAAAGGGGTGATTGGGAGCAATCGGCAAAAAGATGGATCTTGACGGAGTCACTATACCGCGGAAGTGACACCCGAGAAACCAGATCGAGGGGATCTGGTGATGTGGGTGGATCGAGGCTGTCAGATGTGTGTGGCGTCAAAGGGAGACTACTGGAAATACTACAAGATGACACACAAGACGTCTACATACGACAGAGGGCCAGATCCGTACTATCGGAGGTAGTTGGATCCAGATCACATGTACCCATGTGGATCCAGACCCGGGTCACCTGTACCCAGGCGGATCTGAGCTTCTGAGGGATGACTAGGATACGCTAAGCGGTGGATGGAGCTTACGCCAGCCGAAGGACCCCAGAGCAAGACAAGTTAACCCAGATCAGGGACGGTGGGATCCGGATCACATGTACCCATGTGGATCCAGACCGGGTCACCTGTACCCAGGTGGATCCAGATCCAGATCACATGCACCCATGCGGATCTGGGCCTCTGAGAGGTGGCAATGGCAAGCGAAGTGGAGAAAAGAGTTTGCGACGACCCAAGGACTCAAGATCAGCGAGGATCAGCGTGAATCAAGCGGATTTGGGAGAGGTGGATCCAGATCACATGTATCCATGTGGATCTGGATCCGGATCCCGTACGCCCGGGCGGATCCAAGCCTCTGGTAGACGGCTAAGACGAGGAAAGCGAGGGAAGGAGGTTGCAACAGCACAGGGACCCCAGATCAACGCAGACCGACCCAGATCAAGGCACTTCGGAGATCAGCGGATCTGGATCTGGGGATCTGGTGATCTGGTGATCTGGCGGATCTGGGACTCAGTGGGTGATCTGGCGGCTACAGCTCAACGGAGGGAACAAGCGACGATGCAGTGAAGGTAGAGGTGGTCCGTAGAGCCGGCAGGTACAGATGGGAAGATAGTTCGGATTGGGTGATAGGATTTTGGGATAGGATTGGACATAACCATAAATAAGAGTCGAATTTGCCTGGAAGTGCTCAAGTGGTCTACTCGCGGCGGGGAAACGCATATTGGCCCCGCTCGACGTACGCTGTGGAGATTGGATTTGGCTCCACACGCACCCCAAGACTACCAAGCGCCAGCAAGCGGCCCTCACCCCCCAAAGAGTCAAATTTGCCTTGGACAACGCAAGTGCCTTCGCCTTCGCCTGGAATCGGGATCGACATTGGCCCACCAAGAAGCAGCAAGGTACTGGGTAGCAGATCTAGTGTTGGTTGAATAATCTGGATAATATATTGGCCAGATCAACCTTCCTAGTGAACTCCCTACAAGTGCAGATCCCAGATCACCCGGAGTTAACTACTTGGCCGGGTGATCCAAGACTCTCAACTACCCTGATCCCGCTATAGGAAGCGGCAAGTACGACAAAGGGCGACCTACCAAGTCGCAACAAGGGCCTACAACACACCACAAGGCAACCACTCGGCCGGATCCAGATCTAGGCCGCCAGATCCAAGTCGGGAATCACTTGATCTGGACCAAGAACCGCGAGCAGAGTGAAGATTTCCGCGCTGCTCCACCGGATCCCCGCGTCTCGCCAAGACGTTCCTACTTCAACACTTGGACTCTTCAGAAGTTACCAGAGGAGCAAGATCCAGCCCTACCGACGGGTACACAAGGTGAGGAGTTCAGCACTGATCACGGATCATCGGAGTACCCCCTCCGTTAGTCGGTGTCCGGGCGCTGTTGGGAAGTTGGATCTAGCAATCTCGCAGATTTTGCTGATCCCGCTACACCACAGAGGAGAGGCTCCCCCTCCCTTCCTACGTAGTTGCTTACGCTCAATTTCAATGATTGAGCACGCGGTGTCGTTCCTGACGACGCCGTTACTGAGGAAGCAGCATCACGCTGCTCCTTCATGATGAACCCCAGAGCAACACTATGTTGCTCCGTCGGCGATAGCGTACGCAGCATTGTAGCTATCGCCGCTTCTCCAATGACTGTTGACAGTCGTTGGAGGGCCTCCCACTCTGGGTCAGACAGGTGGGGGCAGTCAGCGCGTGCAACATGCGTTGCAGGCGTGTTGGAGCTCTCCATGGGCATCTCCGTGCTCATGTGGTTCTCGGCTCCGCATTCGTACACCGCGTACGAACGTCAAGCAGTCGGTCGTTGGACGGACTACAAAGTGCTACCAGGTGTAGTGGGTCTAACTTGGCTCACTACTTTAGCTTACACGTCGCGCTACGTGTATGAGGAAGCGTAGGGGTTTATTAATAATTTGAATTAATTATACTTGAGTCTACAAGTATAATATAAATCAAATAAAACACCAAGTAGCTAGTTTAAGGTAAAATGAGAACTGTATTGCTTTGTTAATTGATCTTCCTCCTAAATCTCCTATAACCGTTTATCATCTATGAAAGGGGTTGACAGCGGCTGGCTGTCAGAGCCCCGCCAATATGCATGTCTCTGATTGGTAGAAAGATGCTGCTTTCTACCAATAGGATATTTGGGTAGGTGTGGACCACTCATTGTGGTGGCCCACTTCAATGTATCCATTGGTGTGTCTTACACCAAGGTGAGGAAGTATCCAAAACATTTAACATAAATCCTATCTGTTACATTCACAAGTGGCTTGTAGCCACTTGTACGTGTAACCCCGTTACACAGCGTAGTGAAGCATGCTGCGGCCGATGGTCACGATGGCTCGGTTGGCGCGTTCAGCCGTCGCGTTCGTTTGGTGCGCATACCGAACCGTGGGCTGCACTTCGATGCCGTGGTCTTCGTAGTACGCCAAGAGCGAATTGGTCGCGAACTCCTTGGCTCCGTCATGGCGCACGAACTTCACCCTGGCATCGAATTGCTTCTCCACCTTGGTGATAAATCGGCGCAAGCAGCCTTCACTCTCCGACCTGGCTCGCAGACAGAATCCCGACATGCAGCCGCTGGCTTCGTCTGTGATGAGCAGCAAGTAGCGGCTGCCACCCAGCGACTCTTCTTCCATGGGTCCGCAAATGTCGAAGTGGAGGAACTCGAACGGCTTGTACTTGCGCTTGTTCGGGTTGCTTGGGAAGGGCTTTTGCACCATTTTCCCTTGTTGGCACCCACGACATTGGCTTGACTTCTTCGACGATGTCAGCATTTTCGCACCCGTCACCATGCCACTTGAGACCATCTTCCGAAGAACGTCATTCGGCGCGTGGCCCAAACGCGCATGAAGATCCACCGCGTTGACCGACGCCTTGGACACCGAATTCGCAGCGCAGCTTGGGACTCGGAGCCAGTAGAGGCCGTCGATCAGGTCCGCGGAAGCCACGATTTTCTTCGACTTCTTCTGTGCGATGTGCATTTCAGCACCATCAAACACCACCTTGAATAGTCCGCTTCGGTTGATCTGCGGCACCGAAAGTAGGTTCTTGTTCATGCTTGGGACATACAGTGCATCTTGAATGCGGATGTCGCGCTCCTTGCCGTTGGGCAAAGTGACCCGCTGCATGACCGTCCCGACTCCCATGATCTTGGCCGTGTTGCCGTTGGTGACCGTGAGTTCACCTTCGTCGCACACCTTGATGTCGACAAACTTGGCCTTGTGTGGTATCGGGAAATGAAGTCGAAGCCAAAACCCAAAGGCGGGACGAGGGGCGAAGAAGACTCGAAGCGCCGGCGCTAACTGGCAAGTCACAACCCATCGCCAGTCATTGGACCAAACTCCCCGATCGCTGATTGGCCTAAATAGGCCGGTGACGATGACTCGTCGACGGTCCCAAGTCAAGAGCGGGCGGTTGCAGCTCGCTAAGTACGGTGCGAACCTACTGGCAAGATCCGAACTTATGAGTCATCGGCGCCTGTCCCCAGTCGTCGGTGGCGTTTCAGCGGCCGTTTGAGTCGTCGGTAACGCCGCCGCGTCGCAGGGAAAGCGCCGAAGAGTCATGAGTTACAACCGGCGGTCCAAAACGGACGCGTTTATACTTGATATTTGTATTGATCGATAGGAAACTTAAGAGAAGACAAGATAAGCCTTCGGGCAACAATAACAGAACAGCTTTTCCTCCCAACCACGCAAGGGCGACACCGGTGCCTGCAGTGAACGACCTGCAGCTCAAGGTAAACCTGGTAGGTAGGATTATGACTGTCGGTGGGCACATCTACTAGTGTAGCGTGTGTTCATCCCTGGCAGGGCCAAGAGTTAGTGGCCGGTGTATTGGTAGCGACGAGTCGTCGCCAGGAACTGGAGGAGCGAGAGCGCACTCCATTTATTTCTTCCCGCCGGAGTATAGCTCCGGCATCCTCGTATCACGCCGTAAAAGGCCGGGACCCTTCCTTCTGAGGTATATTTTGTGTGTGAGAGCGTGCTAGCATTTGCTCGTGGCTAGTGACGCTGAGTCTTCCGTCGGTCGACTAGCGGAAGCTCGGTATACAGGGGAAACATCAACCCGGTGCAAGGGAAAGTTCCTGGGCCTTCGGATTCTAACCCTAACAAGCCCATTGAGTCTTCGGTGACTCGGTGGGTGTTGTTGGTGGGGAAATTGTGCCTTATATAAATTAGCGCGTGATCCTACACGACAACTGGTGCCGCGACCCGGGATTGGTGTGACTTTCTGTGTTTCGTGCAACGGCAGGTCGATCGACTTTACGAGCAACCAAGAAGAAGAAGAACAAGAACAAGAAAAAGAAGAAAAAAAAAGACGAAGAAAGAAGAAGATGGCGAAAGGATCACGTTCAGCGGTACCAGCAACTCCGATGAAGACTGGCGGCACGCGTGGCGACGACTCGACTGCGGCCCTGATCACGTCGCACCTCGACTCGATTGCTGAGCGGACCGTCAGCTTTGACGACTCGATGACTGGATCCGACGCCAAAGACGAAGAAATGGATGAAGACTACGACGATTACCTGGAGGAGAAGGCGCCTGCACCAGCGGTGGTGACACCCGAGACTCCGGAAGATACGGTGCTGTCTGCGAGACGCAGTGCGGACACGCGTTTGTTGTCGCGAAACCTCGCGGTTGAGCTTGACGATGACGCGTGCTCCATGACGCGCAACCTCGCGGATGAACTGGATGATGTGGATGGCCCAGGGCCAGCATATGACGACTTGGAAGACTTTGAAGACGCCGCCGACGACTCGAGGTTACCAGTCCTGACGACGCAAGTGACCGAGCAAACCTCCGGTAACCGGCCACCACTCAACGGTGACACGCCGGCGGCCAACAAGGTTCTCGGTCGACTTTACGAAGAGATGAAGAAGAGCGACTGGGGTGAGCTATTCGAGCCAGCGATGACTCGCCAAGCGGTTTGGGCCGATTTGTGTCACGAGTTGGCTCGCCCAGTGAGTTCCATAACAATCGAACAAGTGGTGAAGGAAACCGAACGATTTCTGAAAGCATTGGGGCTTCGGCCTCTGGAGCACCCTTCGCCGTCGACTCTGGAGTGGTGGATGCCGGCCGAAGCGGGCGCGGAGCTCTGGAAATGGAAGAAGCGACTCCGCACAGCCTTCGGCGTGAACTCGTTCACTCTGGACGACTCGCGGAAGACTCGTGCGGCTCACGAAGTGGTCGACCCGGCTAGCGTGCCGCTGCCGATGACTCCGAAGAGGGCAATCCGTAAAAACCTCAGCCGAAAACCAACCGGAGGGGTGTTTAGCGCGTCAGGGGAGCGATCCCTGTATTTTCAAAACTCCCACATGGTGACTCCACCAACTACAGGCTACTCAAACCGCACTGGACGCACCACCGATGACTCAAAATCGACCAGGAGCACGAAAAGCAGCTCAGGACGGAGCAGTAGCCGCCGCGGCGGGCCTACCGACGAATCGTCGGACGATGAAGCGGACTTTACGGAGGAGCGCAGATGGGCAAATACCTGCGCCAAATCCGTGAGGTGACCGAATCCGAGTTGCTTAACGCGACTCCGAGGATCGAGGTGGCGACGCATCGCCCACTGGGGCAGATCAAGGCGTTCTCGGGCACCAGGAACAAGAGCGAGAACTCGATGCAATGGCTTCGCGCCTTTGTCTACGAGATGAAAGGAACGCGAGCATCGCCCAACGAATGGTGCATGCCTTTCGAGCTGAGTCTTCGGGACGGCGCTCTACATTGGTACCGACAACTACCCAAGAAGACCAAGCGAACGTGGAGCCTCTTAAGCGAAGCTTTCATCAAGTACTATTGCTCCCAGTTCAGCCAGTCAGCGGAGACTCGCTACTACTCAAGCCAAGCGCGAAGACAATGAACGTGTTTGCGACTACCTAAACCGGCTCAATGGCTATGCCAGGAACGCCGGGATTCGGTTTGAGAGCAACGGCCGCAAAGCACGCGACCACGTCAAGCGGTTCCTCGAGACTTGCGGCGACCGAGGACTCGAACGGCGCCTGTGCCACCTGCGCATCTCAGACATACATGAGTTGGAAGAGATGATCCAAGAGATATTGAAGATTGACGAACGCAATTCGTCCCGCGAGTCGTCGCTGCCTCACTCTCGAGTTCGGGATGCCTCCCGACGACGTGGTGACAGACGTCGCGATGACTCGCGCCGCCACGAGCGCTCGGAAGACGCTCGCCGACGTGATGACCGCTGCCGCGACGACTCGCGGGATGCTTACAACCGTCGCGACCGACGCGAACGAGATTATGAGCGTCGTCGCGACGACTCACGCGATATGCCTCGCGTGAGCCTAGCTGAAGCATCTGTCGCCGACATCGTCGCCGAACTTCATGGACGGGACACGCGGGACACGCGTAGCGAGCTGCAGCAACAACGCCACAGATATGATGGCGACAGCAACAGCGAAGATGGAAGTGAACACGGCAGCGACGACTCACAACGTTGCGGCGAAGACTGGGGTGACAGCTACTCGTCAGACGGCAGCGACGACTACCTCGCAGCAGCCAACGACAAGGGGCGACGAGTCGCCGCTGAAGGCACGTACGCCCGGTCCGCCAACCGACAACCCTGGGGTGACTCAGCGGGGCGCAGCCGAGGCCGGGACAATCGGCTCCAGAACCGCGATTACCGCGACGAGAAACCTCGCCAGTATGTGTAGTGGGTCTAACTTGACTCACTACTTTAGCTTACACGTTGCGCAACGTGTATGAGGAAGCGTAAGTACTTCGTAATTACTTAGGTTAATTATATTTGAATACACAAATATAAGTTAACTTAGACAAGACTCCAAGTAGCTAGTTTAAGGTAAAATGAGAACTGTATTGTTTGTAAATTGATCTTCCTCTAAGATCTGCTAAAAACTGTTTATCATCTATGAAAGGGTTGGCAGCGGCTGGCTGTCAGAGCTCCGCTAATATGCATGTCTCTGATTGGTAGAAAGATGCTGCTTTCTACCAATAGGATCTTTTGGGTATGTGTGGACCACTCACTGTGGTGGTCCACTTCAATGTATCCATCGGTGTGTCTTACACCAAGGTGAGGAAGTATCCAAAACTTTTAACAGATAACCTATGTGTTAAATTCACAAGTGGCTTGTAGCCACTTGTACGTGTAACCCCGTTACACCATCCCCCCCTTAAGGTTAGACGCGCGGGGTCTCCGCACGTCAATCTTCGGAATTGACCACTCGTCAATTCTCCGCGTTTGGAGAAGAAATCCGCGCTCATTCAACGATGAGCGCGCCTCAAGAGAAGAAGACTTCGAAGTCGGTGGAGAGTCATCTCTCCATCGACGACTACTTCGAGCGTCAGAAGGCGAAGTACGGCGACGTCGTCGACTTCGACGACGACGATGAAGACATGGAGGGCGAGGAGGACTCGCCCTCTAAGCGCAAAGACTCAGTGTCGAGCGAATCGCTCGACCCTCACGCCAAGAACGTTCGCCCGCGTGAAGGGGACGAATCGGACGCTTCGAGTTCGAAGCGTTCGCGTACTGAGAGCGATACCCCACTCGCTTCCGCTGGGGCTCTCAGTACTCCGCGCGCTGCTGCAGCGCGCGATTCCAAAGCTCAAGGCTCTCCGCGCGCTGCAGGTGCAGCGCGCGATCCATGGATGCCGTCCGCGTCCGAGATCGCGGACCGGTTTGGGAACTCGGTACCTCCGAATGAGGTGCCGCTGTACGTATGCAGCGCCATCAGAGATGACGCTGTGGCTGCCGAGCTGCACTTTGATGCGGAAACGCATCAAAGGCGCGATTACTACATCGGACTCTTTCATGAGCTCCGATGGTTTCAAAGCAAGAAGACCTCTTCTCGCAGCAAAGCGCCCGAATGGCAGGCACTTTGTCAAACTGGAACGCCTTTGTTGAAAACTTCAACAAGAAACCGAGTGCTTACCGTGATCGGATTAAGCAAGCGCGTGATCGCTTCGAGACGTACTCGAAGCGTGGAAAGCTGGAGCAACTCCACGTTGCGGAGGAAGCGGCAAATGTGCCGTGCGCTGTGCCCGAGGGCTTTCAGTGCACGAAGTGCTTCCCAGGCGCGGTCCGCTTGAGCGACCGCGACCTGAACGGGTACACGTCGTTCCGTGTGCCCGAGAGTCTCAAAGAGCTCCGTGCTAAGTTCTTAGCACGTGAGGGATCGGGTGCTGGCGATGATCGCAGCGCTCGTACTACTTCCGCTGCGCCAGCGCGTACTGCTCTTCGTACGCCCTCACCATTTCTGGAACGTCCTCCAGCAAGACGTTCCGCGGCTCCCATGTATCTCGATGGGGAGGAAATCCTCTCCAACGAATACGAAAACGAGCCCCTTGAGGGTTCGTTTTCGGGATATTATGGTCAACAATCCGCTCAACAATCCAGCGGGTTGAGCCGCGGGCGTCACGGATCGGCGGTGGCGGGGGTGGGAACACGCCCCGGGTATGATCAGCCCCGGGCTGATCAGTATGCGCCTCTCCACGACCGGGTGACCGTCGTGGAGCGTGTGCAGGGCGCTGAGTTCGCCGCCCTGAAACAGGAGCTGACGAACCAGAAGGCCCAAGTCGCGGCGGTCTCGCAGACCGCCTCGAATATCCAGGTCGAGCTGGGGACCCAGATGAAGGGGTTGCTCCAGCGCGTCCGCGCGCTGGAGGAGAGGTTGCTCGTCGCCGAGGCCAAGTCCTCCGCTTCTGCCTCGGCTCCTGCCGCGGCTTCGGGTCAGCCGAGCTAGATGGCTCGTGCTGCAGGTATGGCTTCAGCCGTCCGACGTAAAAGGTCGGATGGAGGCGCATGCTAGACGGTATGTCTAGCGTGTATGCGTTGCCGTGCCGTGCCAACACAGTGAACAGCCCGATGAAGCGCGGAGCAAGCTTGCTTGCTCCGAAATCCGAAACTGCATGTCTAGGCAGGTTTAGTGTAGCTAACAAAACTAATGAACCAACTTTAAATTCATTTGTGTTGCCTCTGCCCGCATTGTCTGCGTTCAGCTTCTGTTGATCAACAGAAGCTGCTATTGTGTCTTGAACGAACCGGATTACGGCTTGTCTTTTGGTGATGAAACTGATTGCATCCGAGCTGAAGTCATTCAGCTCGCTCTCCGCTAGAGGCCCGGCCTCTGCGTGGTTCTTTGCGGTGTCTGCGCCCTGCGCAGACCCGTGGTCGTTGGCCTTGTTGTTGGGGGAGTCTGCGACCTGCGCAGACTCATGTGGTTTGTCCATTATTGCAGCTGACACTGTGCAAGTGTCAGCGGTTTCTGCGGCTGCTGTATTGCAGTCGTAGATCCTCCCCCACTTAAAGTGGGAGCCATCACTCCGAGTAAACTCGGTAGACGTGGATGCCGCATGGCATTCACGTAGAACGGTGTATGCCCGGTCGAGGCATGCACTGAGTTGTTGATGGCAAACTCTGCCATCGATAAGCACTCGCTCCAGTATTGGAACGAGTGAGCGTAGCTCTTCAACTTATCGACGAGCACGCGATTCACGCGCTCGGTTTGACCGTCCGTCTGCGGATGATCCGCAGTCGACATGGAAAGCTGGCTCCCAAGAAGTGTAAACACTTCTTGCCACAGGTGCGCTGTGAAGCGCGGGTCTCTGTCCGACACGATGTCGGACGGCATGCCATGGTGTTTGAACACCATGTCGACGAGCAGACGGGCCGTCTGCTTCGCGGTCACCTCTGCTGGCACCGCAGCAAGATGTACCATCTTGCTGAAGCGGTCGACGAAGACCACAATACCGGTGTTCCCTCCGCTATCCGGGGGAAGACCAAAGATGAAGTCCAAAGACATGGACTTCCAACACTCCGACGGAGTCGGTAGTGATTGCAGTGGAGCCTGCGCGAATGGCGCAGGCTTCACGCGTTGGCAGACCTCGCAAGCACGGATGTACTTGCGCACCCACTTATACTGGTGGTGCCAGTAGAGGTCGCGGGTGAGAAGGACGTAAGTCTTCTCACGTCCGAGATGTCCCGCAGTCGGGGCATCATGATACTCGTACATGATCCTGAGTCGCAGGTCATGGTCATTTGGCACGACAACGCGATCCGCGTTGTCGTCGACTGCATTGTAAAGCAGTAGTCCGTCGTGCACACGAAAGCGGTGTGCACGCGCTCGAAGGTGCTTGGGCAGCTTCTGACGGGACTTGTCAGAAGGCGCTGTGCCATAGGCCAGCAAGAGCTTCGCGTCCGCGTCGTGCGCGTACGCGGCCTTCACATCATCCAACAGAGATGATGTGGGTTTGCTCGATCGCATGGCGTCAATGGCATTGGCGTCAACAGCTTCTGCATAGTCCGGCCGACGTGATAACGCGTCGGCCACCACGTTCAATCTTCCGGGTTTGTATTCGACCCGGAAGTTATACTCCGCAAAGAATGAGAGCCATCTCGCCATTCTTTGTGAAATGTGTGGCGACTTCACTGCGGTGCGCAGTGAAGCATGGTCGGTGTAGACCACAAATGGTCTACTTCCAAGCAAATACACTCGGAACTTTGCGAGTGCGTACTTCATGGCAAGGAGTTCCTTGTCGTGCACCGGATAGTTGCGCTCAGCTGGCTTCAGCTGACGTGATTGGTAGTAGACGACACGATCAAGGCCCTCGTGATCGTGCTGCATCAACGCGCATCCGATCGCGAAATCGGATGCGTCACACACTACGTGAAATGGGCGATCTTGGTCAGCCACTGCCAAGATCGGCGCCTCAGTCAAGCCCCGCTTGACTGCATCGAATGCCTTTTGGCAATCGGTTGTCCAATTCCACACAGCTTCTTTCTTAAGAAGCTGTGACAGCGGGCGGATCTTGCCCGCATAGTCCTCCACGTACTTGCACAAGTACGTGGCCAAGCCAAGGAACTGCCTCAGTTCCTTGACACTTGAAGGCGTTGGCCATTCATTGATCACTCTGACCTTTTCCGGGTCGGGGCGAACACCATTCTTCCCTACGAGACACCCGAGGACGGGTATCTCGCTCGCCCCGAAGATACACTTCTTCAGATTCGCGTAGAGCTTATGCTTTCGCATAAGCTCAAGTAGCTTCCGGAGATGCACCCTGTGCATCTCTACGTCGGTCTTCCCGTCCACAGCCCGGCTGTGGATGAATACATCATCGAAGTAGCTCGGCGCGAAGTCGCGCACCGAGCGCAACAAGTGCGTCACGCACCTGTTGAAAGTCGCAGGGGCATTCTTAAGCCCCTGTGGCATTACTAGCCATTCCCAGAGCATGCCGCTTGGCGTGCTCACTGCCGTGAGAGGGATATCGCTCTCACGCATTAGGATTTGATAAAATCCATCTCGCAAGTCGAGAGCACTGTAAACGGTGCTCCCGGCCATCGAATCGATGATAACATCCTTTCGCGGTATCGGCGTCTGCGCCGGTACCGTCGCATCGTTCAGCTTGTTGTAGGCATGAACGATGCGCCATCCGCCCTGTGGCGTTTTGACACAGAACGTCGGAGCACTGTGCGGGGACTTTGATTCCCGCACTTGTCCTGCTTTACGACGACTTTCAAAGAAGTCGTCGATCGCTTTCACTTGCTCTCGCGGCAGTGGCCACTGCCGCGTGACACAGTACTTCGTGCCCGGCACGAGATCAATCTCGTGCTGAATGCCCTTATCCTGCGGAAGCTCCGCAGGAATCTCTTCCGGGAGTACGTCTTCCTCAACAATTCGTAATAGGGACTCGACTTCAGCGAGTCCCAACCTTGTTCCTCGAAGCGCTCTCGCTTTGTCTTCGCACTGAGAGTGTCTTCACTCTCAGTGGTACTTCCCACGAAGAGCTGCCTCAGCTCTTCGCTCTCGCTCGCCGTTCTTTCGCTGTCCGAAAGAACGCAGACTTGCTCGATGCGTCCATCGTGCAAGTCGCGCGTGAAGCGCTTCCAGCTCATGGCTGGAAGCGATGTCAACTCCGACGCCGTCGGAGGAGGACTAGCGAGTTCCATCTCTCGATACTGGAATCCAGTATCGGTGCGCGTCAAGACGCTTAGCGTCTTGACATTCGGCGTCACCGCCGCAGTCTGCCCAGCAGACTGCTCTTGTTGCGTCTCGGTCCCGGACCGAGACTTGCGCAGCGTTTTCCGCTTGCGCCGTCTTCTTGTTGTGCGGAGCCCGGCTCCGCAAAGTTGTTCTTCTGGTCCAGGCCCGGCCGTGGACAGTTGTTCACCGGCGGACCCTGTCCGCGGGCGCGCGGTATCAAGCCCGGCTTGACCGCATTTTCCTTCGTGCAGCCCGGCTGCACGGTAACGTGTCCCTTCGCCGGCAGACCCTGTCTGCGGGCGCGCGATATCAAGCCCGGCTTGATCGCATGGCGCTTCGTCGTGCAGCCCGGCTGCACAACAGCATGCAAATTGCGTCAGTGCGGTACGTTTGCAACCGTCCGCACTGTTTGCAGCGTCAACTCCCGGAGTTGACACGCCTTCGTCACCTCGACTCCATTCATTGGCGGAGCTCCTCTTGACCGAGGGTGCGTCGGCTCCCGGAGCCGACGCGTCGTCGTCGACCTGACCGCTTTGGGTCAGGGACTGTCCCTTACACGCTTGAACGTGGGTGTTGGTTCCCGGAACCAACACATCTTTTTCTTCCGACGTCGGCAGCATTGCCGACGTGGGTCTCGCTTGTGTGCGCCCTCGCGCACTTCTTGGGCACTCCGGGACAGCAGCATTAAGCGCTGTCTCGACTGGTGAGCCGCGCGCACCTGTTGGTGCGTGCGCTGCGGTAACAGGGCCATCGCTCTCTGTTCCGCTGTCGCGTCCGAAGCGCACGAGCGTGCGCTTCTTCCAGTCTATCACCGGATCATACCGTGGTTTGCACGGCATGCCCATTACCACGTCGAACTTATCGTCCAGGTCCAGGACGATAAAGCGTTCGACAAACACTCGTTGTTTGTACGAGAAGCGCACGTTCACGACGCGCTTCTCGGTCTTCACGATGGCACCTGTTGCCAGTCGTACCTCCAGAAGACTTCGAGGTACACTTACTTCCTCGAAGTCAAGTCTCGACAGGCTTCGTAGTCGAACAAAGTTGTTCGACGCGCCTGAATCTACCAAAGCTCGAAGAGAGTCACTCGCTCTCTTCGAGTAAACCTTTCAAGATGACTAGGTTCGGCCTGTCATCTTGTTTCTTGCAGTGAGAGCTGGTCTCACTCGGGGCTGCAGTCCTCAGTGTCGCGTGCCCAATGTCGGCACGCGCGACTGCATTTCCAGTAGGGCGCCCCGCGCCTACTGGATGTTCGCGTTTTGTTAGTCCGCGGCGATGCCTAGCATCGCCACGACGGCCATCTCCAGGGGCATGGGAGCTGTGCACTCCCGTGCAAAGTGACCGATCCTTCCGCAACGGAAGCATCGCACGTTGCCTCCCTGCTGCTGGTAACCAGCAGTTGTTGCGTTCGAGAGGTCCTTTGGTTCCGGACCTCCCGTCCTCGCTACCGGGCCTCGGTACATTTACATGGAGTTTAGCCTGTCGCAGGCTAAACTCTTCTTGCATGGCAAGGGTGATTGCAGCTTCGAGAGTACTCGGGTACTCTCGAAGGTCTTCACGGGCCCATCTCTAAGTCCTTTCATGAACGTGACGACCTTGGTCGCCTCGTCAATCGCGTTAGTCACGATATTTGATACCAAATATCGTGCGCGCTGCGCGTAAGCATGGACGTCATGCTTACCCTGCTGAAGGTCGAGGAACTCCGCCCTCGACCGGAACTCGTTTTGCGGGGGCTCAAACGCTTGTTTGAGCTCCTCTTTGAACACTTCGTACGTGCTGAAGCACGTAGGATCGGAGAGTCGGCGTCCATACGCCCAACTCCTTGCGCGTCCGCCAAGGCAGGACATGGCGAATGCGACCTTCGACAGCGGGTCGACGATGCGTCGAGCCGCTATGGCTGTGTCGAGTTCGACAAGCCATCGGAGGAGAGGCTCGCCCTCTCTTCCCACGTAATTGCTTACGCTCAACTTTAATGGTTGAGCACGCGGTGTCGTCCCTGACGACGCCGTTACTGAGGAAGCAGCATCACGCTGCTCCTTCATGATGAACCCCAGAGCAACACTATGTTGCTCCGTCGGCGATAGCGTACGCAGCATTGTAGCTATCGCCGCTTCTCCAATGACTGTTGACAGTCGTTGGAGGGCCTCCCACTCTGGGTCAGACAGGTGGGGGCAGTCAGCGCGTGCAACATGCGTTGCAGGTGTGTTGGAGCTCTCCATGGGCACCTCCGTGCTCATGTGGTTCTCGGCTCCGCGTTCGTACACCGCGTACGAACGTCAAGCAGTCGGTCGTTGGACGGACTACAAAGTGCTACCAGGTGTAGTGGGTCTAACTTGGCTCACTACTTTAGCTTACACGTCGCGCTACGTGTATGAGGAAGCGTAAATACTTAGTAATTACTTAGGTTAATTATATTTGAATACACAAATATAAGTTAAATAAGAAGGGATTCCAAGTGACTTAGATTAGGTAAAATGAGAACTGTATTGCTTGTAAATTGATCTTCCTCTAAGATCTGCTAAAAACTGTTTATCATCTATGAAAGGGTTGGCAGCGGCTGGCTGTCAGAGCTCCGCTAATATACATGTCTCTGATTGGTAGAAAGATGCTGCTTTCTACCAATAGGATCTTTTGGGTATGTGTGGACCACTCACTGTGGTGGTCCACTTCAATGTATCCATTGGTGTGTCTTACACCAAGGCGAGGAAGTATCCAAAACTTTTAACAGATAACCTATCTGTTAAATTCACAAGTGGCTTGTAGCCACTTGTGCGTGTAACCCCGTTACAGTATGGGCCGTGCGCAGCCTGCGGGGGCCTCTATCACTCGGCAAGCTGCGCAAACAAGTGCACGACGCCGGAAAATGTGAAGTGTTCCAAGAAATCACCAAGATCATCAAGTCCAAGGTGGACAAGAAAGACCTCACACCCGAGCTCCAAGAACTCCTGTTTTCGGACCATTTAAACTAGGCAGCCCGCCAACTACGATTGGGTTGGTCCCAATCGGGCTGCTACAGTTAGCCGAGCCCGCAATTGAAGCCGAGTGCATCTTTGCATTTGTGGGCGAGTGCGAATGGACGAAGACTGAGCAAGACAACGACATGAAAACGACGGAATTGGAAAAGGAGAGAGGCGATTGCCTCGGTGGAGGTGTATGGTGTGAAGAAGACGATAAGGAAGAGGTGGGAGATACCACCGAAGACTGGCTGACAAGCGCAATACAAGAAGACTCGCGCCGAAGACTCGTTCCAGAAGTGCGACTCTTAGCTGGAGAACGGAAGGGATGGTGGTCGGCGCAGAAATTTGACAAGCGCGTAAGGATGCGGACACTGGCGAACGGAGCCGTGAACGACTCGCGCACGGGGATATTGCTGGACACTGGGGCAAACGTCAGTGTCATCTCAGAGAAACTTGCCAAGCGACTGAAACTCCGCGAAGTAGTGGGGCATGGACGTTGCATGGATGTACAAGGGATCACCAAGGGCAAGACGATGACGACTCGCCGAGCGAAGGTGAAAGTCACTCTTGGATGGGAGCGCGTTTATGTTTATGAAGTCTGGAAAATGGATCACTGCGCCGGGGTAGAAGTGGTGCTTGGCACCGACTTTATGATCCCGGCCGGTATCCGACTGGACCTCCTAAACGCGACGGCCAAGCTTCCCGACGAAGTAATGATCCCGCTGATCAATACTAAAAACATGATGGACGAGGCCGAAGGAAGCCACGTCACGTACGGTCCGACGGAACCAATGCAAATACCGGGCCATGAATGGGACGAGTTCAAACTACAGCGGCGACAACCCGAGCCGACGACTCACGTGCCTTGGATCCGCCGAACCGAGACGTTCATCCCGACTGTCACCAGGTTCTACAAGGGACGTCCGGTCAGGATTCGACTTACCAACGCCACAGATAGGCTGGCGAGTTGTCCGGTGCACTTCCCGGTGATAGTCTGGGTTCCGATTGGGTCGCTGCCGAAGACTAAAGGCTACGTGCGGATAGATTCCGCAAAGTACAAAGAATGACAGGTACTCGCATACGCTGCCGCACGGGACAAGACACTACTCAAGTGGGAAGCTGAACTCGACCAACAATGGTTGGCCAAGCAGCCTCCAGCGATGGAACAAGTGAGTTACCCGACACCCAAAGGTATCTTGCAGCGACCTGACGAAGACTCGGCCGAGGAACCACCCGTCAACAGTGAACGTGACAGTGCCGACGACTCGTCGGTGACGGATGACTCAGAATGGATAGCGGAGGAACATCACCGACGACTCGACGCTACTGCCGGCGACTCGACGGGGGTGACGACGACTGACGATGAAGCCATGACTCCAGAAGCAGCTGGACCAGGACTGGAGACTGCTGAGTCGACGGTGCGCTGCGACGAAGACCAAGGACTAGAGTGCAGTCCGAAGAGGCATCCACCGATGACTCAGACTGCATCCAGCCGAGACGCCGGAGACATTTCAACGACTCTCGACCAGAGGTTCATAGCAGTAATGAGCGTACTGGCCACGGAAGGTACCGTCGACAGAAGCAACGAGACGACTGAGCACCCGGCGGCGGACATCGAACTGGAGGACTACGCGCATGAATTAGCGTTCCTCCCCGATTTATCGGAACCGGCGCCGACGACACTCGACTACTCGGCGGTGAACGTCAAGAATCCCGAGTTGTCGGCAGACCAACAAAGGAGCCTGATCGAGGTACTCCGACGCCATGAAAGTATCATGATTGCAAGCGGGAATGCACTCCCTCCGCCGGCATATGGCGTGGTCTGCGACATAGATGTGCAGGGGCACGCGCCGATCAAACAGCGGGCCCGACGGATCCCATTCAAGCATCTCAAAAAATAGTACGAACTCCTCAAAGGACTGCTCAAGGCAGGGCTCATCGCGTTCTCGGACAGCCCGTGGGCCTCGCCAATCGTCATTGTCCTCAAGAAGAATGGCCAAGACATCCGCCTCTGCATAGACTACAAGATGGTCAACGCGGTAACGGCAATCCTGGAGTACGCCATGCCGCTCGTCGACGATTTGCTCACGGACCTGGAGACTTACCTGTGGTTCTGCTCGCTCGACGCGGCCAGCGGATTCTGGGCCATCCTGATGACTCTACGTGCGCGCAAGATTTCGGCATTTGTGTGTCCTCTGGGGCACTTCGAGTGGCTACGAATGCCTTTCGGCCTCCAGAATGCGCCGATGATCTACCAACGGATGATAGACAACGCGTTGTGGGGATTTGTGCAACCGAATGGCGGCTGGAACGCCTTTGCAGCAAAGATGAAGGCCGCCGAAGACTCGGCAGAGCACTGCCGACGACTCGAGTCGTCACCTCGCCTACCAGGCACTACAGCGACGACTCGAAGACGGCTGAACCCATTACTCGACTCATTAACAGCCCAGAAGCCAATATGTTTACGAACAACGAAACCGACGAGTCGTCGCTGGTGCGTGTGTTCGACCGGCGATCTTCGTGGACGATATCTGTTTCGGTGGCGAAGACTTCGACAGTTGTTTGGCGACGCTGGATCGGCTCCTCAGTCGTTTTGAAGAGTGCCGGATCAGCGTCAGCTTTACCAAGAGTACCTTCGTGCAAGGCCGCGTTGACTTTCTGTCCCATGAAGTGTCAAAAGAGGGCATTCGGCCCGATCCGAAGAAGCTGGACGCGATCACTAAGCTGTCTTTCCCACGAACGAAGAAGGGAATGCAGTCTTTCCTAGGTGCGCTGAATTATTACAACCGCTTCATCCAAGACTTCGCTGTCTACGGCGCGGCGCTGTACCAGCTGAAGGAAGACGATTTCGCGCCGGAGGGTGACCTCACAGTTGCCCGCCGGAGTTTCCAAGCTCTCCAAGACAAGGTTGCGGCAGCGCCGATACTCCGCCACTTCGATCGCACCAAGGAAGTGCACGTCATGCTGTTCGCAAATGAGTGGGCATTGAGCTCCACGCTGCTACAGCTGCATGATGACAAATTGCACCCTGTTCGCTTCTGCGGACGTGTATTGAAGGATGCCGAGATGAACTATCATGCGGCGTAAAAAGAGGTGCTAGCGCTGTTGCTACTGCTGAAGACTTGCTACACTCAGTTGGCGGGGCGGACAATACGAGTTTACACTCGCTTCTCCACATTGGAATGGATTACCAAGTCGAAGTCACTCGTTGGGAGAGCTGTACAATTCGCAGTATTGCTCTCCCCGCGGCACCTGATCGTCCAACGAGTCAAGGAGAAGGACTGTGCCTTCACCCAGCTGCTCCAGTCGACGGTGACCAACTTCGTGGATCTCGAGGACTCATTGGAACTGGTTGCCCCGCCGACTAAGTGCTCACCGACGACTCGCATGGACCCAAACCTGCTCTATGCACGCCTACCGACGACTCATACAGGCTTCGTGGTCTCTTTCGATGGGTCAGCGAAGACTGAGAAGTACGGTGGTTACGGCAGTTGTTCATGGATCGTGTGGAGCCTTCCGGAGTGGAAAATAGTTATTGCAGCGAACGCTTACCTCGAGAAAACCACGGTCAATATCGCCGAGTACACCGGCATGAACAACGGCGTTCTCGCCGCGATCGAACACGGCGCCGAAGACTTAGTGGTCGTGGGATACTCGAGACTCGCGATCCAGCAATCCCTAGGGGTGATAGCTTGCCGGAAGGAATCACTGATGGCACAGCTGAATCATCACAAGGAGATCACGGCACGATTGCGGTCAGTCAAATACCTGCACGTGGTACGCGAATACGATGCTGCCGCGGACTCGTTGGCAACAGAAGCCTTGGAGTCAAAAGTTTCCAAGGTCATTCTGAGTGAAAACCGGAAAGCAGAGTTAGCCGGACTCAATCGGATACAAGAAGTGATCTACGAGTCGCCGCCGCAAGGATCAGAAGCACAAAACCTGGTTCCAAGAGGCTCTATTCAAATTCTCAACGGCGTCTCAACCGTGAAACGCAAGACATTTGCTGATTTCGTACGTCCAGAACCTGTAATGCTACTGGCGATGACTCGAGCGCAGACCAAGAGCAAGAAAAAACATGTCCGATTCACACACGACAAGCAGAAGCACCGCCGAAGACTCGACCTAACCGGAAACCTCCTGAGATTCAACCCCCAGAAACGACTCAAGCTCAACAGGTAGCTCATAACGCACAAGACATTGATCCTGTAGAAGTCCAAGAAGAAAGACGACGACGCATAGCTGCCGCACAAGACGAAGAATTGCGATGGGCTAACCTGAAGACCTTGTTACGAGATGTCGAGAAACTTGGATACCGAGCCGCCAGAGATGCATGGAAAATTGCAGATAAGTTCGTGTTGTCGGAGGACAATTTGCTACACTACATGGGAACGAGTCGTCGGCGTGACGCTGAGTCACAAGAGGAGATCTCGCTGCGTCTGGTGGTACCCACCACGATGATTCAAGAAGTGCTCCAGAATTGTCATGACTCGCTGGAAGGTGGCAATCAGGGTGTGGTGAGAACCTACCAGCGAGTCAAGCGAGGTTACTACTGGTTGGGACTCTACACCGACGTGGAAAAGCACGTGAGATCGTGCCCCGATTGCAGCACCAGCAAGAGCCGCCCCCAATTTAAAGGATACTCTCCTGGTAACGTGCTGGCGGAACGGCCTTTCCAGATAGTGTCTATGGACTTTGTGATACCACTGCCGAAGACTCGGAGGGGCAACACAGCCCTGCTGCTCTTCCAATGTTCCTTCACGGGTTTCATCATTGCGAAAGCCATGGCGGATACGAGCGCACTCAAGGTGGCACAAGCATTCGAAGAATGCATATACCGACGATTCGGTGCGCCATCACTCATCCGCCATGACCGCGACCCACGGTTCGTGAGCGAAGTGTTCCAAGCGTTTGCAGAAATGATGCAGTCAAGGTCCCGAGCAATGCTGAGTTCCCGACGGCAAGCCAACGGACAGCAAGAACGGTCAGTCAAAACGCTAATGCAATCCGTCAAGGTATACGTCGAAGACCCGCTCCAACAAGACTAGGACGAGATCGTGGAGCGCTTAGTCTTCGCCATCAACAACTCACAAGACACGACTCGGAAGGAAACACCTTTCTACTTGGTGCACGGGTGGGATGCCCAGTCAACGCTGAAAGCCATGTCATCCTCGCTCCGACACGGCACGCCGAAGCAGTCAGACGCACTGGCGTGGCGCCGCGAAGTCAACAGACAACAGCGGATTGCTATGGAAATGGCCAGGGAATACCAAGCCACCGCGAAGACTCGCAGAGCACGGGAACACAACGCCAAACTCAGCAGGAAAGAGAAGACGATACTGGCGAAGACTCGGGATCACGAGTCGTCGGCAGTGGCACGAGATCAACCGTCTACGGGACACGACACCCCCGTCCTAAGAGACCTGTCGCTCAAACCAAGTACGCATTTGCCACCCACGACTCGCGAGTCGTCGGCGGGTGCCCCACACCAACCGTTTGGGGACAGGGGGGATATGTCTCTCCGGACAGGGTGGATCCACCGAAGACTGGCGGAATTGAGCCGATTGCAGGCCGAAAATCAATGCTGCCGGTCCCATTCGATGTCGGCAGCAGGGTCTGGTTGTACATGGAGAGAGTCAAGCCCGGCCTTACCAAGAAACTGGCACACCGGTGGCATGGACCCTTCCGGATAAAAAAGAAGATCGAAGACTATGCCTTCGAACTCGAGTTACCGGACCGCAGTGGATACCGATTCTACCCAGTCGTCCATATCTCCCGACTAAAGCTGGTTGATGAGTTTGGAGATCGACCGAAGACTCGTCTCGCGCCCGGACTCGTCGACGACACGCGACTAGGCTTTGACGAAGAACTGCTCCCTGAAGATAGTTGGGAGCCAGATCACGTGGCAGGAGAGTATGAAGTTGAAGCCATCCTTGTAACGGGGTTACACGTACAAGTGGCTGCAAGCCACTTGTGAATTTAACAGATAGGTTATCTGTTAAACGTTTTGGATACTTCCTCACATTGGTGTAAGACACACCGATGGATACATTGAAGTGGACCACCACAGTGAGTGGTCCACACATACCCAAAGATCCTATTGGTAGAAAGCAGCATCTTTCTACCAATCAGAGTCACGCATATTAGCGGGGCTCTGACAGCCAGCCGCTGTCAACCCTTTCATAGATGATAAACAGTTTTTAGCAGATTTTAGAGGAAGATCAATTTACAAGCAATACAGTTCTCATTTTACCTTAAACTAGCTACTTGGAGTCTTGTCTAAGTTAACTTATATTTGTGTATTCAAATATAATTAACCTAAGTAGTTACGAAGTACTTACGCTTCCTCATACACGTTGCGCGACGTGTAAGCTAAAGTAGTGAGTCAAGTTAGACCCACTACTATCCTCGACGACCGTGTGCCGTTGTCCACGGGAACTGAAAGAGCAGTGCGCGAGTTTAGAGTCAAATGGGTCGGCTACGAGGAACCAACGTGGGAGCCAGCCGCTAACCTTTCTTGTGGAGGGCTCCTCTATGATTACCTACGGCGAAAACGAAGTGAACAGCGCCTGCAGATGGTTCAAGTCGCCGACGAAGACTAGGTGGCTATGAGTCACCGCCATGACGACCTATACTTGGGGCAACGCAGCCCAAGACCACAGACGAAAACAGCGACTGCGGCATTATCTTTTGCATTTAAAATTAAAAACGCTACTAAGACGGACAGTTAACTCAACGGCATCTCAGAAGCGGAATTGGAAATGAAAACCAAATGGATAGAAGACGCTGCCGACGACTCGCTTGAACCCGACTTCAACTCACTCAGGATCGGAGGCAACAGCTGCCCGAGCCAAGACACCAAGCAAGCTCGAGTCGTCGGAGCCACCAGCAGCATCCAGAGCTTGTCCTCCCGGAACAGACGCAGCAGTCGGCGAAGACTCAGACGCAGCAGGAACACGAGCATCACCAAACTCGGCAACCCATTCTGAGCTCAATTCACCCGGCTGCAGCGACGAACTTGGAACAACTCGACGACCAACATCGGCGCGCGAAGAACCAACCGGGACAAAGAGCGGAGCCGACGGGTTGCACGGGACGAACGTGGTGTTGTAGGGGTGCTGCTCCGGCACATCGATCCAGCCGTTCCGCCAAGGCTCCTCAGCATCCAGGGCCGCGACCTCGCTCAACCAGTCGACAGTCTTGGGCTCCCAAGGCAAGTACTCCAGAGAATACCCGGGCATGGTCGGCTCGAGCATGAACTCTGATTTCACCTCCGAGAAACCCGGATCCTGGCTGCTGCTCCACTTCCAGATGTACGGAACCACCTTGGCGCGGAGACGGTCGCTGCGTTTGTTGCGCTCGACCACGTACCTCGACCAGGCAGCTTTCAAAGCATCCAAGTCCTTCCTCGTCCGAGTCTTCCGCGCGGCAGTCCAGTCCATCATGTCCAAGTCAGCGGCAACGGCGGAGAACGTAGTCTCCACTGCCTTCGGAAGGATCCAGTGATCACGCTCCCAAAGTGAGAAACCAAGGTCGACGTTGTCCGAGTCGCCGCTCCCGCGAAAATTGCTCCAGTACCCCATCACTCGAGTCATCGGCGAAGCCCGCTGGGACACCTTGGAGTCGGGATCGAACTCCGAAGTGTCAAAAAGACACGCTTGAGACGGGAGTCGCCGGCGAAGCTTCTGCCACGGATGATCAGGGTTTTTGTAATCCGCGAATGCCGCGATGCCTTCAGGACTGGAAATAATTCGGAGATCCCGGGGATCCGGTGCAGGCAACCGAGCATTCAGCATCTGGGTCCAGCACTTGAGAGCCCCAGGACGCGTGAAAGGCGGCTCGATGTAAGGCACAGCCCATTTGACCACTTGCTTGGAAAATCGGACGAGGGGTAACTGGCCCTGCGCCGGCGACGGCACCACAGGAAGACGCCGGGAGCTGGAATCTGACCCAGGGGTGGACGACAAAGTGGCGACGACTCGACTGCTTCCGGAAGACGCAGGCTGGCGTGGAACGGAAGGACGACGGCGTTGTCGACGGCGATTCGTGTGAGCCTTCGGTGGAGCAGGAGGTGTCTTGTTAGGCTCCACACCAGCACCTGAGATAGCTCCCGACGACTCGGAACCTGGGAGCTCCAAGAGAGAAGACGATTGGGGGACGCCCTCCGATAACTCAATCACTGATCAGACGACCAAATTCTCCGCCTCCGAACCAGTGTCTGGAAACCATTCGAGAGAAGCGCCAGAGTCGGCGTGAACTTGCTCGGCAGGAGGAGAGAGAGTGCTCGACGAGACAGCATCTTCATCCGATGACTCCACCACACGGGAAGGCTTGCGGGAAGGAACAACAGGTGAGCCGTCCGACGAAGACTTGGCAGTGGCCCCGGAGAAGACGGCGCGAGCTGGCGGATCGGTAGATGGTTGAGAACGAACCCATCGCCCCTTGAGTTTCCGCCTCGACTTGCCCTTGGACGACGAAGCCCCAGAAGCACTCGGGGCTTGCACTGCCAACGCGGACGGAGACTCTGCGGGCGCAGGAACACTTCCGGAAGACTCGACAACCTCCACCTCCATTTCCAAGTGCTCACCATCTTGAGAAGAAGTCCGAGAATCACCAGGAGCTGTCACCGAAGACTCACGGCTACCACCTCGACGAGAAGACGTACGAGAGCCACGGACAGCAGAAGCTGAGTCTTCGGCGGGGCGGCGAGGTCTCTTGCCCGGGCGACTGGCGGACGGACTGCGACGGAGGGACGAGGAATGGACCCGCTTTTGCGACGCCGAACGAGAAACAGAGCTTGACCTACCACGAACATGATGAGAACCGGCTTCCCTTTGCGAGGAACGCTTGCGTGAGCAACCAATCTGCGCAGCGCGTAAAGCCCGGTCCGCTTCGATATCGGCAGCACGAGTCCCCGGCGTTGTCTTGTTCGCCTCAACCGACCGCTCCTCCGACGACAACTCAACATGAGAATCCGATTCCAGGAAGCAATCGGTTGTCCAATTCCACACAGCTTCCTTCTTGAGAAGCTGTGTCAGCGGGCGGATCTTGCCCGCATAGTCCTCCACGTACTTGCACAAGTACGTGGCCAAGCCAAGGAACTGCCTCAGTTCCTTGACACTTGAAGGCGTTGGCCATTCATTTATCACTCTGACCTTTTCCGGGTCAGGGCGAACACCATTCTTCCCTACGAGACACCCGAGGACGGGTATCTCGCTCGCCCCGAAGATACACTTCTTCAGATTCGCGTAGAGCTTATGCTTTCGCATAAGCTCAAGTAGCTTCCGGAGATGCACCCTGTGCATCTCTACGTCGGTCTTCTCGTCCACAGCCCGGCTGTGGATGAATACATCATCGAAATAGCTCGGTGCGAAGTAGCGCACCGAGCGCAACAAGTGCGTTACGCACCTGTTGAAAGTCGCAGGGGCATTCTTAAGCCCCTGTGGCATTACTAGCCATTCCCAGAGCATGCAGCTTGGCGTGCTCAATGCCGTGAGAGGGATATCGCTCTCACGCATTAGGATTTGATAGAATCCATCTCGCAAGTCGAGAGCACTGTAAATGGTGCTCCCGGTCATCGAATCGATGATAACATCTTTTCGCGGTATCGGCGTATGCGCCGGTACCGTCGCATCGTTTAGCTTGTTGTAGGCATGAACGATGCGCCATCCGCCCTGTGGCGTTTTGACACAGAACGTCGGAGCACTGTGCGGGGACTTTGATTCCCGCACTTGTCCTGCTTTACGACGACTTTCAAAGAAGTCGTCGATCGCTTTCACTTGCTCTCGCGGCAGTGGCCACTGCCGCGTGACACAGTACTTCGTGCTCGGCACGAGATCAATCTCGTGCTGAATGCCCTTATCCTGCGGAAGCTCCGCAGGAATCTCTTCCGGGAGTACGTCTTCCTCAACAATTCGTAATAGGGACTCGACTTCAGCGAGTCCCAACCTTGTTCCTCGAAGCGCTCTCGCTTTGTCTTCGCACTGAGAGTGTCTTCACTCTCAGTGGTACTTCCCACGAAGAGCTGCCTCAGCTCTTCGCTCTCGCTCTCCGTTCTTTCGCTGTCCGAAAGAACGCAGACTTGCTCGATGCGTCCATCGTGCAAGTCGCGCGTGAAGCGCTTCCAGCTCATGGCTGGAAGCGATGTCAACTCCGACGCCGTCGGAGGAGGACTAGCGAGTTCCATCTCTCGATACTGGAATCCAGTATCGGTGCGCGTCAAGACGCTTAGCGTCTTGACATTCGGCGTCACCGCCGCAGTCTGCCCAGCAGACTGCTCTTGTTGCGTCTCGGTCCCGGACCGAGACTTGCGCAGCGTTTTCCGCTTGCGCCGTCTTCTTGTTGTTCTTCTGGTCCAGGCCCGGCCGTGGACAGTTGTTCGCCGGCGGACCCTGTCCGCGGGCGCGCGGTATCAAGCCCGGCTTGACCGCATTTTCCTTCGTGCAGCCCGGCTGCACGGTAATGTGTCCCTTCGCCGGCAGACCCTGTCTGCGGGCGCGCGATATCAAGCCCGGCTTGATCGCATGGCGCTTCGTCGTGCAGCCCGGCTGCACGACAGCATGTAATTGCGTCAGTGCGGTACGTTTGCAACCGTCCGCACTGTTTGCAGCGTCAACTCCCGGAGTTGACACGCCTTCGTCACCTCGACTCCATTCATTGGCGGAGCTCCTCTTGACCGAGGGTGCGTCGGCTCCCGGAGCCGACGCGTCGTCGTCGACCTGACCGCTTTGGGTCAGGGACTGTCCCTTACACGCTTGAACGTGGGTGTTGGTTCCCGGAACCAACACATCTTTTTTTCTTCCGACGTCGGCAGCATTGCCGACGTGGGTCTCGCTTGTGTGCGCCCTCGCGCACTTCTTGGGCACTCCGGGACAGCAGCATTAAGCGCTGTCTCGACTGGTGAGCCGCGCGCACCTGTTGGTGCGTGCGCTGCGGTAACAGGGCCATCGCTCTCTGTTCCGCTGTTGCGTCCGAAGCGCACGAGCGTGCGCTTCTTCCAGTCTATCACCGGATCATACCGTGGTTTGCACGGCATGCCCATTACCACGTCGAACTTATCGTCCAGGTCCAGGACGATAAAGCGTTCGACAAACACTCGTTGTTTGTACGAGAAGCGCACGTTCACGACGCGCTTCTCGGTCTTCACGATGGCACCTGTTGCCAGTCGTACCTCCAGAAGACTTCGAGGTACATTTACTTCCTCGAAGTCAAGTCTCGACAGGCTTCGTAGTCGAACAAAGTTGTTCGACGCGCCTGAATCTACCAAAGCTCGAAGAGAGTCACTCGCTCTCTTCGAGTAAACCTTCAAGATGACTAGGTTCGGCCTGTCATCTTGTTTCTTGCAGTGAGAGCTGGTCTCACTCGGGGCTGCAGTCCTCAGTGTCGCGTGCCCAATGTCGGCACGCGCGACTGCATTTCCAGTAGGGCGCCCCGCGCCTACTGGATGTTCGCGTTTTTGTTAGTCCGCGGCGATGCCTAGCATCGCCACGACGGCCACCTCCAGGGGGCATGGGAGCTGTGCACTCCCGTGCAAAGTGACCGATCCTTCCGCAACGGAAGCATCGCACGTTGCCTCCCTGCTGCTGGTAACCAGCAGTTGTTGCGTTCGAGAGGTCCTTTGGTTCCGGACCTCCCGTCCTCGCTACCGGGCCTCGGTACATTTACATGGAGTTTAGCCTGTCGCAGGCTAAACTCTTCTTGCATGGCAAGGGTGATTGCAGCTTCGAGAGTACTCGGGTACTCTCGAAGGTCTTCACGGGCCCATCTCTAAGTCCTTTCATGAACGTGACGACCTTGGTCGCCTCGTCAATCGCGTTAGTCACGATATTTGATACCAAATATCGTGCGCGCTGCGCGTAAGCATGGACGTCATGCTTACCCTGCTGAAGGTCGAGGAACTCCGCCCTCGACCGGAACTCGTTTTGCGGGGGCTCAAACGCTTGTTTGAGCTCCTCTTTGAACACTTCGTACGTGCTGAAGCACGTAGGATCGGAGAGTCGGCGTCCATACGCCCAACTCCTTGCGCGTCCGCCTAGGCAGGACATGGCGAACGCGACCTTCGACAGCGGGTCGACGATGCGTCGAGCCGCTATGGCTGTGTCGAGCTCGACAAGCCATCGGAGGAGAGGCTCGCCCTCTCTTCCCACGTAATTGCTTACGCTCAACTTTAATGGTTGAGCACGCGGTGTCGTCCCTGACGACGCCGTCACTGAGGAAGCAGCATCACGCTGCTCCTTCATGATGAACCCCAGAGCAACACCATGTTGCTCCGTCGGCGATAGCGTACGCAGCATCGTGGCTATCGCCGCTTCTCCAATGACTGTTGACAGTCGTTGGAGGGCCTCCCACTCTGGGTCAGACAGGTGGGGGCAGTCAGCGCGTGCAACATGCGTTGCAGGCGTGTTGGAGCTCTCCATGGGCACCTCCGTGCTCATGTGGTTCTCGGCTCCGCGTTCGTACACCGCGTACGAACGTCAAGCAGTCGGTCGTTGGACGGACTACAAAGTGCTACCAGGTGTAGTGGGTCTAACTTGACTCACTACTTTAGCTTACACGTCGCGCAACGTGTATGAGGAAGCGTAAGTACTTCGTAATTACTTAGGTTAATTATATTTGAATACACAAATATAAGTTAAATAAGAAGGGATTCCAAGTGACTTAGATTAGGTAAAATGAGAACTGTATTGCTTGTAAATTGATCTTCCTCCTAAATCTGCTAAAAACTGTTTATCATCTATGAAAGGGTTGACAGTGGCTGGCTGTCAGAGCCCCGCTAATATGCACGTCTCTGATTGGTAGAAAGATGCTGCTTTCTACCAATAGGATCTTTGGGTAGGTGTGGACCACTCATTGTGGTGGCCCACTTCAATGTATCCATTGGTGTGTCTTACACCAAGGTGAGGAAGTATCCAAAACTTTTAACAGATATCCTATCTGTTAAATTCACAAGAGGCTTGCAGCCACTTGTACATGTAACCCCGTTACATGCTGGATACACTCTACTGGATTCCTAACTGGATAGAAGGTCCTTCAGCCAATCAGCGAGTGCCACGTAGCTGCCCATCCTGTACCCACAATCCTGTACCCACGCGTCCCATCATCAGCGTCCCTTAATCCTCGTCCCATCATCACACGAATGATGGCGGCCCCACTGAGTGAAGGTCACACCGGTACCTTACTGATCCACCGCAGCTAGTCGAGGCGATCCCTTGACAACAACATCTTCAAACGACGAGCTATCGGAGCTGTCGGAGTCCGAAGAACTCCATTCGGAGCTTGAGCCAGAATCGGAACTATCCGGATCACCACAGTGCTTGGGGGGTTCTTCGATTTCTCTCCACGGGCGAGGCGTCCCTTCCTCCTCGCTCTGTCGACTTGCCACTCGCAGACTTCGCCCGCCTCGCCGAGCCAGCTTGCGCCTTGCGCTGCGGCACACCCTCCGCCTGCGCCTTTCGTTCAGGGCGCGCGTCGGCGTGTCCGCGTGTGGGGGCGTCGGGGGCGCTCTCGGTCTTGACGCGCGGCGGCGCGGCGTCGGCCTTGGCGGCGACGCTGAGGGTCGCCCGCAGCTGGGCCTCCAGGAATTCGTCGAGGTTCGTCGAGGTCCGTGTGACATCTCCCCTGATTACGTCATCACTGATTACGCCACTGGATTCTGGACGCCTGACCTGACGACTGGTCGCCACTGGATTTTCCGTTGTCATATGAGGGTCCCGAGTTGCCGAATCAGGTCTGAATGCGAATGGTCGCGGAGGCGTCTGGGCGGATGTTGCACGAAGGTCGCGCAACTGTCCAGTCAGAAACTTCTGGACATTCTTGGCCACCTCTCGCTCCTGGGTCCGCCCCGCGCGCATGTCTTCTAGCTCGCGCTGCAAGGACTCCATCATGGCCGCCACGCGCTGCGCTTCTTCGGCCTGACATGCCTCCGTCTGGACACGGTACTGTGTCAGGAGTGCGTCCGCACGCCCGCGTTCCAGACGCGCGGCTTCCAGTCGAGCGGCTTCCCGGGTCTCCGCCTCGCGGCGTGTCCAAGTGTCGTCGGCCGGACTCCGGGTGGACTCCACCTTCGCAAGTGGGTCCCGAGCCGGGGGTCCGAACCTCCGAGCGACTTCCAAGTTCAGCTTGGTGTTCAGCTTCTCGAGCGCGGAGTCCTGGTGCCTCTCCATCCGGGCGACCGCCTCCTGCACCTGGAACATGGCGTTCAAGGCGACTTGCGTGCTTCCAGAACTGGCTGAAGCATGTGATCGTCCCGAGCGGTGCGAACGTTCGGACAGGAAGCGTCGGCTGGACCTGCGGCGGCGGCTATCATCGTCGCTGCTGGAACTTTCGGATGGCGACGGACTTCGACGCTTGGAGCGACGTCGGAATGTCTTCGACCTCCGTCCCCGGGCGTGCGATCGTTCGGACTTCGACATAACGACATCGTCCTGATCCACGCGCACCGGGTTCGGCGGGAGAGCTTCCTGGGTGACGTACATGGCCATCGCGGATTCAACCGCAGCCACACCACCAAGCGTCTGGGCAGTCATCGCCATCAGAACTGCCGGCATGTGTGATCCAGCATCCCGACCCCAGCTCAGTCCCGAAGATCCGAACGAGCTGTCCCTCGTTCGCGATCCGGACATGGCGCTAGCAAGCGACTCGTCCGAGCCACCTGACGTCCTGAAGAGGCTTGACGATGCTCGAGATTCCGACTTGAGCGAGGCATCCGGACCGGACGCCACCCTGCCAGGTCGAGCACCTTCCAGACTTCGGAAAGCGGACGACAACACAGACTGCGGCGACTCAGGTGTAGTGGGTCTAACTTGACTCACTACTTTTGCTTACACGTTGCGCTGTATTGTATGTGAATTGATCTTCCTCCTCAATCTGCTATAACTGTTTATCATCTATGAAAGGGATTGACAGCGGCTGGCTGTCAGAGCCCCGCCACTGTGCACGTCTCTGATTGGTAGAAAGATGCTGCTTTCTACCAATAGGATCTTTTGGGTAGGTGTGGACCACTCATTGTGGTGGTCCACTTCAATGTATCCATTGGTGTGACTTACACCAAGGTGAGGAAGTATCTAAAACTTTTAACAGATATCCTATCTGTTAAATTCACAAGTGGCTTGTAGCCACTTGTACGTGTAACCCCGTTACACCATCCCCCCCTTAAGGTTAGACGCGCGGGGTCTCCGCACGTCAATCTTTGGAATTGACCATTCGTCAATTCTCCGCGTTTGGAGAAGAAATCCGCGCTCATTCAACGATGAGCGCGCCACAGAAGAAGACCTCGAAGTCGGTGGGGAGTCATCTCTCCATCGACGACTACTTCGAGCGTCAGAAGGCGAAGTACGGCGACGTCGTCGACTTCGACGACGACGATGAAGACATGGAGGGCGAGGAGGACTCGCCCTCTAAGCGCAAAGACTCAGTGTCGAGCGAATCGCTCGACCCTCACGCCAAGAACGTTCGCCCGCGTGAAGGGGACGAATCGGACGCTTCGAGTTCGAAGCGTTCGCGTACTGAGAGCGATACCCCACTCGCTTCCGCTGGGGCTCTCAGTACTCCGCGCGCTGCTGCTGCAGCGCGTGATTCCAAAGCTCAAGGCTCTCCGCGCGCTGCAGGTGCAGCGCGCGATCCATGGATGCCGTCCGCGTCCGAGATCGCGGACCGGTTTGGGAACTCGGTACCTCCGAATGAGGTGCCGCTGTACGTATGCAGCGCCATCAGAGATGACGCTGTGGCTGCCGAGCTGCACTTTGATGCGGAAACGCATCAAAGGCGCGATTACTACATCGGACTCTTTCATGAGCTCCGATGGTTTCAAAGCAAGAAGACCTCTTCTCGCAGCAAAGCGCCCGAATGGCAGGCACTTTGTCAAACTGGAACGCCTTTGTTGAAAACTTCAACAAGAAACCGAGTGCTTACCGTGATCGGATTAAGCAAGCGCGTGATCGCTTCGAGACGTAATCGAAGCGTGGAAAGTTGGAGCAACTTCATGTTGCTGCTGAGGAGGCAAATGTGCCGTGCGCTGTGCCCGAGGGCTTTCAGTGCACAAAGTGTTTCCCAGGCGCGGTCCGCTTGAGCGACCGCGACCTGAACGGGTACACGTCGTTCCGTGTGCCCGAGAGTCTCAAAGAGCTCCGTGCTAAGTTCTTAGCACGTGAGGGTTCGGGCGCTGGCGATGATCGCAGCGCTCGTATTACTTCCGCTGCACCAGCGCGTACTGCTCTTCGTACGCCCTCACCATTTCCGGAACGTCCTCCAGCAAGACGTTCCGCGGCTCCCATGTATCTCGATGGGGAGGAAATCCTCTCCAACGAATACGAAAACGAGCCCCTTGAGGGTTCGTTTTCGGGATACTATGGTCAACAATCCGCTCAACAATCCAGCGGGTTGAGCCGCGGGCGTCACGGATCGGCGGTGGCGGGGGTGGGAACACGCCCCGGGTATGATCAGCCCCGGGCTGATCAGTATGCGCCTCTCCACGACCGGGTGACCGTCGTGGAGCGTGTGCAGGGCGCTGAGTTCGCCGCCCTGAAACAGGAGCTGACGAACCAGAAGGCCCAAGTCGCGGCGGTCTCGCAGACCGCCTCGAATATCCAGGTCGAGCTGGGGACCCAGATGAAGGGGTTGCTCCAGCGCGTCCGCGCGCTGGAGGAGAGGCTGCTCGTCGCCGAGGCCAAGTCCTCCGCTTCTGCCTCGGCTCCTGCCGAGGCTTCGGGTCAGCCGAGCTAGATGGCTCGTGCTGCAGGTATGGTTTCAGCCGTCCGACGTAAAAGGTCGGATGGAGGCGCATGCTAGACGGTATGTCTAGTGTGTATGCGTTGCCGTGCCGTGCCAACACAGTGAACGGCCCGATGAAGCGCGGAGCAAGCTTGCTTGCTCCGAAATCCGAAACTGCATGTCTAGGCAGGTTTTGTGTAGCTAACAAAACTAATGAACCAACTTTAAATTCATTTGTGTTGCCTCTGCCCGCATTGTCTGCGTTCAGCTTCTGTTGATCAACAGAAGCTGCTATTGTGTCTTGAACAAACCGGATTACGGCTTGTCTTTTGGTGATGAAACTGATTGCATCCGAGCTGAAGTCATTCAGCTCGCTCTCCGCTAGAGGCCCGGCCTCTGCGTGGTTTCTTGCGGTGTCTGCGCCCTGCGCAGACCCGTGGTCGTTGGCCTTGTTAGGGGGAGTCTGCGACCTGCGCAGACTCATGTGGTTTGTCCATTATTGCAGCTGACACTGTGCAAGTGTCAGCGGTTTCTGCGGTTGCTGTATTGCAGTCGTAGATCCTCCCCACTTAAAGTGGGAGCCATCACTCCGAGTAAACTCGGTAGACGTGGATGCCGCATGGCATTCACGTAGAACGGTGTATGCCCGGTCGAGGCATGCACTGAGTTGTTGATGGCAAACTCTGCCATCGATAAGCACTCGCTCCAGTATTGGAACGAGTGAGCGTAGCTCTTCAACTTATCGACGAGCACGCGATTCACGCGCTCGGTTTGACCGTCCGTCTGCGGATGATCCGCAGTCGACATGGAAAGTTGGCTCCCAAGAAGTGTAAACACTTCTTGCCACAGGTGCGCTGTGAAGCGCGGGTCTCTGTCCGACACGATGTCGGACGGCATGCCATGGTGTTTGAACACCATGTCGACGAGCAGACGGGCCGTCTGCTTCGCGGTCACCTCTGTTGGCACCGCAGCAAGATGTACCATCTTGCTGAAGCGGTCGACGAAGACCACAATACCGGTGTTCCCTCCGCTATCCGGGGGAAGACCAAAGATGAAGTCCAAAGACATGGACTTCCAACACTCCGACGGAGTCGGTAGTGATTGCAGTGGAGCCTGCGCGAATGGCGCAGGCTTCACGCGTTGGCAGACCTCGCAAGCACGGATGTACTTGCGCACCCACTTATACTGGTGGTGCCAGTAGAGGTCGCGGGTGAGAAGGACGTAAGTCTTCTCACGTCCGAGATGTCCCGCAGTCGGGGCATCATGATACTCGTACATGATCCTGAGTCGCAGGTCATGGTCATTTGGCACGACAACGCGATCCGCGTTGTCGTCGACTGCATTGTAAAGCAGTAGTCCGTCGTGCACACGAAAGCGGTGTGCACGCGCTCGAAGGTGCTTGGGCAGCTTCTGACGGGACTTGTCAGAAGGCGCTGTGCCGTAGGCCAGCAAGAGTTTCGCGTCCGCGTCGTGCGCGTACGCGGCCTTCACATCATCCAACAGAGATGATGTGGGTTTGCTCGATCGCATGGCGTCAATGGCATTGACGTCAACAGCTTCTGCATAGTCCGGCCGACGTGATAACGCGTCGGCCACTTCATTCAATCTTCCGGGTTTGTATTCGACCCGGAAGTTATACTCCGCAAAGAATGAGAGCCATCTCGCCATTCTTTGTGAAATGTGTGGCGACTTCACTGCGGTGCGCAGTGATGCATGGTCGGTGTAGACCACAAATGGTCTACTCCCAAGCAAATACACTCGGAACTTTGCGAGTGCATACTTCATGGCAAGGAGTTCCTTGTCATGCACCGGATAGTTGCGCTCAGCTGGCTTCAGCTGACGCGATTGGTAGTAGACGACACGATCACGGCCCTCGTGGTCGTGCTGCATCAACGCGCATCCGATCGCGAAATCGGATGCGTCACACACTACGTGAAATGGGCGATCTTGGTCAGCCACTGCCAAGATCGGCGCCTCAGTCAAGCCCCGCTTGACTGCATCGAATGCCTTTTGGCAATCGGGTGTCCAATTCCACACAGCTTCTTTCTTAAGAAGCTGTGATAGCGGGCGGATCTTGCCCGCATAATCCTCCACGTACTTGCACAAGTACGTGGCCAAGCCAAGGAACTGCCTCAGTTCCTTGACACTTGAAGGCGTTGGCCATTCATTGATCACTCTGACCTTTTCCGGGTCGGGGCGAACACCATTCTTCCCTACGAGACACCCGAGGACGGGTATCTCGCTCGCCCCGAAGATACACTTCTTCAGGTTCGCGTAGAGCTTATGCTTTCGCATAAGCTCAAGTAGCCTCCGGAGATGCACCCTGTGCATCTCTACGTCGGTCTTCCCGTCCACAGCTCGGCTGTGGATGAACACATCATCGAAGTAGCTCGGTGCGAAGTCGCGCACGAGCGCAACAAGTGCGTCACGCACCTGTTGAAAGTCGCAGGGGCATTCTTAAGCCCCTGTGGCATTACTAGCCATTCCCAGAGCATGCCGCTTGGCGTGCTCACTGCCGTGAGAGGGATATCCCTCTCGCGCATTAGGATTTGGTAGAATCCATCTCGCAAGTCGAGAGCACTGTAAACGGTGCTCCCGGCCATCGAATCGATGATAACATCTTTTCGCGGTATCGGCGTATGCGCCAGTACCGTCGCATCGTTCAGCTTGTTGTACGCATGAACGATGCGCCATCCGCCCTGTGGCGTTTTGACACAGAACGTCGGAGCACTGTGCGGGGACTTTGATTCCCGCACTTGTCCTGCTTTACGACGACTTTCAAAGAAGTCGTCGATCGCTTTCACTTGCTCTCGCGGCAGTGGCCACTGCCGCGTGACACAGTACTTCGTGCTCGGCACGAGATCAATCTCGTGCTGAATGCCCTTATCCTGCGGAAGCTCCGCAGGAATCTCTTCCGGGAGTACGTCTTCCTCAACAATTCGTAATAGGGACTCGACTTCAGCGAGTCCCAACCTTGTTCCTCGAAGCGCTCTCGCTTTGTCTTCGCACTGAGAGTGTCTTCACTCTCAGTGGTACTTCCCACGAAGAGCTGCCTCAGCTCTTCGCTCTCGCTCTCCGTTCTTTCGCTGTTCGAAGAACGCAGACTTGCTCGATGCGTCCATCGTGCAAGTCGCGTGAAGCGCTTCCAGCTCATGGCTGGAAGCGATGTCAACTCCGACGCCGTCGGAGGAGGACTAGCGAGTTCCATCTCTCGATACTGGAATCCAGTATCGGTGCGCGTCAAGACGCTTAGCGTCTTGACATTCGGCGTCACCGCCGCAGTCTGCCCAGCAGACTGTTTTGTTGCGTCTCGGTCCCGGACCGAGACTTGCGCAGCGTTTTCCGCTTGCGCCGTTCTTTTCGTTGTGCGGAGCCCGGCTCCGCACAGTTGTTCTTCTGGTCCAGGCCCGGCCGTGGACAGTTGTTCGCCGGCGGCCCCTGTCCGCGGACGCGCGGTATCAAGCCCGGCTTGACCGTATTTTCCTTCGTGCAGCCCGGCTGCACGGTAATGTCCTTCGCCGGCAGACCCTGTCTGCGGGCGCGCGATATCAAGCCCGGCTTGATCGCATGGCGCTTCGTCGTGCAGCCCGGCTGCACGACAGCATGCAAATTGCGTCAGTGCGGTACGTTTGCAACCGTCCGCACTGTTTGCAGCGTCAACTCCCGGAGTTGACACGCCTTCGTCACCTCGACTCCATTCATTGGCGGAGCTCCTCTTGACCGAGGGTGCGTCGGCTCCCGGAGCCGACGCGTCGTCGTCGACCTGACCGCTTTGGGTCAGGGACTGTCCCTTACACGCTTGAACGTGGGTGTTGGTTCCCGGAACCAACACATCTTTTTCTTCCGACGTCGGCAGCATTGCCGACGTGGGTCTCGCTTGTGTGCGCCCTCGCGCACTTCTTGGGCACTCCGGGACAGCAGCATTAAGCGCTGTCTCGACTGGTGAGCCGCGCGCACCTGTTGGTGCGTGCGCTGCGGTAACAGGGCCATCGCTCTCTGTTCCGCTGTTGCGTCCGAAGCGCACGAGCGTGCGCTTCTTCCAGTCTATCACCGGATCATACCGTGGTTTGCACGGCATGCCCATTACCACGTCGAACTTATCGTCCAGGTCCAGGACGATAAAGCGTTCGACAAACACTCGTTGTTTGTACGAGAAGCGCACGTTCACGACGCGCTTCTCGGTCTTCACGATGGCACCTGTTGCCAGTCGTACCTCCAGAAGACTTCGAGGTACATTTACTTCCTCGAAGTCAAGTCTCGACAGGCTTCGTAGTCGAACAAAGTTGTTCGACGCGCCTGAATCTACCAAAGCTCGAAGAGAGTCACTCGCTCTCTTCGAGTAAACCTTCAAGATGACTAGGTCCGGCCTGTCATCTTGTTTCTTGCAGTGAGAGCTGGTCTCACTCGGGGCTGCAGTCCTCAGTGTCGTGTGCCCGATGTCGGCACGCGCGACTGCATTACCAGTAGGGCGCCCCGCGCCTACTGGATGTTCGCGTTTTTTGTTAGTCCGCGGCGATGCCTAGCATCGCCACGACGGCCACCTCCAGGGGGCATGGGAGCTGTACACTCCCGTGCAAAGTGACCGATCCTTCCGCAACGGAAACATCGCACGTTGCCTCCCTGCTGCTGGTAACCAGCAGTTGTTGCGTTCGAGAGGTCCTTTGGTTCCGGACCTCCCGTCCTCGCTACCGGGCCTCGGTACATTTACATGGAGTTTAGCCTGTCGCAGGCTAAACTCTTCTTGCATGGCAAGGGTGATTGCAGCTTCGAGAGTACTCGGGTACTCTCGAAGGTCTTCACGGGCCCATCTCTAAGTCCTTTCATGAACGTGACGACCTTGGTCGCCTCGTCAATCGGGTTAGTCACGATATTTGATACCAAATATCGTGCGCGCTGCGCGTAAGCATGGACGTCATGCTTACCCTGCTGAAGGTCGAGGAACTCCGCCCTCGACCGGAACTCGTTTTGCGGGGCTCAAACGCTTGTTTGAGCTCCTCTTTGAACACTTCGTACGTGCTGAAGCACGTAGGATCGGAGAGTCGGCGTCCATACGCCCAACTCCTT
Organism: Phytophthora cinnamomi; assembly: GCF_018691715.1. Taxonomy (NCBI): domain Eukaryota; phylum Oomycota; class Peronosporomycetes; order Peronosporales; family Peronosporaceae; genus Phytophthora; species Phytophthora cinnamomi. Next base: position 446,243 of record NW_027151016.1, read on the forward strand.
GCGCGTCCGCCAAGGCAGGACATGGCGAACGCGACCTTCGACAGCGGGTCGACGATGCGTCGAGCCGCTATGGCTGTGTCGAGCTCGACAAGCCATCGGAGGAGAGGCTCGCCCTCTCTTCCCACGTAATTGCTTACGCTCAACTTTAATGGTTGAGCACGCGGTGTCGTCCCTGACGACGCCGTCACTGAGGAAGCAGCATCACGCTGCTCCTTCATGATGAACCCCAGAGCAACACCATGTTGCTCCGTCGGCGATAGCGTACGCAGCATCGTGGCTATCGCCGCTTCTCCAATGACTGTTGACAGTCGTTGGAGGGCCTCCCACTCTGGGTCAGACAGGTGGGGGCAGTCAGTGCGTGCAACATGCGTCGCAGGCGTGTTGGAGCTCTCCATGGGCACCTCCGTGCTCATGTGGTTCTCGGCTCCGCGTTCGTACACCGCGTACGAACGTCAAGCAGTCGGTCGTTGGACGGACTACAAAGTGCTACCAGGTGTAGTGGGTCTAACTTGACTCACTACTTTAGCTTACACGTCGCGCAACGTGTATGAGGAAGCGTAAGTACTTAGTAATTACTTAGGTTAATTATATTTGAATACACAAATATAAGTTAAATAAGAAGGGATTCCAAGTGACTTAGATTAGGTAAAATGAGAACTGTATTGCTTGTAAATTGATCTTCCTCTAAAACTGCTAAAACTGTTTATCATCTATGAAAGGGGTTGGCAGCGGCTGGCTGTCAGAGCCCCGCTGATATGCATGTCTCTGATTGGTAGAAAGATGCTGCTTTCTACCAATAGGATCTTTTGGGTATGTGTGGACCACTCACTGTGGTGGTCCACTTCAATGTATCCATCGGTGTGTCTTACACCAATGTGAGGAAGTATCCAAAACGTTTAACAGATAACCTATCTGTTAAATTCACAAGTGGCTTGCAGCCACTTGTACGTGTAACCCCGTTACAATCAGCTTCAGCTTTCTCCTCCCACTAGTCGCCAGCAGCTGAGCTCGACCTAGGAGCGACTCCGCCGAGTCCATCGCTCTCATCTCCACCATCATCTAAATCCGAAGACCCGTCCGAGATACTCAGCGGGTGAGCCGACGTCCCAGTGGGGTCAACGGAGCTACCGCTGGACGAGTCCTGGGAGTGCAGTCGACCGAGGACGACGTCGTCGGGAGTGTCCAGCTCGTGCAGGAGGTGCGCGTTGAGGGCCTGAGCAGTGGTCGCCTTACCTCGGGCTGGCCGACCGGAGGGCGAAGTCAGAGCCAGAAGGCACGGCAGGCCGAGTAGAACTCGACGGAGTACTTGGAGCTTGAGCCAGTACGGTCGACGAAATCGAACTGGATCGGTCGGCTCCACGCACGCGAAGCCACGACGATGACCTGGGAATCGAACAAGATAATAGCCGGCGTGTTGCCGAAGCCGAAGCAGCAGCCGAGCGACCCGCGCTCCCAACCACGGAAGAACTCGCCGAGCCGAGGTGCCGACGCGTGTTGGATTCGCCGAGCTCGGAACTGGAGCGGAGCTCACCGGCGAGGCAGCCGCCGTTGCAGGTGGAGCCACCTGTCCAGCCGACGGAGTACCAGCATCGGAACCAACCGCCGGTGAAAGTGATGGAGAACCCGAGTATGGAACGAGAGGAACAACTGGCTGGGCGAGATCCGGCGCGTCGAAGTCGATAGTCGAGTCGTTGGCTGAACCAGCTTCACCAAGGTCGCCGACCCGGACGTCCGCCGAGTTCGAGGAGGAGACACTCGGCAGACCAAGCTCTTGGGTAACTTCGTCGAACAGGGCAACAGCCTCCTCGTACCCAGGCTCGCCAGGAAGGGGACAAGCATAAGGCTGAGGGGGCGGCACGTGCTCTTTCCGCCGGGGCTCCGCAGCAGTTGGCGACTTGGGATTCGCGAGTCGGCGAAGCCGCTCAGCTGGCGTCAAAGTGTCCACCCGAGCTCGATGAAGCTGATCCACCGACTTACTCCGACGGAGCCTTGACGAGCGGGTCGACTGGGTTGATGCTGCGGGCGCCACGGAGGAATTCGTCGGACACACTGGAGTAGATGAACGAGTCGAGACGCCGAGAAACGACGAGCTCGACGAAACCACCGAAGTCGGCGGAGTCGCTGACGACCCATCTTGGCGAGGATGAATGATCAACTCGACCGATCGAGTCTCTCCAGCAGGGATGCCAATCACCTCCGGGAACCTCGCCGCCAACACCCTACACAAGCGCGCATTCAGCTGCAGCTCGGCGGGGTTGAGCCCTGGCACATCCAGACCGGCACCAGCAGCTGCAGCCATGTGAGGGTCGTGCATGGGCAGAAACCCCTGGCGGGCGATGATGCTCTTCTGGTTCAGGATGACCCGGCGCTGGTCAGCGATGGTGGCCTGAGCGTGACGGAGAGGCTGAGAGTCCCCGGACGAGAGGAGCCGAGCTGACTCGGTGAGCTGCTCGAAGTGCTTGGCCGCCACCCCTTGCAAGGCGGCGTACTCAGCGTCCCGCGCCGAGATGGCGTTAACGAGACGCGCGATCTCGGCGTCGCGCTCCCTGACTTGCGCCCGGAAGGCCTCGGCGTGAGCAAAAGCAGCAGCCACCTTCTTTGACTGGACCTCGCGGGCGGTCTTGAGGGAGGCCTCGGTTGCAGCCAGAGACTTACGGAGGGAAGTCATAAATGGAGACAGCTTCTTGGCCTCCCGCTCCCAAAGAGCACGCTCGCGCTCGGCGACATCCAGCTTGTCCCAGAGCTCGGCGTTCTCCACAGCCAGTGAGTCTAAACGCCGAGACAAGTTGGTGTTGACGGACTCAGCGGTGCTCAGCTCGACCCGGAGAGCAGCCACGTCATTCGAGGAACTCGGCATAGGCTGCTGGTCCTGAAGAGCGTCCGCGATCTCAGCGAGGGAAGAAGCAGAGAGGAGAGCGCGTCGCTCCGACGGGTCAATGGCAGGAGGAGGCCGAGTCGAGATGAACGCCAGGAGCCGAGCGAGAGCAGCGTTCTCCTCCTGACGGCTAGCCGACTCGGCCCGCACCAGCGCCTCAAGGAAGCTTAGGCTCGCTTGCTCCGCCGAGTTCGACCGGTCAACGCCGGCGGCGCCCGAAGTGGTGTCGCCATGCGAACTCGGCGGACGAGGGGGAGAGGTGCGAGAAGCTGGACCAGACTCCCGGTCGAACTCCAGGGAGTTGGTCAGATCGATGAGCGAGCCATCTCGCTCACCGCTGACCCCTGAAGCCCGGGACGGCCGACCAAGCGGCTCGGCGGACCTCACCACACCTTGAGGCGGTTGTGGATTTGGAACACTTGGTGATGAAGCCTGGAGAAAGAGGGGGCAAGCTGGTCAGTACCTGAGAGCCGCCAAGTACTAAACGAGGAAGCAACTTACCGAGGAGGCAGTGGGCTCGTCGCGACTCGGCATGACGATGGAAGAATGACGAGGCCGTTGGGTTTGGAGCCGAAGAGAAAGGTTGACCCAGAGTAATGATTAAGTCCCTCACCACCTCGGCTCGGAACGTGACCGGGGCAGTTGTGGTGTAGGGAACACCAGATTTCGTGGAGCACTCGAAGTCAAGGCGGAACAAGGTACCAAGACGACCAGGAAAGCAGCACCGACGGTACTACTCGGCTGGATGGTACACTGTGCCAGTCCGCCGAGCTCGCAGTACCAAGACGGCCAGGAAAGCGACACCGACGGTACTACTCAGCTGAATGGGTACATTGTGCCAGTTCGCCGAGCTCGCCGAGCTCGCAGGCTTCACGAGCGCACTGCGGCCGACTAACTGGGAATCAAGAGCACCGGAGAGCAAGGATGGGTGGCGCCACGCAAGGAGAAGACGCACGTACGGCGGGCCGAGTGTGTGTGTGGGGGGGGGAGGGGCTAGGAGACGCTTAGCCGAGTCCAAGGCAGTTTCCAGGCCTTGAGCTCGGCTAAACAAAGCCACTGGCCGCCCAGATGGCGCGGGGCATGGCCAGAAACGCACAAGAGGACCAAGCGTGAGCCCGGCGAGCCCAGCAGCGCTCAGCCGAGTCGGCGATACCTCCCCGTCGAGCTCGCCGGGTTATCCGGACAACTTATCCGGCTCCGCCGAGTTCGAGACGTCGTAGCGAGGGTGAAGGGTCGGCCAAGATCCGAAACCACTCCATTTCACTTGATATTTGTATAGGACCTTAGGAATAGTGGAGGCGCCCTTTCAGGGCGCCCAGGAGACTTAAGAACAAACAGAGCAGAATTTTCTAGGCCCACAACACGTGCACACTTTCCGGTAAGTCCCTGCACGGGGTCGGATTATGCCTGCCGTCGGTACCCGAGAGGCATAGCTTGTAGGGTACTCGACTGGCAGCGCCAAGAGATTAGGTCGGCCCGGGATTGGGCGTTGGGTGCTCGCCAAGTGCGAAGCAAAAGTCTCGCTAACTCAGCGAACCGGTACGCCGGACAGCCCGGGTGCCGTTACTCTTCAAGTCGGGTTGCTTCTGCCCCGGCGGCCTGTAAAAGCACTAGCGCGCCGCCGTTCATCCTTTGGAGTTTATGAACGGAGTCCGCTAGCTCAGCGGATCTCCGGAAGAGTGGACCTTGGTTGGCAGGTGTCGGCGAGAGGCGAGACACCCGCTGTCCCGGTTGGGCCGAACCGCGAGGGGACAACCCCTGCGCAGGCCAACAAGCGCCGACCTAACTCGGCGATTGTTGTGGTTTGTGCTGGAGATCCACATCTGATGATATTTGTGTGTTCTGCAACACCACAGTTCCTGTGAAATCTCAAACGGATTTTGAACAAAGATCAAAAGATTGCTAGGCTTTGGCGGGGCGTCATTTCGGGCGGACGATACCAAATAGATTTTACGACCTGCCTTCACCATATTGAGCTGTCAAGGTGTCGTAGATTAAAGACTGGTAGAAAGAAGACACTAAGTAACGAGGCTTGGATCCGTGTGCATCCCCGCCGCTGGGTGCTGGTGGGTCGTTTGCGCCTCATGGCGTCTGGATTCCGTTGTTGTCCGCGTTTTTCCTGAACGCATTCAATTTGACAGGGCCAGCAAACATGCTGTTCCGTAGTCTTCATATATGCGATTACTCGGGTTTTCGTGTCAGAAAAAAAAAGGCAGAGAAGTGACGTGGGCGAAACAGAGCCAAGTCAACCAACGAGACGACGAAGTGAGCAGGCAGAGCCCAAGCGTCAAGCAGGACGACGCCCTCCTCCTCCTCCTCCTCCTCCTCGACGCGAATGAAGGCAGGCTACCAGCCGTACGGGCGCGTGAGCTCTCGCGGGGAGCCGCGGCGTGGCGCCGGGTGGGACCTGCGCGTGGCGGTGCTCATGGTGTTCCCCGTCATCTGCCTCGTCGTGGTGCTCTACGAGTTCCTTTACCTGCAGGAGTACGCGGCCAGCGGCGCGGCGGTGGACGCCCCCGTCGACGAGCGCAGCGTGCACCTGCGTGCCGACCAGGAGGTGGCCTCCACGCCCGCCCCGGAGCCCACGCAGCCGCCGTCCATCGTCAACGGACGCAGCACCATCATCTTGGTGGCCAACTACCGCGACTCGGCGAGGTAGCCATAGCTAGTCCCCTCCCTGCTGCTGGACCGGGGCTACCGACTGACTGGTGTGTATTGTGTTGTGCCGCCCGCTGTGAAGGTGCTCGGAGACGCTGCGCTCGATCTTCGACAACGCGGCGGAGCCCGACAACCTCAAGATCAGCATCTACGACCAGATCTACCCTGCGGAGAAGGAGCGGCCGTGCATCGAGATCTTCTGCGAGCTCGTGGGCGAGGAGTACTGCCGCCGCTCGCAGATCGTGTCGTCCCAGACCGACGCTGTGAACGCCACGGTAAGTTGGAGGACGGTGCGGAACGTGTTGACACTTCGGCTTGGGTGTCTGATGCGGTTGCGCTGCTGCCTTTGTTGCAAAGGGACCCACTGCAGCTCGATATGAGACGGAGAAGGCCATCACGGACGAGGATTTCTGCATGACGATCGACTCGCACCTGGTCTTCATCCCGGACTGGGACGAAAAGATCATCACCCAATGGGACTCGCTCGAGAACTCGAAGGCCATCATCTCGGTCTACCCCAAGTCCACGGAGCACCTAACGAAGCACGACGTGGACGACAAGGTGCAGCTCATGTGCATGTCCCGCATCGAGACGAAGGACCCGGACTCGATGGTGCAGTACGCAGCCCCCATGTGGATCGACAAGAAGGACACGCCGAAGCCGAGGCTAATGTCGCAGCTCGCCGGCGGCTTCAACTTTGGAGGCTGCTCGCAGGTGAAGGAGGTACGCAACGACCCGTACACGCCCTACCTGTTCCACGGCGAAGAGTATTCGCGCGCGACTCGGCTGTGGACGGCGGGCTACGACTTCTACGTGCCCTCGGAGGACATCGCGTATCACTGGTACGAGAAGCGGAAGGTGGTGTGGGAGCGCGACTGGAGCCAGCGGTACGTAATACAGCAGCCGTCCAAGCGCCGCATCCGCTACAACCTCGGGCTGCCCGTCACGAAGGAGGACTTCGACCGCACGGACCTGGACAAGTTCACCATCGGCACGAAGCGGACGTTCGAGCAGTGGAAAAATTTTTCGGGCATCGACCCGCTGGCCAAGTTCGTCGCGAGCGACGCCATCCAGTTCAACAACTGCCGCGAGCTCGAGTACGTGCCGTACTGAGCAAGGGCTGCATTGTAGGTAGACGAAAGTTGAGTTGTGAGACGGACAGGAAGAAGTGAAGCACAGGCAGCCAGGGCTGTCGGAAGTACGAGCGCACGCCGTTGATAAATTGCATTACCACTCGTATGGGATAACCTGTTGCCAGCTCACGTAGCAGGCACCTCGTTGAAGCACCATCTGCGACCAGCACTAATCCCTTTGGCTGTCGTAAACCAGACCTCGACCTGCTCATGTCGGAGCTGCCGCAACTCCATCCGCGGCGCGTGGCGCTCGCCGTCGCCCTGCTGGCCTACCTGCGCAACACGGGGCTCAACCTGCGCCAGCAGCACGCGCTGCTCAAGCAGAGCGAGCCGCGTCTCCCGTGGGCGGAGCACGCGCAGGCCGCGCTCAAGTACACGTCCGTGGGGCAGCTCATCGCCAGCTCCGAGTACCTCCTGTGCCTGGTGAAGCCTCAGCTGGCGGCGAGGATCGGCCGCTTGCTGCTGTGGACGCCCCGCGACTGCCGCGCCAACTGCCGCTACGGGTCGCACGAGCGCCACACGCTCGACGTCTACGGCGTGCAGACGCCGCAGGCGCCGGCCAAGCCCGTGCTCGTCTTCGTGCACGGAGGGGCCTGGTCCTTCGGTCATAAGTGGCAGTACGCGCTCGTGGGGGAGTTCCTGGCCTCGCAGGGCTTCCTGGTGGCGGTGATCAACTACAGGACGTTCCCCAGCGGCTCGGTGCTCGACATGGTGGAGGACGTCGAAAACGCTGTACGACGGTGGACGGACCCGCCTGTTGCCTGCTCAAGTGCACGAGATGGAGGCTAACGAGGTGAGGTGTGTTGTTGCTGTCGTGCTGTAGGTCTTCTGGGTGGCGGAGAACTGCGAGGCGCTCGGAGGAGACAGCAGCAAGCTCTTCCTGAGCGGCCACTCTTCTGGAGGACACGTGAGCGCGCTGGCACTTGTCAACTCGGCGCTTCGTCTGGCCGGCAACGACCCAAAGTCTAAGGAGGTGGCGAACTACGTGCGCGCATTCATCGGACTCTCGGCGCCGTACGACATCTCGGAGCACTACGTCTTCGAAAGCGAGCGGGTTGTCGGCCCGCTCAATGGTACGCCCACGTCTTCGATGCGGACTCCTAGTCCCGTTCACTGCTGACGTTAATTGTTGTAGGCGTGCACGAGATCTCGTCGATGAAGCCCGCCATGCTGGGCATGGGCAACTTCAAGAAGCATAGCCCCACAGCGCTCGTTGCGGAGGCGAGGAACATGGGTAAGAGCGTTGGGTTTTGGTTGTGCATGCCGGAAGCGAGTTTGTGACCCTGTTGGCTGTGCTTCAGCCTTCTCGCTGCCGCCATTTTATCTCCTGCACGGAGAGGACGACACGGTACCCTCCGCTTGGATTTACTCGTCAAGTGGAGGTATCCGATGCTAATTGATCGTTTGGATGCAGGTTGTCCCGACGAGTTCGTCCAAGAAGCTTGCCTACAACTTGGTGCGTGCATGCACGGCTGCATTTGCTGGCGTCTCACCTGCTAACGTTCATCCTGCGTGCATTCACAGAAAGAAGTGGGTCAAGCTGCCGCGTACTGGGAAGTGAGCATTTGTACACACGAAGATATGGTGTTTGCGGTCATGGGCGACGGCGTCGACTGCCGCACTGACGTGGTCAAGATGCTGAAGCGGATCATGACGGCACCCTCCGGTACCGAGGAGGCCGCAGCAACGCTGCTGTCCCTGGACTCGCCAGTGTTGACATCGAGGCTGTGACTGAGGAAGCACAAGCAGGAACTCATTCCGTGAGAAAGCGACTTGTGTAAGGTAAAATACCGTCAAGCAACTACGAGCACCTCGCTGTGCTGTCGTTCACCGCAGGAACTCCTCGTACCCTTCCAAACCCTCTGCGTACAGCTCGTTGCCGATGGCGCGGTCTCGCCTCTGCTCGCGCTGCTTCTGGAGCTTCCGCTGCGCCTTCGAGAGCCCGACTGGGTGCTGCTGGGGCTGCTTGCGCTTGCGCGCGAGTCTGTCCTGCATGCGCTGCGCTTCGCTGCGTCCGTCCGCCGCCAGTCTGGCCTGCTGCTCGTCGTGCGCGGGGAAGTGCGTGACCCGCGCCTGCCTGGCCGTGGGCTGCGCGCCGACGCCCGCCCTGTCCGTCTTGAAGGTCGTGGCCACGGGCGTGACTTTGCCGTCCCCCGCGGGCCCCAGGCCGCCGCTCTCCCGCCAGCCCATGCACTTGAGCATCTGGTAGCCGCGATTCGTCTCGGGCAGCCACACCTTGCGCACCGAGACGCCGCCGGCGCTCGAGAGCAGGTGCGCCGTGCTCTGGTCGTGCTCCGCCATGCTCGAGTCCTTGACGTACACGTTGCAGGCCGCGCAGAAGTACATGCTCTCCTCTTCTTCTTCTTCTTCTCCTTCTCTTCTCCTTCTTCTTCTTCTTCTTCTCCTTTTCGCCTTCTCCTCCTTTCTCCTCTTCCGCGACAAGTTGGGAACTGCTGCTCCCCACAAGTGGCTAGAAACGGCTCAGACCCGCAGCGCGGCGCACGCGCGATCCACGCGGGCGAAGACGGTCTGCAGCCTCAGCGGCGCCGAGAAGGCCACCACCAGCACGCCGAACGGGAGCTTCTGCGCCACGAGGCCGCGCGCACTGCCGCTGGACAGCGCGCAGACGCTGGAGAACGAGGCCGACACGACGTGGAACACGCAGTCGCCGCCGAGTCTCAGCGCGGGCGTCAGGCTCTGCGTCGGGCGCTCGCCTGCTGGCTGCTGCTGCTGGGCGGCGCGCTCCTCGTGCACGGCCTGACGCGTGAGCTGCTCGAAGATGGACAGCAGCTGCAGCGGCTCCACGGCCAGCGACGAGCGGAAGCAGCCGTCGCGGTGCTCGACGCGCCCCGAGAGCGTGAAGAAGCACACGCCGTCGTACGCGGCGGGGGCGCTGGGGTCCAGCAGCAGCTCGTGGAGGAAGCTGCGCCAGTAGCGGGCGTTGCGCGTGGCCATGGACTGCCGCGCAGGTTGCAGCCGGCAGATCTGAGAGTGAGCGGCGGTGGAAGGGGAAGGAAGAGCTCGATGACGCTCGGTGTACTAACTGGTTGGTGTGATCGCGTGGATGGAGGCGGTGGCTACGCTGCTACAGGCCGAAGACTCGCATGATGTGGCCGAACGTCTGGGCGGAGATGTCCTGCTTGTAGCGCTTCGTGCGCTGCCGCAGCTTGGGGACGTCCACCTTCACGCGCTTGCTCGCCAGCAGCGCCACCATCCGCGGCGAGCTCAGGAACTGCAGGGCCACAGCAGAGCAGCAACAAACAGAGGCCGTGAACGACTGATCCTCGCTGCATCCATGGCAGCCTCGACGTACCTGGCAGAGCTGCGTGACGTTCTTGGGCTTCTTGGTAGACGAGCACTTCTCGAAGTCGACGAACGTGCAGCGCCACCGCGCAGGCTGCTGCTGCGTGGAGCGGTGCACGATGATGTGGCGGTGAGGGTGCGTCATCTCCTCCTTGTTCACCCCCATGAGGTCCATGGCAAAGCACTGAGAAGGGAAGTCAGACGACATGCACGCAGCTACGGGCAGCTAGGTAGCAGCGTTCTTACCTGGCACAGCATCTCGCGGACGACCCACATGGCGTTCGCTGGCGTGGCGACCTCGTCGCTCTCGCCCAGGAACTCCACCACGTTCTTGCCCTCGAGGCGCTCGCACAGGAACCAGCCACGCCCAGCGTCGACCAGCTTGGCGCCGATACCCATGCGGTTCACCACTCGAAGCCAGCGCGCCTCCAGCGTCACAGAGCCAGCGGAAGTCGCGTCCGCGGCAAGCTTGGCCACCACCGGCTCGCTGTTGGAGCGCAGCTCGCCTGCATACAAGACGCCACGCTTGCCGCGCGCGAAGAAGCGCACGTTGGCCACTCTCGTCTCCAGGAGCTTCAGCGCTTCATCCGCCTCCGAGCCGGCCGTGGACGTGAGCTCGTTGATCTTGTCGCCTTGCAGCTTCCACTTGTTCCACCTGAGCAACAGAAGCAGCCGCAGCAGCAGAGTACACCAATGAGCACGACGCCTCCAGACGTGACCAGACGCAAGGTCTCCGCTACCGACCGCTCCAGATGCGCCGAACCGCCAGCGGGCGTGTCCGTGACGAGGCTGGTGGCCGTCGCTGCTGCCTCCTCCTCCTCTGTCTTCGGCTCGCTGGCCTCAGCATTGACGCTGGCTGCTGCCCGCCGCTCGAACAGCGCTGACTTGACGCTCTCGCGCTCGCGGCCGGACAGGAACGTCTGCAGCGCCTCGAAGCGCGTCAGCACCGCCACCTGCCACATGGTCTCACTCGCTGCTGCAGCGACTGACCGAATGGCTGGGCAAATCAGCGCGTCGTGCATAACGGGACGACTGGATGGAGGAAGCTCTCATTCTTTAGTAGGCGCGGGTTAAGTGCTCTCGCTACATGTACAGGTCCAGCAGGAACTTCTTGTAGAGCGTCATGAACTTGGCCAGGAAGGCCTCGAAGTGGAAGATGTCCTTGGAGCCGCGCTGCATGCGGTGCTCGTAGTACGAGGCCCACTGCACGAGCTCGTGCTTGAGGTCGTCGTCCAGGCGGCTCATGAGCTCGCGGCACAGCACCTTGAGGATCACCTCGGACGGGACGCAGTTGGAGATCAGTTCGTAGATCATCTCGCGCGCCTTCAGCAGGCTGCCACGAGGCACACGCAAGGCAACGCATCACACCAGATCAGCAACGGCCAACTCAGCAGCAGCAGCAGCAGAAGAAGGAGAAGACGTACCCGGCGGGCGACTGCTCCTGCAGCACCACCTTGGCCAGACTGCAGATGTACTCTTCCCACGCGGGCAACTGGATCTGCTGGTCGGGCGAGAACGGGTAGCTGTGCACACACACACACACACACAGCAGCAGCAGTCAGCTCCAAGTCCAGTAGTAAGCATGGCAACGGCCCCACAGACTTGACGGCACGTACTTTTGCACGCGGCAGGTCTCGAGCATGAGCAGCGCGCGGCGCAGGTTGCGCTCGCTCTTGACGGCGATCTGCTGGGCCAGCGGGTCGCAGTAGGCGAGGCCCTCCTGGCTGCACACGCCCTGCAGCACGGCGCAGACCTCGTCCGTGGAGGGCGCGCCCACGCGCACGCCCAGGCAGCGGCTGCGCAGCGGGTCGATGACCTTGCTGGGGTTGTTGCAGCACAGCACGAGGCGGCACGTGGCCGTGTACTTCTCCATGGTGCGGCGCAGCGCGTGCTGCGCGCCCTTGCTGAGGCGGTCCACCTCCATGAGCAGCACGACCTTGAAGGGCCGCTGCGCGTGGGCGTCCGCCAGGTGGTACTGCGCGATCTCCTTGAGCACCTCCTGCACCACGAGGCGGTCGCTGCTGCCCACGTCCGACGGGTTCATCTCGATGTGGAAGTTGCTGGCCACGGTCGTGATCTCCACCTTGGCGCTGCGGTTCGGCGCCTTGAACGCCTTGTGCTCCAGCCGCACCTTGAGCGCGCCGTCGCCGTACAGCGCGCGCAGCAGCGCCATGATGCGCGTCTTCTTGCCGGCGCCCGACGGACCGTACACCAGCAGGTGCGGCAGGTCCGACGACTGCGCCAGGTTGCTCAGCCGCTTGGTCACCTCCGGGTGGAAGTCCAGCGCCGCCAGCGACGTCGGCCGGTACTTGTCCACCCACAGCATCGTCGTCGGGCTATCACTACACTGCGCGATTATGGCTGTCTGGAGGGTTCGAGTGTGGTCCACACAGATTTTGTCAGGGTCATATATATTAACAATAGCAACACCATAATATAATACAAAGCCGTGCTTCGCCCGGAACAGCTCTGGATTTTGCGGTGAGCGTGCTAAAGAAGTATATAATAATACAGTCAAGAGCTAATGCTAGATCGCTGTCACTTAAACCGGGAGGGTTGCTCGATCGAGCTATGAATCCGACGGTTCCTAATAGAATTGGGTGTGTATAATACGCAAGAATGTTATAGTGAGTGACCCCCGGTGATTGCCTAGTTTGGCAAGATGAAACTGTGCGTGACCGCCATGATGGATTGCCTAGTTTGGCAAAATGAAACTTGTGCATGACCACTATGACGAGCTGTGGTAGAAGTGGTCGAGAATTTCGCAATATCCCTATTTTGAAGTTGTGTGCTACAATGAGTATTCCAGCCAAATTGATTGTCGAAAAATTTTCCGGCGTCAAGTGAAATCCAAGAGTTATGGCAGCAGTGCACCGAGATGATGAATCACATGCTGAAGCGAATGAAGATATCGACGAGATGGAGGACGAGAAATGCAGCAAGTTGGCCTCAACGACAAGAAATGTTGTTCTTCTTGATCGAAATATTATCTCGAGGTCGACCATGTCACGGCAATCTGTATCAATGTTTGCAGCTGCACTTCACAACACAGGTGTTCCCAGCCGCGTCGCAGACGTCCTAGTTCAGGCGTGCCGCCATAAGTAAGCTACCTTCCATGTCCACGGCATTGATCCGCTATTCTTTCGTCTCTTAATATTTTATTTACTTAACATTATTAGTTTGCTAACAACAACAAAAAGTTAGGAAAATCACAGCAATTTCGGGTTGAGCAGGATTCTTTTCCTTGCTGCAGGAATCATGTAGTATGACACTGCCTGTTGATCTTCTTCTTGGCGTCATTGCCATTCTGCAGCGGTGGTTGTTGTTGCAGCGGTGGTTGCCACGGCCAGGAGCGGGCGGATGCTGGGCACGGCAGCAGCGACAGCAAGGATAACGACGATGTAGGGCAGGAACGTCATGGCTTGGCTCTTCGGATGACAGGGCGGGTTAGGCTGACTTGGAAATTTGAGAACTATATGCACATGACATACTGTCCTCCTCTGTCCTAATTCCTCTGTGAGGTCCATTACTCCAACAGAGAACATGTGGTACGGCGCTCACATTCGGCGGCCACAGGAAGCGATACTATTATCGTTGAGGCTGTGGATGTTTTATTTGGTGAACTTGGGAGTAACGATGTCAGCTAAAGTGTGCAACATGAGTTTCAGTCTGGGCGTGTCAGGTAAACTATAGTTTACCTGACACGCCCAGACTGAAATCTACCTATCTAAATAGCGAGCTCTATTAGATCATTATAGCTGGCGTGTGACGCGGAGCTAAATATTTCCAAGTGCGTCGATCATGTGTGTGTACTACCCGAACAGAGCGAGTTTCCATTCGATTCCGAGTTCAAAGCGTGGTGATGGAGGCACTTGCAAGCGACAATTCCAAGTCGAGTTTCCGCTAGCACTTCACTGTTGGCTCGTTCGTGGACATGGGCGTGCTCGACGATGCTGCAAGCATCATCGACCACTGCGGACGCTACCTTGCCAGGCCTGTGCTCGTCCCCCGCTTGCCGTTGTTGCCTCACCTGCGGGTCGAAGTTGACAAGTGCCGGGGCTGATTTCGTGCCACTGCTGCTCTGACAGACTCTGGGAGCACCAACTCGACCAAGATCCTCTTCACCCACGAAATCATTTTGAGAATGTAATAATAGTTCAAAACAGTATCGAGGAGACAGACAACAGACCCAGGCAGAACAGGCGGACACAAGATCTCGCCATAGATCCTTCTGCATGCTGGAGAAACTGTTTTGCATACTTCCGCCAAGATACAAGTTTGTGCGTAGTGAGTTACGTCTCTGGGTAGTACATTTGGCGTACCGATCAAGCCAAGTGTGTATTGGATGCATTGTACTGCAGGATGGAAGTGGACTACGTGGATGGTGTGGTATTCGATGAAAAGGCAATCGCTGCAGGCACTTTTTGTCGCGATCGGAAGTTCTGCTGCGCCTCATTGTTGGCGCTGCCTCCGCGGCCGTCCTGGACCTGGAAAAACCCTCGCTGTCGCTGTCCCAGGACTGCGCGCCGACCGCGTGGTGGGGAGCTGTACGCGCACCAGTTCGCGGACTGTCTGTCCAGTGCCAGGCCGAGGGCGTCGCCGCCAAGCTGCACGTGCACGGCGGTGGGCGAGACGGTCGTGGATGTGGTGGGTGGGATGATCGTGGATTCGGTGGGGGTGTCGGTGGCTGCTGCGACTGAAGCGGCAGCAATGGAGGAGACTGTTGTGAGGGAGACCGGGGTCGCGGCATGGCGGCGGAGAGTGCGATCGTGGTGGCTTCGGAGGAAGGGGTCGCGGTGCGACGCAGACCTCTGGGAGTAAGTAGCAAGGTTACTGCTACGTCGCACCGCAACCTGAACGAAACGACCCATGCCATGCCCTTTGGGCCATCGCATGGGTAGTTCCCAGAATTGTAGATTTTTATATGCGTAACTGCTTGCGCTTGTGGGCTCAAGCAGTCTTTTTTTTAACGAAAGCAACGTTTAATTCAAACTAAGTCCTATAATGACGGAGTTACGATTTGCACTCCGATTTAATTAAAATGGAGTGACATGTTTGCCTACCTCTCAAATCTTATTGACACTGCATTGCGGAATCAGTCTCCATTATCGATCTTGCCATGGAGAAGAACTTCGTCCCCGTTTTGCCGATGACACAACAGGGGCCGCTAGTGCACTTGTGCATCCACTGTGGTGGAAGCTACCACCTCGCACCGACGGTCCGACCCCGAAATTTCACTATTTCCGGATCCACGACCACTTATCTTGGTGTCCTACCAGCCGGATAAAACGCAACAGCCGGTAGACCAAGTGCAACAGTCGTCAGACCAGGTGCAACAACCCGGGGTCGAGGAGCGTCCACCTCACCCTGTTGACGACCAGGTCACCCGGGTTCTAGACTTTTCGTCTCCTGAACAGAACGGCTAAAGTGCAAGGACGGCGAACAACTCAATGCCGGCATGGTGTGCGGGGGTGCGAATGCAAAATCGTATTCGAAGCTATGCTGCTGCGGTCTGCAGTGAAGATGGTCGCAGTGCAACTTTTCGACAGCATGAGAGAAACGACTGCCCTCGCTCCGACATTGCTCCAAGCTCTGGTACTTGCATTGTTTGTTTACACGTGCTCCGCGTCCTGCAAGGAGCGTATTGAGAAGTACGTGAACTTCGTATCCCCTATGTTCCTGGGTGACGACGACGGATACGCGTTATGCGGGACTTTCAAAGAGAGCATTTCGTTTCGCATTCATTCGTTTTTTGCGGTGGCATGACAGTCAGTTACTAGGACATGCACGCCGAGCAAGTCACCTCACGCTGCGCTCGTGCTCTGGATGAGCCCGGCGCGGGCCCCCAGCGACATGGAAATCGAGCGGAACGTCTCGCCCAGGTCAGCGGTCGTGAGCGCCTCGTGCACGGACCCGCCGAGTTTTTGCGCCAGGTCGGCCAGCCCAATCTCACTGGCGCGCCCGAAGCCCACGACGAAAGACCGCAGTCCGTATTTCGCATAGCGATCGCGGACGTCCACCGCCATCTTGGGCCCTTTCTTGCGATCCGCAGGGCGGCCGTCGGTGAAGAAGATCATGACGGGCTTGTACACGCTCAAGTCGGTCCGCGAGAAGATGGCGTTCGCTTGGCTCAAACCGTTGGAGTAAAAGGTGCCTCCACCATGGAAGACGATGCGGTAGCCAGAAGCTGCTGCGATCGGCACCTGCTCATATTCAACGATGCCTTGATTCCCAAAGGTGACCACCGACACGATGTCCCCCCTCGCGCCACTCACCAACCGACTGCGCAAGTATCCACGAACACCACTCATCAGATTTTGCCACGGTTCTCCGCGCATCGATCCCGAGCAGTCCAGCACGAAAACATGGTGTACCGTTCCTGTTGAGGCCGTGTGAGAGCAAGCAAAGCGGTGTCCGCTGACATACGAAAATCCTCTACGCTCGGAAGAGGGCGGTGTGGCGACAGGAAGATGCCACGCATCCAAGTCACAGAAGGACGGCGACTTTCCCTCACCATTGTGCTCCAGCGCGTCACACAGATACGGGCACTTGACAAACAGGGAACGCTCCGCCGCAGATCGACAAGGGTCTTCCCATCCAATTGTCTTCCAATACTTCTGGTGCAGTACCTCGTCAACCTCGTGGGATGGTTGCGGCTTCAGCTCGGTCTTGCAGTGACGACGTTGGTCTTGCAGGCCAGTGTACATACAAGCCGCGCTACTGTCCTTGTCGCACTTCAAATAGTGAACATGGCCTCGGCCAGCTGAAGAGCAATACATGTTGCACATTTCGGCAACTCCCTCTTCGCCTGCAGCGTACTTGCGGTCTTCCCAATTGATGACGTCCGACTCCTGAGCAATGAAATACATGTTGCGCATATTCCCATGCGGAGCTGAGTGTTCGCCTTCGTGCCCAACAGGCTTGTCGCAATAGTACTCACAGGCCGCGCATTTCACCCCACAACCGTGAATAGTTGTGCTTCCGTTCGGAAGTACTCTCACGCACGAATGCGGAATACCGTCGTGGTTTATCTTCCCAGGAGGCAGCACTATCGCGCACTTGTTGCGATTTCCGACCATTTCTTTCAGCTCAAAATCAAACGTGTCGCACGACCCCGAAAACTTGCTGGTAGAGACTTGAACGTGTTTAGTGCAGATACCATCGGCTTCACAAGTTGCATTGCACGCGTGGCGCGAGCTGCACAAGTGGATGATGGCGCTGTTGGATTGGGAAAACGTTGAACAATCTCCTACGTCTTGCCCGTTCTCCTCGACGAATTTCGCCCACAATGCGGGCTGGTCATGGAAATGGTTGGCTGTACTGCACCGCTCCTTGCAAGTATCCATTTCGCATGCGTGATTGCACTGTATTTCGGCACACTTGTGGACAGTGTGAGTGTGCTCCGAGTTCAAGATGCATTGTCCACCGCAGATTGTGGCGCTGCATTGAGCGCCGCATGTGTGTTTCTTTGCAGGGCACCGGTGATTTCCTTCGTGTCCAGCAACCAGTACACAAATGCCCCCACAGTTTGAGGCACCCACCAGACTGCAAACAGCTCCACAAGTGTGATCGCCTTTCAAACAGTCACAATCGCCTTCATGACCGGCCTTGCTGACGCAACGTGGAATTTCTTTCCCAGGTTGATATTTCCGCATGCAGTACTCACAAAGACCGCGACATGCATGACCCATACCACAATCGTGCTCTTCATCAAACGAATGGCAAGATGATCGCATGCATTGTAGCTGGCATTTCGAGCATCGGTGTAGGCAGCGCTTCAGTAGGGTCTCGAACGGAAGAAAGTAAATCTGCTCGATCCGCTCCCACTCGTCCATGAATCGTTCTGACCCCAAAAACTGCTTTACCCACAGAGTCACCTTTGCCTTTCGACGGGAAACCAAGAACGACAACATTGCATCGAAGCTTGCGTAGTCGAGATCAGTGATTTTCTCTAGCACACCCTTTGACGTAAGAGCCAAATATCGCTGGAATAGACCCAGCAAGGTGAAGTGGATGGAGGCCATATCAGCGCTTGGGTGAGCGCAGACCGATGGGCCGAAGTCAATGCCCTCGTCGACTATTTCATCCAGAGAGACCTCTTGATTCACACTCGCCCAGCATTCCATAAGTTTCGGATAATCACGGCTCAGCTGCTCCAAGCCCAACAAACCCACGTTGCTCTCATCACTCAGAAGATGGTCCTTCAGGCTCTGCAATACGATCTCTTCTTTAAACTGAGCATCGACAGGAATCAGACAACCAGTGCGAAGGGCACCTGGTAACTTTCGATGGAGCTCGTTCATCTCCAGTCGCTGAGAGCTCTCATCAACGGCAGTCCAATCCAAGATCGAGATTTTGGCGAGAACCAAGCGAATGCAATCATGGACCGATCCCCCACTTTTAAACCCGCACGATGATTCTGGATCATAAATAAGCTTTTCAATAAGCTGCCGCGCGTGTCGTAACGAGTCATAGTAGCCCAATGTCCCCAGAGGCGGTGAGCAATTAATTTTCAGTTTGCCGGAGTACATTTCAGTGAGAAAGTTCTGCTCACGGTTAGCTGTCACCAGCTTCTGGAATTTGCGTTCGAACTCCGAGAGAACGCCATATCGATCATTCGGGTTAACGTCTTTCACACTCATGTAGAGACTTCCTCGAAAAAGGCGGTCGTCGTTCTTCAGCAAATTGATACCCTTCTGAAACTTTGTGAACAACCCATCGATGTCTTTGTCGAATCGCATTTCCATCCTGAAGATTGTAAACATCGACAAGGAGGCATTCAGCACCGACAGGAATACGTCCTCTTGATCAGTGCGTTCAAATGACCCCAGACCTTCGAAATCCAAAACGACAAGCAATACATTTTGCAAGATTCGCAGACTCATCCAGGCACCATCAGTACAGCGGTTTCCAGCGATGGCAAATGACGATCCAGTCAAGTGATTCAGGAAGTAGCTTTTTCCTGTAGATTGCTTACCCATTGACGTAATCACGATGCATCTACCACGCCAGGCACGCAGCAGCGGGGATAAAAGTCCAAACCGAATCGACTCGGCAATATCTGCTGCACCCCATGTCTGGATCTCCGGTTCCGGCTCATCCAGGTACTGATCCATACCATCATAGAGCACTGTCAGTGCGTTTCCCTCGGCCCGGCAAATCTGAATCGGCAAAAAAGTAATCAGAGTTTGGAAGAAGGACTTCAGAGACCTAGACTCCATGTCTACTCCACGCAACGAACTACGCAGAGTAAGGCCTTTAGTAAGGTCTAACCCATGCAACGGCTTGTTGAGAGCCATTAGATCGCTCATTAACAGAGAAAGATAGTCATGGTAGACCTCGAGAGCTGGGACACCATTACCAGCCACTGAAGAAGAGACGAGAATCGACACAAGTGTGGGCGACGTCGAATCAAGTAAACTGCGCACGGGGAACTTCTCGAACAGGTGATAGAATGTGTATAGCCAATGCTGCTTGCGCGGGCAATCTGCATTGTTTGCTTCAATGTCAGAACGCTTGGAGCCTCCACTATCGGACTGTCGCATTCGATAAGAATCACTGCGCACAGCCACTTTGATAGCAAACACGTACACCTTTTGCACCAAGGGGTCTAGAACAATTACTTTGTCATCGACACATTGAACGCTCACCCGATCTGTCAGAAACTTCACGCCAAGAGCCAAAGCTGGCAGATGTCGATGATCGTCGCGCGAAATACACTGAAGATCCCCATCAAAGGCGCCATCGTCGTCAGACACCAGGGATACAGTCCCGACAGCTAAGTTATCTGCCAGTTCGAGCAACCGGCTGTTAGAGCCATTTATTTCAGACCCAGCGTGCACGCCCAAAATTTTAGACGTTTGATCGTTGTAGATATCGATAGCTTGTGTTCCTCCGCTTGAGTCAGTCACGTATACAGTGCTTTGCTGCAGTAATATATCTGTGAACGGCAGATCGATCAGCGTCGAACGGACACCCAGATCAATTGTCTTCATGCGCTCCATGCTCTTGAACGCTTCGTCAAACTTGTAGATCCCTACTGAATCCTTGGCGAGGAATGTCATGACTCGGTTTCGAGCGTCGTAGTCACAAAGGGAGGCGAACTGACCAAACGTGCGGATAACCCGTTCGTTCGCGCGGGCGGGGCAATGAGAATCATTAGTTGATGGAAAAGCGATGAACTTGGCGCACATGCGCTCCTTACCGGAACAAATCTGCACGACAGAACGCACTTTTACGGTAAACATCGCCACATGACGCTCGTTCGGACGCAACAGGATTCGGCCCAACGGCTCTTCCCGAGAAACAGCGCCTACTAGACTTCCTTCTCGCAACTTAATATCGAACTTCTTAATATCAAGGAAAGCAGTAGGCGGCGCATGCACTTCCCTCAGTCCCTGACAGCGAACGGTTCCAGGGCCACGGGTGTGTGCACTCACTGTCAGCAGCAACCCATCCGTCGACAGAAGAAATTTGCGTAGCTGGGTAAATTTCTCCTCTCTAATCATCTCATACCACTCAGTTTTCGCCCGCTTCTGGTCGCTCTTCAGCTTTTTCAACCCCGCATCTTGGGCCGCCACGAGTACACTCTCTATACCCAACCGCCATTTGGTACGCAGCGCAGTCAAGGGCGGAGCGATTTTCTCCGAGAACGACTCCCACATTACCATTTGCTCGCTTCCATCCTTCTTCTCGGATCCGGATGATTGATTTTGCAGTTTGCAGCGCTTGTTATACTTCTTCAACAGGTCTGCTTTTGTAGAAGTCGCGCATTTTTCCAACAACGTACCGAGCTGTTCATCTTGGCCACACAAATGAAGATTATACAGGGCCATCTCGATTTCTCTAAGGCGAGTAGGTGTGTCCACGATCAATTCCAACCCGCGATCAAATTGCCATGTACAAGCTGTCTTCAGCCATTCCCGAAGATCTTCGTACACTTTGAAAGCTGCCTGCAGAGATGAACCAGACTCCTCACCCATTGTCTCAGTGGGGTGGAGCTGAAATAACTCATTTGACAATTGCTCAACCGTTGTTCTCTGCTTCGCAATTGTGTCTTTCAGCTGCTTAATCGCTTCGTCGTATTCCTCTTGTTGTTGCCTGTCATGGGCAGATCGCAACACGTTGACTTCTTCCTCGGACCACATGCCAAACTCTCTCAAAATGTTCTGGCAGAGCTTAACGGATCGAACAATAGATCCACTCAAATCAATCCGATGGCGCTGGGACTCATCCTTGAGCCACTTTGAGAAGGTCAACTGCATGTTCGGATAGAATGTGCGACAAACTTGCTCAGTGCGAATCACCGAATTCATCGTTCTTGTGTAAGCAATTGCTGGATAACTTCCCTTCAGCAAGCATATGCCCGAGAACGTTTTTGGAAGTGCCTCTAAGTCGATAGCGGTCACTCCCAAGCACTCTGTACTATCCGGTTGATCCTCTTGTTTCTCAATATGAAATGAAACCGAGTACGAAGACAATTCATCATCTTCTTGCTCATCTGAATCCGTCATGGCTGACCTGATCTGCTCGAGGTCTGCTTTTGCGGTGCAACAAATGATATCAGGAGCCAAACCCGTGAGAAATCGCAAGATGAATGCCGGGGTGTCTCGAAGATGATGTGGCTCAAATAGCTCATCACGGATCCAAGAAAACACGACAAGGCCAGCATCTCCACTCCCTTTACTGCATTCATCATCTACCTTCACACAATAGACTCCTTCATCACCAGCAGCAAGTGGCGCAACCGTCTCAGTAGAGCAAGCCATCATGGCCACCAAAGCATCTGCAACTTGACCTTGCTTGCCGAACAGTCCCTTCAGCTTTACGTCACCTGGACAGGCGCTTTCAAGTAGCTCATAGCGAAGGAAACGGATAAATTCGTCGTCGAACTCGCGCGCATGTAGCACGTCAAAGTTGAAATCCTTGGGGTTCACGGACGACATCATTCCAAAACCACGACACAGCCGCATCACTTCCAACTCGTCAAGGACTGGTTTCACCACCTCCATCTCACACTGAGTCTCGCGTACTAGCTTCATTAGTCGAAAAAGGTTCGGTGCTGCAGAGTAATCGCTCCCGACGTTTGAATCCACGCCTCCAGGCACTTCAGCGTTTTCATTGGTCTCCATCTTGTTCACAAGTTCCCAGTTGTGCTTCTCTGCGGCTCTGACTGCAAATCGAATTCTGGACGAGTTGTCGCTTGCTTCGAAGCTTTCCAGGTACTTTCCGAAGATTTTCGTATGAGACCTTGCGCATGACAATAGGCAAACAATCAACCAGTTAAAAATCACTTTTTATCACCATCTATATCAAAATCGAATCTACAAAATCGCGTCATTTGCCAGCAAAAGCCGAAGTTGATGGCTGAAATTCCGCCTTTGACGGGGTGGAAGCCGAAAGCGCAGCCACTCTACACTTGTCGGTGCCTTAATGCCCAGGTCGAAGACTGTAGACTCTTTGAGACTTTCTTCAACTGCCTGGATCGATGCCAACGACGTTCGCACTAGCACAGCTTGATTCTGCACACCACTCACCCCAACGACGTACAAAAAGTCATTTGAGCACACAACTGTGACTCGAACCAGTCGAAGTAGCATATCTGCCGGCAGTAATAGACCTCGTAGCGCTTCATTTTCGGAGGCTTGAAGTTTCTCTTCGGGGACGTCATCAAATTCTTGTCCGGGAGCGATCAGTTTGTTTTCGTCCCCGACGACCCAAACACCATGCGCAAAAACCAAATTGCTTCCGGTTGCATCTGGCAGAACTTTTAGCTTGTAGCGCAATAGTTCGTTTGGCCTTGCATCAAACCGCGAGACAGAGTCATCAAAAGGTGCACGGTTGCTTCCCATCCCATAAAGCAGTCCATCTGATGTCATCGACACCAGTGACGCAACACCACCCATAGGCCGAGCGACAATACCCACTAGGCCCATTCCGACGCCGCCTACCACGCTTCGAAGTCCGGTATCGAGACCTTGCATCTGTCGCTCCTTGTACACAGCAATTGGAGTTGTGATCACTCCGGCTGCTGCACCAAGCACGCTTGATCCCAAGGACCCCAGGCCGTTGGCAAGGGCTGACGACAATTGGGTTGGGCGGGTGTAATGGCGTTTTTTCAGCTGGTCTGACGGCAGGGTGAGTTGATCCATCGTTCGAGAAATCGAATATGAAAACCCAGACACGGAAGTGAGAGTAGCAGCTGTGGTATGACCTAAAAAGGAGGCTACACCACCAACCACTCCTTTGGTAAGCAGCCACGGACTGTAGCCATTTCGAGACGCAGCCAGCGGGATTTCGACCAGGTCTCGAACGCCTTGGCCAAAGCTTCGAAGAAATCCTCTGTATTGCACAAAAGCAAGCGAGTGATACAGTTGTCAGTCATAAGCAATGGAAGTTCACCAGGGTCCAAACTTACGCTGGGTTGCCGATAATGTTCAACGACATGAGAAGCATCGGAGAGCGGACAATCGTGTCGGCCACGTAGTCTGCTGCCAGATCCTTGTACAACTGATCGGGAAAAGAAAATACCTCGCGCATCTCGGTAGACCCAAAGTGCAGCGGCGTCCCGTCAAAACTATTCAGCACAGGAATTGAAACCCTTGCCGTGATAGTCACCTGAATATTACTGATCTCTAGCCGCTCGATGTATACCTTGCGTTGCTTCGTGATTGCTGTTGACTCAAACACACTCACACTCCAGGCACCCGAGTGGGGATAACTTTCTTTGTCGGAGACTGCGCTACTAGAAGCAACTTCTCCTTCTAGCGCATCCAACATCGGTCGAATGAAAGCGTTCACGTACGTCAAAATGTCGTCTTCCACCTAAAATATATACAAAATCATTTTGTCAGATCGCATCAGCATTATTCACATCACATCTAAGGCAGCATCTTACCTGGAGAACTGCTGGGGCAAGCTTCAGCTCAATACTGTGAAAGTATGACGGAATACCAACTGGGTCCCATGTATCCGTATAGATGACTCTCGTAACCAAGGATGACTCGTCCGCACCAGGCAACTGCTTGTCTAATAGTTTTCGCATCAAATTCGCCAGATTTTCGTGAGTTTTAACCCGATCGAATTGCACCAAGTCTTTTGATGCATGCATTTCGGGAAAGCACAGGACCACCGGGAAATTGCAGGTTTGTAGGAAATGTCCCACCTCGATATCATTGATCCCAACGAATAGTGCTGTGTACGATCGAATGTGCGACAGATACCCTAGACGTGTGCTCTGGCGGGAATTTTCTGGAGGATCCGGAGCTGTCGTGAAGACGATTGACACTGCGTTGCAAGTCACTCGTAAAATCTCCGGGTACAAGAGGAGCCCTCTAGTATCACGCACGGGGTCGTGCTCGTCACAGAAGTGAAGAGAGACCTCCTCCACACGCACGCCAAATTTCAGAAAAACTGGAACGGTCAGCTCAACTTCGGTTGGAGTTGCCACAGACGGCAGAGCCAACGATGGTGCGGCGCCTGAGTGACTTTCATGGGTTGGATCTTCAAGGCAGGTGATGGAAATCAGCCAGGACCCTGCTCGATAGAAACACATGATTAAGAAAGTGGGCTCCCCCTTGCCAGAGCCTCCAACATCTGAAAACGATGCGAATTGGATTCCACCAACTTGCCAAAGCGCATTGGACCACCCGAACTGTGGTGATCCGATCTGGAAACGCGTTCGTTCGCTGCTTGTACTGTCTGTCATTCCTACCTGTTCCGTAGACTCCAGCCAATCTCGGAGTAACTTGGTGTCTGACTCCGTATCTCGGTTGTCACTTTCAGAATCCTCCTCTGTCGAGTCCTCTCTTAGAATCTGTTGTTTTGTGGATACCTGCAAACATGATCGTTAGTCGATTTGAAAAACTATTGTATAAAAAAAGATGGTGACAGCTTACCTGTAGTGCCCAGTCATATTCCAGGTAATAATTGGATCCGACCCCTTCTGGATCTGACGGAAACGACATATTCCTGAAGCCCAATACATGTTCCCACTGATTATGAATAATCACGGGAGGCTGGTGATCCACAAAGAACATGATGTGAATACACTTGTGTGTCTGTGTCATCGTGAAGGTTAGCATCTTATGATGGAAACCGCGGTGTCGCATCAGCAAGCGTCTTCGATGAGTAGTAGTCGAGGGGGCTGGGTACAGACGCTCCGGAGTGTTGGGTGCCGTTGATGATGTCTGTAGTTCTGGAATTTCCAGTTTACCGTCTGGAGTGAGCAGAAGGGGGATTTTTGGGAGGATAACAGCAATTTCTTCTGTCCACTCATAGCCCTCATCGGCCAAGGATACCCGGAAGGAGCATGACAGTCGTGCCACTAGGGCCTGCTTTGCTGAGTTAGATATGTCCTCACTAGAGCGTCTCGACAACTTGGAGCTAAGCCAAGACGATACATCAGCAGTGATACTCCGTTTTTTAGCTTCCTTGTGAAGACAAACTGGCACAGACCACCCTGCACCGTCACCTGACAGCAGCTATAACAGAGAGAGAACGAATGTCAAATGAAGGTGAAAATGAAGCAAGTTACCGCGTAATCGCACCGATAATTCGTCTTCTGCAACGAGTGCATTGCCTCGCCCATCTGTAGGAGTGAACTTTAAGGCGCAATTCTAGGCAATATCACGACTATGGTTAGCCTCGATCAGAAGCAAACAGACGAAATTGTGAGTATAGCTTACCGTTGAATTGATCACCACGACCTGCGGTCGGATGGTCAACTTCAGGTACCCATCACAATTTGTCAACTCCACACAGTACGCACTGGTTAAACTGCACAGCCCTGTCCTCCCAATTGCCCTTTCGCCCCTCCCTGGCGAAAGGACAATTGGTTTTGTATCGCCTTTCACGTTTAGAGTAATTCGTGGAGACCATTCCAGCTGGTCACCTGGATCATTTGAAACTGAAGCTTCTCCGGCAGCTGCTATCGAGACCGCTAGGCGGTTGCTGACCACTGAAAAACCAACGGATCGTTCGGCACATGAAGGAATCTTTGCGGATGCTCCCTCCTGGCGGAGAGTATTGCCGATGTTGATGTGAAGCGCACTTGACGTCAAGTTGGCAATACTCAGAACACGCTCTGTTCTAATTCTCACCATCGGGTGATGGTCATTGCTGGTAGCTGCAATCACTCGGCAAGCCTCAAAATCAAAAATTTGCTCCTTTGGTTCCGTGCCAGGAGCACTGCATAACAACGAAAACATGAGTGGTTTAGTGGAGGTATGTGCACTGCCTTGGTGCTTCTCATACAGCAGTTGAATGTCCATCGGTTCAAAGGGGTTAAGTGTGGACAGACTTTGTTCACAAGTAGAATGCACGTTGAGACTGATACTTGTAGCCTAGAGACACACGCAACAGTGAGCAGTCTGCACACACTCACTAAACACGGAGTAATCCTACCTTTTGAGAAAAGAGGAGTGACACCGGAATATCCATAGCATTTTCCACTATGATAGCGGGCCACAACGAGACATCCATCCACGTATAACGTCGAGATACTTGGGGTAGTAGCGGATCGAAATCAGTAGGAAGCACTGTCCTGCACTGTGCACGACCGACTTTAACCCAGGCGTAGTGACTAGTTTCTTCAGGACCACCACAACGCAGAACTGCAAAGCTACACTGCGACTTCTTTCGGCCATCCAATTGATCGTCACTAATTTTCACAAGGTCAAATTCGTTAGGAATATTCTCGTCTTTCGACACGGAACACCACGGGCCACCCTTGATGCCAAAATTGAGAGTAGAAACTGAATCCACCATTACATGAGATATACTCTCGTTGACGTTGGTAGATGTTGATGTAGGCAGAGTGCATGACGAACCATCCAGCGAAATACAGTTGGAATGAATCTTGTCAGTTTTACTAATAGTGACGGTATTTTGATAGAGTTCATGAGAACTTCCACAATCGTGCTCAGTGACATCTCCATTTACCCGGATCTGAACGGGAAAATTGCAGAAATTGCGAAACGTTAACGGCGAGCGCAGCGTGACAATTGTCTGCAAGCCCTTCAGCTCCACGCATATCCACAAAAATCCATGACCACCAAAGTACCGTCCAGTGACAGTGTTTTCCTTGACTTTGCATGGGTCACACCAAAGTGGATCATCGTCTTGTTCTTCACCAACCTGCTCTTTGTCCTTGGCAGGGCTCTTCCTTACCACCTGGCTCGGATCTTCAACAGCAAAGCGGAGCTGGTAATATGGACTGTTAGCCAACGACAGCCAGCTGTAAGCTGCACTTGCATATGCAGCTAATATCAAGCTCTCTCGTGTCCCTTCTTGACGGTACCAAATATCGCCACCGGTGTGGTTCACAATCTTTATGCGCATACTCGAAAATTTGTCGTCGGAATGTGCTTCTATTAACTTCGATGTTGGCCGTAAAATCTGTGGAATTGCTGATAGCACCAACATCGAGGTCTGATTCAGATATACGGACACTGGGCCTATGAGAGTCGAGATCTCTAGACCTTTTGAGGACGATTCGATCATTGCGTCAATAGTAGTTCGCGGGATGACAGATACAGTCAGAAGTTGAGCCATATTATCAAGATACACTTGTATCGACGAGAAAGCCCGCACATTCAGCATCTTTGTGCGGCTTGTACTACCAGAAACAGCGCACGAAAGCGTTGTATCGTTCAGTTCAGCTGTAATTATATCGTGAGAGTCATTGGTAGTCCCGATATGCGTAACAGACAGTGTAACTTGAGGGAGTGTGACACCAGCAATCACGCGTTGGTATGCATCACTGTCCAAGACGGAATTTACCTGTAGTGAAGAAGCCAGCAATGCATTCACCACAAGTCGGTTTTGTTTGTTCTACATAAAAAACAAGACAGTAATGAGTATGTGCATTATATCACGCCAGTTTGATATGAACAATGTACCTCAGGTTCGTGTTCACTCTGCAGCGGGCTTCTCCATCTCAACTCCCAGTTATCTGACGAAGGTGGAGTATTGAAAGAGAACGTTCTTGCGCGACTTCCAAAATCGAGTAGTTTCGCTCGATACCGTGTTTGCTCCATATCATCATCAAACCACTGACTCATTAGCTCTCCGAAACTTCCTGGCTCGTACGCTTCGTCCACATCGTCCAAACCTCCATTCCCTAGGGTTCGTTCCCAAGGAACGTAGAACTCACAGACAAGAATGTAGCAACGTTTTTTGCTATCCCAGCATCTTAGTTGGCAAAGAATATCGCAAAGCCGCTTCACGTCGGTCTGTTCGTCCTTATCCCAACTCCATGACGGCCAGCCGCTTGGTACTCCTGTAGGAGGAATAGGCACTGGATTAGCCACGATCGTGCAGATGTTTCTTGGTATATGATAGCACCAGCGCATTCCCATCCAACTATGTGTTTTATTCCCTATTCCCTGAAGAGCAGGTCCCTCCACGTTACAATCGGATTCTTCAATGCCCCAAGGTCCGTTGCAGTCCCCCAGGTAGGCTGCTACATCGGGCAGTTCAATATCGTAGTTGTTGGGCTCGATTTGAATCTGGGCCTTAGTACCAGTACTGGGAGACACAGAACCGCTCGACATAGCACTTTGCGTTTCAATTAAAAGAGCCTCCGTGAAGACTAACTCCCCGGGAGAAGGTCGTCGGGCTTCAGCCATCCGCCTCAAATTTTTGAAATCATCAGTTGAGCCGCCAGCAGTGTCATTCACAGTAAAGTTACTTGGAACTGCAGTCTCAACCGCCATCGCACTGTTATCACTACAGGGATCATAACTGGGAGGTAGGTTACCGTGGTAAGGAGAAGATTTACCATCATAACCAGCACGGGTAGTCAGCAATGATTGAACAGCTTCCAGCGAAAAGGATGATAGTTTTACGCAAAGTGCGGTAACTTCTGCCTGAACGTTTGTCCGTGCCATCTCCGTATAAAGCAAACAGATTCCTGCTTCTCCAATTGAAACTCGTTCCAGTATTTGCTGCTGGTCTCCGGTAATACGAACGCTACAATCCTTCAGAAGGCACTGAGCCTCAGACACAACGCTTATATGTTTCGAGAAATGCTGCCAAGTACTGCCGGTGTGAACGGACATGGGCCCTACTGAACTCCTTCGAAAGTGAACTTCCAGAGGGGGCAAATCATCAGACGTGTTAATCCCAATCTTGTCGATATTTAGCATAATCTCCAGCGTGGATACAGCTACAAAGCGATTGATTTCGTTGACCTCTTGCCCACAAGTACATAGTGATTGATGGGCCGTGTCATCGCTTCCTAGCCCCGCGCTAGCGAAAATCTGGCCAGACGACATCCAAACTCCAGAAACTCCCCTTTTCGTAGGGTTCCGTCTCCAATATGAGATCACACTTGGAGCAACAAGCAGTTTAATGTTCCACCTCGACTGGAAAACGAACGGATTGCGCTTCAAAGGGTAAGGATTACGTTCTCTTGGTTGTTTTTCTTGGTAGCCAGTCGAAAATGCAAGGTAGGGGGTTGACTGAATAAATCGCGACACGGCTATCATAAAGTGATGAGATACGTGAAGCTGATATGCCTGCACATCAAGAAATAGTGTACCCTCTGTCCGCTCTCCAAAATTCCATCGTGCAGCAATCAACTTCTCAGGATAGTTTTCCACCGCTAATTGCCATAAACTAGGCTCAACATTCGCCCCAAATACCACTTCTTCTCTTGAAATAGTCTTTTGTGTGGGACTTTCGGTTGCACGATGGCCGACGACTACATTTTGAACCGAGGCACCGCCACTAAGCAGCGAAAAATTGTGCCCGACAACGATACTACCAACCCGAATGTGTGTAG
The DNA here is from genome assembly GCF_018691715.1 of Phytophthora cinnamomi. Classification (NCBI taxonomy): domain Eukaryota; phylum Oomycota; class Peronosporomycetes; order Peronosporales; family Peronosporaceae; genus Phytophthora; species Phytophthora cinnamomi. Next base: position 475,998 of record NW_027151016.1, read on the forward strand.
ACACGCTTGTCTCGAGCATATTCACTTCAATTCCATCGCACGAGAACGATACTTCGCGCTGATCCGTATTATCTCGCGAAGCGGACGTCTTCGGCGGTATTGCCACTTCGACTGGTTTCAATATCACCTGTGTTGGCGTCGCAATAGATCGCCTCAAAGAACCTAGCCCACTAGTTACTCCCACAACTCGACTTACCAATGCGTCAAACACTTCTTTGTGCAGATCAAGCCTCAACTTGGTCATTGCGATGGTCACGGAAGTCTTTATACCTGAGTCGCCACCATCCCCGTTAGAGAAAGGTTCCTCTTCAATACTGCTCGTGACGTTGAACGGAGACCAGAACGCCCTCACAGCGCTGAACTGAGCTGTACATCCAGCCTCCCGCCCAATGTACTCTTCAAACAGACCAATTGCACTTAGCTCTGTGGGTCCCGCACGATTGAATACCAATTCAGCGGCATGTCCAGATATTTGCCCAACCCTGCATCCTAATCGAAGTTGCGACTGTCCGAATCGTTGAGCTTGAACGGTTGACCGCCTGGGAAGGACTCTAGCGTTGAACGGCGGGTAGCCCAAGCCATCCAGTGAAATGTCATTCCTTGCAGCAGAAGCCATTGATAATGATTCCATTACAATGAGTATGTTCCCTCGCACGACGGGCTGCTCCGTTAGGATAGAATCCACAAGGGCTTCGTTTGGAAGTATGAGACGGATTTGACCAAGCAAAAGTGAGATTTCAATATCTGCTAAGGACACTCGAGATCCCATGCCATTTGGGCCACGATTTGTTGCCGCTAAGTCGTTGGCATCAGTCGAGGCAGGTACAGAATTTTTTTCGGTCACAATAGCGCTTACATTCAGCACTGACGCGATACAGTGCAGACTGGATGTTGTGAGAACCACATCAACTCTCTCCATCGACCCCGCGATAACATGGCGAGGGAGACCAGCTTCGTTGTAGTTGCGATAAAATACCGATACTAACGGGTATGAGTGAGCTGACTTGGGCAATTCAGGATCGTGGCTAGATACAACCAGTGGAATTTCCGCAATCAATAGATTTCTATCATCTTCTTTGCGATGCCACTCAACGCTTGCCAGCTGAAACGCTTTCGCGATGTTGCTCGTTAAGTGCCATGAGAGCATTGCAGAGGGCAATGACTCCAAAGCAGACGTATTTGAATTTGCCACGTAAAGTGACTTTGATACGCATATCAAATCAACCAGGTCCAAGCAAACTAAAATCCCCAAAAACGCATGCTCCGGTAACCGTGAAAATTCACCGAACTCGCCATGAGCTTTCAAACGTACTGGCTGAATTCTTTCCACAGCACGGATATCGCCCACAGTTGCCTGGATATCTGAGAAGGTATGTTGCTCACTTGGTTCCAGATGGCTCTTGGTTGGGTGATGATTGCCGATTCTTGTAGCTACGCAAATGTTTGACACCTCGCTACGTACAACTGCCCTCATCGACCTGCGATGACCATCCACTTCGTGTATGATATCCGATGTAAATGTCACTCCAATCAGATCCAACTGAGCACCTACACGCAAATACCATCGGTAATGAGGAGAAGCACGGTTCTCAAACTCAGATTTCAAAATTGGCGAGGAGGTAGAAGCAGGAGGACTTCTAAGTCGAGTTTCGGTTTCAACAACAGGAAACTTCCATAAATGCAGAAGCTTTACAACGCAAAAAAGAAATGGCGGTTAATACAAAGCGAGTAGTGAGACAGCATCGAAAAGAGGTCGCTTTACCTTTAGTCGGGATAGCGATGCCTGAATGCCCGATACATGAATCGATACATCAATTGTGTATGTCTGCTCGCGGTCGCCAGGCTGATGCGTTAAATCCACAGACACACTCACGCCTCGAAGATCAAATAACGTTAAATCTGCTAGCCCCTTCAGTACTCCACTTTCGGATACGCACATCCTTGCGTTCTCCATGCTACACTCGAGCTTGAGTGTTCCTCCGGGTGGCACTTGACGTGATGGGTGTGATTCATGCTCTAATGACGATATCGACAAAGACGGAATATTTAACTGGAGAGCTTCGTTCACAAGAACTTCCCCACCAGCAGCGTTAAGGTGTAAGATTAAACTCCAGCTTGTCGGGGTACTGTTAGGCAGAAGTACTGTTTGTTCACCAGCATGTGATGAACCCGAACGTTTTGCAACATGCAAGTTTCCCTTGATTCCGTCCACAAGACCTAGCACCACCGTGGCTAAAAGGAACAAACTCTTCAACTCTGCATACAATGAAGCAACCTGCACGTCAATCACAAACAGGCACTGTGAACACGTAGTGGTGAGAAACCCGGAGTCCAGCGAAAAGATAGGTAATTCGCCAAGTAACGGTACTTCGCACAGTATACCAGATGACTTTTCATGCTTAATAGCGCACTTGAACAATAGGGAGTCGATAGTTTCTCCACGAATCGTGATAGGAGCAATGCCACCCTGAAATATGCAATGGTTTTCATGATTCTTGATGAATTTCTTCACTGTGGCGCTGACAGAAGCAATCTCTGCATCTATCGATTGGCGTTGGGCCATCACTAACCGAGGTCGATGGGACACCGACCTAGATAATGCAGCTCTGCACACTTCTACTCGGAAGGTGCTTTTGGCAGCCTTTGATCCCGAACTTGGTGCATTCCATGAGATCGGGTAGCCGAGAGGACTTGTAACGCCATCTACCACTCCCGCAACGTGAGTTATCGTGGAAAGACTCAACTCAACCATCAGTTTATCTAGACTCACAAACAGTCCGTCGCTATCACCACCGTCAGCAGAGGTTGACGTATTAAGTAACTCGAATCCCAGTATCTCAATCAATCGGGTAAGTGCAGAGCTATTGACTTTTTCTTGTAGCGTTTCCAGGTGTGCAGACACAGCGCCAAACTGCAGTCGGCTTAAGCTGCTGCCTGAACGAAAGGCTTCTAGCCACGCGAAATCGCGTCCAATTAGACTTACACCACCACGTGAACTTGTTTTTCCTTCAACTCGCACAGCGTGTCCAGGTGCCTCAGGTAGACGAATATGGATATTGCTCGCCGTAACCAATTTGATGTCACTTTGTACAACGAACTGGACACTGGGCGATGAATTCCCTGAAGTTGCAGGCACTTCATTTTCTGATTCTTGCTCATATTTTTCATTCCTCTGCACGAAAGTTGACACGGCCTCCAATATCGCCACACACTTTGGCGGGTCCAAGACTGCTTGCGCCTCACCAAAAGATATATCCAAAACCTTCGAAATTGTATCCTTTCTCTTATTACCGTCAGTTGCCAATTCGTCATGATCAACCCGAGTAGACGTTGATGCCAATCGCAACCGCAATGCTGAGTGAACGCTGCGATGTCGAATATTGCCGGAACCCGTTGTTGTGTGGAGTGAGGCGGCTGAGCAGGAGTGCAGCGTGTACCGAGAAAACAGAGAACAGAGTTGTGGCTGTAGGAGTTGAGTAAGATTATCCTGGGCCCCAAGATCTGGGTTGCGATGAGCTCGGTAATCCTCCGCGACGGAAGACAGAGTACGTAGCATTCCCTCAGAAATTGAGACAGGAAAATCGCTGGATGCCCATGCTGCTGATACAGCATTCGATAACATTCCCCCGTCAAGCACTCGCTCCTTGATGCCAAGCATCCTGATGGCTTTCTGACAAATTCCAGACACCTTCTCTATCGGGATGCAGCGAACGGTTTCGCCATTCCACGACGTAAAGCATTTACACGGATCACTCAAGTTTCCATCTAGGTTGTTGTGGCTAGCCTCCAGTGTTTTCCAAACCGGAATGTCTGCATCAAGACTCACCTTAACGATTTCAAAACTGCGCGTTTCTCGTTGATTCATCCGTGTTGTCTCCTCTCCGAAAAATGAATTGATGAAATACGGATGCGACACACAATCGGAGAAGTGAGAAGAATCAATCGACCCCCATGTCAGTAATACTTGGTCCTTTGTGCACTTGGAGTCCTCTCGGGTTTCGCTAGCTGTTGCCGAAACCAGCTCCACCTTCTCTATTTCAAACACAAGATCGGTTCCATTTTGCTTCTCACCTCTTGCTAACAGCACTTCAAGAGCTAGATAGCTCAACGTCAAATTAAGAACAGGAACCGCTGGTCGAGCAACCTTTCTTTTCGTTGTCTGCCGAGAAACCTTCACCATACCAATATTTGCAACTGGAACCAGTTCCTCTTCATTTTCGGTTACTGCAGGATCTTGGTGTTCTGCTTCTTGCTCTCCCTTTTCGTGTTTACGCAATGTCAGCGAAGCTGAGCTGATACAAAGCCGCACACACGATGTTTTTGTAACAGGACCACTAGTAGCCAACTCGCCTCCATCGCCATTACTTAGAGGTGGCTGGACTTTCAGCAATGCTCCTCTTGTTTCAGCGAGTAGCTCAGAAACTAAATCGTCTTCCTCCTCGTCCTCAGCTGTCCCCAGAGCGCTCATCGCCCACCCGAACCAGGACTCGCGCTTCTTGGTTGCACCATCGATCTTTTGGTCTTCACTTGGATTTTTCCGAGGGATCGCTTCAGGCACATTAGCGACCCGGACAGGTGCGACTTTAATATCACGACCATATACGTCACGTGTATGGCTTCCGTGGGGGTTACGTTCGTGAGCTTGACCAATTTTGCTGCTCGCACTCTTGATCAGTTGGTTCAGCATCTCTAATTGTCTATCGCTGACCGAGAAGAGCAGCTCGCTGACGAAAACGTCCACTTCGTACATGGGCGTCACGCTTGCGCGATTGCACGAGTAGTAGTAAAAGGGGTCGCACATCACCGATGGCTTGTATCCAAACAATCCATCCACATCTATAATGTTGCCTTCATCCTGCACACCGCTCGGCGTAGGAGCTGGCTTGTGCAAGGGAGACCTCGGGGAGCTGGGCCTGCTTGTGTGGGCGCCCTGAACTTTCACCGCCGCATTAGGAAAGAGCTGCAGCTTCGCTCGAACCGACGCGGACGTTCTGCTGAGCACAGGCAGCTCGTAGCCAATCACTTTCCGGCGCACTCGGTCCTGCGTCGTGGCGTCTCCATCACTCGTGTACCGGTCGAGAAAAATCGTCACGTCTTTTGCGTCAATGCGTTTGCAAATAGCTCGGCGCCCTCCCCCAAGCTCCTCGAAACTGCGCCTCCACCCGTCGCTCTCGCTGGCCGAGTAAAAGTCCAGCGTCTAGTAGGACAGAACGAACGGAACACAGCAACGTCAACTGCTTCCTGCTTCCTAGAAGCTCAGAGGGGGCGAAAGACAGGGATAACAAAGCAAAACCCACCCCCAGGGCGATCGAGAACACGACGTCGTCGTGCTCGTACTTGAGCACGAGGTTGTTCACCTGCACGCTGACGTTGGCCAGGATCCTCTGCAGCGTGTCGTGGATCCAGCCGGACTTGGGCTGCTCGATCTTGTCCTCCGGCGGCGGCTCGGCGTCCTTGGGCGTCGCGGCGCTCTTGGCCGTGAGGATCAGCTCGATGGTGTAGAGCTTCACCTCGATGGGCTGCGACAGCAGCTGCGTCCACGGGATGTGGATGCGCAGCTCGCGGATGAAGCCGCGCGAGAAGTCGAAGCTGGACGGGATCTCGAGGCTCTCGCGCAGCACGTGGCGCTTGATCTCCAGGTCGTTGAGCACCAGGTCGCCCCCGAAGAGCCCCAGCCCCTCCAGCTGGATGTCCTCGATGTACTTGCTCAGGTAGAACTGCAGGTTCTGCGCGATGTAGCCGCGCAGAGGCGACAGCAGGTCCAGCATGGCCGCCCGCGAGTTCCGCACTCCGCACTCCGCGCGCACTTTCCTGGCTCTATGACACGTTGCACGGATCGCCCACTTTTGGCCAATCGCTGCGCGCCAAAAAGGAAAGTTGAAGTGGACATGGCTACAGCTTTCAAGACCCAATGCTATAGTCGACTGGATCATTAATCGTCGACTAGCTGCAATAGCATGGAGCTGGTGCCGACAGCCTCCGGTTAGGCAATTCTAGCAAGAAGAATTGTAGCCATAGAAGTTCGCGATAGAGGAGATGCTGCTCAAACCTGAGCAAGAAATTGCCCCTAACCAAAAGGCCGACTGTGAGACGAACGAAGACGTGCAGTTGCCGGAGAATTGGAAGCAACGGCGAAAAGATCGACATACATGATTAAAAAATACAGAAATGTTATTGTATATGAAAACCCTACGGACCTCGCGTGTCGTACGTAGCTCTATGTGTTGAAGCCCATTCGGCGCGCTTCATTTGTAAGCATACTGCAGTTGCCATGGTCTGCTCAATCGAAAGCCGGCTCGTCGCTCCACTCGCCTTCGGACCACCACATCTCTGTGTCTGAGTTCGCCTCGGACGAAGCATGCCGCCGCCACTCGGAGCCGTCATAGTCCTCCACCAGACCGTACTCGTCATAGCCGTCGCTCTCGTCAACAAGACTCGCGCTCAACGAGCTGCTCGATATACTTTCCAAGCTGCTCGACCCATCCTCGCCGTCCGAGTCGTGGATCGAAAACCACTGCAGCTGGCGCTGCACAATGTCGATGTTTCCAGCACACTCCTGCAGCATCTCGTCGACGATGCCGTCGTAAGCAAACGGTTCCTGCCCGAAGTTGACGTGGATGGCGTCCGACGAGTCCAGGCCGACAGCAGGGAACCACTGCTCGTGCACGCACTCCATGGTGCTGTTCTCATTTCCGATGAGCTCGCCGTTATTGGTGAACGTGACGAAGGAGCGTCCGTCGCGCACGTTCCGGCGCACACCGCAGCCGATGGTGTCGTTGATTCCGAAGGCAGGGCCGAACTGGCGGCCGCGGTTGGAGTGGAACATTTGACCGTCGTCTCCGTGGTAGCCGTAGGACCGGAAGTCCCAGCCAGGCTGGCGATCCACCAGCGGGAAGCGCGACGTCACCAGTCCGATCGACGTCACGTCCTCGCCGTGCACTCGTCGCGCCGAGGGCTTGACGCGCTTGGCGATAGAGATCTCGAAGTAGCCACTGGAGACCACGCCCACATGGTACTCGGGCGCGCGGGTCTGCGGGTTCCTGCGCTTGAACACGGCGACGTGGAACGTCGTGGGGAACGGCACGTTGGAGCGCACGCAGCGGTCGTCGCCCAGGATGTCGCCGTCGAAGCCGAAGCACACCACCTCGTTGGGCTTGACCGGCTGCGCATGAAGAGACGCGACACTGAACACCAGACCGTCAGAACCGTTAGTCAGTCAGTCAGTCAGCTATCACGTTGATTGTTGATTGCAATGACAGCACTGCCATCGCCTAACACGCACTTTTGCTCGAGCGCGAGGCTGCCTCGGTAGTGCCGAGTCTGCTGTAGGTCCGCGTAGGCCGGCAGCGGCGTGACCGCGTGCGCCAGCAACTGGTACATGCGGCTCTCGCTCGCGGAGCTCGGGAAGAGCTTGCGCAGTTGCTCCGAGAGCACGAGCGGCACGGAGCCGTCGCGCGCGCCGGGCAGGCGGAAGTTGAGTGTCTCCCAGCGATGGCAGAAGAGCGCCTTCCACACGGGGAAGCGCGGCAGCACGGTGCGCGCCGTGAACTTGGAGGCACACGTGAAGGCCTCGACGTCGCGCGGCGCCGCGAACGACAGCAGCTGCGCCACCAGCTCGTCGTCCAGCGCGTAGATCGGCGCCATCTTGGTCGGTGTCGGGGGTATGGGGATATTGAACTAATGGCCTGGAAGTCCGCGTCTCCAGCCTGGAATTCGTTGGCGGCGACAATGACACGGCCGAACCGTTGCAACGCGGTGCTCGCTTCAAAAAAGCCGAGGCGCAAGAGATACGGACAATTCCCCTCAACAGGAATGGCGGATCCTCCTAGAGTTTCATTGTCGGCTTCAGAAGAGGTAGCTAAATAGCGAGATGCACATTTTGTCACTCTACACAAGAATACAAATATGTGACAAAGCCGCGAGACCACGATTGGCTGCTATCGTTCCCATAATTCAGTGCCTCTTGTCACGCCAAAGTTGAAGTTGTCCAGACCGAGCTTGGCACTGCGAACCATGTCGTGCACCCTCCCGCTTTGGGATCGGGTCCAGCGGGCTGTAGGCGAGAGCGGTCTCTGGGTTGGAGCGGAAGTGAAGACGTCGAAGTGGGTGGAATTACATGTAGCGGTTAAACGTAAATGAAAGTTGTTCTCTTGACCGGGAAAATGCCAGACTGGAAGAATGAAGAGTTCGTGCGAACCCACATATGCATGACACCTTTCCTACTTCACTCACCGCGTCACCCTAGCGTGCCATCCATCCTTGACGCTACTGCAACCGGGGCTGACCTCCATCCGCAACGACTCCACGCTAGCGGCGGAAGGTTCCATGGCGACGAACCCCCTCCTGGCTCACCACCCTCAGAACCCAGCACGGGACAGCTGAGCGACGGCAACACCCACGCGCTATGTCCAAGCTACAGTCAAGGTCTGTACGAAGGTGGATACAACGCCAACACGTTCAAAGCGACGAAGCGGACCGCACATGCGGATGCGAGTGAATCAGGATCAGGTACTGAGTTACATGTACTGAACTACTACTACAGTAGTATGATGCAGATCGTCTCGCTCTCTTGACGTCGGCAACGTGGCAGATAGATACAATCAATCGGGGGTGCGTGGCAAACGGCAACTCGGCAACAAGATCAATCGCACGATTCCAGTGCTGCAATTCTCTACGATATCGACGACGGGCCCACGGCCTGCGCTCTCGCATTCCCGCCGCGGGGCCGATCCGGAGCAGCAGCTCGCCTAGCTCCTAGCTAATAAACGCCTTCACCAGCGACTTGGCGGTGCACGGACCGGCGGACGTCATGATCGGCTCGCCCTTGTACGTCGCCACGCATTTGTCGTCGGTGAGGAAGTCCGGCGAGACCTTCTCCAGCACCTTTTGCTTCTTCACCTGCGCCGCCGACACAGGCTCGCCGCTCTCGGACGCAACCGTCACGCGCTCACCCACCTTGGCGTCGGCGGGGGGCTCCACGAACTGCACGTTCTCGTGGGCCTCGTCACACGCGCACAGCACCATACCGTGCGACTTGAAGCCGCCCAGCTTGGCCGGCTTCAGGTTCAGCAGCACCAGCACCTTGCGGTTCTGCATCTCCTCCAGCGAGTAGAACGGCTGCAGTCCCGATGCAATCTGCTTCGGCTCCTCCTCGCCAATGTCGATCTCCTCGCAGTACAGCTTCTCCGACTCCGGGTGCTTCCACACCTTGGAGATCACACCGACACGGATGTCCAGCGATGCGAAGAGCGGCGTGGCGGCCTTCACAGGCTTGGCCTTCGCGGGCTTGGCCTTGGCTGCAGCCGCCTCGCTCTGCTTCTGCTTCTCCTCCTCGGTCAGGACCTTGTTGAACAAAATGTCACCAATCGTCACCTCGGTGCCAGGCTTTAAGTTGTCGTACTCCGGCGACAGCGCGGTCAGCGTCGTCGGGGCCGTTCCGAGCTTCTGGAAAATCGTCGCAGCCGTCTCGGGGATAATAGCGCTCAGGTAGTGGGCCAGCACGTAGATGGCCTCCAGACACGTGCGCACGACCACAAGGCGCGGCTCGTCCTCCTTAATGTGCCACGGCGCCTTGTCCGTCAGGTACTTGTTGGTTTCCTTAAGCGCGTTGACGATGGCCAGGCAAGCGTTCTGGAGGGAAAAGTCCTTGTAGGAGTCCTCCGAGTACTTGAGCAGCTCGTAGATGTCGAAGGGCTTGTCCGCCTTGACGCCAGGCACGACACCGTTTGAGTATTTCTTACAGATGTTGACAGTGCGGTGCACCAGGTTGCCCAGGGTGTCCGCCAGCTCCGAGTTGTGGATGTTGATGAGGTCGTCCTCGGAGAAGGGCATGTCCTGGCCGAACTTCGCTGAGCGCACAATAAAGTAGCGGAACGACTCCAGGCCATACTTGCCAATCATCTCGTAGGGGTCAATGACGTTGCCCACGCTCTTGCTCATCTTGGAACCGTCCTTGGCGTTGACGAAGCCGTGCGCGAACACGCGCTTGGGCAGCGGGATGCCCGTGCTCATCAAGATGCAGGGCCAGATGACGCAGTGGAACCACGTGATGTCCTTGCCGATGATGTGCACGTTGGCGGGCCAGTAGCGGGAGTTCTCGCCCTCCGGGTAGCCGATGGCCGACAGGTAGTTGGCGAGAGCGTCGAACCAGACGTACAGCACGTGCTTGGGGTCGTTGAGCAGCGGGATGCCGTGCGTGAAGGTGTTGCGCGAGGCCGACAGGTCCTGCAGCGGCTCCTTGAGGCGACGCAGCAGCTCCTGGCGACGCACCTCGGGCTGCAGGAACTCGGGGTGCTCCTCGATGTGCTTGACCAGGCGGTCCTGGTACTTGGACATCTTGAAGAAGTACGACTCCTCCTGCATCTTCTTGAAGGGCGTGCCCGTCGTGGGGTCCTTGTAGTCCGTGAGCTGGGCCTCCGTCTCGGTCACGAACGTCTCCTCGCGCACGTTGTACCAGCCCTCGTACTTGCCGAGGTACACGTCGCCCCGGTCCAGCGCGCGCTGGAAGAGCCACTGGGCGAACTTCTTGTGCACGTCGCTGGTGGTGCGGATGAAGTTGTCGTTGCTCATGTTGAGGTCCTTGGTGAGCTGCTGGAAGATGCTCGCGTACTTGTCCACGAGCTGCTGCGGCGTGACGCCGGCGGCCTCGGCCGTCTGCGCGATCTTCTGGCCATGCTCGTCCGTGCCCGTGAGGAAGTACACGTCGCGACCAAACACGCGGTGGTAGCGGCTGATGACATCCGCGCACACGTTCTCGTACGCGTGGCCCATGTGCGGCAGGCCGTTCGTGTAGTGGATGGCCGTCGTGAGGTAGAACGACTCGCGCGCGGGCGCGGCGGCCGCCACCTGCGACTGCAGCGCCTCCACGCGCGCGTCCTGCTGCTGCTGCGCCACCTCCAGCTTGTCCACGCGGGCGGCCAGGTCCGCGGTCGTCGCCATGTCTCGCTTGCTTTGCTCGGCTGATTCGCTTCTGCTTGGCTCGCAACTCCCTTCCCCCTCGACTGGCGCCCACAAGCATATTCTGACGCGCTGCCCGGCGACTACTGGTCGAAAATGCGGGTCTTTCAGACATTTTCATTGGTCAATAATACAATCTTGTCAAAGTTCAAATTCGCCCGCCAAAATAAATCACCCCCGCACCTCCCTTCGAAATGGCAACACGAACGTCGTACTCCGCATACAGCAGATTGTGTAGCGAAGCTGCTCGCCAACTATCCGATCCGCCTTCGTCACTTTTTCCCGCGCGAAATCCGAATTTCGCGCTTACGCCTCGTCGCGCACTTCGCGAGTCAATAGCGCGACCGTCATGGTGCAGCACGGCGGCAGCTCCGGCTCGCTCCACAGCGCGCTAGACAAGCGCGGCATGAACGCCAGCGACAGCCGCAGCAGCAGCAGCAACAACAGCGCCAGCCTGCACAAGCTGGAGGCCCGCAGCTCCTTCGGCTCCATGCTGGACCAGCTGCACGCCGAGCAGAAGGGCACCATCGAGGCGCTCACGTGCCAGGTCGAGTTCTACCGCCAGCGCGAGGAGCGCGCGCGCCAGGAGCTCGTCACGCTGCGGCGCTGCCTGCCGCTGGCCAAGGGCGGCGAGGGCTCCGCCTCCGCCTCCGTGGCCAAGCTGGCCAGCGAGAACCGCGCGCTGGGCGACGAGCTGGACGCGCTGCGGGCCCAGAGGGGCGCCTGGGACCGCGACCGCGCGCGCCTCGAGCGCCAGAAGAAGGAGCTGGAGCGCCAGCTCAAGGACGCCAAGCACACGCTCGCGGGCTTCTCGCAGGCCATCGAGCAGCTGGAGATCAAGATGCAGCGCAAGGAGGCCGAGGTGCAGACCCGCGGCCTCGCGCTCGAGCACGAGCTGCGCGACAAGACGCAGGAGTGCGAGCAGCTCGAGCAGGACAAGGCCGCCGTGCAGCAGCAGCTGCAGAACCTGCAGACCGCCAGCGACGAGAACACGCGGCTGCGCACGGAGCTGCAGGCGCTGCTGCACAGCGCAGGCCGCACGTTCAGCGAGCAGGCCAGCAGCTCCCGCTTCTCGGCGGAGATCAACAGCATTGGTGAGAGGATCAAAGCCTTGGAGGACGACAAGCGAGCGCAGGAGACGCAGATCCAGGAGCTGCAGCGCAAGCTGGCGGCGTCTGCGGTCGAGGTATCCGCGGCCCAGCTGGAGGTCGAGCGCAAGAACAGCGAGATCAAGGAGATGCAGCTGAAGCTGGACAACTCGGCGAACATGCTGACACTGCGAGAGCAGTTGCTTGCATCGGACGACAGCTCCAGGAGAGAGGTGGAGGCGCAACGGCAGGAGCTGACGACGCTGGTGGCCACGCTGCAGCGCGAGAAGGGAGACCTGCAGAATGAGATTTCCGGTCTGCGCAGAGAGCAAGAAACCACCAAGGCTGATCTGCAGACAGCCAAATCCCGCCTGTCCACTAAGGACCACACAGTGCTAGTGTCCACGTTGCGTAGTGAGGTGGCTGCTGTCAAGGAACGGCTTCGCGGCGAGTTTATGCACGAGAAGGACAGCTTGAAAACCGAGACACAGTCACTGAAGCAGGAGATCACGTTGCTGCGAGGACGTTTAGCCGAGAAAGACCTCGCTGCTCGGGGCCTCGAGAACGAAATCATGCGCAGTGATGAAAAACAGAGGCAAACCGAGTACGACATCCGACAGCTGCGTGAGCAAGTCCACCGACTGGAAACGGAGCTGGACCAATCTAGAGCAAAGTACGAGCAGCTTCAGCAATGCCGCACATCGCTTGCAGAGCAACTTGATTTCGGGTTTAAAGAGCTACTGAATGACGAAGAGAGTGCGGCATCTGCTCATGAAGAGCTGGAGAAACTGCGGGGTGAACTATGTCGCATCAAAAAGGAGAATGCTGCTCTGGAAGCTAATCTGCAAACAATGACGGAGGAACTGGAACGAGCCGACCGACTCAATCGCGATTCTTCCGCTCGGCTAAACGAAAAGGTTGATGAATTGTATCATCAACTGATGGAGAAGGAGGAGATTATTTCGTCGCTTAAGAGCGCTGAACGCCAAGTGGCTTTGCTAGAGCAGGAAAAGGAGTCGTGGGAGGGCAACGTCACCGACGTGCGTTTGCGCTGTGAAAGCCGAGTGGAATCGGAAGTACGGAAAGCCGATGGACTTCGCTCGCGTATTGAGCAGCTGGAACAGGATAATTTGTCCCTTAAGCAACAGATCAATGATCTCGAGGATGAAAATGCCAAGTGGAACGAGAAGATGCACGTTTCGGAAATCTCATTCCGCCAGAAAGAGCAACAGCTGGAGGAGCTTCAGCGCGATTTCTCTCGACTTGAAGCCGAGCTCGCTTGCGCTACCCAGTCTATTGAAAGCGGGCGTCAGGAGATGTCAAGTCGGGAGCAGAAATTGCTGAAGGAGCGGAAGAAGTTGGAGCGTGAAATGATTCAGTTGGTGAGTCGCATTGAAAGCGCGGGCCAGCGTAACTTCGAACTGGGGGAGAAAGTCATTTCTTTCGCGAAACAGTCTAAGATGGATCAAACGGAACTGGTAGGCTTGAGTTCACAGGTAAGGTCATACAAGGATCAGGTGAAGACGCTCGAGAACCAGCTTGGACAGATCCACGGCCATAGCGGTCAAGATTCCGATACTGTTCGTGACCTGCAGCGTAAACTAAGTGATGTTACGTGCCTGAAAGAGAGCTACCAAGTGGAGATCAACAAGCTGCGTCAGGTGCTGGAGCATGTACAGAGCGACTACAACGTGGCCAAGCAGCAACGCGACGAGGCCGTAAAGCGCGTGCGTATTCTCGTGCAGTGCCGCGACGACATGAAAGCGACAGTTGAGGACCACACCGCAGAGCTGGTTGAGGAGATCGAGGCGCTCCAGCACCAGATGGATAGTGAACGCAAACGCTGTGCAGTCTTGTTGACCAACGAGAAGACGCTGCTGCGCGATATCCAGGAGCGCAACACTGCCATCACAAAACTGCAGCGTACATTTTCGATGCTTCAAAAGCAGGTCGATGATCGATCTGCCAGCGATCGATCCAGCAGTGCGACTTCCAGCCGCCGGCGACGGTCTCATTGCAGTAGCGGAGCTAGTAGTCCTGTGAGCAGCAGCCCGACATCGACCGTCCCCACAACCAGTTCGCTGTCGCCACACCGTCACCATCTCCGGCACTCTCAGCAGCAACAACCACAGCAGCAGCAGCAACAACAACAACGGCTCCAGTCGAGTTCGATGTCAAGCAACGCATCCAGCATGACACCAGCGAAGGAGATGGAGCACCTGCTGAGCAACCTGGAGCGCATCTCGGACTTCTCGGCGCAGGTGCAGCAGCTCCACCCTTAATTTATTTGTACGATGGTAGGGTGTACACGTAGTATCCGTTAGTGCGAGCGAGCACTCGCTGATGTAACTTGTAACAGCGAGCGGGTGCAATGAGGGCCATTGGTGTCTGATCTTGCGAAGGCTGAAGTTGCCGTTGTCGCGTTGTGCTAGTCGAGCGTCGAGTTGTGTTGCAGTCGCCACTCGCGGCCTCCAACGGACGATTCAGTCGTGCGCTCGATGGGGCTGTGGGCTCGTAGGTCGCGGCTGGCCTGCTGCTCGAACGCGCAGCTTGCTCAGCTCCAGGGCGCGACGAGAACCGGTTCGTCGGCACCAGCTCGGATCTGCACTGCTTGGCGGCAACGTAGCAGTATGGCCGTTCCAATCGCTCGCGCCGAGATCCCCGCTCAATGTCGCACACGTACGTACGTGCGGCGCGCGTGGTATAGAGATCTACTGTAGTAAACGGCCCCAGCGAGGGCGTGAGCCTGGAAGCCTGTCGGAACGGAAGCGCGCAGAAGAAGCCATCGCTACCCAGCGGATATCACTTGGCCAGGTGGATATCACTTGAAGTGGATTGGTCGGCCACGTCACTCAGGATTTTTTTCGCTCGCACGTTGGGGCGTGTGTAACGGTCTCGGATACAAATTTCAAGTGTGGATTGTGTGCGTTTTGTGTACAGTGGTTTCTCGGCTTCGAGGAGCCCCTGGGTCCGTCACAAGCGGATCGGCGTCGTTCCCCCCGAGGCAGCAGCGGTAGACGACGGCGAGCACCATGAGCGACGAGCACGCGGGCGACGCGCCCGACTGGATGCAGGAGCAGGCGGCCGAGTACCAGGACTTGGTAGGCAGCTTCGTGGAGTCCGTGGTGGACTCGGACACGGACGAGATCCTCGAGTACCAACTCATCTGGGAGGGCGGCGACCTGGGCGTGGCGCTCACGACGCTCGAGGGCCAGGACGGCGGCGTGGCCGTGAGCCGCGTCACGGGCAAGGGCTTCCCCTTCGGCATCAAGAACGTCGGGCCCGGCGACCTGCTGCTCTCCATCAACATGAAGGACACGACCAAGATGACGCTGGACGACGTCGTGGCCTACCTGCAGGTGTGCGACCTGCCGGCCACGCTGCGCTTCAAGAAGCTCTCGCCCGTCACGGACCACGCGCCCGTGTCGGTGCCCCGCAAGAGCACCTACGTCATCACGAGCGCCAACCAGGGCCCGACCAGCCCCATGGGCTCCACGGCCCCGCCGTCGTACCCGCGCGGCTCGCAGCGGGGCTCCACCAAGTACACGCCGCCCCCTGCGGCGCCGGCTCACCCGGATCGCTCCTCCATGCCCGTGCACAAGACGCCATCGGACTTCCCGGAGCCACCTGCGCCACCGCAGCGCCAGAGCGCCAAGGTGCCGGCCACGAAGACGATGATGGACTCGCCGCCGAAGCCGGCCGCCCCCAAGGTGGCGCCGACGCCTGCCCCCGAGCCGGTTATGTTTGCCGATGAACCGGTGTATGAGGAGGCGCCGAAGCAGCCCGCTTCGCCGCGCGAGTCTGCACCAGAGGAGAAGCTCCGCGAGCTAGATGGCCTGGTGCTCACGTCGGGCGTGAACGACCTGGGTTTCGAGGACTCGGAGGACGAGTCTGTGCGTGCTTCCCGCGAGTCGCGCGACTCCTGGCGCGAGGAGAGCTTCGACGTCGACGCCAACCTTGATGACGGCTGGAAGATCGACGAAGAGGAGAAGGAAGAGGTCCGGGAAAAGAAGGACAAGCGCAGCAAGGCCAAGGAGAAGTTCCAGCGTGACAAGAGCGGCTCGACGGTGGCGATGCTTGGTCACTTCTCGGTTGAAACGAACGCGGACGCCGTGCCGATTCTTCCCGATGCGGAAGAAGCTACGGGTATCGCTGCGGTCGATAACGTGAGCGACTTCACCCCGGTTGAGCACCCCGTGTCTACGGAGGTTCGCCATTCCGACATGTCCGCAGGCTCGATGGTGTCTTCGATTAACTCGTCCATGAACAACACCGATGCGCCTCGGCCGTCGGTGCGTGTGACGATGGACAGCACGGCCCCGATCATGAAGAGCCACCCGATTGGCACGCTGCACGAAATGTGTGCGAAGGGCAACCTCCGTGGCGTGGTGCAGCACTTGCGTGTGGATGGCCCCGAGGCTCTATTGAACCGCGAGCCAAACCACGGCCAGACAGGCTTGCATCTGGCCGTCAAGAGTGGCAAGGTGCCGCTCGTGAAGGTGATTCTGGAGCAGTATAAGCCGGTTGAGGATATCATCAACGTCGAGGATGACAAGGGCAACACGGCGCTGCACTTCGCCGCCACGAAGACGCCGGCCATGGTGCACTTGCTGCTGGAGAGCGGTGCCAGCGCTAACGTGAAGAACAGCCGCAAGTTCACACCGCTGATCATTTCGGTGATCACGTCGAAGGATGACACCGTGATCATTCCTCGCATGCTCCTCAAGTTCGGCGCCAACCCGAACGACATGCACGACAGCCAGACCGTAATTCACACTGCCATCGGCACCGGACGCTTGAACATCGCTGGAGCGCTGGTCCGTGCAGGCGCCAAGATGGACGTGGAGGACGCCGAGGGCAAGAGCGTGTTCGAGAAGCTGCCCCGCAAGGACCTGCGTCTCCTGATCTCTCACATCTACTTCCCGCCCACGTACATCACGCGGAAGGAGCGGTCCGAGTGCATGCTGTGCCACCAGAAGTTCAAATTTGGCTACCGCGAGCACAACTGCACGCACTGCGGACGCCTCTGCTGTGCGGAGTGCTCTGCACTGCACGTCGAGATGGTCAAGTTCCCTATGGGTTTCCCCGGCCGTACGCGCCGAGGCGCGGCGAACCGCGACAAGAAGCGCGTGTGCAAGACCTGCTACAACGTGTTCAAGGAGCGCAGCAACGAACCGGAGAAGAGCGACATGACCAAGTTCATCAACCGCGTTATCAACATCGAGTGGGACGAGGTGAACCCGGAGAAGCTGCTGAAGGTGGAGGAGCCTGGTCGTCGCGGCGAAAAGTAACGCGACGTAGTAAGTGTAGCAGCCAGCCACGGACGAAGTGGTCGATAGACGACGCCGTACAAAATCAACAAGACATCTTTGTCCTTGAGCTTGGTTGCAGTGGATACTCTCGTTTCGCTGGTCGTCACCTCGACGGTTGCTGCGGATTTTTCACTTCTTGAACCGAGCGCTGTTGTTCGCTGCACTCGCTTTTCGTCGATAAGTCCGCTCGACTTTTTCTACCCGATGATCTACGTTGAACACGTGGTGGAACTTGAAGCGCGTGCACTTGTCCTGCCAGAAAACAAGAGGCATGCCAACCGCCATACGTACACGTTCTGCTAGCCCTACTGCTGCCTGGTAATCGTGGACACATCGTGGTGTGGCTGCTGTCCGGATACGAGCGCAACGAGACAAATCCTCACGTGGTCGTTCGTATTTTAATACCACACAACCAACCAGCATCGTCTCCATTTTTTCAGCGCCTGAACACTCGCGACGTAGTGTATGCGCACAAAGCTAAATACAAACCGGTAGCCTACGACTACACTTGCGATGCGAATGCGAGGTGCATCTCGGCCAAGATGCTGGCCGAGAGAGACTTTGCATCTTGCCCGAGGCTTCGACTCAAAGTTTCGGGACAGTTGGATCAAACGAACATTAGTAACATCCACATCAGAGGTGCGCGGTGCCACATTCGTACTTCTGCGAGTTCCGAATGTGGCAGCGCAGTCCGCGTCGGCAAGTGTCAGGGGCGAATATAAACTGATAGATCGAGGGCCAGCAGCTCATGCTTCTTGCGTCCACACATCTTCTTGGATGGCCGTAGTTCCATCGCTCTCGCTGTCATCTGAGCCCCTGCAGCGCCGTCGCGACCGTCGGCCGCCAATGTGGTACTCGCGGGTCCGTACATGTGGCCAGATGCCACAAACCTGTCGCTAACCCGAGCCCGAAAGTCGGAGGCGAGCCAGCTGGCGCGATGGACTCATCGCCGCGAGCACCGGCATGACGTTCGAGGCTGCGAGGCAGCTCAGCGGCGGCGGTGGAGGAGCCTTTGCGCCTTTGCGCCTTGCGCTCGCGTGCTTTCGCGCCAGCGGCAACACTTGGCTGCTGCAGACGCAGTTACCCGCGCGCACGAGTGATTTTTGCAGTTTCGCAAAGAGGCGGAAAGAGTTCGGTGAGGGAGCACTATCGAGCTGCACTTGCCTCCGGCTAAGACGAAGAATAAGCCTCGGCAATCAAGTGCGGCGGGCTTTTTTCCCGAGATCGGGCCGGTGTCGCAGCGCTGCGACCGACTAGCGCATCTTCGTCACCGCCCCACGACATGAAACGCGGGGCAGCAATTGCCTTGAGCACTCTTTAGTCTGGGACGTGGCGGCGCTCCGGCCCGCCCACATTAAAGCCCGTCGCCGCCAGCAGCAGCCAGCAGCGGCCAGGCAGGCAGGCAGCTCTGGCGGCATAGGGAGGGATGGCATCAAGGCGAGCGCAGCGCGTGCGCGGAAAAGCCAGTCTCCGGTCGGCCTTTTGGCCAATGGGAGCGCCGCAGTCGCTTTTGCCGCAACTGACCCCCTCCGCTCGAGTCAGTTCTGGTTTTGAGGCGACCGACGCCCTCCTCCTCCTCACTCTCGCAGCGCAGCGGCGACCGAACGTGAGTGCGCAGCGGTCTATGCCCGCCTGCATCGCATGGCCTGCCGCCTTTAGGACGAGGACGCGCTCGCTAATGATTGCCGCTGCTGTGCTTTGCTTTGCTGCTTGGTTTCAGTCACTCGCATAACGCGCTCGGCTGCATAGACGAGCGACTTGGCGCCTCCGACGTTGCGCTCGCCACTTTGCCTCTGCCCCATTGACCTACAGCCCCATGGCGCCCAACACCAACAGCAGCGCGGACGTGTGCGTCGAGGACGCGCGCAGCAGCCTCTCGCTCGACGGCTACGACGTCGGCGCCATCCTGAGCCCGCGCGCGCCCAGCAAGCACGACCCGGAGGACGTCGTCATCTTCTTCGACTGGGGTAAGCGTCCGCCGATTCCTCTCTCAATTGCTGCTGGTAATTCTCACCTTCGCCGCCCTCTGCTCTGTCGCCTTCAGACGACACGCTCATGGCGTCGTCGGCCATCGCCAAGCTGGGCCTCTGCCCCAAGTACATTAACGAGGAGCCCGACATCCCCGAGGAGGTGCAGGCCGAGCTCAAAGAGCTCGAGGAGTCCGTCGTGCAGCTGCTGGAGACGGCACTCTCCTACGGCCGCGTGGTCATCGTGACGGCCGCCGAGACCGGCTGGGTCGAGCTGTCGGCCTCGCTTTTCATGCCTCGGCTCGTGCCGTTCTTCCACACGCGCATCAAAGTCATCTCCGCGCGCTCCACGTACGAGTACCTGTACCCGGACTGCCCGCGCAGGTGGAAGGTGGAGGCCTTCAACAACGAGGTGTTTCCAGTCTGGGAGTCGTACGGCGAGGAGAACTCGGCCGGCATCCCGCGACATGTCATCTCGCTCGGCGACGGCCCCACGGAACGTGATGCGCTGATCAACGTCAAAATGCAGGCGATGGACGCGTGCCACGGCAAGTCCATGAAGTTCATCGCGTACCCGAAGATCAGCGAGCTGCAGTTGGAGGTGGAGCTCATTCTCGCCAACATGGAGCACCTGTGCACTCACGAGGGAGACCTCGACCTGCAAATCACGTGGGAGATGCTTAACGGTGGCGCATAATCTCCTCTTAGAGGAGGGTTGCAGCGTTGTGTCCCGCTGGTGCTGATGGCGGTGTCAAGTTACTATGGAGTCTTTCGGGACATGAAGCGTTTTGGATGGTTGATGCTGCTGCTGCTGCTTGGACAATGTGGATAGATGTAAAGTATGACCGCGGGCCCAGTTACGTTTTTGGGAGGGCCCGACATTGAACAAGTGCCAAGAAGAAGCCAAAGGAGAAGACTGTGAACCAAGCTCAGCAGCAGCCGACCACGCAACAACCAGCAAAAGTAACCAGCTAAGCAGAGACGAGGGAACATCGAGGAAGCGCAAGAGAAGTCAATCTGGATGCGACGCTGACGGCGACAGGACTACCACAAGATGACTGCCGCGACACTGCAAAAGGGGAAGCACAGCGTCGCTACCACTTACTACCATTACTATCACTACTACGTACGTACATATGCCCACGAACCCAAAGAAATAACTTATAGATAAAAACATGTACTTTGTTGTCGAGTTTTCTTACGCCTACAAAAGTTCTGTCACTGTTGTGATCGCTGCACCTCGTGCTAGTCGGCGTAGAAGCCGAACACCACGCAGGTCGACCAAATATGCTGCTGCAAGTGGGATCAACGTCAGCCCAAAAGTGACACTGTAACTCAAAGCCAGTCAAGACGTACGCTGTTGAACACTGCCGAGGCGTGGTTGTCGTGGTCGTTGTCCCAGAGACAGCGCGAGGTGATGCGGACGTCCTGCAGTCGCTGCTGACCGATGAAAGTCTGCACGACGATTTTGTATCGCGGGAAGTTGCACTCAGCGTGGATGCGGGCCTTGACGGCGTCCGCGATGGCGGTGCTCCAGCCCTTGCAGTCCGCCTCGTCGAACTCCTTGCCATCCAGCTCCTTGGCCATGCACTCGGAGATGATGTTGCACACCTTCTTGCGCCGGAAGCTGGCGGCGGCACAGACAAAAGTCAGCGCAGCGGCATCAACCATGAGCAGGAAGGAGCAGGTCGCACCGCTCGTCCTCGGTGGGGGCCATGATGTAAGTGGGCATGACCACCTTGATCACCTGGTTGGCCCGTCCGGGCGTCATCTCCATGTCGGCCATGCTGCCTGTAGCTACTACGTCTAAAGATCCGCTTATGTCTGCGACTCCTCAAGCTCACAACGGCCGACTGCAACTACAAAACCTATCTAGGGCGAACATGAAGCATGCTGGATCCTGTCAATACGAAGCGGCATGAATGACCAACGACGCCACCCCGACTACTAACTACATCGAAGCAGTCGTTCGCAGCAGCAGCGACCTGTCCATTTAGTTTCAAAGTTGCCTGTCATATTGTGCGTGGCCGCTCGGCTCACCGTCCTCATTTCCCTATCCATCGCAGCATCACTGTGCCTGATTACCAGGCTGCAGTCCCTGCTCTCCATTTTGCTTCAAGCTGGGGCGTATCCAGCGATCCTTCCTGCAGCGACAGCCAACGACCGACCAGGAGAAGACAAGCGAACTCGAGCGAACGCGCCTAACAACACGGCGACGGACTTGACTGGTGTAATTAATTGCTGCTGTGGAGGTGGCGGGGGCTCCGCGTCCCCGTCCCGCGGCTGCTAAAAAGTCGTCACGTCACTTTGTCTAGTTGCTCGCGACGGCCGCCACCATGGCGGCGTGGGTGTCCACGCCGATCTGGGCGTTGAGCTTCTCCTCGGAGCCCTCGGGGGCCGAGGCCAGCTGCGCCTGATACTTGGTGAGGCCAGCCTGGGCCGCCTCCGGGTCGATGTCCTCCACCTTGACGAGCTCCACGCACGCGATGTCCGTGACCGAGTTGGCGTGCGTGAGCGCGAAGCCGCCGGCCGTGAAGAAGCTCTGCACGTCCTTCTCGCGCTCCACGTGCACCTTGATGACGCCGGGCTTGAGCTGCGACAGCACGGGCGTGTGGCCGGCGGTCACGCCGTACTCTCCGATCACGCCGGGGATCTGCACGAGGTCCACCTCCGCGCCCTTGTAGAAGGCCTGGTAGGGCGTCGTCAGGTTCAGCGTCACCTTGGTGGCCGTGGCGGCGGCCTGGTCGGCGGCGGCGGCCGACAGGCGCGACGACGTGTGCAGCGCGCGGGCGGCGAGGCGGCTCGTGGCAGACAGCATGCTGGCAGGTCTCTCTTGCTCTGCGGCTCCAGGCGCGAGGGGGCTTTAACAAGTGTGCGGCGAGGGGCGAGCGCGGATTCGCGCGCGGTGATTGGCCCAGAGGGCCGTAATTACTAAATCCGTTTTTACGTAAAAACCACCGCCGGACACGACATACATGAGCTACTCTAATGCAGTACTCGATAGCTTTAGGTGACGAAAACCTAAAGCTGCCAAGTAAGTGATGGTAACGAGTCATAACTGTAACGTTACAGCAAAGTTTGTGGACAGATTTCACTGTGGACCTTGTAGCCGTAGCTCGTTGTCATTCCTAAGGGATGCATTTGCAACCGTCCTCGGCCAGTTTTATCACCTGTAACGACAGGCGCACTGCACAGCTCAACAAGGCAGCATTGCATACTTCATCTCAGACACGATGCGATCTAAATCTTACGCACACCCGCAGCGGTAATAAGATTTCTCGACTCCGATAGGTTTTGTCGCCATTGAAAGAAGAAGGCTTGGCGGTAAGATCGCAACAGTCCTAAAGGTAATTATTTAGGTGATTGGCGTCGCAACAGTCCTAAAGGTAATTATTTAGGTGATTGGCGTTTTAGTATACTGAATTGTATTATTATAAGACCTGCTGAACTGAAACAAATTCTTAGCTATCAATACTTTTCGGCACGATCATATTCATGCCCCGATCACTTCACTGGTCAACGAGAACTTTAACGTCAAGAGGATCAAGTTGAATTGATAAATCTCTCCTGACGCTTTTCGCGTGGCTACTGCTGCGCCGAGCGCTGCCGATGGAATGCTAGCTAGATATTACAACTAAATACAAGATGGGCCTGGGTTTCTGACGTGGTTGGGGCGACGCGGACCGCGTCCGCTCGATCTCCGCGGCGAAGCCCCGCCCGCAGTCGCGTCGTCTGCAGCGGACGCTCGGGCACAACGACCAGCTGCAGAGCGAGAGCAGGCGTGGAAGCTCAACACGTATAGAAGAAAAAGACAAGGAAGGGGCCTCAGTCAGCCAGGCCGGCGACGCCCCTCGCCGTCATCCATCCACGAGAGCTGCAGCCGAGTCGCTTATTTCTTCTTGTGGTGCGAGCCGTTGACCGTGTGGTCCTGCTGGGAGTCGCGCAGGGCCTCGGCCTTGGCGATCATGGAGTCGCGGTCGAACGAGCTCTTCGGGTGCTTGCTGGTGTAGTGCTGCTCGTACGACTTGATGTCGGGCGACGCGCTCTGTTAGGCAGGGGAGACGCAACAAGGTCAGCTTCTGCAAATGTCGAGATCTGTTGCTCCTGCGGCAGTAGCTGCGGCTTTATCGCTGTGCTGGCGACAGACGTACCATGCAGATGTCGCACGTGAAGTTGAGCTTGGCGACGCCGCGGGTGGCGGCGCCAGCCTTGCCTCCGCCCTTGTTCACCTGCTTCTGGCGGCGCTCAAGGTCCGCGGCCGTGTGCTTTTTGAACTTGGCCTTGCCGCCCATGGTTCTCTTTCTCTCTGACTGCTGATCTGCTGTCCTCGACTTCTTCTTGAGCAATGGGCCGTTCGGCTGCTGGAGTATCGAGTATCGACTCTCTCGTCGGTGGTAAAGAATGGAGGGCATGGACCGCACACGTCTCATGAGCGGACCGGTCCGGACCGCGCAGACCGCCTGTGAGCATACTGGGCGCAAGGTAAACCAGTATGGGGTGCACCACACCATAAATGTACTATCATTTAGAGGCGAGATCTTGAAGCGGCGCAGCAGGATGCTGGTCATGCATGCATGGATGCCGCCCACGGCTTGACATCGCCCGCCAAGCTGTAGCTAGAAAGCAACAGCTGTAGTAGAGATCTTCGTTGCGCTTGTTAGGTCGGATGTATTAGAAAGCCTCGTGACAGACGCAGCAGTTCGCACCGTAACAACCTGCCGCAGTGCTGACAAGCCTTTTGGTTGACATTCCTGCTGTAGTTCGAACTGTCCGTGGTTTGCTCCATCCGAAACCAATATGTTCCTGCGTAATACGGGGGAGGGGGGGGGGGGGGGGGGGGGGGGGGGTAGACGCGCATGGTCAGCTCGCGATATCCGCGCAAAGAGTGCATCGGATGCGAGATTGCAAGGTGTCGTGGTCACAGTGCTGTACCCAGCCGCTTTGCGTGTTGCTACGCTCTTCAGCGGCTTCAAGACACCACGAGCGGCATCCCAGTCATCCTTCCTTGAGGCAGCATTCATTTTTCCTACACTGGTAGATATCTGTCGGGCGCTGGTCGAAGGACGTGGATGTCTTACGAGGCTGATGTCGAGGCTCAAACTGCATGTATAAAAATCACAAGGACCTCTCCAAGGAACTCCCGCATGAAATGACCGCGTTCCTCCTGACGGGAAAGCAATGATCACCTCGCCCAGAGCGCAACGTGTCACACATTGCGCTCTTTGTGTCGAGTCCGTGGCTCGTAGTGGAGACGTTGAAGTTGCCTTGCACTTCAACCTGGACCGCAGCGATCTCACGCCGCCACAGCAACCACCAGCCACTCCCCCCCATCGTTGCAGCAAGGCCCTCCGCGTGACGTCCGGTGCATCGTCCTCGCTCCATCCAAACCACGCCGTGATCGGCGAGATTGGTCGAGCGCCGCCATTGGCCGAAAGTGCGTCGTTAAACGCCCAGTACGCAAGGTTGAAGCAGGTCGCAGCCGCCGTCTCCATGGCCTCCCATTCCCCAACGCGCCAGCTAGCGAAAAGCTCCTCGTCCTCCTCCGCCCTCCGCCTCCAGCCCCCGAGTCCCTCGCCATGCCCAAGATCGTGCCCGGCAGCGACGGCACGCCGCTCAACGTGCTCGAGTACGAGGAGTACGCGCGCGAGTACCTGCCCAAGAACGCCTTCGACTACTACGCGTCGGGCGCGGACGACATGGTGACGCTGCGGGAGAACCGCGAGGCCTTCGCGCGGCTGGTGCTGCACCCGCGCGTGCTGCGCGACGTGTCCAACATGGACACGAGCACGACGCTGCTGGGCCACCGCGTGGCGTCGCCCGTGTGCGTGGCGCCCTCGGCCATGCACCGCATGGCGCACCCGGACGGAGAGATCGCCAGCACGGCGGCCACGGCCAAGGCGGACGCGTGCTACATCCTCAGCACCATCTCCACCACGAGCCTCGAGGACGTGGCGGCCGCCAACAGCCGCGCCAACCCGCACGCGCTGCGCTGGTACCAGCTCTACGTGTTCAAGGACCGCGAGATCACGCGCGGCCTCGTGCGCCGCGCCGAGAAGGCCGGCTACAAGGCCATCGTGCTCACGGTGGACACGCCCATGCTGGGCCACCGCGAGCCGGACGTGCGCAACCGCTTCAGCCTGCCCAGCCACCTCACCATGGCCAACTTCGCCGAGGTGGGCGGCGAGCACGAGCACGGCGTCAACAGCCTCAAGGACTCGGGCCTGGCGCACTACGTGAGCGAGCTCTTCGACCTCACGCTCAACTGGAGCGACGTCAAGTGGCTCAAGAGCATCACCACGCTGCCCGTCGTGGTCAAGGGCGTGCTCAGCCCCGAGGACGCCAAGATCGCCGTCGACATGGGCTGCGAAGGCATCCTCGTGTCCAACCACGGCGCCCGGCAGCTGGACGGCGTGGCCGCCACGATCGACGCGCTGCCCGCCATCGTGCAGGCCGTGGACGGCCGTGCAGAGGTGTACATGGACGGCGGCGTTCGTCGCGGCACGGACGTCTTCAAGGCGCTGGCGCTCGGCGCGCGCGCCGTCTTCCTCGGTCGCCCCGTTCTCTTCGGCCTGGCCCACAGTGTAAGTTGCGCTTCCCTCTGCAGTGCTGAGCTTGTTTTTCGAACTAAGAGTGTGATGCTGTCTAATGAACAGGGCGAGGCAGGGGTGTCGAACGTCCTTCGCATCCTGAACGACGAGCTGAGGCACGCCATGCTCTTCTCTGGCACCGCTAAGCTGGCCGACATTGGGTACGTGAACGCCTTAGAAGCGCAGTCTTGCCTTGCTTTCTGCTCACGAAGCTCACCGAAATGTCGTTTGCTGCGCAGCCCTGCGTACGTGCGTCGCGGTGTGCCCCCGCTCCCGTCGTCGCTGTAAGAAGCTTGTTTAGTCGACTACAACTCGCCGGTGCTGCTCACTTCTGTTGATATTCAAAGCAGTAATAACAACTCGTTCAACTTTGTCGTTGTGCTGTTTGTCCAACAAGATCGCACAAACCACTGACAGCAATTCCCGTGCTGCAGTTTTAGCCTCACAGCGACGACGGTAGTGGAGGAAGCCCACGGCGAACGTACTCGGGTCTTGCAGAGCAAACGTCAAAGACGTTGGTTTCTACAGCAAACAGCACCGTGTCAAGCAAGAACAGCAACAACACGTACCCGATGTCAGCGAGTGAGGCGGTACCAGAGAACAGCATGGCGTGCTTCAGCTCGTCGTTCAAGATGCGCAGCACGCTAGACACCCCTGTTTCACCCTGTCGCACAAGCAGAGCCAAAGCGAGAAGTTGATATTGGCACCAGCAACAGACAAGGCCACCAACTTGGCCACGTACGCTGTGGGCGAGGCCAAACAGAACGGGTCGCCCCACAAACACGGCACGAGCTCCAAGCGCCAACGCCTACAAGATACAAGCAACACAGAGTCGGCATAACAGCGTTGGTGAGAAGACCAGGGCGGAGCTCACCTTGAACACGTCCGTGCCGCGACGAACGCCGCCATCCATGTACACCTCGGCGCGGTTGCCAACGGCTTGAACGATGGCAGGCAGCGCGTCAATCGTAGCCGCCACTCCATCGAGCTGCCGGGCGCCGTGGTTCGACACCAAGATCCCTTCACAGCCGCTTTCCACCGCCATCACTGCGTCCTCGGGTGTAAGGATGCCCTTGGCCACGACGGGGAGCTTGGTTATACTCTTGAGCCACTCGACATCCCTCCAGCTTAATGTCTGGTCGTACAGGTCGCTCACGTAGTCGGCGTAGTCCGTCGTGGCGTTCTGCGGCCCGAAGTTGGCCATCGTGAGGTGGCTGGGGACGCTGAAGTGGTTGCGGACGTCCGCCTCGCGATTCCCCAGCACCGGCGCGTCCACCGTCAGCACGATGGTCTTGTAGCCAGCCTTCTCAGCGCGGCGCACAAGCCCGACGGTGATTTCTGTCAGCAACAAGGCAAGTTAAGTTAGTCCACGCACAGCATGTCGTCTACCTCTCAGTTCACAGCATGGCACGGTTCACTCACGCCGGTCCTTGAACACGTAGAGCTGGAACCACCTGAGAGCGTCAGTGTTGGCCTCGCTGCTGGCCGCCGCCACGTCCTCCAGTGTCGTCGTGGACATGGTGCTCAGCACGAAGCAAGTGTCCGCCTTCGCTGCCGCCGACGAGCTGGCGATCTCTCCGTCCGGGTGCGCCATCCTGTGGGTGGACGAGGGCGCCACGCACACGGGGGAGCCGATACGGTGGCCCAGCAGCGTTGTGCTCGTGCTCATGTTGGACACGTCGCGCAGCACTCGAGGATGCAGCACCAGCCGCTTGAAGGCCTCGCGGTTCTCCCTGAGCGTCTCCATCGAGTCCGAGCCCGAGGCGAAGTAGTCCATCGAGGCCTTGGGCAGATACTCCCGCGCATACTCCTCGTACTCGAGCACGTTGAGCGGCGTGCCGTCGCTGCCGGGCACGATCTTGATCATATCCTAGTGACTCCGGTGAGGTTGATTCGGTTGTGGCTCTGTCGCCCCTGCTGCACACACAGACATCATCAGCTTCAACCACGCACCTCGCCTGGGCTTCAACGTCGGTGGTGCAGCAAGCTGCGTCCCTAGGCAAACGTCGGTAGTTGTATTCATGTTAAACAGGCGAGGATTTGTCTTCACCTCGCGTCTCCTACTGCGTCGGAGGCGTCGGCTGCGTCTCCGTCGTATCTGCCTGGGTTGCAGGGGTGTCCTCCTCCTGCTTGCCTTCAGACGCTGTCGTCGTGCTCGACGTGGTGATCGTCGTAGTCACTGTCGTGGTCTTCGTGGTCTGGTCTTCGCTGGTCTTCGCCACCTTCTGCACGGACGAAGCGCCCTCGGTGGCATCAATCAGCGGCCGCTTCGTCAGAGCACTTCCTGCAGCAGCGGTAGCCGCAATCGAAGTGGCAGCGGCGTCACCGCCAGCCGCGAAGCGCGCGAGCCGCTGACTACGGCGCAAGGCCTCAGGGGGTGCGCTTTCTCCAGCAAGCGACAAGTGCGGCGGATGCGAGGCGCCCGGGGACGGCGGTGACGGCACTGGCAGCGAGATACCCGGCTTGCCGAACACAAGGCCGCCTGCGCCGCCGGATCCGAACGCACCAAAGCCCGTCCCGGAAGCAAGCTTAAACTGCCCGCTACTCCCCAATGACGTCTTGCTTTCTGTTTCGCTAGCTGCAGCTGCAGGCTTGGCTTCAGCGGCCGCAACAGGCGGGGTAGGAGCCTTCGTTGGGGTGAAGCGTGCTGCACCGCCCACCTGCTTCTTGATAGAGCGCAGGGCAAACAGACGCAGCTTCTCCTCGGCCGTCATGCCCGACTCGCCGCCATCAGTGGCACTTTCCGTTGACTCCTTTGGCTGCGATGCTGCCGAAGGTGCAGGCAGGTGTGAAGGTGAAGCAGCAGGGGGGGACGCTTGAACAGGAGCGGGTACCGCAGACTTCGAGGTCGAAACAATCGTCGAGGATGTTGCTGCAGTTGTTGCAGGTGTGACATCAGCTGTAGTCGTCGTTGTAGTCACTGTCGTGGCAACCGTGCTTGTCGAAGAAATAAGAGGAGGTGACGGAGCAGCGGGGGCGGCAGGAGCAGCTGGGGTGGCTGTGAATGCAGCAAACGCGGGCTTAAGCGCAACAACGGGCTTCGCTTCAGACGTAACAGTGCTCGGCTGTTGTGCCACCACCGGTTCAACCTTGGCTACCGGCTTTGGAGATGAAAACAACGGAGCCGGGGCTGTGGCTGGCTTTATCGGCGGTGTGGCAGCCGTGGCTGGAGGCGCATGCGGAGGTGACGCAGGCGGAGAAGGTACCGGTGTCTTCTCGTGCGCCGCTGCAGGCTGGGAAGGAGCAGCCGCCGCATGGTCCTTGAGCTCGCTGTTCTCCTTCTTCAAACTCTTCAGCCCAGACATTAGACGCGCGTTGAAGTCCTTCAACTGTGTACTCTTCTTGGCCTCTAGCTCCAGCTGAGCCTTCAACGTCTGGCGCTCCTTCTCCCACGACGCGTTCGCACCGCTAGCTGCAGCAACACTGTCCTGCTTCGCTGCTTCGCACGCTGCCAACTTCGTCTCCAACGCAGACTTTTCAGCTGTCACAGCGCTGATTTGCGCCTGGACAGAGCTGAGTTTTGCCTCCAGTGTGGAAATGGTGCTAGTACGATCTTCCGTCTCCTTGTTCTTCTCAGCAAGTTGCTTGGTCAGCGCCTCAGCCTTGTTCTTCCAGTTCTTCGCGAACCCCTTGATACGCTCGTACTGCTTGCTCCAGTTCTCGACCTTCTTCTTCTCTTCTTCCAGTTCCTTGCCACCACTCGAGCGTAAGGTCTCCAGTTCCGCCTTCAACGCAGTCTGCTCGGCCTTCAGTTCCGTGAGCTCCTTCGTCAGTGCCTCCTTCTCGGCGATAACCTTGTCATGCTCGGCAGGGTCAACCTGCTGGTACTTCTCAACCAGCTGGTCAACACGCTGCTTCCAGCGCTTGTTGGCATCATTGAGCGTCTCGACCTCCTGCTTCAAAGACGCCACCTGTGTCTTCAAGGATGCCTCGGCGTTCTGCAGAGGAACAAGCTTGGCCGCGAGATCGCGCACCTTCACCTCTTCCTCCTTAAGCTTTGCCAAGCTTTTCTGGTTCTCGTCCCGCAACGTGGCGTTGCTTTCACGCAACAGGCTCAGCTGCTCCAACTGGGCAACACGTTTCTCTTCATCAGCCACATCCGCTGTTGTTGGCTTGCCAGTTGCAGTTGCCGCTGCCGATAGAGATTTAATCTCACCACGTAAACGCTCAATAGTGGATTCTAAGCTGAAGACTTGACCGCGGCCACGCTGCACTTCCTGTTGGGACAACTCCAGCTTCGATTCGGCAATTTCGCTTTCACGGCGCAAATAGGCGACCACACTTCGGAGGTCGTCGATTTCCTTGTCGTGCGTGCTTGAGGTGGTAGCTCCCTCGCCAGCTTCCTGGTTTGACGCAGAAGACTGCGTTCCAACCACCTTCAGCATCTCTTGCTCGTGAGCATGGCGCACCTGAGCTGCTGCGCGCTCAAGCTGGGAGTGCAGCAACTTGTTCTGCTCGGTAACGGCATTCTTGGCTTCAGTGGCTTCATCAAGCCGCTTCTGCAATGTCTCCAACTGAAGTTGCGCCTCCTTCTCAACGGATTGCACCTTCGCATTCAAAACTTCAATGTCTGCCTCGCGTTCACGCACAGTCTTGCGGATCTCTTCCATCTCACGACGAGACGTTGACGACTTGGCAACCTCAGCCGCGTGAAGCTGTAATTCGCGCTCGTAGTTCTCCTGGGTACTATCTAGATCTTGCTTCATCCGTGCCATCTCCTCCCGTACATTGTTCATCTGTTGCACCGCACTGTCAGCTTGAAACTGCAACATCTTTTGCTTCTCTGTAGTGTCAAGGATTGATCGCTTGTGCGCCTGCTCGGCTCGGTCGATCTCTTCCCGCAAACTGCTGTTCTCGGAGATGTGCTCCTTCAGCTCGGCACGAGCCTTCGCTAGCTCCTCATTCAAGCGGTCACGGGTCTTCTCGAGTGCCTCTACCTTTTCAGCCTCACTCTGCTTCCACTTCTCACTGGCACTCGACAACTCAGTCAGACTCTTCTCGCTCGCTTCGGCCAGCGCCTTATACTTCGTTACACTTTCAGTCAATGTCTTCCTTGAAACAAGCGATGCCTGCACTTCGCGCTGAGCATCACGCAGCTGAACCTCCAGCGCAGCAACACGCTCAGCAGCAGCAGCGCTAGCACCCTTTCGTAGCTGTTCACGCAAATGTGTGGTCTCCTTCTCCAACAACGCCGACTTGTTCTCCAGAGCCGCCTTTTGTTCTTCCAGACGCGCGAGCTGCTCTTTCAATTGGCCTTGCGCTTCCTTGAGCTTAGCTAGTTCTGCTAGAGCTGCCTGCTTTTCCCTTTCCGCAGCCAGCACTTGCGCCCCCGAAGTCGCCTCCTTTGCGTCGAATTTCTCGTAAGCGTCTTGCAGCTTTGTTTCGAGGGTTGTCACCTTCTTTGCCAGAGTTTCTACTTCGCGGCGGTCGCGCTCCTCACGTCCACTTTCCATGCGACGCGTTGATTCCATGAGCTTCAGCAAATTCGTGTTATCGAGACGCAGGGTTGTGAGCTCCTGCTGAAGCTTTTCCTCATTCTTTCGCAAGAAGTCCGTCTCACGAGTAGCCGAGTCCTTTTCAACAGTAAGACTCTGCAAGCGTGAAGTCGCGGTTTCCAATTTGGCCTCGGTGTTTGCAAGCATTTGTTGGTGCTGTAAAATGAGCGAGCTCAACTGATCTGCCTTGGACCGCAGACGCACCAATTCATTCTCCGCGTTAGAGCATCGCTCCTCTGACGCTTCATACCGCTCCTTGTTGCATGTGGCTTCCACTTGGGCCTGCATCTGCGCTAACCTAGACTCCGAGCCCTTGGTGCGCTCTTGGTCCAAAGACTCCTGTAGCATCTTCAGGTTAGCTTGCTTCTCCTTCTTGTAATCCTCAAACTCCATCTGCAATTCACGCAGCTTTCTGCTCTCAATAATGTCGAGTGAGCCACGACGGTTGTGAGGTCTCTCCACAGGTGCCACACTCTCCGGGGCTGCGGCACCGCCTTCAATGAATTTAGTGTCAGACTGGGCCAATAGCACGCGGTACATGTCACGCTGCTTCACGATAGCTGTGATCATCTCGCGCTCCTGCTCTCGCTCCGTGCGCAGTTCCTGAATTTCCTTGCGGGCCATGGACAAACGTTTCTTAATCGTACTTGACGCGCCGATTTGGTCGAGCTCATCATCTGAGTCACCAGTGATAATCAAGTGCGCCGACGAGTCCGTCGACTCCACATCGCTGATACCGTTGCTCACCTTATCACCGCCCTTTTGCTTCGTCATCTCAGTGAGCTCGCGAATAACCGTCAGAAGCTGCTGGTTGCGCGTCTGCAGTTCCTCCACGTCTTTGAATACGACCAAGTTTTCGGACCCAACATCGCTTGATCCGAAGTTGCCAAACTGCTGATGCTGATCCTGCGAGCGGAAAAGTAAGTGCTGAACTTGGCGCGACAGGTCGTCTACGCTCTGAGCGAGCGACTCGCACTTCTTTTCGAACGCGGTCTTCTCCTTCCAGGCGTGCTGCTCATTGCTCTTGCTCTTCGCCAATTCCTGCATGCACTGTTCCAGCCGCTCGCTCAGTTGCGTGTGGCTAGCTACCGTGCGTTCGTGATCCAAACGCAGACCCATAAGAACCGGGGCCTTTTCCTGCACTTCCTTAACGATGCGGTCCATGTACAGCTGCAGCTTATCCTTTTCGCTCCGCTCCGCTTGAAGAGTCTCTTCCAGCTCAACAATGTGGTCGTACATTTGCTTGGGGGTCAGACCGTGCGCTGCCAAGTGCGCCTCGCCCGCGGCCGAGGACAGTTCCGCGACAGCACTGGCCGTCTGCAGCGAGAAGATCTTCTTCTTCTCCAGCTCCTCGATCTTTTGCTCCGCGCTTTGCAGGTCGTCCTGCAGCGCCTGGATGCGTGCCTCCGATGCCTCAGCCTGCTCACGGAAGAGGTGCTCCACCTGCTCCTTCGTCCGCTCCGTTTCGCGAGCCAGCGCCTGCTCCGAGTCCGTCAGAGACTTGCGCAGCGAGTCGCACAGCGTCTGCAGCTCCGTCACGCGAGCAGAGGCGTCGGCCGCCGACTCCTGGTACAGCGTCGCCAGGCGGCGCTGCGCGTTCAGCTCGTTCTGCAGCGCCTCCTCGTCGTGCACCTTGGCGGCCTGCAGCTCCTTGAGCGCCTCCTTGCTCTTGATCAGCGCGCTCTCCATCTTCTTGTTGGCCAGCCGCGCGCTCTCGAGCTGGCGCTTGGCCGACGTGAGCTCCTCCGTGCTGCGGAGCTTGAGCTCCTCCAGGTCGTGCGTGTGCTTGGCCAGGTCCAGGCGCAGCTCCTGCACCGTCTTGGTCTTGTCGGCCGCCTGCGTCTCGAGCCACTGCGAGTGCTGCTGGGCCGCCTCCGTCTCCTTCTTGGCGCGCGCCAGCGCGTGCGAGAGCGGCGCCACCTGCGCCTCCTGCTGGGCGGCGCGCTCCAGCGCCTGCATCTCCTGGCGCTGCGCGTCCACCAGCAGGCGGCTGTGCTCCCTCGCCGCGGCCTGCAGCTCCTCCACCTCCGAGAGGCGGCGCTCGGCCAGCGCCGAGGCCGTCTGCAGCCTGAAGGCCAGCGCGTCCTTCTCGCTCGCGAGCTGCAGCAGCTGCAGCCGGAGCTGGCGCGCCTCCTCCTCGCGCTCGGCCGCGAGCTTCGTCCCGCGCTCGGCCGCCTCCACTACAGTTGAAGAGCAGGTCGGGTTAGCTGGCGACAGTGGCAATTAGGGGCAGAGATCCTTCCGTGCCGGACGTACGGGCAGCCTTCTTGTCCGCCGCCAGCGCCTGGCGCTCGCCCTCCGCCAGCGAGAAGTCGCTCTTGAGGCTCAGGTACTTGCTCTCCAGCTCGTGCAGCAGTTGCTCTGCGGGAACAGCCACGAGTTAGCGCAAAACGTCAGGATTAACCTCCGCTTTACGGCGGGCGATAACGCGGGACCCACGCCACGCGCGACGACGAGCGAGGCGTCATTCGACGCGCCGCGCGCAGAGGGACACGCAGAGCAGGGAGAGAGGGACGCGCACGCACCCTGGTTGATGCTGGAGGCGGCCAACGCGGCCGCGTCGCCCCCCATCGCCATCGCAGCCCAGCCTTTTGCCGTTTGGCGCCCACTGAAAATCCGTCGACTGTGCTAATTCATACCATGTGTTACGATAGGTGAACGAGGTGGTACACACAAAGTATCTTCAACTTGAGAAAACAATTATTGCCAAATCGCAATAATTTCCATTTCCAAAAAACGATCCGAAGCGGCAAATGGAGGGGACGACGCTCAAGACGTGGCGGCTGGGCCGGAAGCTGGGCTCGGGCGCGTGCAGCGACGTGTACGCCGGTAGGTAGATCTCCTCCTCCTCCTCTCTCTGCTGACTGCGCGCTAACCGTCCGCCAGTGGAGCCCACGGGCTCGCTCGGAAGCGACGCCGGGCGCGAGTTCGTCATGAAGCTCTCGCCGCTGCCGCAGCTGCCGGCCGCCAAGCTCAAGAACAAGAAGCGCAAGAAGACGCCGGCGGAGCGCAACGCCGACGCGCTGTACGCGGAGCACCTGCTGTACAAGAACCACCTGCGGGACCAGCCAGGCGTCCCGTACGTGCCCATGGGCGCCTACGGGGAGGACAAGGTGCCGTCTGACTGGAGCTGGAGCGTCGGGAGGTCGCACGTATGACTAATGAGAGGTGCTTTGGGTCGGCAGGGCTACCGCTTCTTGGTGATCGAGCGCCTCGGCCGGACGCTGGAGACGGTGCTGCAGGAGCAGGGGCCCGTGTCTTCGGCCACGGCGGCTCGACTGGGCCAAGAGATTGTACGTGGTGGTGCTAGGGAGGATGTGGCTTCACTGCTGGGCTGACGGGAGTGTCACGTGTGATGTGAGTGTTGCAGTTGGAGACGCTGCAGCAGATGCACGTGAAAAACATCCTCTACGTCGACGTCAAGCCCGAGAACTTCATGCTGGACACGGACAAGGAGAGCAAAGTGTACTGCGTGGACTTCGGCATCTCGGACCGCTACGTCACGGCGACGGGCAAGCACAAGGACTACAAGGAGGGGACGGTGGTGGGGACGCCGACCTTCCTCAGCATGAACTGCCACAGCGGGGCCAGTACGTTTGTCTGCTTTGTATTTCTATATCCAAACTGGGGTTTTGATTTTTCCTCTGCATCCAGCTTCTAGCCGTCGAGACGATATCGAGTCGCTGTTGTACGTGCTCATCTACTTGATGCGTGGCGACCTGCCTTGGCAGCAAGCCTCGAGTGATGCCGAGGGCGCTAAGATCAAGAAGAACACCTCGGTGGATCAGTTGTGTGCTTCGTTGCCTCGAGAATGGAGCGCGATGCTGAAGAATATCCGCGAGTGCGGCTTTGAGGACCGGCCGGACTACGACTTCTTCGCGCAGCAGTTCTCAAAGCTAGGTGGCGAGAAGGGCTTGACGACACCGTTCGACTGGGGATCACGCAAGACGAGCAAAGCGGTACGTCTACAGACTCGGTATCACTAGATTATGGCTTGCTTCGTAGTAGATTGCTGACTATGTTCCCCTCTTTGGTGTGAAGGTTGCCAAGGTGGTTGTATCTCAAGAATCAACCTCTGACAGCCCCGTCCGCAAGCGCGTCAAGAGCGTCGACGAAGGTCTCACCGCTCCTCCACCAGGCTCAGCCAAGGCAAAAAAGGCTGCAGTTCCCGAGAAGAAGAAGACAACTCCTCGTCACAGCAAGGCGCCAACCAAGAAGGCCGCAGCGCCTGCGCACAATTCAAAGCCGAGGGCCAGCAAGGCGAGCAAGAAGGAGAAGGAGGCCCACGACGATGTTGAAGTTGAGTTCGTGGGGTCCGTAGACCCCCAGGACCGAGAAGTGTTCAAGGCCATCGCGGGCCACGCCGCCGCCACCGCCGCTATCAAGCGGTACAACCTGCGTTCAGCCACTCGAGACTAGTCCAGAGAGGGGAGAGAAGCGCATCCAGCCAGCAATTTTACATAAAATACAGGAGTTTTTTTTTTTCAATTCCAAACTTTGAGCCCCATGGCGGACGACTCGGCGCGCGTGACGTACGAGCTGCTGCGCAGGCACGGAGACCTGGAGAACGCGGAGACGCACAAGGAGATGCTGCGGGCGCTGAGCTGCGTGGGCGGCGACCGCCAGAGCGCGGAGACTCTGCAGCGTCTCCACGCCGCGGAGTTCGGTGCGTTGGCCTCCTGCTCCTGCTCTTGTGCACGCGTCAAACGCTCATTTATCATCCTCCTTCCTTCTGCCAATGGCCAGCGCTGCTGCGAGGGCAGGAGAAGAGAGCGCAGGTGTCCGAGAGGAGGAGTCAGCTGCGGGGCAAGTGGAAGCAGAGGGCGGCGCAGGAAGGAGCGACTCTGGAGGACGTGCAGCGACGTTTCCCCAAGCTCTTTGAAGGGGTACGAGCTTCCAGGAGCTACGGACTGTTGGTCGTGGGCTGATGAGGGCTCTCTGTGGTGCTGTGGCAGGTGCTGGAGGAGCGGACGGAGCCCAAGAAGGCAGTACACGCACCTGTGCCGCCGCAGCGTCAAGCAGTAGTCCATTCGGTGGCACCTCCTGTCCCAGTTGCTGCGTTCCAGCCTGCAGCGTCGCCGCCTGTGGTGCCAACAAGGGTGGAGCCCAATGCAGCGGCTAGGCACGACTTCAACTTCACCGACGACGTGTGGAGTGGCCCGCCGCAGGCTGCCGGATTCTCGATGCCAAAGCAGCCGCCACCGCAGCCGGTGCAGCAATCGACGCCTGCACTGAGTGACCTGCTCAGCAAGAGATCTAGGCTGCCACACGAGGACCCAGAACTTTTTGGCGCGGATACTCGTCCCAATCCGGTGCAGCAACGCAACCCGTTCCAGACGGCGTCGGAGAGACTTCAGGTGCGGACGTCATTGATCTTTACGTGATACCTTCTTGGCGCTAAATACTCACGTTGTGCTCTTTGTTACGAAAGCATGACCGCATGACTGGACGAGCCAGAAACCTTGACGACGACGAGCCACGCAACCGGAACGGACGGGGTCGGAATCCTCGGGGGCCTCCGCGCGGAGTCTACCATCCTGTCAACCAGGATCTGCTGCTCGGTGGGGGTGGGCACAGTGACAACGAAGGCTACATTTCAGGGTCTTCTGCCGTCAGCAAGAAGTTTGTGTCGCCGGTGAACGATGGGGGTGCAAGTAAACGGTAAGTGATATGTGCATCATGCTGCAAAACGTAAATCTAACGGTCCATTTAATGCTTGTTGTGTGTGTGTGCAACAATAGCAAGCAGCAAGCCCCTCCACCCGCAGAGGACGAAAACATTGATCCACGTCTCAAGAGCTGCGACCCAGAACTGATTGAGAAGATTGAAATGGAGATCGTTGATAATGGAGATCCCATTACGTTCGATGATATCGGTACGATACTTCATCTGGGTAAACCTTGGACGTTGGATAACTCACATAGTGTCTTATGTTTCTAGCTGGACTGCAATTTGCCAAGAAATGTGTGAACGAGCTGGTCATTTGGCCGATGGCACGTCCTGATATTTTTACTGGTCTTCGTTCCCTCCCGAAAGGTGGGGCCTCGTTTGTACTGCCATCGCGCCATTGGAGCTGTAGGGCTGACAGCTTTGTTTCGTGTGTGTGTTTGAGCATAGGTTTGCTGCTGTTTGGACCGCCTGGTACAGGTAAAACGCTGATTGGTAAGGCAATCGCAAGTCAGTCGGGAGCAACCTTCTTCAACATTTCGGCTAGTTCGCTAACGAGCAAATGGGTACGACGAATCTGTACGAGAGGTCTCACAGTTTTGATTATACACGCTGATACATATGCAAATGTTATTCTCTTTTATACCGTTCGTAGATCGGGCAAGGAGAAAAACTTGTTCGAACCTTATTTGCTGTTGCGTCAGTAAAGCAGGTAATGATTCGGACTGTCAGACATACGGGTTTCAGTGGCTTGTATTGACGACGCTACGTGTTCTTAGCCCTCGGTCATATTTATCGACGAAATCGACTCGCTACTAACTCAACGAAGGTAAGGCATCTACCTCCAGATCGAATGATGAACACGAGCTTAAAGGCGTGCGTGCTGATTGTAGCTCGGAAGAGAATGAAGCGAGCCGAAGGATGAAGACGGAGTTTCTCGTACAGCTTGATGGTGCTGGTACAAAAGCAAAGGACATCATCCTAGTCGTTGGTATGTTTGCTGTTTACGATTGTGTTTGCATGTGTACCTTCTCACATTGGTAAATTGTTCTGTAGGCGCAACAAACCGACCTCAAGAGCTAGATGAAGCAGCCCGTCGACGATTCGTCAAACGCTTGTACATCCCGCTTCCTTCCTTTGAAGCCAGACTGGATTTAGTCAGTCGCTTGCTCAAGGATAACAAGAACGACCTGACTGACGAGAACAAGGCATTTATTGCGGAGTCCACCAAAGGTATGCCTAGCAAGAT
Organism: Phytophthora cinnamomi; assembly: GCF_018691715.1. Lineage (NCBI taxonomy): Eukaryota > Oomycota > Peronosporomycetes > Peronosporales > Peronosporaceae > Phytophthora > Phytophthora cinnamomi. Next base: position 514,319 of record NW_027151016.1, read on the forward strand.
ACGTGGCTATGGTATGATGAACGACGAACTGACTGCGGATGTGTGATTGCTGCAGGCTACTCTGGCGCAGATGTGCGTGCACTTTGCACGGAAGCTGCAATGGGTCCTATTCGGAACTGCGCGGACATCCGTACGATGGACGCCGACAACGTTCGTCCTATCAACCTCGACGACTTCAAAGAAGCGCTACGTGGGGTGCGTAGCTTATGGGGAAATTGGATTCGAGACGTGTCTACTTAACTAACTTTCATATCAGGTCCGATCCAGCGTTGCGACGAAAGACCTCGCGTTCTACAAGGAATGGAATGCAGAATTCGGTAGCTTTGCCTTTGAGAGCCATGAGGCAAGTTAAACTTACTGCAAAGCTCGTACTTGTGTTTACATGTTACCGTTTCTGAGGTCTGAAGAGCTCTTGGGGCTCTGCTAGAAGGCCTGAGCCAACTCGTTCGTGCCCTCACCTATGAGAATCACGTCTGCGGAAGTCGCAAATCGAAAGTTAATGTAGATGGAAAGCGGGCGTGGGCGTAATAGTCGATAGTAAATAGAGGTTGCATCCAGGAGGCGGCGCGGCTTGGAACTCGATTGTCGAGGGGGGAGGCTCAGTATTCGGGGTCGTCGAACGGCATATTGAGTCGTCTTCGCTTCGCCACGGGCTCCAACGAAGACCCAACGTTGCGAGTTGATGCGCGCAAAATGGTCAGCGCGATGGAGGGACAGCTTTCGATCTCCTCACGAAAGTTTTCATCGTCGATGATCTCGTTTGTGTGGTCCATGAAGAAGGCGAGGCAGTACTCTTTCAAGTACGCAGCGTTGAATTTTTCTGCCGCGCAAAGGAAGCGGCCAACATTGCCGACGGACAATACGTCCTGTGCTGCAACTTCGCAAATGTGTTTCAATGGCAACAGCAGGTACTGCTCCGACAACGTCAGCAGGTCAATGAGTTGCTAAGCCGCACAAAATAATTTAACAGTGTCAACATCACAATATCCAACAGCAAAATAGAGGCGAGAGGACGTACATTGGAGTTGAGCTTGCCCAGGTCCATCACACGGTTTGTGTAGATGAACTCCAGCATCTTGGAGACCATCTCAGGCGAGTGGTCCTCGATCTGGACGACGCCGACCTCGCTCTCCCTCATCGCTCCAGGACGGAACATGGCCTCGAAGATCTCGCATCTCGTCGTGAGGATGAGCCGATGGGCTCGCAGGATCTCTCTGTCGGGCCCGACCTCCAGCGTAATGTCGCTACCAGCTTCACTCTACAAAAACCAAAAGGCAAAATGAAAAATAATTAGCTTGAACAGCATCAATCTGTCCCCTCCAGCACGTCCGTTACCAGGAACAGCTCCCTCATCGTGGCGAAGTACGCCTCGTCGCTGTGACTCGGGATCGCCACCGTCGTCGGCGCCACCCTACGCCGCACCAGGATAATGTCGTTCTGCAAGTAGCTAAAAGTTAGCGTAAAGTAGCACTAAATAGCATAAAATCCGCTGAAAACGTCTAGACCCGCCCCACCTTCTGCAGATGCACCGACTCGGGCGAGTCCTCCGGGTCCAGGCGGTTCTGCCCAATCAACGCCACTGAATTAAACGTCTGCCGGCTAAAACCTCGGCCACCAGCCAGCGCCGCACCGTGAAGAAGAAGTCGAGCGACTCGCGCGGCAGCCCGTGGTGCTTGCTGTAGTGGCGGAAGAGCGACGAGAAGCGCTGCGTCTTCTGCATCAGGCACGAGTACATGTTGTTGGCCGCCACGCGCACGATGGAGCGCTCCCTGCCCGTGAGCACCAGGTCCTCGGCCGCCTGCCACACAGTTAATTCGTCGCGTAAATCGGAGGTCAGCGCCACGTAATTCCGCGCTGCTGGACGCGCGCAGGCCGCACCTTCACGGTGAACTCGACGTTCTCGGGGCGCACGCTGCGGTTCATGGGGCTGCTTCGGCTCTGCTGGGCGTGTTACGAGACTCTCGCGTGTGCTGGGGGCTCTGGGACGCGCCTGCAGGGGCAGCAGCACTTTGCCCAAGTGGTCGTGCGCGTGGCTTGCTCCAGGGTGGGAGCCTGTCGCTGCGCCTTCAGATGGCGACGAAACTGATACATAGCATCCATATCGGATTGCAAAGGTATGTATACGATCTTAACTTCAGCGCAAGAGTGATGGTCGTACTTCAACTTGAATCTACTGGCTATCAAGCAACTACACGCCTCTCGTGCTGGCACCCCACTGCCGCGTCTCGAACGCGTACCCGCTGCCCTCGAACACGCCGTCCACCGCCTTGGCCACGTCCCAAATGATCCGACACCGGCCGCGCACGACGTGGTCCAGCTCCACGACCACGTCGAAGATGGGGTTGCCGGCGCGCTGCGTCTGCACCTTGCTCTTGGAGGCCGACTGCGCCGCCGCGTTGTCACCCACGACCACCTGCTGCGAGCCGCCCACCAGGCCCTTCAGGTCCGGGTTCTTGAGCAGCGCGCGGAAGTCGCCGTGCGCGCTCGCGATGAGCCGCGGCCCGCGCTGCCGCACCGTGGACGCCGCCAAGACCTCGGCGCGGCGCCCGATCTCGTCCACGATGAGCGTCTCCACCGTGTGGTTCTGCACGCACTCCACCATCACGCCGGCCTGCGCCTCCAGCGACCGCACCATCACGCGCCGTGCCCAGCATTGGGCTCAACTGATATCTAGTGCAGCTTGACGTAGCACCGCGCCTCAATGCTCCACGCCTGCACCAACGAACCTGGCAGCGGTTTGATTGCCCACTCTGATGGATCTACCTGCTTCACTCGCTACTTAAATGACTGCATTGTCTACGCCAGGTTCAGATACGACGACGACGACTGCAGGGAGTAACAGTGATTTTCAGCAGACTAGCGTGGAGCCCAGTCTTGTCAACGTCGTCTTCATACATGAGTTGGAGATCAACGCAGTTTTTGAGCTGGACGCCTGATAGACCATTATTGTGGAGATACCATGCAGCCTGATGCACGTTGTGCATCACCTTAACAATGCTCGAGTCACTCAGCAGCACTTGCAGACAATAAAACGTCCCAGTTTTCCCCCGAGAATTCAACTGTAGTACGACGGCCAAGTCAATCGATTCCACTTCGACGATCGAGATGGCGACCAAATGGATCGTGGTTGCGCGACTCGCCCTCGCTATTGTTTCCTCTCGCGAACTGGAAATGCACGCCGACGACCATTTTCGTGGAGCTGGTTCTTGGTTCTTGGTTGAACAGGGTTTTAAATTCCGGAATAATCTCGATGGCTGGTTTTTGCTGTTCGAGTGCCAATCTTTGAAACTGCTTATGTAGCAGTTCGAGTTCCGTTTTGTTGGTAGAGGTTATCGTTGCTCGTAGCACTCGGCGTGGGTTGCCTGCTCCGTGACTTGCCATGTCAAAAACTTTGGTTGATGCACCTGGTAAGCGGCACATGGCGTCGTAGCACTGAGCCTGGAGCTGCATCGTCTTGGCCATCACAACCACCATCGGTTGGTCCATGGGCGACTTGGTCCACAACTGTTTCTTCCTGGATCCTGCGCTTGCGTCAACGAAGCCTGACAATAGCGCTCAGTAATTCCCTGGAGACTGGCACCGGCTTCCCCGCTCTCCGTCACGCGCTGGTACAGGATCTGCAACTCGGCGCCTCAGGCCACCTCGCCTTGCCCGTATCGGCGCAGCTAGAGCGCCACCCGTCGAATGTTAAACGGATTTTAGTCGTGTCGGGCTCCTCCAGCAGCTCCTTCAGGCCCGCGACAACCTGCGCGCGGTCGAGCGAGTCGAGTTGCAGAACCACCGCCACCCCATCGGCTGACTGGTTCCCAGTGGTTACAGCCGCCACCCGTCGAGGTCTGACTCGGCGTTGCGCTCGCTGGCGAACTAGAAGTGGATGGAGATCCGCTTGCCCGGCGCATGCACGGGTTTGCCGTCCTAGTAGCCTTTGCCGCCCTATGAAGTACCGCACCTTGGTCATGCGACGACGGTCTCGGAAAATACAGTATATAAAGTATTGAATTGCAAAATTTCAAAATTCATAATAATAACTTCAATGAACTTGTACACATTTATTGTAATTATTTATCTATTGCAAAATGTATTATACTTATGTCTTGTATGAAAATCCAATCTACTGCTTTTCCTGTCTCAGTAATATTAATTAATAATTGTACTGGAGACCTTGAGTCCAATAAGACATATTTCCGTACAAAAAATACAGTAATTGGAATTCAATAATATTTTTTCGAGATCAGTCAACAGCCTCGGAAACAGCTGAAAACGGACTGTACTCGAAAGAAAAGGACGTCCAGTGTCCTCATCGGATAAGCTGCGCTCACGTCCAAGAAAAGCGTCCAGGCAATAAATGGCGTCCAAGAAGAGTCTGCTGTACATCACCTCGACGGATCGGCTGCGGGCGCTGCTGGCCGAGCACGGCAACAAGCCCGTCGCGAAAGCGAAGGTGATTGGGGTCCACTTCCAGTTCGCGCATGAAGGAAACGAGGACGCCGACGCGGATCGGGTCGTGGCAATCGCGATTGGAAATGACGCGCCGACTTCGACGGCAGTCGTGCTGCAGGTCGCCTCCCTGAGCTCTACCGAGGTTGTCGCGGGGCTGAGGAAGCTGCTGGAGGACCCTGCCACCATCAAGGTCACGTTCAATATTCGTCGGGTGGCGAGATGGCTACACCGCTACGGAATGACTCGCGTAGCGCTCACCAACTGCCTGGACCTGCAACTTGTGTACCGGAATCTGGTGGACAAGAAGATGGCCAACATTAGTCTGAGCGACTTCGTTTCACAGCTGGGATGTAAAACTACGATCGCTCTGGAGCAGCAAGTGGCGGAATTCCATGCGAACCTCAAGCCCCAGGCGTGGACAAAGTCACCGCTCGCACCGCCAATGCTAAGAACGTTAGTCACGTCAATGCAGATATATGGTCGATGCTACCATGCTGTCTGTGGGCTTTCGGGCGCTACTACTAAGATCCCTACTATCTACACGGCGACGTCAAATAGATGGGTCACTGTGGTCACCAAGCTCGACGCCCAAAGTTCGTCGAGTTCTACAGCGTGCAGTGCAAGTACGCTGGCTGCAGTGACGATACCTAAGGCACAAAATCAGCAGAAAACACTACCGACAGTTCCAGCTCCACGTCCTCCCAAAGAAGCTACGGTATCCCTATCGTCAGAGCAACTTACACAACCTAGCTCCCCTCGGGACATCAAGTACATCACCTCAGATTTGGAGCTACAGCGAGCTTTATCTAACAACAACAACAACAACAACTTGGTCCACGGTACAGCACCTGTTGTCGGTGTCCACTTCCAGTTCACCTGCGAACAATCGCCTTCCCCAGGCCAGTACGACGATGACCAACTAGTCGCCATCAGCATCGTCGGCGCTAATCCACTCGACACGGCCATCGTGCTGCAACTCGACTCATTGAATCAAGATCGCGTGCGTCTCGCCCTGAAGACACTACTCACTGACCCAGCGACTGTCAAAGTCATGCACGACGTGCACCGAGCTGCGTTCTGCCTGCACCGCAACGGCCTCACCGACGTACAACTCGTCAACTGCGTGGACCTGCAGGTTGTGTACGAGAACGTGGCCAGCGCAACCGAGCTTCACGCGACAATGCTCCAGATCGTCGAGCACTGCAAGTCCGTGAACATCACATCGGGGTTGGCACAGACGACGAAATCGTTCAAGACGAGGGTGAAGCCAGCGGATTCCGTGGAGTGGTCACGCAGGCCACTGCCCGAGCCGCTACTGCGGACGTTGGCCAACGACGCGCAGCTGTACGCGCAATGCTACGTGGAGCTAAACAGAATGACTGCCTCCACTGCGGCGTGTGCCGCTACGACGAACACTCGGTGGCAGTACGCCATCGCCAACCAGGGCCACCACGCCATTTGGTTCGACCCCGAAGCCGACAACCAGCCTCGCAGCCTCGAGTGTTTCCACACTAGCGACTGCGATAGTTCCAAGCCGGCCACCTTGCCGGATGAGATCCCTTCACTCGAGCTGCAGTGTGAATTGGACCCGCTCCTCGACCTCCTGCCGAGCGAGTACGAGGACGCCATCCTCGACATCGACGATTACCACACCAAACTCGTCGACGTGTGCCTCGACGTCGGGCGTATCCCGTACGTGTACACGGGCAAGAAACAGCGCGTGGTGCTGAGCAAGAACAGCGCCACCGTGTCCAAGGCCACCATCGACGCGATCATCGCGAACCTCGGCGGCGAAATGCGCATCGGAGACGACAACCGAGCCGGCATCGACAGACAGCTGCACCGCATCTCCGTGATGCGGAGCAAGACCGACGAGGTGTACGGGCTCACGATGCGTGTGGGGCGAGCGCTGCGCAACGCGGCGTGCGTGCTGACGGACCTGCTGCTGAGCGCGCGCCACGCCGACAAGTCGGTGCTGGTGCTGGGCCACCCGGGCAGCGGCAAGACGACGCTGATCCGAGACGTGGCGAGGTGCGTGTCCGAGACGATGGAGAACGTGTGCATCATCGACACGTCGAACGAGATCGGCGGGGACGGCCTGGTGCCGCACGAGTGCGTGGGCTGGGCGCGGCGCATGATGGTGCGGTCGCTGGAGGCGCAGGCCGGCGTGATGGTGGAGTGCGTGCAGAACCACACGGTGGAGACGCTCATCGTGGACGAGATCGGGCGCCGCGCCGAGGTCTTGGCGGCGTCCACGGTGCGGCAGCGCGGGCCGCGGCTCATCGCGAGCGCGCACGGCGACTTCCGCGCGCTGCTCAAGAACCCGGACCTGAAGGGCCTGGTGGGCGGCTCGCAGCAGGTGGTCGTGGGCGACAGCGCGGCGGCGCAGTCGGCCTCCAAGAGCAAGGTGCAGACGCAGCGCGCCGGCAACCCCATCTTCGACGTGGTCGTGGAGCTGGACCACGTCGTGCGCGGCCGGTGTCGGATCATTTGGGACGTGGCCAAGGCGGTGGACGGCGTGTTCGAGGGCAGCGGGTACGCGTTCGAGACGCGGCAGTGGGATGCCAGCACGAGAGGCGTGCAGGTGCTGGCACCGTAGCTCTGGAAAAAGATGTTGAATCGCACATGTTGAAGCAGCGTGCATGTTGTTCATCGTGGTTCAGTGTTGAAGTTTCGATGAGATGGCTACATTTGGGGAGGTATCCTTGGATCTCGACCACCAAAACCCCTTCGTCGTCATGGAGGTCATCCGGAAGCTGAGGCCGAAGGCGCAGATCAAGGCGCGGGAGGCTGAGAATGGGGGCAAACGTTTCACCAAGACAAACGGGTTGCGAGTAGCCTCACGAACCGTCAGATTCCCGATGACCTCTGTGAGATTCCCGATGACCTCCATGACGACAAAGGGGTTTTGGTGGTCGAGATCCAAGGATACCTCCCCAAATGTAGCCATCTCATCGAAACTTCAACACTGAACCACGATGAACAACATGCACGCTGCTTCAACATGTGCGATTCAACATCTTTTCCAGAGCTACGGTGCCAGCACCTGCACGCCTCTCGTGCTGGCATCCCACTGCCGCGTCTCGAACGCGTACCCGCTGCCCTCGAACACGCCGTCCACCGCCTTGGCCACGTCCCAAATGATCCGACACCGGCCGCGCACGACGTGGTCCAGCTCCACGACCACGTCGAAGATGGGGTTGCCGGCGCGCTGCGTCTGCACCTTGCTCTTGGAGGCCGACTGCGCCGCCGCGCTGTCGCCCACGACCACCTGCTGCGAGCCGCCCACCAGGCCCTTCAGGTCCGGGTTCTTGAGCAGCGCGCGGAAGTCGCCGTGCGCGCTCGCGATGAGCCGCGGCCCGCGCTGCCGCACCGTGGACGCCGCCAAGACCTCGGCGCGGCGCCCGATCTCGTCCACGATGAGCGTCTCCACCGTGTGGTTCTGCACGCACTCCACCATCACGCCGGCCTGCGCCTCCAGCGACCGCACCATCATGCGCCGCGCCCAGCCCACGCACTCGTGCGGCACCAGGCCGTCCCCGCCGATCTCGTTCGACGTGTCGATGATGCACACGTTCTCCATCGTCTCGGACACGCACCTCGCCACGTCTCGGATCAGCGTCGTCTTGCCGCTGCCCGGGTGGCCCAGCACCAGCACCGACTTGTCGGCGTGGCGCGCGCTCAGCAGCAGGTCCGTCAGCACGCACGCCGCGTTGCGCAGCGCTCGCCCCACACGCATCGTGAGCCCGTACACCTCGTCGGTCTTGCTCCGCATCACGGAGATGCGGTGCAGCTGTCTGTCGATGCCGGCTCGGTTGTCGTCTCCGATGCGCATTTCGCCGCCGAGGTTCGCGATGATCGCGTCGATGGTGGCCTTGGACACGGTGGCGCCGTTCTTGCTCAGCACCACGCGCTGTTTCTTGCCCGTGTACACGTACGGGATACGCCCGACGTCGAGGCACACGTCGACGAGTTTGGTGTGGTAATCGTCGATGTCGAGGATGGCGTCCTCGTACTCGCTCGGCAGGAGGTCGAGGAGCGGGTCCAATTCACACTGCAGCTCGAGTGAAGGGATCTCATCCGGCAAGGTGGCCGGCTTGGAACTATCGCAGTCGCTAGTGTGGAAACACTCGAGGCTGCGAGGCTGGTTGTCGGCTTCGGGGTCGAACCAAATGGCGTGGTGGCCCTGGTTGGCGATGGCGTACTGCCACCGAGTGTTCGTCGTAGCGGCACACGCCGCAGTGGAGGCAGTCATTCTGTTTAGCTCCACGTAGCATTGCGCGTACAGCTGCGCGTCGTTGGCCAACGTCCGCAGTAGCGGCTCGGGCAGTGGCCTGCGTGACCACTCCACGGAATCCGCTGGCTTCACCCTCGTCTTGAACGATTTCGTCGTCTGTGCCAACCCCGATGTGATGTTCACGGACTTGCAGTGCTCGACGATCTGGAGCATTGTCGCGTGAAGCTCGGTTGCGCTGGCCACGTTCTCGTACACAACCTGCAGGTCCACGCAGTTGACGAGTTGTACGTCGGTGAGGCCGTTGCGGTGCAGGCAGAACGCAGCTCGGTGCACGTCGTGCATGACTTTGACAGTCGCTGGGTCAGTGAGTAGTGTCTTCAGGGCGAGACGCACGCGATCTTGATTCAATGAGTCGAGTTGCAGCACGATGGCCGTGTCGAGTGGATTAGCGCCGACGATGCTGATGGCGACTAGTTGATCATCGTCGTACTGGCCTGGGGAAGGCGATTGTTCGCAGGTGAACTGGAAGTGGACACCGACAACAGGTGCTGTACCGTGGACCAAGTTGTTGTTGTTGTTGTTGTTAGATAAAGCTCGCTGCAGCTCCAATTCAGATGTAGCCTGGATGCATGTGCGAGACAGTGATACGCGATTGTTTGGTGAATTCACGGCTGCGCCGACGTGGTTTGGACGATGATTGAGAGGCTCCATTTCGCTGCTTGTGGACTGGGATGTGACGGTTGTTTGTGGATCTGGGTTGATGAGGGGATGAGGTGTCATTGACTTTCCTCCAAATTCGCCGAATGTAGTGGCCCATACTTCCTTTCCTGCAGCGAATACGCGGGGCAGCTCAGTTTCTCGAGCTTCCTTGCTTTGAAAAACGCTACTCAAGCACCATACGAATAAGCTCTTAGCCATCACCATCTTCTTCACATGTTTGGCGTCAAGGGGTGACTTCATCCATGGTTTGCTCTGGGAACTGTAGACATCTACCATGTTCGCCATACCAACAGGTAATGTGGAGGAAAAGTGCGAAACGATCTGGACCATGGTCGCGTTGGGCACACTTGAATCGACCACAACTTTATACAGAAGCTGAAGATCTACGCACTTTTCCAGGCTAACGCTTGTCAATTCGAAGCGGTGGAACCATCGAGCCCACGGCCCAGGTCATACGTAACCTTGACTACAGTTGAGTCCTCCAGCAAATTCTTCAGAGCCGCGAAAACCAGCGTGAAGTCAAGAGTGTCGACTTGCAAGGTCACTGCAGATTTGTTACTCGAACCATTACCAGTTGTAACGCTGAGCAGTCTGTCAGCACCGTCCTCCTCCTTGACAAATAGGAAGTACACACCAATGGTTTTGGATGACGAGAACACAGGCTTGTTGCCGTAGCTTGCCAGGAGCGTTTCCAACTCTTCTGTCGTCGTAATGAAGCCTCCTTCCTCTTTCGAGGAGGCTACTGTGGACGCATCCGCCGCACGATTTTTACGAGGTGACTCGGCAGTGCTACTGGTAGGACCCGGTAAACTTGGAGAAGCGTGCAGCCGCAACAATGTCTGCTGGCACAATGCGCGCATCGATTGAATGGGCTCACCTCCATCGTGGAGGTGGTTTGACGCGAGATAGCACTGTGCATGCAGCAGGGCACACATCGCCACGATGCGTAGCTTCTCCGGAGCTGAGGGCTTGGTAGTCCATGCGCGTGAGTTGCTGGCGTTGTAGGCTTCCACCTCTCGCGCCACAGCACCTGCTTCAGGACCGCAGACGCGTGACACAGTCTCAAACAGACTGGCTTTGACGTCGGAGTCCTCCTGCTCGCCTAGCTGCTGCACGTCCACGCACTTGACGGGTTCGATCTTGTGCTTTGTGTTGCCGTGCAAGAAGAGGGTGACCAGTGGCACGTCGAAGAGAACTTTGGTGATAGCTGGGTGCTCCATAATCAGCTTGATCGCCTTCAGTTTCTGCCCGACGGAGGAGTGCAGCACGACCACGATGGGCGTCGGCAAAAGGGCAGCGATCGCGATGGTGGCGAGGCGGTCGAGGTCGGAGCCGGCGGCCTCCTCATGCTTGAACTGGAAGTGCACGCCGAGCACGCCGCTCGTCGACCTGAAGAGTTTGCCCCCATTCTCGGCCTCCCGCGCCTTGATCTGCGCCTTCGACCTCAGGTTCCGGATGACCTCCATGACGACGAAGGGGTTTTGGTGGTCGAGATCCAAGGATACCTCCCCAAATGTAGCCATCTCATCGAAACTTCAACACTGAACCACGATGAACAACATGCACGCTGCTTCAACATGTGCGATTCAACATCTTTTTCCAGAGCTACGGTGCCAGCACCTGCACGCCTCTCGTGCTGGCATCCCACTGCCGCGTCTCGAACGCGTACCCGCTGCCCTCGAACACGCCGTCCACCGCCTTGGCCACGTCCCAAATGATCCGACACCGGCCGCGCACGACGTGGTCCAGCTCCACGACCACGTCGAAGATGGGGTTGCCGGCGCGCTGCGTCTGCACCTTGCTCTTGGAGGCCGACTGCGCCGCCGCGCTGTCGCCCACGACCACCTGCTGCGAGCCGCCCACCAGGCCCTTCAGGTCCGGGTTCTTGAGCAGCGCGCGGAAGTCGCCGTGCGCGCTCGCGATGAGCCGCGGCCCGCGCTGCCGCACCGTGGACGCCGCCAAGACCTCGGCGCGGCGCCCGATCTCGTCCACGATGAGCGTCTCCACCGTGTGGTTCTGCACGCACTCCACCATCACGCCGGCCTGCGCCTCCAGCGACCGCACCATCATGCGCCGCGCCCAGCCCACGCACTCGTGCGGCACCAGGCCGTCCCCGCCGATCTCGTTCGACGTGTCGATGATGCACACGTTCTCCATCGTCTCGGACACGCACCTCGCCACGTCTCGGATCAGCGTCGTCTTGCCGCTGCCCGGGTGGCCCAGCACCAGCACCGACTTGTCGGCGTGGCGCGCGCTCAGCAGCAGGTCCGTCAGCACGCACGCCGCGTTGCGCAGCGCTCGCCCCACACGCATCGTGAGCCCGTACACCTCGTCGGTCTTGCTCCGCATCACGGAGATGCGGTGCAGCTGTCTGTCGATGCCGGCTCGGTTGTCGTCTCCGATGCGCATTTCGCCGCCGAGGTTCGCGATGATCGCGTCGATGGTGGCCTTGGACACGGTGGCGCCGTTCTTGCTCAGCACCACGCGCTGTTTCTTGCCCGTGTACACGTACGGGATACGCCCGACGTCGAGGCACACGTCGACGAGTTTGGTGTGGTAGTCGTCGATGTCGAGGATGGCGTCCTCGTACTCGCTCGGCAGGAGGTCGAGGAGCGGGTCCAATTCACACAGAAGCTCAAGTGATCGCATATCTGCTCGCGAAATATCCCCATTTCCCGAAGCGTTAGATGCATGCAAAACGAGGCTCTCCAAACTTCGCGCTGTATTATCCGCAGCGGGGTCGAACCAAATCGCTTTATGGCCATGATTTTCAATTGCATACTGCCACCGCGAACTCGTCATGAGTACACAAGATCCACTCAACGAGGCCTCGGGCGATATTTCGGCATAGCACTGGGCGTATAACTTCGCAGCCTGGGCTAGTGACTGCAATAATTTCCCAGTCAGAGGCGTACGTATCCACTCCGCGGCTTCTACGGGTTTCATTCTAGCTTTGAACGAGTGCATGCTGCGTGATAGATTCTCCGACGACTCTGATATGGAATGGGTCGCAATTTGAAGGATGTCTGCGTTCAATACAGCCGCATCCACAGTGGCTTCGTAGAGCAGTTGCAAATCGACGCAATTTACAAGCTCGACGTCCTGTAGTCCGTTGCAGTACAGCCAAAAGGCTGCCCGGTGCACATCGTGCATCACCTTCACAATCTTTGAGCTGCGTAGAATCGATTTCAAGCTAGCAATCACGCTCATTTTATCGAGGGACTCCATATGCATCACTACGGTTGGATCACTAGCTGACGAGCTCGAGAGAGCGATAGCCACCAGTCGATCGACTTCAACCGGGTCCGATTCGGAGCCGATATTTGGTGCGTCCTTGGACGCGAACTGAAAATGCACCCCAACAACGACCGACTGGAACATAATCTCCAGCTCCCGCTCTCTGTCGACCAACACGACCGGCATCTCCACCAGATGGTTGGAGCTCCAGCCTTTTGAAACTTTCGATTGATCAGCCTGACTTTCCTGTGGGGTCTCACGTGTCACCCTCACAGTAGACCCCACGCTCGTCCCCCTCGCTGAATCCTGTACAACAGCATTCCAGGCCTTTTTCGTCATCAAGGCAAGAGGCGACGCCTCCTCTTCACATTTTCTGATACTGGTTCCAAACTCGCCGTGGTAGCAGCGCACCATCGTCTTGACGACATCAACCAGGTGCCTCAGCAGGATTGGATCCAAGGGGTTTGTCGACCACACATGCGGCTTCAGCTTCGAGCTGAAGGCGTCCACTTGCAGCCCCAGCTTCGCCGCCGAAGAGCCGAAATGCGACGAAATCTGCGTGAGGCTCGCCCGAGTCACGCTCGGGTCCACTCGAGTCTGGTAGAGCAGTTGCAGGTCCACGCAATTCTCGAGCACGACGTTTCGGAGCCCGTAGCGCTGCAGCCAGCGGGCAACTCGCCCCACGTCCATCACGACCTTGATGGTCTCCTTGTCTTCCAGCAGGGACTTCAGCCCCGCGACCACCTGCTGCGGCTGCAAGCTGCCAAGTTGCAGCACCACCGCCATCCCATCGGGGGAATTGCTGCCTGCCACGAAGGCGACGGCGTTGTCGGAGTCGCTTTCGGGACCAACGAACTGGAAGTGCGCGCCCACCACTTTCGCCTTGGAGAGAACGGGCTTCCCCCCGTGGCCAGCCAGCAGACCTTGCAGCTCCTTCGTGGAGGTGACGTACTGCCGAGGAATTGGCACAGCCATGGGGACTCGGAGGAGGGCGTCCTACAACGTTGTTACACGAAACCTCAGCAACGGCCATACTCTGAAAAATAGTTTTCCGGAATTTGAGTTCGATAAAAATAATATTGCCAACCAGTTGTGCCAGCTCGCTTCACCGTGCAGCAAGTACCGAGACCCAGACCAATTTTCCGAGCGACAAGAAATGTGTCGGCACCACACACACTTGACGAACGAAGACACTCATGATGAGTGTCTTTTGGCCTCTGCCTCGACCCATTTTGCGCACCAGCGCCGGTAGAAGTGATTACCTATTAAGGCCTGTAAATGAAGATATACGCCCAAAGATATTGAGATAGCACTTCGCCGTCCCTTTTATCATATTGTCAGGGGAAAATATAGCGCGCACAACATCCCGTCGTTGAAGGGACTAGAGTTGCTAGGCGGCAAATAAGCGAGTGTTAAAGTAGGCTGGGTGTGGGTGGATCATGAAGTGTAGTGATCCATTTTGTTTTGGCTTCCTTCGCCAGATTCGGAATGCACCTTCGTGTAGGGTTGCGAAGCAAAGCACGGCGAACCGAGAGGCGGATAGATGAACCCGGTCAAAGAAGAAAACTGTGCCTTCGAGAGTTCGTGTAAACAGAGTTCGTGTAAACATCACGCATATGTTCAACCGTATGTCGTGGTGAGTACAGTCATCCGCGCGTTATCCTCCTATTTTAATATTAAAATAGAGGGATTCACTTACGCTCACCTCTAAAAGCCCTCTTGTCCTTGTGTTCTTCGTACAGTAGAAGGCACACGTCCTGTCAAAAACTGATCCACTATAACACTACGTGTAGGCTATCACTTATAACTTATCAGTGCTGAGATCGTTGCTGAAGCATATCCGAAAGTGATAGGTGCCATATGTGGGTGATGAATGGATTGAGAGCGGTTATCAAAGCTGGCTCTTGCGACAATAGCTGGCTGAGAAAGCGGGGAGGATCTTGACGCATCAGTTTGCAATCCGTTCGCTCACAAGCAACCTTCGTGCTCCGGGCTATCATGACCCCCCAGTCTATCGCAGCTCCCCGACTCCATCGAATTATTCTGGTAGCTGTCGTCACATTATTGATATCTACCGGCGCCTTTCTGATTACAATGGACCCGAAGAGGATCATTGTCAGTTCTGAAGCACCACCGCGCGCTTTCGGGGTTGGCGTCAATGGCGACGAGTCGGTGCGGAAGTTGAGGTCTCGCACGCACGCATCGATTCTCGAAGTTGACGAATTTCTCGAAAACAGAATGCTTGATTTTACAGTTCCTAGCCTTTCGACCGTTCTTCGGAAGTTCTCAAGGAATCCTTCCAACCAAGACCAAGTAGAGCAACTCTTCACAAAGTTGAAATTTTCCGGCTCAAGGTCCAAGCTTCTTGGGGACCCGAAGTTTCAAACGTGGGCCAGAGCAGTAGAGAAGGGGTATAAGAGAAATTCTGAAGCCGCTGAAATGGCGATGGCATCGACTTTGATGAAAAACTACGGCGATGAAGATCTAGCGAAATTGATTATGTCGGCAAAGGAAGAGCCGAGTACAGCACGTATGGCTGCCAAACTGGAAGAGGCGCAAGCGAAGAATTGGCTGGCCGGGGAACAAAGCACAGATTACGTATTTAGGGTCCTTAAGCTCGACAAGGACCCAATTAAGCTGTTATGGAGCCCACTGCTGAGCACGTGGGTGTCTTACGTGAAGATGAAAAAGGCGGATCCGTATGGGCTGCTGTTTGAGAAAATGAGGAAGGCGAACTTTGAGGACGAAACCATCGCGAGTTTACTTGGCTCAGCGAAGGAAGACAAAATTGCGCCGTTAATCGTGGAGAACATCGAAAAAATACTATTCGATACCTGGATGACCAAAAGACAAACTGCAGATGAAATATTCACGCTTCTAAGGCTGAACAAACGAAACTCTCATCTCTTTGACACCGCTAGTACTGACACTTGGGTTTCTTATGTTACGAAACTGGATCCGGAGAAAGCTGACGAGCAAATATGCAACACACTGAGAACGCACTACAGTGAGCACGATATCACTGAGATGTTGGCTGGGTCCAGAAAAAATCTTAAGGCGGATCTTGCTAAGAGACTGGAAGAGCAGCAGCACATGTCTTGGCTGGACGAAGCGATAACCGCGAAAGAGACGTTTGCCAAGCTGAAACTGAACAGCCAGGGAGGTAAACTTTTTGAAAGCCCGGCGTTTAAAACGTGGGTCAGCTATGTAACGAAGTCGGATGCACAGAACGCTGATAGCTTGATATTGTCGGTGTTGAAAACGAGTTACACTGATGACGCTCTGGCGAAATTGCTGGTAGCTGCGAGAGCGGACGATAACACGAAGGCCGTTGCCGACAAACTGGCAAAAGCGCAACTCAAGGATTGGCTTACCAACGGGAAGACCGCTGATGAAGTTTTTAACCTTTTGAAGCTGGACGACGACGTAGACAACCTTTTGAAGAGCCCATTGCTGAACGCCTGGCTGGCCTACGCGGATCAGCTGAAAGAAAATCCGTACGCCATATTGCTGGCGAAATTGAAGGCATCCAAACTCGCTGATTCCGACGCCAAGCTCACCGATATGCTGATGACGGCCAGGCATGACGCAACATTTGGTAGTGTTGCTGCTAAGATACAAGCAGCTCAGCTGGACGAGTGGTCTAGCGACGGGAAAACCGCGAATGATGTTTTCAAGCTTCTAGACCTGAAAAAGGAAAGGGAGTACCTCTTGTGGTATCCTAGGGCAATCGCATGGGTGGACTATGTGAGTAAAATAGGTTCAAAGAACTCGGACGAGCCACTAGCGTCGGTGTTAAAGAGCCACTACAATGACGACGATCTTGCAGACATCATATCCACGGGGGCGAGGAGTCGTGTCTCCAATGGCAAAGAGACCACGACGAAGTTGAAGGAAGTGGTGCTAAGAATGTGGCTGGGCGAGAAAAAATCTGCGGACGATGTCTTTGGGTATGTGCTGAAGACGCACCACCAGTTCATTTTTGAGGTAGAGGGCGAGCTCAATACTTGGGTTTCTTACGTGACCAAACTTGAAAAGGAAGACACGTATAAGGCCATGCTCGCCGTACTAAAACGACGCTTTGACAAAGAAACGCTAAAGAAGATGCTTGATGATGCCGAAGGAGGCGTCCGTACGAAGGTAATTGCCGAGAAACTGAAGCAGGAGCTGGATCTGAGCTAGGGTCGCACGGCCAAAGATGTATTCCTTCGTTTAATGCAGATAAGCAAGCAATGGAAGGGTAGAACTTCAAGTGATCTCCTACACAAGTAACAAGGCTTATGATGCTGCGAGGCACGGTGAAGAACTGAAGGGTTTCACTGCTAGACTTTGGAAACAGATAAATAAGGTAGATGGGGAGATGCTGGCAAACAAGGGCAGCGTTGTGTTTTGCAGGACGAAGTACTGCGTTCTGGTGGAGCTGTTTCAGTGCCAGTGGTATGGCACTGGAAATTGTGTCAGACATCACCAGTATCATGCAAAGTAATAGTCCATTAAACTACTCTTCAAGGTCATCTCAATACCTGTACGCCTCTCGTGCTGGCATCCCACTGCCGCGTCTCGAACGCGTACCCGCTGCCCTCGAACACGCCGTCCACCGCCTTGGCCACGTCCCAAATGATCCGACACCGGCCGCGCACGACGTGGTCCAGCTCCACGACCACGTCGAAGATGGGGTTGCCGGCGCGCTGCGTCTGCACCTTGCTCTTGGAGGCCGACTGCGCCGCCGCGCTGTCGCCCACGACCACCTGCTGCGAGCCGCCCACCAGGCCCTTCAGGTCCGGGTTCTTGAGCAGCGCGCGGAAGTCGCCGTGCGCGCTCGCGATGAGCCGCGGCCCGCGCTGCCGCACCGTGGACGCCGCCAAGACCTCGGCGCGGCGCCCGATCTCGTCCACGATGAGCGTCTCCACCGTGTGGTTCTGCACGCACTCCACCATCACGCCGGCCTGCGCCTCCAGCGACCGCACCATCATGCGCCGCGCCCAGCCCACGCACTCGTGCGGCACCAGGCCGTCCCCGCCGATCTCGTTCGACGTGTCGATGATGCACACGTTCTCCATCGTCTCGGACACGCACCTCGCCACGTCTCGGATCAGCGTCGTCTTGCCGCTGCCCGGGTGGCCCAGCACCAGCACCGACTTGTCGGCGTGGCGCGCGCTCAGCAGCAGGTCCGTCAGCACGCACGCCGCGTTGCGCAGCGCCCGGCCAACGCGCATCGTATATGCGTAGATTTCGTCGGTCTTGCTTCTCATGACGGAGATGCGGTGCAGCTGTCTGTCGATGCCGGCTCGGTTGTCGTCTCCGATGCGCATTTCGCCGCCTAACTTGCTTAGGATGTCACCAATTGTGTCCATGCAGACTGGGGTTTCGCCCTTGCTCAGCACCACGCGCTTCTTCTTGCCAACATACGCGACAGGAGGGTGCCCGTTGTCGATGCAAATGTCGACAAGACAGTCCTGGTAGTTGGTGATGGTTCGGATGGAATCTCCGTATTCTGAAGGAATCAACTCGAGAAGCGGTTCCAACTCGCATTGGATCTCCAGCTTGGGGATTTCTACCGTCGGGGATCCGTCACATTGTAGGGCGGCGGACTCGCTCAAAACGAGGCACTCGAGGCTACGTGGTTGGTTGTCAGCCTCGGGATCAAACCAAATTGCGGGACGGCCGTGGTTAGTGACCGCGTACTCCCACCGAGCAGTTGTCATCGCTGGAAAATTGGCTTCGACTGTAGCGTGGAACTCCGCGTAACACTGCGCATACAGTTTGGAAGTCCGAGACAACAAGAGCAACAGCGTTTCAGGCAGGGGCGAACACGCCCACTCCTCTCGTCTCGGTGGGTTGCTTCGAGCCCTGAACGAATGCGTACTATTCGCGACATCCTCAACCAACGCCGAAGAACAATGTGCCGCAATGTGAAGGACGTCCGCGTTCAACTCACTTCGATCGACAATTTGTTCATACAGAAGCTGCAGGTCGACACAATTCTCGAGCTCGACATCCTCCAACCCGTAACAGTGAAGCCACAACGCGACTCGGTGAACGCAGTGCATCACCTTAACCACGGACGATTCCCTCAGCATGGCTCTTAGTCCGGCGATGACTGGGGCTTTGCTCAGAGACGCCAACTCTAGCACGACTGTGACTTCATCGGGTTCGGAACTGGAGATTGCAATTGCCACCACTTGTTCAGCTTCACTGTCGCTCGAATCTGAGTGAAGCTCATTAGCAATTTGAAAGTGCACGCCAAGGGTCTTAGCTTCAGCATGGACGAGCTTGTTGTCGTTCTTGTCCAGTAGGCCCTGTAACTCGGAGTCGTTGGCGATGAACTTGATTGACATCAACTCCGGTGAACTTGAAGGCGCGACAGGAGCAGACTTGGTCTGCCATCTTGCTCGACGTGCAGTCGTAGCCGCAGCGACCATTCCAGTTTCTGCAGAGCTAATGGAAAAGTGCCGAGGACTTCGCGGATCAATTACATGCTGAACAAGAAAATTATTCGGTTGTTCTTGGACCTGCCTGTCGCCAATGTATTGAGCGACAGTTTGGTGAGCATGCCCGCGTCCCATAAGCTTCCTTACCGCATCACAATGCATCCATCGCCAGTCTCGCAACGATGATCTCTCTCGAGTTTGAAGACAAGCAAGAGTTCGCCGAGTTTGTGGCCGATAAGGCACGCTCCAACTGCGTCCACTTGGTGTTGTGCCATGGTGACGGGAAGGAGTATCGAGATGAGCTGCTCAAGTGTGCGGGGCGATGGCCTTCAGGCCAGTTGGAAAAGATCGACAAAAACCACGCTGCCGACGTGAGTGATGTCGTCCAACATACTCAAGACGATGTGAATGAGCGCATCGCCACTCTTCGCACACAGCTCGCATCGATCACCGATGCACTGTTCTCCGTGAACGCCCAGTCCAAACCAGGCAGGCGCTTTTCAGCGGTTCAAACGCTTCGAGCGTACGTCGAAGATCTGCAGCAGGACGACGAATTGTGGAGCAAGCTGGAGTCGCCGACCAAGTTCGCGCTGTCGTTTCCGCTTCGCAAGAAGCGAGAGATGCAGCAGCTCCTCCACCTGCTCGGACAAGACGTTCGGAAGGTTTGGGGCGATGCAGTTGAGCGAGTTTTCCAGGTGATGCAAGCCGTTCACCAAGGCTCGAAGCTCCGGGGCTGCGGAATGGCTGCAGCCAACGACTCGCGCGACAAGGCTCGCGATCGTGCGCTGTCGAAAGCCTTTCGCTCTCTTCTTCAGCACTGGAGCTGCCGCCGATCGCCTCGCCAAGTTACGCTGACTCCGACTCAAGAAGGTGGTCGCATCTGCTGCCGAGTTGAAGAAGTATCGTCGACGCAGTGGGAGAACTCGCTTCGCTCGTCCCGCGATAGTCCCGTGCTCGGAGGCTCGGCCTTCGCTGCTTGCCAAGACTATTTGACTCGAGAGCGCTGGCTGCCGTCGCCTCCGAGCTCGCCTGAGAGCTTTCGCCCCCGTCGTAACCCGACACTGGTCCACTTCGTGGACAGCCGCTCGTCGCTGTGTGGTAGCGACGAGCTGTGGTGAAGCAAAGCTCCAACACGGTGGTAGCCTTCTGGTTGCTTGCATTTTTCATGATGCTTTTACCTTCAGTCTCAATAGCAAGTGCATGGCCGAACCAAGTGGAAGTGAATAGCATGCTGCATACACGATCGTGTTCTCCATATCGCACAGCTTCCGCAGCAACAGCAGCTCTCAAGGATCCTAGTCCTCTGCTTGCAAAGTTTTTTTTCGGTCAAGCAGTTCATGAAGAGACACCCACACCACACGACACCGGATCCAACAACGTAATGGCCAAGCGCCACTCACTCGACCTGCAAGTGCTGCACGACCGTCCTAGCAAGAGGAAGTCCAAGCCGATCTCCGCTCCACACGCTCCTCGACAACCGGTGACCAGACGTTCTCGACACGAAGTCTCCGATCGAAATTATGCAGCGGACCTGGTACTTCTCGACAATAAAGAGGACCACGACAACGACGAGAGCAGAGTGCAGATTCACAGCTCTTCCGAGAGGAAGGGGAACTCGACCAACGATACACGACTGCGAGGCGAGCAACTGCAGCAGTTTGAGTCGTGGCTCAAAGCTCCAGCGGAAAAGCCGGCGGTTCCTGGTGCAGGAGCTGCCAAGCGCGTCCCGGACGGAGATTTGCTCATGTTTCGCGACAAACGCGTGCTCGCCCACCCGCCCGTTTTCCCCGTTGAGGAGAGAGCAGCTACAAGAGTGAGTCGTAATACTACTCGTCGGCCTCGATCGTCGGACGAAAGCTCACCACGAAAGACTGCGCGGCATGTGGACTCGATGATCAAAGAAAGTCTCAATGTGTCACTACCTCCGCTCCTGAGTCCGACAAGCAAGGACAAAGCTGTCATGGAGCAGTTGCTGGCCGATTGCAAAAGGTGTGTGATGACCACTAGACCAGGAGAAAAAAGTTGGCTTAAAAACTAACAATTTGGTGCTTTGCATGGTAGGAAGGCTCTTGGGGTGGACGCTACGCCTGAGCAGCAAGACAACCAGTATTCCGGCAGAGCGACGAATCTCAGCGCCGACCTCGTGCTGCCAGACCAACTTTTCTACGAGCAACATTCCTTTCAGCCACTTGTGAAGGTTGATCTGAGTGACTGGGTTGCCTTCTGCACAGAGGACAGCCCCATACTCGCGCAGATGACCGCAAAACTCTCCCAGCGGTGCTCAGACCTGGACCTGAGTGGTCTTGTGACCCTCACACGGGCGAAAGGTGCCCAGCAGAATCGCTTCTCTGAAGTTCGAGGTGATATTACTGACCGAAAGCCATGCATTGCAGACTTCACAGCACTGCTTGAGAAATGCGCGAAGCTGCAGCGTCTTGTGCTGACCAAGTCCGAAAACATACCGGTGAGTACGTTTGTGAAGCTTGATTAAGGATTTCTGGTACTAATCCGAAGCCGTCTCTGAATGGGTCGAGGCTGCACTTCTCGTAGAAAGCAGCGTTCCATGCCATAGCTCGCAGGTGTCCGTCGGTGGAAGATCTGTCCCTGGCTGAAAGCGACTCCGTGACAGACAATCTTCTTGGAGTTGTTGTTGAAGCCTTCACGCGGCTATCTAACTTGAATGTGGACGGCTGCGAGAACCTAACGGACGCGGGGGTGCTACAGGTGCTAAAGAAGATGAAGCGACTAGAAAGATTGCGTGTTGATCGCTGCTTCTTCATATCGGATGCAGCGATGGTCTCAGTGGTGAAGACCCGCGCTGCATTCTTGAAGACTCTTTCGGTTCGCCACTGCCGTAAAGTTACCGACGCCACCGTCAAAGAGTTGTTTTCGAACCAACCTCGATTGCTTGAAGAGCTGAATCTGAGCTACTGCATGGACGTCACAGATGCGTCATTCGAGTGTTTGTGCTCCGTCCCCAGCTTCTTTGGCAACCGTGCGGTCAGCTCCTACCCCAAATTGACGCGTCTGGACATCTCCGGGTGCTCTTCATTAACCAATTTGAGCTGTTCCTGGATCGCTGCAGCGTGTCCACTTATTCAGAGTCTCAAGGCTTCCCGTTGCGTCGGTCTCACGGATAAAGGACTTCTAGCTTTGGCGGGTTTGCTAAAGCTCGAAGAGCTCGATCTCTCCGGGTGTGTTGGATTTACCGATTCGGGGTTTGACAAATTCTTCCGAACCGATGGTATCAATGCACACGCCAACCGACCTCCAGAAGCTTCGAGCTGCTCCAAGTCCCTCAAACGGCTAACGCTGTCGAACTGCCCCAACGTCGGCGAAACGACGATACTTGCGGTGATCGGCACGTGCTCGAAGTCCCTCACGTCACTTGTCGTCTCAAGAATTGGTGCGGTCCCTGCCTCAGTCCTCGTCCGGCTTGTGAAGGCGAGTCGGTCATTATCCGAGCTTCGACTTGGCGGTCAGTCGGGGGTCACTCGAGCGATGCTCACAAACTTGGCGAGCTACAACAAGGTATTGCGAGTACTGGATCTTCGCGAATGTGAAAACGTCGACGACCTCGCCCTCTACCCGCTCATAGTCATGCAATCGATCGAAGAGCTCTATCTCACGGGATGTGATAAGCTCACTAACCGTGGCTTTCAGAATCTACCGGGAAACCTCACGCGCTTTGAGCTGCACGGCCACCCAGCCGGCAAGCTCGACGATGCTTGTTATCGCATCCTCAGCGACAGGCTGCGGCTGCTCGAAGTGCTGGAGCTTTCTCACAGCACAGGCGTGTCTCCTGCAGGAATCGCAACAATCTGGGGCAAGTGCCGCTTCCTGCGTCACCTGAACGTATTTCAATGCCCACTCATCCAAGTACCCGCTCTCGCCAAGCTTCTTCGCAGTCGACCAGAAAACCCGTACGGCCTCGAGGTTATAGTCGACGACGAAGAATCGTTCAAGGGAATCGCGGCGCCCGATCCTGACGAAGCAGCTAAAGCCCGAAGGCGTGAGAAGATGTTGGGTTATTCTGCCAAAAGCGCCAAGTTAGCAACGCTGCTTCAAGCTCGCTTTCGTGTCCGACACCGTGCGCGCAAGAAGCAAGCTGAGCAGGACGATCAGGCATGGGAGCAGTTCTGCGCTGCTCTAGACATCCAACGCGTATTCCGAGGTTACCGGTGTCGAGTGAAGTACAGCTACACCCGGCGGAAGGCAACAAGAGCCGTCGTGTTGATCCAGTACAAGTGGCGCAAGCGACGACATGAGCGCCGAGTACGGCGCGCTCAAAGCTACTGGACGAACCGCTCCGAACTCAAAGTGTTTACTGCGTGGAAGTCAATGTACCTCGAGGCGAAGCGCGAGCGCAAACGAGCTTTAGCTGCGATGAAGGCAGCGAAGGCGCTCAATTTCTGGGGAGAGCGCCGCCTGCCAGCCATCTTTGCTGCTTGGAAGGAGCACGTCCAACTCAAGCGAGTGAAAGCCAAGAAAGCGCTGGTATTCTGGAAATGCCAGTCTCTGCCTCGTGTGGTGGAGGCATGGCGTACGCTCACAGATCAGGAGAAATGGCGTCGGGAGTTGGTCATCAAGGTGTTCTTGAATACGGTATCTCTGGAGACTCATAACTCCACACCGCAGGTGGAAGGCAGGGTACGTTTGCTTCGTTTGATGTCTAGAAGTTTGTGTAGTGGTGCTCAGTCCTCTAACATTTCACCATGCGTGAATGTGGACTTAGGCACGGGCGAACATGGCCGCTAAGCGGTTGGTCTGGCGATTATGGCTCCAGTTTGTGCGGGATCAAAAGTTCTTCTTGCTCAAATCGACCATGTCCATCGTTTGCGGGGTACGAGCCAAGCGTTGTCATCCCTTATCGTCCTCACTTCGCCTGATCCTTACCGCGTGTGTTATTGTAGAGCTTGACCCATTGGGCGTTCCGCCAGTGGCACCAGAATGCGCAGCGTGAACGCCAGCTTCGAGACAAATACCGACGGCTAGCAGGCAAGATCTTCCACCGGGACAAGTTGTTGGTCTGGAACGCCTGGATGGACTTTGTGCGAGAACAGCGCGCCAAACGCCGAGCCTTCGCCAAATTCTCAAGTAACATCGTGACAAAGTGTTGGCTTCGCTGGCGCAAGCACCACGACGCCCTCGTGGCCCTGCGAGCTGTGTCTGGCCGCGTTGCAGCTCGACTTCGGCTGATGAATGCCGCTAAAGCCGTCAATACTTGGTACGAGTTCACGCAAGAGCAAATCCAGATGCGCAACCGGCAGCGTCGAGCGTTGGCCTTCTTCATGAACGGCACACAGATCCGCGTCTTCACAGCTTGGGCAGCTCATACGGAGTACGCCAAGCATTGTCGCGAACGGGTTCGATCGATGATGGCGAACGCGCAGTTGGCCTTCACTTTCACGATCTGGGTCACGCATCTTCGCGAGGTACAGCACGCGCATCGCATGGCAACAACTCTGCAGGCGTACTGGCGAGGCGTGGTCACTCGACGCCAGGTCGAAAACCACTACTACTATATGGTCTGGGCTACCGTCATGATCCAGAACGCGTGGCGTGGTCGCCTCGGTAGAGCTCTGCTGCTCGCAGCGACGCGAAAGGCGCGTCTCCGTGAATACCTTCGCGCGGAGCGTGAGAGAGATGCTATGGCAGCCGAGGAGGCACATATGCGGCAAGTAGAGCGCGAGTTGTGCATGGTTATCGTGCTTCAGCGTCGATGGCGTGGGGTTGCTGCTCGCCACTTTTTCGAGGAGGTGCGCCGCGCACGATTCCTGCACCGCAAGCAGCAAGAAGCGGAGATGCAAGAACTTGTCCGAGTGCAGGCCAGACGCAGACAACTGGAGCGTGAACGCCTCGAACGCACCAAGAACCTTGCTGCCATCACAATCCAGCGTCATATTCGAGGCTACTTGGCTCGACGTTGGTTCGAGGGGCAGAAGGAGCTGTTGGTGAAGATCCGCTGCGCCGCACACGTGCAGGCCATATACCGTGGTCGTATCGCTCGCAGACGCACCGCTGCGCTCAGACGAAGCTACATCACACGAATGGAAGTACTAACGCGACGAGCGGTAGAAGGCAAAATGTTACGTACTCTCGGTGCACCAACTCGGCCGACTCAACGTGGTCTTCGCAGCTTCCTCGCGTTCTTTGGCCTCGATCCGACCACCTTCCTGACTGACATCCGCTCTGTATTCCGTGAGGTGCGGGAAGACTTCGACGAGCTGCGCACGTTCTTCCATGTCGTCAAAAAGAAGGTAGACGCCAACGCTGCCAAGCAGCTTGAAGCCCAAGCCAAAGTACTAGCTGCAGCACCGAAGAACCTTGTGCCTGAGAAGTCTCGACGGCGGACGTTTGGCTTTATGCGTCTGCAAAGCAAGTCCCAAGCTGCTCAGCGATTCCTCGGCGACTTCGAGCAAATGGTAAGCAGTGCAGCAAATGACAAGCGACTCGATGAAGAGCGTGTCGATCGCGGCGGCGCCGTCCGAGTTGTTTTACCTGGTCACCCACGCTGCGGTGAGACTGCCTTCGTCTTGAGCGTGGCCGACGGCGTGGCTCAGGTCAAAATGGATCTGGACGGCGAGCTGGAGTTCTTCCCTTTACTGATCCCGGCGACAAAACTCGAACCTGCCAAGAGAGTGTTGCACCGCGTGCCGGAGCTGGCATTCTCTGCTGCATACGCGATCAGCGTCGCTGGTCCTGATGGCAAGATCAGCGCCAAATGGAGACAGGAGCTCGAGGCGTACGCCGCATCCATTGCCGATGAATCCAAACGTTACTGTGCGGCTCGCATCATTCAATGCATGGCGCGAGTGTACTTCGCTCGCATGCAGTACCAGCGCGAGCTGGAGCTTCAAGGAGTGAATGCCGCGAGGCGACAGCAGGCCTTGCTACATGTACTGAAGACCCTGCGCTGTGCCAATACTCGCGTCGCTCGAATGCTTGTGATGCTGCAGCTCGTACGACCAATGGATGTTCCACCCGGACTTCCAGACAAACCCTTGGGCATCCAAAAGGTGATCAACCGCGTGCAGCGCTTCATGGCTCGGCGACGTGAACTGGAACAGGTGCTCATGAGACTCGCGCCCGTGGAATACAAAGGCACTCTGGTGAATGACCGAGGGGAGCCTGTATACCTGCCAGCACCTTACACACGCCTGATCGATCGACTGCTCCATTATCCTCTTCGCTGGGTGCAACGAGCGACGACTGTGGCCGTTGCTAAGCGGCTAGCTAACCGCGGACAAGCAGAGCTGGCAGCATTTATCGGCGGTGCTGAGTTTGCAAAGAGCTTTGAGGAAGAGCACGCCAAAGCTAGGGGGTACTTCTTCCCCCAGCTTGCCAACTGTTCATTCTGCGCTTCCGAAGGCTGGGCTCTTGTACATGGCGTCTTCCAAGAGCGCCGTGTAGCAGTCTGGGGAACAGAGGACCAGAACCCTGACAAGCCCCAAAAGTTCCGCACGGCGATGGTCCCTCACGGCTGGGGTGTTGCCCATTTCCTGACTGGCCAAGTCCACCCAGGCAAGGCAGCAGGACAAGCAGGAGCTGAAGCCATCGCGCGCGTGGTCACCAAGTGGAATTGGCTTGAGCGCAACTCCGTCGAGGCACGATTCAAGAGTCTGCAGATCGTCAAAGGGCTGAAAGCGCAAGAACGCGAAGAGCGACTGGAGGCCCAACTGCTGGAGTGCCAGGGCGTTTGGAACGCCGAGCGCTCACGCGAAGGCCCACGAGGCTACGCCAAACGACACGCAGAGCTCAGTGTGCTGGAGGAGAAGACGATTGTCTTCCTGGAGAGGTTTGATCGTGAAATCGCTTGGCGAGGTCGTGAAGAAGGCCGGTTGCTGCAGGAAGAAGCGCGTGGGAATGCGCAGGCCGACAAGGAGCGGGTTGAGCTTATAGCGCAAGGTCGAGCATTGCACGTGCTGCAGCAGCAAAAACCAGAAGGCGTCGTTGAAGTGCAGATCGTGGCCACGCCGAAGTCTCCGCTTGAGTTCTTGTGCGTCGGCTGCTTTGTGGAAGTCGAGCTGGATGACGAGAACTGGTACGAGGCGCGCGTCGACGCAGTAGACCCGTACGATACCTGCACAGCCGAAATGTTCTACATGGAGGACGGCAAACGCGAGACCATCAAACTCATCGAAGCCCCTGAGACGGAAGCCAAACAACTCCCTCCCCAGGATCGCAGCAAACTCACTCTTGCTAAGATCACGGCTGCGGCCAAGCAGAAAGCTGCTGTAGACGCCATACCGTTCCGTCGATGGCGCGCAGGAAAAGCGGCAGACGTGCTCTGGGAGGCTCCACCTGACAACGGAGCACCGATCACGCAGTACGTGGTGGAATGGAAGGATGAAAGCGGCGACGAAGTCTTAGCCGGCAAGGCCATCGTGTCTGATGGTGGCTCAGTGGCCTGCCAGCGGATCTCAGGAAACTCTGCAACAGCTACACAAGGTGGTGAAGATGCTGCAGCTTCCAATGCCACTCCATCCGCGCAAAACGCTGGAGATAACAGTGAACGTGACTCTGCTGCACAGGTGCCGACAAAAACCACCTTGTGGCCCATTCTCCCACAGTCTGAGCACTCAATGCGCGTTCGTATTGCAGCCCAAAACACCCAGGGCGTGGGTCTGGCCAGCGTCTACTTGGAAATGCCAGAAGAGCTCACAGAGGTGAGCTACGAAACAGCAATAAGGCTCAGTCGACCTCCGGTTGACACGTCGCCTCTCGAAGCGCGAGAAACGGCGGAGATGGCACTGGAAGATACTGCAGCTCACCAGCTTCGAGTCAAGTTGACATGCACCGTGTGCCAGGCCTCTGGATTCCGTTCGAGTGAGGAGGTCGGCGAGCATATCTGTCGAACACACGCAGTTCCTCTCATTTGCCCCTTCCGATCCTGCGCCCACGTCTGCGCTTCGGAGCGCGCACTGCGTTACCACCTGTGGAACTCGACCATTAACCGCCTCACGCCGGAGGAAAAGGCCAGCGACTTCTTTGTGGAGATATTCAAGCTCTCGCGGCAGTACTGCTTCCGGAAGCCGCGACGGCATGTGGTGCCAGGACGCGGTTTGATGCGACGTGAATCAACAAAGAAGATCGCACCGCCACGAGACGAGTACGAACGAGCGGAAGCCGAGCAATCCAGGATCGAGGAGGAGGTCTACTTGGAAGGCAAATTCCAGGACGCTGTGAAGGTCTGGCTGGCCCGTGGTCAAAGTCTTCAGGCGCGTAACTTGGCCAAGCGCGCGATGCTGGAGCGACGTGATCGTGAGAACCGACTCGAGACTCCCCCGCCGCTTTTCGGAGTAGACTTTGAGTCCCCCGAGGTGAACGTAGGGCGACGCAATGCAGTTCTGGAAACCATTCGCTTGCTGGAGCAGGATCTGGAGGATTTCAGAGTGGAGACGAACACGCAATTGGATGCCTTGCGCCACGATGAAGGCGAGTTGCAAGACTACATCGCACTGAAGACCAAACGCATCAAGGCCAGCGGTGGCGAAGAGTGGCAGAAGCAGTCGCTCAAGCGCGAAAAGAAGAAGGCGGAGGTGTCACTGGCACAGGTCCAGGAGAAGCTCGCCGCTTTGATCGCGTCGTCGGAGGAGCGTATCGCCATGATGGAGAAGGAGATCGCTCGCTTGGGCGCCATCGAGAAAGCCTTCGTGCCGTTCACTCACCAGCTCATCCGGACGCTGCGAATGCGTGTCCTAGTGCAGCAGACGCACAATCAGGGATCCGATATCCTCGAAGTCCACCGCATACTCCTGGCACAGTACCAAGACGATCTCCGCAAACTGCTCGAGCGCATGGACCACGAAGTCGAATTGCTCAACGCCTGGGACGACATGATATCTGCGCGGCAGAAACAGCTCGAAGCACTCCAAGAAGAGCTGCGACGGCTCCAGTTGCTGCACGTGGCAGAACGACAAAAGCTGCGGCAGCAACGCGACGAAGGTGACGAAGCCTTCCTCCTAAAAAAGCTGCGGCAGGAGCAGGCGCGCATTGTGCACCGTCGGGAACGAGCAGAGAAGGATGCGATGGCACGCTCCAAAATGACGCGGGTGCAGCTCGCGATGGCAAATGCCGAGGCTGCCCGAGAAGCTGCTGAAGCTGCCACTGCGGGCGAGGAACCGAAAATGCCTCTACACTCGTTGCAGATATCGAACCACGACCTCGCACTGCATGAACGCTTCTTGAATGGCAAGGCCGCCGACGCCGCGTATCTCCGCGACGATAGTGCAAAACAACTTGACATCGCTTCGGCTGAGGGGGCTGCTCCAGCTGCGGGTGGCACTGCCAGCACTACGTCTCCTGGCCAGGATACTTCAGAGTCAAACGTTAGCACAACTGCAGCAGTCGCAACGACGACCTCAAGCGTACCCGTCTCTAAAGAGGTTGAGAATGGAGCTGTTGGTGTTGGCACAGAAGCTAGCGACGCACTCACGAAGCCGAAAGCTGCACGGCGACCGCGCAAAGACACCAAGCCGAAACTTCGTGAGCTGCCGCACACGTACGTGCGCTTGGAGTGCTCCTTCCAGGACGGCCGAATTCAAGGTCACGTGGTGATCGAATACAACGACGGCTCCATCTATGAAGGACCATGGGTCGAGGACGCAAGCGCCAGCGCAACCAAGCCACTGATTTCCAGCGCTGGTGCCGAGCCGAATCCGCCACGTAAAACTCGAAAGCCGGCACACAGACACTGGGGCAAGTTCAAGTGCCGCGACGGCACCATTTGGGAAGGCGAGGGAGTCGACAACTTCTTCTCTCCGTTCACGGCCAGCGGCGCGTACTTCCGCGTAACATCGTGTCCAGCTACGCACATTTACGAAGGCTCTGTACGACGCGGCAAGTTCCATGGTCTCGGCACGCTGCACATTCGTATGGCTTTCACTCGTGGCGAATACGTGGGCGAGTGGAAGGAAGGACAGCGGCACGGCTACGGCATCGAGCGGCTGGACAACGGCGAGCTCTTTGAAGGCTACTGGGCTCACGACCGCCACCACGGACCCGGTGAATTGGTGCTGGCCGATGGCTCTCGCTACGATGGCTTCTTCCGTCGTGGACTATGGCACGGGCATGGTGTTCGTACTCTCGCAAATGGCGACCACATCTCCGGCAAATTTTACGACGGCTTCTTGGACGGTCCTGGAGCAGTAGAGTTTGCTGACGGGCGGCACTACGCGGGGGCGATGAAGCGCACGAGACGTCACGGTCATGGCATCCTCGTTTTCCCGAACGGCGACAGGTACGAAGGTCCATTCGAGGATGACGAAATGCACGGCGAGGGCGTGTTCATTTCTCGTGGCGCGGGTGACGAAGGAACCTTGGGCGGGAAGAACGAGCCGCTGGAGCGCCTGGGTCGCTGGGAACGCGGCGAGCGCACGATCTGGCTGAGCAAGCCCAGCTCTCAGCTGGCGACTGCCACATTCGTGCAATACTTTGGCGTGCTGCACCGTGAAAACGGTACCGGCGAGCTCGAGCTCGACCTGCTCCCCAACAAGTTCCGCACACCGTACGCTGTCATGATAGCGCGGCAGTTGCCTATCTTGCCGGAAGGTGTCGACCCCGAGGATGCATTCATCAAAGCTGTTGTCCACTTACTCGCGAAGACACAGAACGTCATGGTTGGCGCTGAGGTGCTCGAGAAGACATCCACTGAACACGCAGACGTGTTGAAAAAGATCGAGGAACACGAACCGGAGCTGGAGAAGTTGCGCAACGAACAAGAGCTGCGTGCTCGCACCATGCGAGTAGCCAAGGCGCGAGTAGCGGCGATGATTGCTGAACTAAGCGAAGCTGAAGCTCAAGAAGAGTCTATGCAGGTAAAAGTTGAGCAGTTCTGGAAGCAGGATCGACAGCAGCTCGAGCGCAAGTATCGTGAGGCAGTTGATGGGCTGCATGCGCTTGAGCCCATGGACTGGTATCGGCTTCGATCGGCAAAGCTGGACAACACGTTCATGTCAGTGCTGAAAGCCTTTTGCGTACTGCTTACCTTCACCTCCAACTTCCAGCTGGAGCTCGACGAGAAGGAGCGACTCGAACAACTTGCCAAGTACGAAAAGCAAAAGCAGCAACTCGGTGACAAAGCTACACTAAAACCTCCGCTTGAGCCTCCCGAGTTCCCGTCACGGGACGATGTCCTGCGATTGCTGTCTAACAGCGACGAAAACGTCATCCTCGGAGACCGCGAAGGGCTTATCCACAAGTACGCCGTCAAGGCGCTCTACATCCTGCCACTCTTCGACGCTTATTCGTTCGCTGAAGGAACCCGTCGCGCTCGACTGCTCTCGCTCACCAGCATCATCCACCACCCGCGCCTGCGTCCAAGTAACTTCCAGTTGCATACGGTCTCTCCAGCGCTGGCAGCTACCTGCGTTTGGGTGCGCGCAGCGTACCAATACGCCTCCAAGGCTGCTGAGATCGCCCCCACTGTGCAGCGTGTGCACGCGCAACGTCTGATGGTGCTGCGAATGCGGGAAGAACTGGCTGCGGAGCGAGCAGCAGAGCAGCAGGCAATTCAAGTCGCCGAAGAGGTTAGTACAAAGCTAGATGCAGCACAGAGCACCATGACGGCGTTGCAGGGGTCCCGAGCCAAGCTCCGCAAGGTGCTGGACGACCTTGATGCACTGGATCGGGCTGAAAGCGAACCCATGACCAAGCAAAACATCACACGTCCGCGAACGGGGCTGCAGTCCGCGCAGACCCAACGCGCTGGGACGCCTAGTGGAAAGAGCGGTGAGCTGGGCAAAGTCGACGAGAGCTCGCTTGGTGGTGGTGACGCAGAACCAGAGGCGGCCGAGCCAAGCCATGAACCGAAAGAAGCGGTGCTTGAGCGGATCTTGTCGGACGCAGCTCTGGCCCAGGAGTTCTCCATCCTCAAGCTCGAGGTGCACAAGGTCGTGAGTCGCTACGACGGCGGTGGGTCCGGCAAAGTGCCGCTGAGCGAGTTCCCCGCCGCGTACGAGAAGGCGATGCACAAGCCCATCGTGCCCAGCACGTTCGGCGTCAAGAAGTTGCGTACGCTGCTCGGTCTGCTGGAAGACGTCGTCGTGGTCGTTCCGCCTCAGCGCGAAGGCGAAGTGGAGACCGTGCAGCTCTGTCCCGAGCCTTCTAGCAGCGAGGACGAGGCGGGCACCGAAGACGACGGCGCGCCGAAGCCCAAGCGCGTCCATTACCCTGCCCCACCTCGACTCTTCTACTTCTGCCGGTCGTGTCCGGGCTTGAGCTTCGCCAAGGAGGGAGAGCTGCGCACTCACGAGGCCACCAAGTGGCACTTCTGGAACGTGTCGGCCAAGCGCGAAGGCCGCAAGCCGCGCAAGTGGACGGTGGCGTCTTCGTGCTGGAGCGAGGTGTACGACGCCGGCTCGGGCGAGGTCTGCTACTACAACCGCATGACCAAGGAGGTGGTCGCGGCCGCCGACGGGCCTCCGCCGGAGATGCAGGTGGACGACATTCTGCTCGAGCTGCTGGTTGACGAAGCCCCGTCCGCTGAATCCGGTCAAGACGAGCAGCAGCCTGTCGACGCCGAGGATGCCTGGGAAGAAGTAGCCGACGAGGCCGGCAGCGTGTACTTCTTCAACCGCAGCACGGGCGAGACGAGCTGGACGCATCCGGGGCTGGCAGGAGCGCTGGAGGCTGGCACAGACGCTTGGACTGGGAGGCAGGCAGCTCCGACCGGCGGGGACCAAGGCGCGGGGGCTCGGTGAGAGCCCCCTAGAGAATGTACAGGGAGCAAAGTCCATTAGTTTGGGGCTTACTACTAGATAGGAACTCGGTTAATAACAAGGCCTCGCACGCACTGGGAAGGGTGACGAAACAAGGGAAGCGAGGCGACATGCACTTAAATATGGCAGGAGCAGGGGAGAGCGGGGCCGACGGGGGCCCGCACCTGCGCCGTACCGCCCGGGCCTGGCCTCCGTTGCTTGAGACGCTTGCGCGATGAACTCGGCCGGCCCAGCACTGGGCGCGACTAGTTGAGCAGAGACGCGATGGCGTACGCGCTCTTGCTGCCTGTGGACGAGGAGGAGGAGGAGGAGGAGGAGGCCGTGGGCGACGCCGAGCTCGTCTCGACGGGCTCCACCTTGACGACGTCGGACGGGTCCTTGGCCAGCGACAGCAGCGTCTCCACGACGTTCGGGTGCACGGCGTCCGCCGCCGCAGAGGAGGACGAAGACGAAGACGAAGAGGCGGCGGAAGTGGACGAAGAGGCGGACGAAGTGGACGGCGGGGCGCTCTCGGTCGAGGCAGGCGGCGGCTGCGTGCGGTCGCCCGTGAGGTGCACGGCGCAGAAGCCGCCCTTCTTGGCGCGCGCCGAGCACCACGAGAGGCTGCAGCGGCGGCCGCCGCCGTGGCTGTAGCACAGGCCGCCGCTCTCGCTGCTGCTCTTGCAGCCGGCGACGCGGCAGCGGCGGCCGCCCCCGTGGCGCTTGCACAGGTCGCGGCTCACGGCGCCGTTGTTGCAGCCGTCCACGCGGCAGCGGCGCCCGCCGCCGTGGCTGTAGCAGAAGCCGCGGCTGCGCGAGCTGTTCTTGCACATGGGGAAGTCGCACTTCTTGGGGAAGCACGCGCGCTTGCCGTGCGCGGCGGCGTGCGGCGACGCTTTAGTGGCCCCGGGGGTACTGAGGTCACTCAACCGCGGGAGTGACAGGGTCAGCAGGCTCGTGCTGCTGCTGGGCTGGCTTGAGCTGCTCCACGCCTTGTCCTGGCTCGAGAGCACCATGGCCGACGCGGCGGCCGTCGGCGGGGGCAGCAGCAGCCCTCGCGCGGGGAGAGCGGGCGCTGCGGCCGCGTCGGCGAAGAGCGCGGCGTCATGGGCGGCCCCGGGCGCGTCGGCGTCCAGCGGGGGGAGCGCGAGCGAGGCCTCGGCCGAGAGCCTGGTCTGTGGCGGCGCCTGCTGGTGCAGCAGGTAGATCCACGTGCTCTCCTGCTTCTCGAACTCGGCCGACTGCTTGGTGCGCATGCCTGGCGATCGAGGGGAACGGGGCGACGGCGACCTGCGGACGAGTGCGCCGGTTGGCAAATGATGGCCAAGTGTGTCGGGCCTGCTGTGGGGAGGATGAGTGTGTGGGGGGCGGGCGAGTCACTTGCGCCCAGTATGCAGCTCGTATACAGGCCGGCGCAGATATAGAAGGGGCCCGCGGAAAGTAATTTCTTTGCACGCGCAGCGGAGCCTTTGCCTGCTGCTGCTCCCTGCGCGGGCGTTGGACGACGGCGGCGGGGGCGAAGGCGGTTGACGAAGATCATGTAGTGACGTGCTCATGGCGCTTGGAGTCCGAGCTCGGCAGCGATGCCGGTCGGCCGTCGCCATGCGGGCCTCGACACTCGGCTTGTATGAGCAAGCCCGAGCCTGGGCGAGGATCGGGCAGGAGCAGGCTGCGGTGATGCGCCTGTAGATGAGCGCGCGCAGCCGGGCCCATTCGATTAGGACGCGACCCGTATGCAAATGATTCGCGCCTAAAACTACTGATTCAGTCAATCGCCGCAGTGTCGATTGAGCACGGCACGGAAGCATGTAGGGGAGGCATTCTTCGGCTCCTCCAATTATTATACTGTAACCTTAATACAACATCGCTCTCATAACATAACCACCCTCGCTGCCGCAGTCACCGGGCGTATGCCGCGGTGGGCATGCATGCATGCCGCGCGCTCAACATGATGATTAGCGCCGTCTGGGCTGCGTCTACAGGCTGGACTGTATACGAAGAACAAGCCGCGTCGTGCACGGGAAGAGCACCCACGGAGCCCAAAGCTCGCAGGCAGCGATCGCGACGCTGGTGGCAAAGCCCCAAGACAAGGCGCATGCGGCGGCGGTCACCGAAAATAAAGGGCCTCGCTCTCGGTCTTCACGGCGTGTGGACTCCAGTTGCAGGGTCCCCCGAATCGAGGGGAATCTCGTGCGCGAGGGCTCTCTTCTGCCAGCAGCGAGGGGGGATGACGTGGAATCTGCAGCAAGCCGGCGGCAGATTCGGGCGAGCACACGGGTTCTGGCAGCGGGAAGGTTTGCGCATTTAACTTCAGCTTCCATAGTGAAAGCAAGTCAAGCGGCTTCAAGCAAATCCTGGGATCGGCCTGCTGCCCCGTCGACGCCGTCGCCGTCGTCGTCTACAGTTGCGGCCGGCGGCAGATTTGTCGTTGGTCTTCCACCGCCGAAAAAGCCCGCGCCGGCTCCCTCCGGCCCGCTGGGGCGAGTGCGTACACACGACGCCGCGCAGCGCAGCAGCGTACGACGGCGCCGTCGTCGGCGGCGTTAGTGGCGCTGTCTGCAGCCAACCCAGCCCAGCGGAGCCCGAGACCTGCAGGCCGCGAGCGATAAATGAGCTTTCGAACGTGTGATGGGGCGTGCGGTCTTTCTCTGTCGCGCAACGCGCAGAAACGGGGGCGAGTGACGAGACCCGGGAGCCGGACTCGGGTCGAGCCGCCCCGCGACCCGAACACGGCGATTCTCCTGCAGGAAGCTCGCCAGCCAGCAGCTGGGCGACCGCCGTCGTCTGGGTTGTCGAGCTGTGCCTGCAGCTGAGGCTGAGCCTGCGGGTGCCGGCCGGCGGCACTGTCAGCGTAGCGGAGCCCCTGGGCGTATCGCTCCAAGCCGGCTTGGCGGCGGCTGGCGAGCTGAAATTCTTGGCGAGTCGTCAAGAATTTGGGGAGGATGGAACTGCGTGCGCCAGGGCCTACAGACAACTCTGCGGCGCACGTGCGATCTCGGTACCGTCGGAAGGAAGGCTTCTTCTTCTCTTCGCGGACGAGAAGAGCTGCCGCTCGGCACGGCGTTGCCCCGCTGAGAATTTTGCTGCGGGGTCTGCTTCGGCCGGCGCGGGATCAGGGTACCGGCCGTCGTTGCTGCAGGCTCACACGAAAAAGCGGCGGTCGGAACACTCATACATGTACAGGCAGGGCAAGTACCACCCGCGTGATCACGAGCAACGGCGTCCACCGTCGCGCGACTTCCGGTTCGGCGTATAGCACCTCGACTTGATGTTGCCTACGTTATAGCAGCTAGCTTGCGCGACTATAGCGCTTTCGTCTTGCGCTGTAGTCTACTCTGCGGCGCAGAGTCTGCGCTACCTGCACGCCGCAGGCGCGCATATAAGGCCGCGCTCGTCAGCGCCGACAGTACGCGTACAGTATAGCAGCATGGCATTGTCCTCCATCTGGCCAGCGGTCCGTCAGGCCGGGATGAGCCGGCCGTGCCGCGCCGCTCGTTGCCTTCGGGCCTGAGTGCTCCCCGCAGTGCTCTCCGCACTGACGCACAGACCGTCGCGTGCAGCTCGGCTTCCGAATCGCGGGCTCCGTGCGCGAGTACGTGGCGCTGGCAGCGCGTTTGCGGGTGACACGGCCCTGCTTCAGCGGGATGCGAGGGCGGACGCTTGGGTGAGTCATTCGAAAAGGGGGCTCGTCCATGATTATTCTGGAACCGCCGGGGATGGTCTCCGATGCGGGTGGAAACCGCCATCGCTGCCAGCACAGTGCGCGTCGGCCGGGAATGGGCTCTCTTGGTATTGTTTTCGTTTTCAAACTTTATAAAACTAGATGGGTAGTTTGGACTATCTTGTGAATCTGCGTGCACGTCTTGTTGAAAGCACAGCACGCACCACAGTTCCAACGATCGAGGACGTCCGGAATCCATCGAGTAGTGCCGTTATGCTTAAAAAAATGCATTGCTTGTCTGGGGCGTCTTAATTCCGGCATCAAAGGGTCAGCCCAAGCCTGGATGATCGACCCATTCGAATGCGCGACGCAACACGATGTCACTAACCTGGACAATGGTCAGCGAATCCTGTCTCCTGGAGAAGAATCAAACGTCAACACATGCCTGACACCAAACTCACCAGAAACCTCACAACTATTAACGTGCTGTGGGTGCTACCCAAGCAACAGAGTTATTTGGCTTCAAGCTAATGGCATCTCCACCGCGACCCTTGCTCGTCAGGAAGCAGTAACCTACTTTATTACTATCAAGACGTTGTTACAACCACAATAACACAGGTGCGGTGCTTCTCTTCCGGATAGCAGAAGAGAAACAAATATAGGTTTGTGCTGTTGACTTTGAAGGGAGACCACATATTCGCCTTCCTACGTTGGCTACTTAAGGTTTGGGTGCTGATCTTGCCAACACCAAACTTTGACTTTTGGTAACCAAGCGGCTTCACTGGCATGAATCTCTTTTCGTAGGCGTTCCTGCGTTGGATACTATTACCTACCGGCACAATAACACGCGCATACTGCTGCTTCCATCAGCGTATCGCCAATACATGTATGCGGAGGAAGGAATTCAAGTTGATCCACTGCAATTCCTACTACACTTGGCTCGCTACTACGCGGAGCGGTCGATGCAAGACACAGCAGCATCGTGCAACATTGGCAACCTTACCCTCGAAGAATTGCCAAGACTACAACTCCCTACGCGTGACGTGGAATGCACGTCGTGGGTCAAAAGTACAGAAAATTTACTACCGGTAGTGTACATGTACCAACCTCAATCAAATGCGGCTGACAAAGTACGATTCAACCCAATGCCTTCCCGACGCGCACTGTGCTGGCAGCGATGGCGGTTTCCACCCGCATCGGAGACCATCCCCGGCGGTTCCAGAATAATCATGGACGAGCCCCCTTTTCGAATGACTCACCCAAGCGTCCGCCCTCGCATCCCGCTGAAGCAGGGCCGTGTCACCCGCAAACGCGCTGCCAGCGCCACGTACTCGCGCACGGAGCCCGCGATTCGGAAGCCGAGCCGCACGCGACGGTCTGTGCGTCAGTGCGGAGAGCACTGCGGGGAGCACTCAGGCCCGAAGGCAACGAGCGGCGCGGCACGGCCGGCTCATCCCGGCCTGACGGTCCGCTGGCCAGATGGAGGACAATGCCATGCTGCTATACTGTACGCGTACTGTCGGCGCTGACG
Organism: Phytophthora cinnamomi; assembly: GCF_018691715.1. NCBI lineage: Eukaryota > Oomycota > Peronosporomycetes > Peronosporales > Peronosporaceae > Phytophthora > Phytophthora cinnamomi. The sequence goes on from NW_027151016.1 coordinate 552,276, forward strand.
AGCGCGGCCTTATATGCGCGCCTGCGGCGTGCAGGTAGCGCAGACTCTGCGCCGCAGAGTAGACTACAGCGCAAGACGAAAGCGCTATAGTCGCGCAAGCTAGCTGCTATAACGTAGGCAACATCAAGTCGAGGTGCTATACGCCGAACCGGAAGTCGCGCGACGGTGGACGCCGTTGCTCGTGATCACGCGGGTGGTACTTGCCCTGCCTGTACATGTATGAGTGTTCCGACCGCCGCTTTTTTCGTGTGAGCCTGCAGCAACGACGGCCGGTACCCTGATCCCGCGCCGGCCGAAGCAGACCCCGCAGCAAAATTCTCAGCGGGGCAACGCCGTGCCGAGCGGCAGCTCTTCTCGTCCGCGAAGAGAAGAAGAAGCCTTCCTTCCGACGGTACCGAGATCGCACGTGCGCCGCAGAGTTGTCTGTAGGCCCTGGCGCACGCAGTTCCATCCTCCCCAAATTCTTGACGACTCGCCAAGAATTTCAGCTCGCCAGCCGCCGCCAAGCCGGCTTGGAGCGATACGCCCAGGGGCTCCGCTACGCTGTCAGTGCCGCCGGCCGGCACCCGCAGGCTCAGCCTCAGCTGCAGGCACAGCTCGACAACCCAGACGACGGCGGTCGCCCAGCTGCTGGCTGGCGAGCTTCCTGCAGGAGAATCGCCGTGTTCGGGTCGCGGGGCGGCTCGACCCGAGTCCGGCTCCCGGGTCTCGTCACTCGCCCCCGTTTCTGCGCGTTGCGCGACAGAGAAAGACCGCACGCCCCATCACACGTTCGAAAGCTCATTTATCGCTCGCGGCCTGCAGGTCTCGGGCTCCGCTGGGCTGGGTTGGCTGCAGACAGCGCCACTAACGCCGCCGACGACGGCGCCGTCGTGCGCTGCTGCCGCTGCGCGGCGTCGTGTGTACGCACTCGCCCCAGCGGGCCGGAGGGAGCCGGCGCGGGCTTTTTCGGCGGTGGAAGACCAACGACAAATCTGCCGCCGGCCGCAACTGTAGACGACGACGGCGACGGCGTCGACGGGGCAGCAGGCCGATCCCAGGATTTGCTTGAAGCCGCTTGACTTGCTTTCACTATGGAAGCTGAAGTTAAATGCGCAAACCTTCCCGCTGCCAGAACCCGTGTGCTCGCCCGAATCTGCCGCCGGCTTGCTGCAGATTCCACGTCATCCCCCCTCGCTGCTGGCAGAAGAGAGCCCTCGCGCACGAGAGTCCCTCGATTCGGGGGACCCTGCAACTGGAGTCCACACGCCGTGAAGACCGAGAGCGAGGCCCTTTATTTTCGGTGACCGCCGCCGCATGCGCCTTGTCTTGGGGCTTTGCCACCAGCGTCGCGATCGCTGCCTGCGAGCTTTGGGCTCCGTGGGTGCTCTTCCCGTGCACGACGCGGCTCGTTCTTCATATACAGTCCAGCCTGCAGACGTAGCCCAGACGGCACTAATAATCATCGTGTTGGCAGCTCCGCAATATACCCTACAACAATTAATTCATTCGTCTCCCGTGGATACTCCACAGCTTGCGATCGAGGCAGTAGATACTTTATTCGCTTGCTGTACATGATAGCCATTAAAAAAAATTCTAAAGGTGTTTGATCATCACCACTAAATACAATTATCTTGGTAGCTGGATACTGCTTACCCTTGTACTGGTTGAGCCGGCTTCAATAGGAAACTGTTAGGCAGTCCTCCCTTAGCTTACCTTGGTCCTGGCCTCATCATTTCGCTCCTTGCTATTGATTTACAACTGATGGGTTCCTGTCACTCTGAACTTTGCTTTAAAGGTTAGCCTGTTCGCGCGAAGCATTTGCCAAAACCAGGAGGTTTGAAAAATTGTATAGCAGGCTTTGTCATGATGAGCGATATGACGGGCCAATTCAAATTACAGTGTACCGCGCACACGTGTGCTTCGTGCACACGGTGGATGACAGGGTTGCAAGTCTGGTCTATTACTAAGTAAGCTAAACTATCTACTAAAGCCCTGCAACAGATAAGCATAGTAGAACTGAGCTGTTTACTAACGCTCTCAATACGCCAGCGAACATGAAATCAGAATTTTGGAGAGGCTTCTTGTCGTGGTCAAGTTGCTTGAACTTATGGACGCATGGCAGTTCAGTTGAATATGAGCAGGTTCCGTTGTAAAGGTTGATTATGCTCCATTTGAGAATTATCACACATCCTAAGCAAGCCATGGCTGTCCTCAACAACTCGATCATCTATTTTCTGACCGAAGACTGCTTTCTCGTGTTTCGCGATAGACATTCTCCACCAAAGATCCATGACGTGAAACATGTCCCGCGTTTTCAGAGATCCTCTATTTATGTTATGTTAAAACTATAGTCCTGGATTTTCTGTAGGCTGATCCTAATTGAAGCGTTGTCTTGTGGCCGTCCTGGGCTTGTAGTGCGCATCCAACGCTGTCTGAGGGAATCTTGGAGTTTTGGAGAGAGGTTTGTGAAGTCAAAAGTACCGGTGGATAGTATTCCCTTGGTCGCAAACTTGAGTGTGTCTTCGTTACCGATATTTCTTTCAATGCTGTGTGCTGCCATGTGAACGAATTAAACTCGTCGAAGAGTTGGCGATTTGCCGCCGAATTTTTCTCATGTGTCGTGCTTTGGAGGACTACATGAGCTGTGCTGGGTAATGTCGTCTCTTTGACGCACTGCAGTGCCATGTCGATGTCTCTTCGGTTACCTTCTGTTGCTTTGTTCCCGGACTCGAAAAGTGTGAAACATGTCGACGAGACCTCATCTCTACGAAGGTAGTTTCGGCCGGCGATAGGTGACGCAATGCCGCTCGCCAACCTGCATATTCAGAATCCAAGGTAATACTGTGAATGCATCCATGTACTCCTTATCTTTGTCCACATTTTTTTTCTTTCGGGGTTGTTTTTACCTACTGTCTATCTCACTTGTGTCTTCCGATTGTAGACCCTCAGTCCCGGAGATCGCATGTTTGTTTTTGTTGAGGTACATTACAGTCATTTAGTGATTCTAAAGACTAAGCCAATGAGTCGGAGATCGCATCTTCCGTATCAACCTTGATCACGAGCGCGAAGTGTTCAAGGGCATGAGATATTATACCATACTCACAGTCAGAAAAAAAAATAGAGACGGTCGGCGGCAGCTATGCGGGTAGGAATGGAGCTTGAAACAACTAGGACGGTGAGAGGGGCTTGAATTTTGGTACGAGAATGGCTTGGGGACTTGTGGCATACGTATAGAGTAGCAACCGAGGCATGGGTTATAGCATCATTATCTATAGCCCACCACCACGAGCAGTCGTGTTCGAACCACACAGTTAAGCCCATCATACTAAAAGGGCTTTAGTTCTCTACTACAGATTGGATGTGAGTGCGGTTCTTGTTCTCGTGTTTCTATGCTGGCGAGCAGCTCCCAGATAGTCCAGCTTATCTGTCGCGGGCTTTAAAAATAGCAAGCCACGGCGTGTCCTAGAGCTACCGACTGCAACAAGGAGTTTGTACCAAAATTCTGTCGCGGGTTCCCTTACAAAAGTACTGCACCGCTGGTTTCAGACATTGGAATGATTACGATGTATCAAAGCCATGATAGAATCGCGTCAACTGGCAAGACACTCCGACTCGGTGCTCAAGAGAAGATCTTCCACAGCATTTCACAACCAGTTGGAGAATCAAATGTAGACCAGCAGCAGCGAAACAGGACTACAGGACCATCATTCGATCCGGTACAATCTCCAGCTATCTATTGTCTCTAGTAAAAAGACCCCCCCGCACAGTGGAGGTTCCCAGTTCCTTTCCAGTAGGTTAGTATTGCTTTAACATAGACAACATTCGTTACACTCTGGTTTGGCTTAGGCTTTCGTTCGAGCTCTGAGCTCCCGTTCCTCACTGTTATATCTGCGTGGCTTGGCATATGCTCCATTATTTGCAGTGATGGTCTAAAGCCACGCTCTGAGATGGTGTAGCATCCTGGAAGCAAACAACAACACAGCCACGAAGCGCACGTACATTTACCTCGCTGCTTGGGTAATTGGCTTGACTTCGACAAACGATTATTTAGTGGGGGTATATCACGCTGCATAAGCCGGCTTACGCAGCAATCGGAGGTGCAGAATGCATCGTCGCCCTATTATAACAAGTATGTGTGTTGTTGACGGGCTTCTTCACAGCGACAAACACTTGCCAAGCGACCAGAGCAAACCCGGAGTGGCAGTTCTGTCACCTATAGCTCGTTTCGATAAGTCCTCTAGTCCGTGCCAGCGTCTTCCTAGCCAATTGAACAATAAACTGCCAGTCAGGTAAAAAAGAAACGGCCAGGGATGAATTGGGCATCAACGCGTCCACCACATGTCGCTCACTCCCCATAGCTTCGGCCATCTTGGATTGCGCGACTTGCCATTAAGGCCTGACATCTTCGATGTCGCTACCACCTTGTCCAGCTGGTACACAAACTAGAGTAAAAATGATTAAGCTCTACCTTGTGGTGTTTACAACAAACACGGGTCCGTATGCTGTGCGGCCCATTCATTGGTTGCTAAGCAGAGCGTGATGATGTTCGGTCGGTAGCCGGGTTGTGAGTGACGTGTTGTGACAATGGTAGCATGATTCACCACGTGAGCGGACGGTCATGAGTCTGTAGTTCATTTTCCAATTCCACAACTAGTGGCCAAGCCCGCCTCCCATGGACTCCGTCGTCTTTCACGCTCCTATCTCCAGACGGTCCCCGACGACCTCTACAATGGTTCGGCCTCTATTCCAGCGAGAGTCTCTCCCCAGTCGTCAAGTTGAGCAAGGCGGCGAATTCTACCGCTACGAAGCGCGGACACCGCCTGATTCAGACTTGGTGGAAGAACCTCCACGTCGCTACCCAACAGAGCCGTCGGTTCTTCCAACGAAGTCGAGGATGGCTCCGGTGCAGGTGCCTGCACATGCCTTCTTGGCGGAGGGCATCCAGGTTGCGCTCCGCTATAGCACAAGTGGCAGCAACCCCGGCGACAACCTCGTGGGCACTCGCTACGCAAGTCTTGACAACTTCCCCGCTCCGGACAGTGACATATCTGTGAGCTATAAGAGTACCGCCGCACAAAGCCGGCTGAAAGACAATCGTCGCCGCGAACAGTGCCGCATCAACCAAGCTCGCTATCGGCTCCGACAGGACCGGAAGGTCCAGCTTCTCAACGATACTGTCGTTGAGCTACGCGAAGAAATCCCGCTGTTGGAGCTGCAACGCGACCGCATCCTGTTCGGCACGAAGCAGAGCGTCTTCAACGTGGTGGTCGAGTACTTCCACCTCTTTCGCCACGGGATTCGCATGACCAACCGCGCGCACGACGCTCTAGCACAACAGCAGCAGGTGTTTCTGCGATCCGTTATGACGCCTCGTGTCATTCTAGGCGAGCGGCAGGGCGTGCACGCCCTCATCGAGCAGTGGCGCCGCTACTCGTCGTATTTCGAAGACCTGCACTTCCAACTCGAGCACATGGACGAGAGAGTCAAAGACCTCGTCACCGTATCGGCTTCCATGAGTGTAACCATCACCGACGCGACTCTGAAGCACGTTTTCCCGCATCTAGTACACGCCAACCTAGGCGATACGCTGCTAGGACGGCGTTTGATGCTTCCGTGCTCACTCCATTTCGAGTGGGACGACACTAGTAGTCATGTTATGCGGCTGGAGATGACGGTGGACTTCCTGACCCCTGTCAACCGGATGCTGAATTCGCTGAGCGACACAGCGTTCGTGCTCGGGCAAGCGCTCATTACTCTTGACGGATCAATTGGCAAGTTCGACACGTGGGAGTGAAGACACAGCAACAAAGCGTAGCAACAAAAGCCTAAACAAACTTTGCTTTGACACAAATCTAGTCAAGCCTAGCAAACACGTCATATAGGGTGCCAGGTTCCGGGACGAGGAGCTGATGGTTCTGGCTTCCAATAACCTTGTCATTCTACTCTCCATTCTTCATGCCGGCGCGTCGTAAACGATCGGGATCTAGTCGAGCCTCGAAAAGGAAGAAAAAGCACAATAAAGCAGCCTCCGAAGTGGGCAATCCCCCCGAGAAGCAGGTGAACGCCATGGAATCCTATCGGCCCACTCCGAGAAACCAAGTGTGGAAGATAAAGCTCTTGGGCCACCCGTTTAATGTGGCGATGAACCCGATGTTACCATCAATGCATCCCGGCTTCCTACCGCGATTTCCAACTGCGGACCATCTTGCTGAATGGGTATTTAGCGCCGCCAAGCACCGCCCCGTGCAGTTGGATTTGAAGTTGTGTGAGAGAAGCGAGGAAGTGCGAGATGCCTTGCTCCAGAAATTCAGTCGCTGGCCCGAGACAAAGATCGCGCGCGCAGCAGAGCAATTCAATGCGCTGAACCAGCAGGCGGAGCAACAATGCCAAGAACAGGTGCAGTTGTACGTTCAGGAGCTTCGTGGGAAGTTGCTGGGCGGTATGAAGGCGTTGTTTTGGCTCGACGTACTGCAACCGCTGAAACACCCTGCACTCCTGCCAAGACACGAGGTGCGCGAGGTTCTGGTGGCTCTGTTGGAGGAGATCAAGACCATCGACGGCCTTTTCGAGCTGTTGATCAAGACGAACGAGCGCCTTTGGGCCGTTCTAACACTGCCGTTGAAGCTCGAACCTCTGTTTCAAGGCGTGAGTACGTTAGCTCTCTGTGGCCACGAAGTGTCAGCAAGTGACGCAATGCAGTTGCTGATCATGTATGCAGAGCAGTACACGGTATTTCCCGGCAGAACGAGGCGCATACTTCCGCTGGGGTTGTCTGTCGTGGCTAGTGTCGGAGCTTTTGGGCCCCTGGACATCTCCAACTTAAGTGAGCAACCCGAGGCATTTCGCGAAAAGCTCGCGAGGCCGCTCTCGATGATAATCCCCGATTGGGTTTCGGCTGTTGGCATGGTGCTTGAAGTTCTCGAGAAATCTCTCACAAACCGGTGGTTATCGTGTGAGCGAGCTCCGTTCGAGGAAGAACTCAAGGCGACTGTGCAGACTGAAGTCCAAGGAGCTTTTGCGCGACTTACTCATGCACTGGCGACCGACCAATTGTACGCGATGAGATATGTGGGCGGCGAGAGATCGAGAACCGACGAAGATCTCCTGGACGTCACCATTTTGCGTGAAGACAACACGCTACTAGTGCAATTACACCGTGATAGTTTGTTGATGTAGCGTACGAAAGAGAAAGCACGAGTACTTTGAAGCGAATACGTTGGTTGCGTCTTTAGATCCGCTTCACCTTGCAACTGTAGAATGCCTTTCTAGTTAGAACCTTCCAACCGTGAATGGCTGGTACTGGCGGGTCCCAGTTTTTCAAAAGCACGCGAATTCTTCTTGCCGAGAAAGTTCATCACTGCGAGCGCGCTGCCACTCACACTTCAAAATTCCCCGAGAACGACAAGTGGTCTGGTTCCAAGGCGAGTTCGAGAGCAAGAAATTCAAGGCAACGGCAGGATGCGCCTCAACGTCGGTGCCACCCAGAAGCTCATCAGCGCGGACTGCTTCCGTCTATTGAGCTTGGTGCCCGAAGTCCAAAACGATGTCGAAGTTGTGAAGCCTGTGCTGGGAGAGCTGGAAGTGATGCGGCTGAGCCGCTCGCTCGGGATGCTGACGTCGGTGAATCCCAAGGACTTTGAGATGGAAATGCTGGAAGCCCGCGAGTTTGACGATGATTTCGCCATTTTTCTCCGAAAAGAGGTTTTTGGGACGGACGAGAAGGGTGAAAGTGGCAGCGTCAAGATGATGTCTGTTTTTGGGAAGCAAGGTGCTGTGCAGACTGAGCTCGTGAGACTGAAATGCTGGTCGGAAGAGATGGACAACAACTTGAAGATGGAAGACCAAGGAATTTATTGCGTTACTCGTGACGACAGCGCTGACGGACACTCGTTGGTGTTGTTTGGGTGGATTCAAGACTGCTGGTTCCAGAAGTCTCGACTGCGCGATACTGCGACGTACGTGCTGCGGTTCTTGACGTGCCTGAGCCCCGAGATGGTGTGTTGTCTGTCGGCTGGCGACGTTGAGCTACTTGAGCGAACGGTGGCCTCAATGAACTCCACCAATCTGGACGCTTGGAAGTCGTTCTCTGTCGCGTTCCACGTCGAGCGGCAGGAAGAGCAGAAGGACGCTGTCGGCTGTGAAAGCCTCACGAGCGTACTGTTACCGCCAGGCTCCACTGCCCAGAACATTCAACTGTTAAAGGGAAGCTACCCCGCGTTTGCAATTGTCGAACCAGCGCCAGCAACGAAATGGACAGAGAAGTTGAGCCAGCGGTTTGATAGTGTCAAGGAATTCGCAACCTGGCTGATCGAGGAGTCGAAAGAACGCAACCTGCGCATCGAGTTCGGTGTCATGGGCCCGGACGCGTTCGCCAAAGAAGTGCTACAAACAACTGAGCAATGGCCGGAGGAAAAGCTCAAAAAGGTGAAGGAAATGACGGACCGTAGCCTTCAAACGTCGGAGGAACAAGCGCGTGATCGGGCTCAAGCGTCCACTGAGGATCACCGCGCAACGTTGCTTAACCACATCGACAGTTTATTCGACTTGGACGTGCTGTACAAGGGCGAAAAGGGAGAACCAGCTTTCGTGACTCTCAACGAATACGTGCAAGATGTTCAAACGAATCGTGCCATCTGGACCAAGATCGACGCAGCGACTCAAGCGACTTTGAATTTGCCACTACGCCTCAAGAATCAGCTGAGGGCTATCGCATCGTCGTTCCGCGACCATGTTGCGAATGCCACCGACGAAGAAGATGTCACTAAGTCCCTCGATGAATTCATGCACAACTTCACTGTTTCGGACACGAAAGTCAGCGAAACAAACAACGACGGAGTTTGGGAGCGAGCTTGGAAAAAGTTTTTTGGGCATGACGCGTCACTGCTGTCGGACAAATTTCGTGAATCTATGGTTAAGCCTTTGGGTGAAGCGCGTCAAGCCTGGTTTGAGGCTGTGGAGACCGTGCTCATTGTCGCTGAAAGCGCGATGACCAGTAAGTGGAATGAGGAAACACAGCGATCTCTTCGCCAATCCTGCGCAGCAGACGAACGGAAGCTTGTGTCGGACGCTTTTCGCGGTGTACTTCAGTCTTGGCGAAATGGGCATGAAGGAGGTCTCATGACAACTATTAGTCATCCGCGCGTACGTCAGATGACGGTTTACTGCGACCTACAAAGGGAGCACTGGAAACCCGCAGCGTACCAGATGAAGGCATTCAAGCTGGTGCAGAATGAGAACGGATCTTACACCAAGGTCGAGCTGGGTACTCATCGCTTGGAGCCGAATGCGAAGATCCTCAAGGCGTTTACCATCAAGAACCACTGCTTGGTCTTAGTGACGACGTCCCCGCGAGGCACACTGGTGGAGAAAGTGGATTTCCCGCTTAATCTAAGTTGGTGGAGGGAGAATATCGGACGAGTAACCTGTAATCGCCGATTCGGTCGATCGGCCTCGTTGTGCGACTTCAACGTTCACGAACGAGTGGTAGCTTTCGTCGAGGAAGGCGGTCGAGCGGTGCTGTATCGGTTTAACGAGACGTTTTCATCGCTGGAGATTTACAAGCGCGTTGAGCTGTCATTGCGAACGTCGTTGACACTCCCAGTAACAGACGTGCTCGTGATGGATGGCACTCTGTACGCGACCGACAGCAACGGATCCATCCAGTCTGTGAGCTTGAGGAATCAACAAACTTCACGAGCGGTGCAAATTATGCCATCAGGACCTCACGGCCCCAACGGCTCGCTGTTCGCTACGGCTGACAACCTGGTGCTGGGTTTTGTAGTGAAAACAAAACGTGACGATTCTTCTGAAGCCGATCACGACTCGGCGATGTTTGCTGTTGCCAGTGAGGATTTTCGTGATGTTCCCGTCACCTATTCGGGCTTCATCCCTCTGCCGTCACGGGGTTTGTCAATCCAGTGCTTTGACGACTTGTTGTTCGCAGTCGACGGTGAGATGAAGAGAATCTGCGTCAATCGTCTGACGGTAACGGTGCGAAGCGAGTCGTTCCGCATTCAGCACTCGAAGGAACACTCAGTTAACGGCAGCAAGACTGCGGCCGATGAATCGGATGCTGAAGTAGACCACTGGCTTCGAGCATTTTATCATACTTACGAGAAGTTCCCAGTCCGTGGATTGATTCGAAGTGTCAATGACACTCGGGCGACACTGAAGCTACACATGGCGGGTAATTCCACGTTGACAAAGTCGGCTGAAGAGAGCTGCCGCAGCTTCTTTCAAGTTCTCATGCGTGACCTTCGCAAGCTGAATAAACCTCTGGGTGGAATGGATTTGGCCAGGGACTTGGCTTTTGTGAACAAGTCCAAAGATGCCATGAACGCAATTGCTGTTCAACCGCTTCGGTCGTTTCTCCAGGAGTTGATCACATTCGTCCCCATTCAAATCTGCCGGGCTGAAGGGAACTCTCTCACGGTGATGACAGACGGTAAGGCGCAGCCTATGGATACCCAGTCACAGGACGTTCAAGCTGTTGATATCGCGCGCTCTATCCGGTTCGGTCTTCTATCGCCCTTGCTCGAGTCGTGGCAAGGTCGCTGTGTAGTCATCACTTCCATGGGCAAGCAGTCGACCGGCAAGAGTTACCTACTAAACCACTTGACCGGGTCATCTTTCGCCATTGCTGGAGCTCGCTGCACCGACGGAGCGTGGATGTCAATCCGAATCCTGCCCAAAAATGTGCTGCTGGTCGTTTTGGACTTTGAAGGCCTGGGCTCGTTTGAACGCACGGAGCAAGAAGACGTCTTCCTCTCGGTGCTTAACGCGTCCATCTCGATGTTCACCATTTTCCGCATGGAGATGCGGTACGACAAGGAGGTTGACGACCTGTTCGCCCGATTCCAAAAGGGTGTAGCCTTGATCAAGGGAGACCCGAGTCTCTTCCGAGGTAAGCTGTACATGTCCGTGAAGGACGTGAACCCGAACGACCAGAAGGGGGTGCTGGACGAGTTTGTCACCAAGTTCCAGAAATTGGTAGGCGCTAACAAGGACAGCAACTTCTTGCTGGACTTGTACTCGGGTCAGCTGGACATCAACTGCTCGCCGCCGCTGGGCACGATCAACTACTACCAATCGCTGATGCATGCTCAAAACTTTATCGAGTCTTCTCTCTGTGGCGTCGAAACTGCAGGCTTCCGTAGTGGCAAGACGTTCCTGAACTGCATCCGCTTGGTGCTCGCTAAGATCGCTATCCTAGACTGGACGTCGCTGGATGAAGGTGCAAAGCAGCTCCAACTGTCCGAAATCAGCTCGAAGCTTCCCGGTCTTCTGCGCACAGGATGTATCATCCCGCAAGAGTACGTGTCGAGTAACCAGGACATCGATCAGTACTTGAAAGAGGATATCGTGCTGGCTGGAAATGGCAAAGTCATCAACGTCGATTTGATGACGATGGTTGCAGAATATCCTGCGCTGGAGGAGAAGTGGGCCGCTCTCAGTGAAAGAATGGACCTGGACGCGTCGCAGGACTGGGAGATTGATCTTGGATTCGACTGCTGCTCTATTACTGACGAAACCATCGGGGAAGTTCATGGTGCGATCAAGACGCTACTTCGACTGTTCCTTCGGTCGAACGCAAACTTTCGCGGTGGGAAGGTGTCACGAGAAATGGTGACCGACTTTGACGGCTTCCTGGCATTTATCGTGCGACGTCGTAAGGCCCGCGTCTCCATTTGGGCGAAGCAAATGCTTGGTGGCAAAGTGCCCGACGAGTGGAAAGCGGTGGAGCAGCAGTATCTGGGGCGGTTCCAGATGATCCTTACGCGCTGCCAAAGCAAGTGCGATGAGTGCCGTCTTGGTTGCACGAACGCTGCAGCTCATCCGGGAACGACCAACCACGATTGCGGAGGCAACCACAAATGCGCCGGTCGTTGCGAGTACTGCGAAAGCATTGAAGACTTTGGGAAGACCCCGTCCTGCGCAAAAGAAGCTGGTCACGAGGGCAAATGTGAGTGCGCCGACGGAGATCACACGTGCGGTCGGGAGTGCTGCATGTCAAACTCGCCCAACTGTGGGAAAAAGTGCTCGCTGAAGCGAGGTCACCTGGATCTTCACAAATGTGACGTCCCCATCCACACTTGCGGCGAAGCATGCTCGGCGCAGAACTGCTCTGGACGGTGCGTCTTGAATGTGGAGGACCCTCACACTGCTCACAAGTGCGTCGAAGTGCGCTGCATGCAGAAGTGCATCATGGATGGCTGTAGTGAAGTGTGCGGCACCATGGACCATTTCCACGGCCAAGTCGATGTTGCGGTTGTGTACTCGGCGGAGAATGATGACGAGAAGGGGTCAAACACATTTGACGCAGCTTCGGAAGCCCCGGTGGTGCACATGTGCGGGAACGGACACGAGTGCCAAGCCATGTGCGAAGAAGATGGAATCTGCCGCGTAGATGTGTTTCTCAAACAATCGTCGAAGACGTTCACCGGCGCTCGAGGCAGTTTTCAGTTCACGTTTCAAGAGATGAATGGATCCCGGAAGAAGTGCAGCAAGTTGTTGCCACCAGACCAGAAAATGCACCAGGGCTCACACACATGCGTCTGTGAGCAGAATGGCGACGATGAGGATGAAGATGAAACCATCCACTACTGTGACGTTCGCTGTCCGTGCTGCAGCTACTTCTGTAAGAAGAAATATGGTCACTTCGGCTCGCACACAACCTCTCATGGCAACATGCGGAACACGTACTTCTTGTCGGATGCTGAGGAAATCGACATCGAGGAACGCAAGTACAAGGCTGGCGAGATGGGGATCGCAGAAATGTGCAACCTGTACTGCTCCAAGATGGGCCGCGAGCACGTGCACTACCTCGATTGCGAGCAAGGCAGCAAGCAAAGGTGCGTGTACTCGGGTAGCAGCACAGATCAGCGTCGCCATTGCACGCGCGAGTTGGAGCCGAAACCTGAAAAGGAGACAGACGAAGTACTCCACGAACAGTTCTGGAAGACACTGGGCTGGGAAGATCCGTGCACGTCCAAGATGGAGCTGGAGCTGTTCGGGAAATGCGGCTACAAGTGCGACGCTCCTGACCATGACGACAAGCCTTCGTACTGCATCCTTCCAGCGTGGCACAAGCCCGAGTCCAAGCCGAGAACAGGCTTCGACGGATTCACGTACGTCAGCGGACACAAGTTCGAGTGCTCGCACGTTGCCAGTGGTGGCAAAATGCACCATGTCTTCGTGTTGGACTGCTCGGGCTCGATGAGCGGGCGGCCTTGGAGCGACCTGATGGCAGCTTGGAAGGAGTACATCTACAACCGGATTGCGGACGGAGCAACGCTGGACTTGGTGTCGGTCGTCACGTTCGACAACTATGCGCAGATTGTCTACGAGGCGTGGAACATCACGATGATGACAAATGTGAACGTCCCGTACCGAGGAGGGGGTACGACCTACGCTGCAGGCCTTCGCGCTGCCAACGAAGTGCTGTCGAGAGTGAATTTCGACGCGTACAAGCCAGCGGTGGTGTTTTTCAGTGATGGACACCCTTCTGATCCACTCCAAGGTGAGCAGCTTGCGACGCACATCAGAGACTGCTACGAGAAGAACGGGTTGCAAGCGTTTGCGGTGGGGTTTGGAAGCATTAACCTGAACATCTTGGAGCGAGTCGCAGAAAAGCTGGGCGGCACTTACCACCACGTTCTCACGGGCAACGAGCTGAAGGCGACGTTCTTCAGTATTTCTGCCTCGCTGAGTACGCGCGCGGGCTTGGCGCTAACGAAGCCTGATCACGAGCGCAACTGCGTAATTTGCGGCCAAGATTTGGCGTCTGGCGAGACGGTGAAGCTGGGGGCGTGTGGCCACGAACTCCATAAGGCGTGCTTGGACGTGCTGGTTCGTAATGCTGAGCAAGATGACGAGCTTGCTCGCTGTCCGTCGTGCCGCCACGAGATTTCTACGTAATGGCGTACTGCGCTGGATGCCGTTCGTGTTACCACGAAACAACTCTTGCATATGTGACGTCGAAGTAAGCGAATGGTAGTTGACTACGTTGGAGTGGTAACAAACGCTAAGCAATGAGTGCAACATGACTTCATTGGACTTGAACTCTCTTGATAACTTCGAACCAACATCATACCGCGTTGTCCCCTGGGGGAGCCTCGACGCATGCGTGACGACTACGCCTCAACTTCGTGCACCACCCTGCCCTTCACGAAAACCTTTGCAAAGTTGCGATCGTCTCCGTTGTGAATGACCTTCTGGAAGATGTCCATGGACGTATCTCTCTCGGAGACCACCAAATTGCTGCCCCGATCAACATCCACCAGAATTGCATCGAAGCACTTCCCCACTGCAAAGCTTCCGGTATCATTCTCCAGCCGCAGCGCCTTCGCTCCGCCCATGGTCGCCAGCCAAAATGCGTCCTTGAAGTCAAAACTCTGTGCGCCGGACGTGCCGTCTCGCATCTCCAACGCCTTGACGGTCAACACGCACGTCTGAATCGCGCGCAGCATGCTCGGCGAGTACCCTCCGGCGATGTCGGTGCCCAGCCCGACGTCCACGTCCTTGTCCAGCACCTTCCTCACATCCAGCAGGCCATTGGCAAAGAAGAAATTCGACAGCGGACAGCACGCGATGGACGTCCCCGTGCGGTGCATGACCTCCAGCTCCTGCTCCTCCAGGTGCACGGCGTGCGCCATGCAGCTCTTGTCCGTGAGCAGCCCCGCCTCCTCGAACAGCTCCGTGTCGCGTCTTCCGGGGTGCAGCGTCTCCACGAAGGCCTCCTCGTCCAGAGACTCTGCGATGTGCGACTGCACGTGGACGTCGTGCTTGCGGGCCAGGTCTCCCAGCCCCTTGAGCAGCGGCAGCGAGCACGTCGGCACGAACCGCGGGGTCACCACGGGCCGCACCAGCTCGTTGTGCTTGGCCAGCACGTACTGCACGAAGTCCTCCGCGTCCGCGAGACACTGGTGGACACTGGGGGACACGTAGGACGCGGGCGCGTTGCGGTCCATGGACACGAGTCCGACGAGTCCTCGCTGGCCGCGGGCCTCCACCAAGTCGGCCAGTGCTTTGGTGGCCTGCACGTGGCTGGTGGCGAAGTACTGCGCCGTGGTGACGCCCTCGCGCAGCATCCGGTCCAGCAGCTTGTCGTACCAGAGCGCGGCGACGTCTGCGCGCTCGAAGCTCTGCTCCACTGGGAACGTGTAGCGCTCCAGCCAGCGCATGAGCGGCTCGTCCGTGGCCGTGCCCGCGAACTGGAACTGCGGCGCGTGCACGTGCGTGTCCACGAAGCCCGGCATGAGGAACTGGCGCGGGGAGGAGAGCAGCAGCACGTCCGACGCGGCGCTGGAGGACAGCAGCAGCAGATCGCCCGCCTGCGTCTGCGCGTGGAACGAGGCGATGCGCCCGGACGCGCGCTCCACGCTGACGAACGCGTCCTCGAGCAGCTCGACGCAGCCGCGACGAGGGGCGTGCACCACGCACCCGCGCACGTACAGGAAGCGCCCCGGACCAGGCGTCGTCATACTCGACGGAATGTCGTTCACTGCAGAGCTGGGGAGATTTGCAGAGTGCGCGGAGGAGAAGATGAGTTAACAACGTGATGTGTGCTTTGTGCAGTCGCGCCGTCTGCCCCGCAAGAGCTGCGAGCGAACATTGCGCGGATTGCAGGATGTTTGCTCACTCATGGCCCTTCAGCCTGCAGCGATGGAGCTCCACTTGAGCGCAAAGCGGGAGGGGATTCGAGTGAACATACATGTACTGGGTCTGTTCTACACAACGCAAGTGGCGTCAAGAGCTGGTCTTGCGTCTCCACCACTACTACACCGACGCACTATCCATCTAATCCACTGCGGGAGACTCGCTCGTTCGTCGGGCCTCGTTTTCAAGCGGACGACTTACACGCAGTCGGTCTTGCCGACGTGGAATTTGCCCGTGGCCGAGTCCTCGCAGCCGCACTCGCTCGTTTTGGGGTCTTTGATGCAGCCCGTGCCGACGCCCGATTCCGTGCCGTTGATGCTGACCCTGTACGCATAACAATATTAGTGCCATGTCTGCTCGACGACGAACAGCAAAAAGGAATACTTACTCGTCCCAGAAGAACGTCCAGCAGTCCTCATTCACCTGCATTAAGGAGTTCACCTCGCACGTGTAGGCGTAGCAGTCGCCGTACGGGTAACCGTGGTTGCCGTCGTACTGGTGGTCCTGCTTGAAGACGGCGTAAATCTGCTTGTTGTGGGTGCGCGTGTTGTGCGAGCACTCGGCGGCCTGGATAGCCGTGGAAATCTTGGTCACCTTGCAGTTGTGCAGCTTAGGGCACTTGCCCTTCAAGTTGGACTGGCACGGGTCCAGAGTCGCAGTCACGAGGGCGGGGACGGCGACGAGGGCGAGGGCGAGGGAGACGCGCATTTTGGAGGAGGACTTGTGGTGTTGGCGGAAAAGGAATAAGTGAGCTCCTGTCGGACAAGACGTGAGATCACCAGCTTGGTGGCCAAGTGGTATACATCATATGCATAGGTCCCTAGGCTATTGTTCATTACGCACCTATTGATTTCGAGCGCCGTCTGTGTCTGCGTAGTTGTGGTCTCCAAAGAGTTCGACTCCACGAAGTGGGCACGTACCATGCCAGCTTTCCAGCTGGCCTGCTCGCTTCGGGGATCGGCGCTCCCAAGATATCCTGGGTCGCTGTCCGAAACAGAACAGCTTCGCTGTTCGTGGGGGCAATGATTGAAGTAGCCACGTCGGAAGAGAATAACGACACGCAAAGTCATCTGGTGTGCTCGTGTCTGTGGTGCATGCTCTCACCGGAAGATCCGCAATCTTGTTGTGGTTGATGCAATTTGGTTTCTACTAATATGAGACTTAGGAAGGCCTCTCGCGAACGGCGGGTTTCCTTCCTCGCGAACTTCGTGCAGCAGTTTTCGAGTGCAGCTAAATAGCACAGCTTGGATGCACGACTCTATCGACTGGATGAGATCCCAAAGCTACGGTACAACGCTGCTTGTTCGGTGGATTGTGTGACGTTGTCACCGGATCGATTTGCATATTATGCACCAGTGGTGTACGGAATTATTGTACATGTACTGTACTTGTACCGTACTTACTGGAAACGTTTATTACTGTACTATACATTCGTTGAACGTCGTTTTCCGTATCATGCAAATGGTATCAACAGATGCAACTGCGTCTGGCAAAAGATGCAACTGCGTCTGGCAAAAGGTTTCTAACCACGAACTTGTCCGTGTGTCCCACACATGTGCCCGTAGAGGGCTCCACAACTATCCCCAGGTGGGAAAATATGACAGATTTGCGCTCGTTTTTTACAATTCAAATCTGGTGCATTATAACCAACGAAATATTATGCTTTGCAATGCGTTTGTCATTTTCACCTACATATCTAACTATCGTATATGGAAAGTCACCATCTTCCATGTGTAAAATGACCCCTCTCTGCGGTACAAACTTTATTGGCCGGTACAATAGTGTTTTGCCCGAGTTATAGTATCTGGCGGCCGATATAAAAACAGATGGCCACTAACGCGACCAAGTTATTTTCACCAGCCTCGATATCGATATCGATTTACGCTATCTGTGGTCGAATTGCCGATCCAAAAACGCAATTCGGGCCGATTTATTTTAAATCGCGATGGCTGTGTACGGATTATAATGCCGTGCTTTATATATATATAATATGCAATTGGACACTTACCTCTAGACACTTGACGAGTGGTCGGCAGATCACGCTGCCGATCTGTCGAAGCACCGCAGTTTCCGAAAACCTTCATCGTGCACAAGTGCAGCATGCACTCTCCCGACTACCGTTGACGAGCTGTTTTTCTTATGCATGTGTATGGAATTTATATGCAGTATGTTAGCGATATATTTTGGCCTAACGTGCGAACACTGCAACGTTGGTACAAGTTGACAAGTTGTTTTTGACCGATGGTGTGGTTGATAAAGGGGATCGAACTAACCGCTCGTCGCGTTGGCCGAGTGCCGTGGTTACCCGTGTTCTAAAGTACGTGAAAGCACCCTACATTTTATTTAGAGGAGCTACAGCGGTTCATACGAAACGCTTTTCCTAAAATAAAATGGTAGCGTAGTATCAACATGTGGTCTTAAATGGCGGGGAGCAGCTCGCGCCACAGAGAAGCGGAATTTCCGTTTCCGCCGGGAAGCCCAGTGTTGCAGGAGCCGCTCGTGCACTCACAGACGAAGCTAACGAGCCGTTAAACACGTCCAACAGAGCCGTACCGGAGTAGCAGTAGCCGGCGACGTTACCTCGGTGTCCTGAGAACCAACGATGCGCCCGTTACGGTAACTTACCTACGCCTGGAGGTCGATTTACTACCGTCTCGCATTTTTATGTCTTCGAATTATTTTATCTCAGAGGTCGATCTAAGCCCTAAATCCGAACGACAAAATATCTGCAAACCACAATAGGATTTACTGTAAAACTTATAATAGTGCCCCATGAGGCACTCCGTTAGTACCCCCCCCCGCACGGGTGGGGTATTATTGAGGGGGCTACTATTAAAGGCATGGGGCACTATAGTAGTCAGTGAGTCGTGTTGATTTAGGAAGAGTCCTAAAACCTGCATGTGCTTGCTTAGAGATCAGCCTCTCCAATGATGTCGATGAACGAGTCGCCATCTTCAGACTCGCTGCTGTTTTCAGTTTCCACAGCTGCATCGTCGTTGGTAGATGCAGCCGCGCGATGTTCAGCCAGCAAAGCCACAAAAGCCTCTCCGTAAATGGAGTGCGTGGTCAGAGAGAGTTGATCATCCGCTCCGAGGAAACAACGACGGAAGCTTGTGATGATGGTCTCGCTGGGCATAGCCTTCCAAGGACGGGTCAGCCAGCTTCGAACCACATCGTTTCCCGGTACTGTCACGTTACCACATCGAGTGTACTGAAAGTTGCCGCTTATTTTACACTCGTCAATATTTTCCTTGGAGGCTTGAACCACGCGTAGTCTGCAGCTGCTCTTCCATGGTGAACTTGTGCTTCATTGTCACGACTCACGTTTGACAATGAGAAAGATCGAACCAAACCGGCGAGACCTTGTTTTAAGCGCCAGATATGAAGAATATGCGGTAATGTAGGTCATGTGAATTAGAGCGCGCACTTTTTGAATTTGAGTGTTGACTTTGAGAATAACGCCGTACAATGGTGTCTGAAGCTAAACTACCGGTAGTCATCGGGTATGCACGTTGATATAGTGAAGTGGGTCGTGTACAGAGGTCGCAAACAGAGGTTCACGGGTCATCCTACCTGTCCGACTGGTGTTCTATTGGGCACCCGCACCCGTCCAGCAGACCCCTCCGTGAAGTTCCGGTACCCGTACCCGTAGCCGTAGTTCAATAATAATAAATAAATATATTTAGCCATCACATCCTAACATTTTCGAATCTATACCTATCCTGCACCAGGTCACCGTACTGCTTTCGGGCGGTACCCTGCTTTCGGGTACCTCTGGTCGGTATGAATTTGACTTTTGCGGTTATGTCCGCCACCACAGTGCCGCGCACAGCTGCAGCACTACATACGAGATTACCTCTCCGGGACCCCGCGGCGGGTATGAATATGATCATACGAATGCTCAGTTGGAGAGTAAAGGACATGAGAAACCGGATTACCATGTCCGAAACGGCAGCAAATCACATCCATTTTATGCTTCAGAAAGCTTCCATCGACGTCCAGTCTAGGATAGCGATCTTCGCGAGCACCAAGCGGGATGCAGTTCAGGAACGTCTTGCCACGGCGGAAGCCTGTAGTCTCGACACAACAGAGAGAAGACTCGATGAAGTTCTGAGCATGAATCAGCGACTGGTAGTAGTTGATCGTGCCCAGCGGTGGCGAGTAGTTGATGTCCAGCTGACCCGAGCACAAGTCCAGCAAAAAGGTGCTGTTCTTGTTAGCGCCTACCAATTTCTGGAACTTGGTGACAAGCTCGTTCAACACCCCCTGCTGGTCGTTCGGGCTTACGTCCTTCACGGACCTTGCCCCGTGACTGTTACCCATTGAAGGGATGCGACCTAGCCTCGACTCGAATAAAGGCGACAATGGGAATCGCTCGTACGTGTAGTACCCTCGAACGCGAACGGCATGCCATGTTCGGACTTATGTCAGTGCATACATCGCTAAATCTGCCAAACGAGGTTTCCGGAACTTGTAGCCGCGTGAACAGCACCAGCGTGCTGGGTATGCAGTCCGATCCAATAGACCCTCGGCCGGTTAGAACTCACGACTTGGCACTGCCCGCTGCAGTTTGCCCAATGGCGCGGTCGAAGATGGCCCTTACTTCCTGCTTCAACAGCTGCAGTTACTCAACTACCAGTGAGTTCGTCGTGCTGAGTGATGGTCGTCTGACGTCCCACACGTCGCATATTCCGATCCTTTCCGACCAGTGGAGGCGAGTGGGCGAGTGCGCATTCTCTCGCTGCTTCCTCCTCCGCCGCCGCCTCCTCCTGCGCTTCCTGCCGGCCATGGGCGTGCGCGGGCTGACGCGCTACTGCCAGCAGCACGAGGCGGCGACGTCCTCGGAGGCGACGGACCTGCGCGACGTGACGCTGGCCGTGGACTTCGTGGGCTTCCTCTACCACCTGTGCGACGAGCTGTTCCGCGCGGGCGGCGCGTCCGCCTCGTGGCTGCTGCTGGGCGGCTGCCCGCTGCGTCTGGAGCGCCACGTGGGCGCGTGGCTGCGGCGGCTGCGCGCGCGCCAGATCCGCCTCGTGTTCGTGACGGACCCGCCGCAGAGCTTCGGCGGCCAGAGCCACCGCAAGGGCCACTGCCTGCAGGACCGCGCGCGGCAGAAGGCGGCGCAGATCCGCCAGCTCGCAGCAGCCGCCGACGCGCCTGCAACGCCTGACGCCGCCCAGACGCTGCTGCAGACCAACGGCCGCTTCCCCTTCGCGCGCGAGAAGCTGCGCGGCCTGCTCAAGCAGCACGGCATGCGCGTGCAGACGGCGCGGCGCGAGGCCGACGAGGAGCTGGGCGAGCTCGTGCGCTCGGGCCAGGCCTACGCCGTGCTGGCCGAGGACTCGGACTTCCTGGCCATGCGCGGCGTGCGCTACATCCCGTTCGGGAAGCTGAGCTTCTACGAGGCCGAGGGGCTGCCCAAGGCGCGCGCGCGGGTCTTCTCCTCCGAGCTGGTGGCCGCGTCCCTGGGCCTGGACGTGCAGCAGCTCGTGGACCTGGCGCTCGTCTGCGGCAACGATTTCACGTCGCTGCTGGACAACGAGTTCGGCATGGCCGACATGCTGGACTTCCCCGTGCAGAGGACGCAGGCCGGCAGGTCGCTGCACCCCGCGGCCGCCGCCAGGTGGGTGGCGGAGCACCTGCCGACGCTCGAGAACCCGTTCCTCGCGCAGGTCGAGGAGAAGAAGCAGGGCTTCCTGCGCGCGCTGTTCGAGATCTACAGGTTCTACGGCCACGGCAAGGCGTTTCTGAAGAAATTCCCCATGAAGATCGAGCCCGTCCTGCCGAACAAGAAGGTCAAGCTGTACAAGAAGCTGATCGAGCAGTGGGAGTTCCCGCCCATGACGATCGATATCCTGGAAACACAAGCTCGAGGCCTCAGTCAAAGGTTTGACCCGCTGTCCTCGGTGCCCGGCCTCGAAGACAAGTCGCTGGATGAACTCCAGGCGCCGGTGAGACGCCTTTCCTATTTAGTGCTAAACACGCCGGTGGTGCAGGAATTCACGGTGGAAAATTCGGTGGAAGTTCACGTTGCGCCCGTGGAGTGTCTTCGCCCCTTCGTGGCGATTCCGGTTCAAGCACGCTCTGCGAGAGCGGTAGACCGGATGCTTCGATCTTTGGTGTTTGTTTTGTTGTACCAAGATCCCGATGGAGGAACTCCCAAGGCGGGACAGCTGGCAGGTATGCTGGGCAAGACAGACAAACGAGGACTCGCAGTGAAGAACATTGTGTATGCCCTGCTGGTCTTGTGGAAGCGAGACCGCACGTACTTGGCTGATAGTTGTTTGCTGGATGATTGTCTGCTCGAGCTGTTGTTGCTGACGTCACTAATTTCGCTCGCCGTGGATTCTTCCAAGCAAACATCAGCTCAGCCAGAGCCTGTAAGGTTCGATGAGAAGATGCTTACTATGGAGCTGTACGCGGTTGTGGGTGGGTATCTGGAGATACTCAAACAACTTCACCAGTTGCGTCTTGTGATGGGAAATAAATTGCCTCAGAATTCTGGCTGTGCAACACTTTTCTCAGGCGAGGTATTTGTCCGAGTGTGTCACATTATGCTCCAACAGAAGAACAACGGCAATTCAAAGACGAAAAAGTCCGCAAAGAGTACCTCCGGCTTTTCACGGAAGGCGGTGGAACCAGTTGTGAAAGCCTTTCCGGAGATTTCTAACACCAACCTTTTTTGGACCCACTACACGTACGTTCGTGCTACAATGCAGCGCATGCAAGCACTAATAGTACTTCCAGCTGAATTGGCGGGTGTGGCCGTTAAAAACAAGAGCGCTGCACTCACAGCACTGGAACATGTCATGATGGAGAGTTCCGTCAGTGACGGTATCTCAAAGCTTCCGTCGCAAGAGGAAGTGGTGCCTCCCCTACCATCAGCTGCATTGACCCTGCCGTTGCCGACTGAGTTGCCATCTCATCTGCATGCACCAGTCTCTGCATTTGAGCCTTTAACTCAGCTTGGCCCAGATCAATTTACCCCGCCACTGCCGCCTGGCCCCCCTACAAAGCTCCAGGCATCAGCACCAGCATTCAACCCTCGTCCAGTAAAGGGGTTGATGCCAGCGTCTGTTGCTAAGCGCCTAGGCACTAACAGTGCGGTGCGTCAAGGTGGTTCAATCCCCGAGAGCGAGCCGAAAAAGCCAGCGAGTCTGAAGGGGTTGATGAAGACACTACCAGTATTTGCTCATCGAGAGGAGATTTTGGAGAATGTCGCGGAAAATCAACTGACGATCATTCAAGGTGAGACTGGCTGTGGCAAGAGTACGTCTGTGCCTCAATTTTTGTACGACTCGTGGGTTCGAGGCAAGACTGCTGGCGAGCGTCCAGTGAATATCTACGTCACGCAACCGCGGCGAATCGCTGCAATTGAGCTTGCCAATACTGTGGCTAAGATGCGAGAAGGGAACGAGTTTGAGGAGGATGGTCAAGTAGGCAAAGTCATTGGGTACAGGATTGGGCAGAAACAAATGACGTCCAGCAAGACCAAGATCACCTATGTCACGACAGGGTACATGGTTGAGCGGATTATTCACGATCCGGAGGCGTTGAGAAAGGTTACTCACCTGGTGTTGGATGAAGTGCACGAGCGCAGTATGGATGTTGACCTCCTACTGCTGCTGCTGAAATTGCAGTTAAAAGACCACCCTCACCTCCGCCTGGTGATCATGTCAGCAACCATGGATGCACAGATTCTGATTAAATATCTTGGCAAGGCACTGTCGACGCGGTTAGTTAGTAGGAAACCGCTTTTTGTTGGGTCGAAGCTGTTCCCGGTGAAAAATGTGCATCTGGACGAGTTCTCCGCGTGGTTCCCAAGCCTGTGGCGACGTTGCCAAAAGGAGATGGTACTCATGAGAGACCAGTTCCATCTTCTTTCGCAAAGCGGCCAGAGCGCAAACAGTCAGATGGCGAAAAAGGCGATCTCAAAGATTCACGAGAAGCAGTTGGTTGTCATTGAGGATATGGTGCGCTTACTTGTTGAGGATCACCGCTACCAGACTGGGTCACAATGTATTCTTATTTTTCTGCCTGGCATTGGCAGCATCAACGCACTTTACGATGCGTTGAGCATTCTTGCAATGAACGCAGGAGGCCAGAACGTCCAAGTTCTGGTGCTCCACTCTGGTATTGAGCTGGAGCATCAGCAGGAAGCGTTCAAACTGCTAGGTGAGAAATCAACCAAGATTATTCTGTCAACGAACATTGCTGAAAGCAGTGTTACCATCCCGGATGTGACGCACGTGATTAATTGTGCCATCGAGAAGCAGATCGAGATGCCCAATGCGGGAAGTTCACATGCCGAAGTTCTTGTCGATACATGGTGCTCGCGCGCCTCAGCGCTACAACGCTCCGGACGAGCTGGCCGAGTCATGCCTGGCACAGCCTTTCACTTGTTTACTGAGGCGTTCCGAGACCGGTGCATGGCCGAGTACAACACGCCCGAAATGCTGCGAAAACCACTTGACCGAATCGTCCTGCAATTGAAGGGGCGGTTAAATCAGTTCGGTGTCCCCAGTGCGCTTCTCCGCCAAGCCTTGGATGCCCCAGATCTTTCTCATATCGATGGAGCATATAAGTTGCTGTCTTCATTCGATGCAATTGACTCGGAAGAAGAAGAGGATTCTCGCCTGACAAGGTTCGGGTCATTCGTCTGTCAGTTGCCGCTCAGCCTTGAGCTCTGTCGGCTGTTAATGACAGGCGCCTACATGGTTCAGGACAACACCAGCAAGGGTGAGTCGTGGCCGCTGCTGCTGAACGCTGTCGTGCTTGTGGCGATTCTTTCCGTACCGGACTTGTTTGTGATGCCCTCGTTCTACCACGTACAGTCGGCGCAGACGTATCTGAAGGAGATGAAGAAAAATCTCCAAGCAAAACTGAAGCTGGATGGTGGAATGTGGAGTGAGCCGTTGTCCATTTGGCTATTCTACATGAAAACTATGAGCGAGCAGTCTTTGAACGCGAAACGCAACTTGAATGGAATGTTCCACAAGATGTCGATCTCCGTTCGCCGGTATCAGACGCTTAATTTCTTGATTTCAGATCTTTGCGCGCGATTGATTTCACTATCGAAGAGTAAAACCGGCGAGTTTGGGCAACTCTTGGACACCAAAACGGTTGTCATGTTGTCAAAGCTGGATAGCTACGCAAGCTCCAAGCGGATGGACAAGCAACTTCTTAAATTCGCGCGAGATACCGTTAGCGGGAAACGAGATGAAGTACGTATTCTGCGCTTCCTAATTGTGCAAAACTACGGCGAACACCTTATCGGAAGCTCGCAGTCAAAACAATCCAAATTTGCGGACGATGACCTTGACGGCACTGATCGAGTAGATCTGAGGGTGGACAGGGAAGATGCTGGGACATTCTTGTCGTTATCGAACAGGGACAAAGCCACATTGTTCAACCAGCTTGCTAGCAGCGCAAACCCAATGGACGAACTGGCAGCTCTTGCCCACGAACACAATATTGTGTCAATTTACTCGTACAACGCGCCTCGAAACCAGGAGGGTGAAGAGGAGGAGAACTCTTTCAGCGAAGTTTCCAAGGAGGCAGTCTCAAGGATGAGTTTTCCGGTGTCATTGGTTTACTACATTCGCGGCGAGAAGTTCCCAGTGAACCTGGGCATGCGTCCCAATCCTGAGGAACGCGAGCTTTCGTTCAAGTTCCGTGTGTCCGGCAGTAATTCGTGCGATCTGTCATGGCAGCAGCAAAGGGACAATGTCAAAGCGTCAACTGGCAACCGCAGCCTGTTCTCGCTACCTATTCGGCCGCTGAAAACGAAAACGAAAAAGGGTCAAGATCCCAAGCTTTTGGCGGTGTACGCTGATCGATTGTTCACTGGCGATGAGACGAGAATGTGGTGCACCAACTGCACGCTGCTGCCCCCGAACAGCGTGTGCTACTACCCGATCATGTTGCTGGTCACTGCTCCACGCCACGCAAACATTCAACTCCACATGGATGCTGCTGCAGGAGAAATCCTCTTAGTCAAGGTGGGGGCACAAGATGCACTGTTCCCGCGCAAGATGGCACTGAAGGTGGAAGCGCTGGCAACTATCAATGCCGTGCGCGCAGCGTTGTCTGACGCTCTAAACGCCACGGTGGGAGCTAGACGGGTCTGCGCGTCCGACTTGCTTAAGCTGTCGGACGACTCGGTTTTCGTGACGAAGGAGAGCAAAGCCAATGCCAAGCAATGCAAGTGGCAGCGCTTGGCCATGAACGAGCCTGATAAGGCGACGCGGGTAGAAGGGGAAACCCCGGCGCGCTTCCCGCAGCTTTATATGGTGTAGGTATATGTTTGTGGCGGTGCTTCTGATTGAGTTGGAATGATGTAGGTGACCCGATCTGTGCGTGGCAGTGAGGTCAAGTAATCAATCTATCGTCTATTGACAATTGACAATTATTGTCAGCAGGCTTGTGTTCTTGTGAAGTTGTGTGCACATTGCGAATAACCTGGCAGTTACCAGCCTGACCCTCTATCGAGTCGCCTCATCGGGCGCTGAGCGGCGGAGCGACAAGAGGCTCAGGCGATGTGCGCCGTGAGGACCTCCAACGTCCTTCTCCGATAAAGGCTTGATCGACACGATAGCCACGTATGCCGAAGGAGGCCGAGTTCTTCAATGCAGCATCCGCTGCGGAGGGCGGAGCACCCACAACGGCAGAAACCGGAGGCCGCAGCGGATCCACGTCGTCGGCAAAATACCGAGTTTCGTCTCGACCAGCCAACCTGCTTGTACCAAGCGGGGCTGAAGTGCCTGACAACGCGTCGCATTCGCCGGAAGCGAGGTTGTCAGCTACCAACGTGTCTTCGATGCTATTGCGGATGAACAAGAACTCAGCATCTCGTTTGTCAATATCGGATCCCAATGGGCCGGAAGATAAGCCCAAGAATGGGCGCTACGAAGTACTCTCTCCGCCGTCGAAGGGATCCGGCACGCCCAAGCTGCCACAGAAGCTGCGCCAACACGTGAATCGGCTACGTAGCCAGTTTGCATTGGGGTCCGTATCGGGATCATCCCGCTCGTTGGCTATAGGCGGTCGTAGTCCATCGCCAACTCCGTCTCCCCACAAAGTTCCCAGGCCAAGCCTATCGAAAACATCGATAGGTTCCAGACGCTTCTCAATTGCAGCTGCAACAGCGCTTCAGTACTCCCGTCGGTCAAACCAGCTCCAGCAGCTTCAAGCAGCGAAAGAGGGTGAGAAGCAGGTTGAACCTGTCGTCGAGGCCCCGATAACTTCACCACCGGATCCAAATCCTACTAGCGTAAATGCTGGTACATTTCAAGATTTACTGCGCCCTTTGCAAAACAGCCTTAGCTGCGCTAGTTTGAGCTCCGAGTGGTCGAGTGACGAAGACGATGAGGCGGAGCAACTTTTTCGTCAGAGTGAGCGCGAGAGTAGCCGGATGCTACGTGTCTGCTGCTCGATTGATAACTTGATGGTATCGGTTGGTGACCACGCGCAAGAACAGAAGCACACGGAGGCAATTGTCCGAGGAGCTACGCGTGAGCTGGTGAAGCTTTTCCAGTTCGCTTTGAAGCAGGCGATCTCAGTCATCTTCGGTAAAACTGAGGATTCAACAAACAACAATAGCAGTCCCGGAGTTGAAGAAGGACTCCCTGTTGGTTTGAAACTCGCTGGGAAGGAGGCGCAGTACGCGATGGAGTTCCTCCTGGAGATAAACGAACGAATCGGCAAACTCTACGAGTTTGCTCGTTCTGTATTTGTTAGCGAGGTTGATGGATTTCGTGAGCGTATCAAGGAACTCGAAGAGAAGCTTGCCGCAGCAACATCAAAGAATGACCTGCTCCAAAATGAAATGCGAGACCTGCGAGACTTCTATGAGCAGAACAACCTAAGTGGGGGCGGTGCCTTCGGTGTTGGGTCTACTGGGGATAGGCACCCAGAACTGGATAATCATGACGATACCGCAATTTCGGCACTAGCATTCCCAGAAACTCCCGATACCGTCACGGATGCTGATGATGGAAAATGCGGTGCGCTCAAGCAGCAGTGTCAAGAACTCTCACGTCTCTTAGACATGGCCAAGCAAGAAATTCGATGGAGCCACCACGAGCGTGACGTACAGAAGGCTCGTGTTGCCGAGATATCAAGTGCGTTATTTCACGACAGTGAACTTGGCCACCTCCGCAATCAGCTCCAGAGCGAGAAAAAGCGGGTGCGAATACTTGAGAGAGAAAACTTGACGCTACGCGAATATCAACAAGATCAGGCATTAAAACTGCAAGCACTAGAAACGCTACAAGCTGCTAACTCTGATAGTAGCATGTCCAGTGTAACCCGGCACAGCATCATTGCCAGTCGTCGTTCAAGTGACACAGCCTCCACGACTACAAGTGCAACCATCCCAGTACAGCAAGAAAATTCTGTACTCCTAGACGACCTAAAAGGAGGACGTCCTACTACCTCAACGAGCGAGTTGACGATTGAAACTCAAGACAACCCGTACAACTTCACAAGTTTGATAGGATTGCCACAGGATGGCGTTCAACCGGGCGTGATGAATTGGTTTTCTCGAATGGCAACCCCCTCACAGCCTACCAATGTACGAAAAAATCGCAAAAAGCAGACGGAGCCGAAGCCTGAACAGCAGCCTCCTGTTGAGCTTAGTAAGTTTCTTGCTGGATTGCTTATGTCAGACCAACAGCTCACGACGGCAAAACAAGAGTCGAAGGTGAGGCGACAAGGAAGCGTACCGACACTAATTCCATCGGTGGGAACGCTGACAACAAGACGGTTGGCACAGGAGAGAATGGGGAACAGTAATAAGCGGCGGCCACGATCTGTTACTTCTGAAAGGGCAGCGAACAGCAGCGTTAGCCGAACCAATAGCGGCGAACCTGAAGACAATCCCGGACATGTCATCGCGTGCTGTCTCCAATTGGTCTGGGTATTCTATCAGCGATTTCTACTTGCTGTGGAGGCTCAGAATCTCTTGTGTACACGGGGTGTTGGGGGAGACCCAACAATGGGATCGGGTGCCGGTTTTAGTGCTGGTAGTCCAGCGGTGGAGCCGGTATCTTTGTCTTTGATCATTTTTCACTTCTTCTCGGAGCGCTGCAAATGCGAGCTAGACGCTGCGCATCAACTAGAACTCTTTGTACGCTGTTTACATAACGTACGCGACACAAGCTACACATTGGAGCTATTTTGCCGGTTTCTGGAAGAAAGTTGTTCGCGTCAAGAACTCTGCTTCTTTTTGTGGGTCTGCCAGGCTATGGATGACGTCAAGCTTGGTATTTCGTACGACGACCCAATTTCCACCAGCTATGACAGCAGTGGCGGAGTAGGCCTACCCCACGAAGTTCCAACGCAATTTCTCTGTTTTTTGAAGGCCACTTTCCTTGCACGAACAATCTTCAGACTTTTACACTTCAAAGTGCTTTGTCGGCCACCAGCAGTTGGAAGTGGCAAACGACGAGGAAACGCCAAGAAGAGTCCACGAAAGCAAAGCAGCAACAATTTAGTAGCTGCAGTTTCGTTAGCTCCTTCTCCCGCTTCGTCCCCGAAGCGAAAGCCAAAGACTCGGCTAGGTGAACTCACAGCAGTACAATCTCCAAAAGCTGGTTCTAAGTCCACTATGAATAACGGGGAATCCGGCCAAGAGGAGCAGAAGAGTGCGCCGCTCCATGTCGTCGCCCAGACCGCGTTGCGTGAGATTATCGAGAACAGCCAAGGAGAACCGATTACTCTCGAAACCTTCAACAACCTGCTTCTGAAGTTCGCAGTCGTGCCATCGGCCGAGGAGTTGACCGCCCGACTAGGTCCGTTCTACCAGCCTACAGGGGATGAACGCAAAATTCCAACCGATGTTTTCCTTGCTTTACTTATGGAAACGTACAAGCTTCAGCTGCAGTGGCAGCGTGACCAGCTTCGCTCGTTATTTATCCATTTGAACCACCAAGAAGAGCTTCAGCAGCGCGCGGCAGAAAAATTGGCCAGAGAGGAGGCTGCAAATGCCAAGGGGGACCGACGTAAAGCTAGCGAGGAAGACAAGAAGCCACGAAAGCCAAGGGTGAAGAGAAGAAAAAGCCGCAGTGGTGCGGCGGACAATGGTACTAGTAAGTATCTTCGAGGACTCTCTCGCAGCGTTTTGCGTGAGCTGCTACTCCAATCTGGTATCGTACAAGAGAGCGACATGGCACAGATTGACATGAATTGGCTGTTTGCGGAGCTCCTGAAGAACGCTGGTGGAGTTGCTGTTGATATTACGTTCGACACGGTGTATGATATGATGGAGAAAATGAGGTGGCTGGACAGCATGAGGCTTCGAGTTGACTCACTGGTGCAGGTTTCTAGCATGGTTCCGTTGAAAAAGGCTACGAGTGGTGCTGACTCTCGAGGCATTAAAACATCAGCGAAGTCGCGCGCTCCCTCTGTTGTTGTCCCGAGCTCAATAGTGCGTGCGATTCGTAACAAATGGCGTGTATATGCTCGTCACAGTCTTACCCTGTGCAACAATGACCCCAATGTTTTCATTCGCCGACACACCCAGCGATTGCTGCACTACGTCGACCAGGGGCTTGCTCAACTTGTTAATGACTTGGAGAACAGAGATACTGTCAACGTTGGTGGTGAAGCTATCCAATGTCTTCGCGAGTTTTTGGCATTTGCGTGGCGAGTCGCTGGAAAACGTAGCAACGAGAATGGCACATCCAGTCTACGACAGACGTGCTTGACAGAGGCATTCCTCGTTAGCCAGGCACTCCGCGCTACTGTGGATTTCATGCCAGGATACCCTAGCCAGTTTACAGCCCTCGAAGACAAGGCCGTTGAATCGCAATCTGCAGAGGGAAATCCGGGAATTCTGCAGCGTCAAACCAGCAGCCAGCTCCTAGTGACGCAAGATGCGCTTCAGTGTTTCTACGACACCACTCGAATGGATCTCAACCGCTTCATCAAAGATAAAGGCAACAACGTCCCTGGGCTGGATAACAGCGTGGCTGGTCAATTGCATGAGCTCGAAAGTGTGCTGGCGCTTTACGCGGCTCACATCGCCCACCTCTTTCAACGATTCTCAGAGGCGCGCTTCAACTGCACCCCACAAGTATCTCTACATCGATGGAGGTCTATGGTGTACGAACTGGAGCTTGTGCATCCTCGAGATATGCCGTTTCCTAAGCTGCAACTCTTCTTCGAACGCGTGGCTGAGCCCCACAAGCGATCAGACTTGAGCGGCTCCTCAATCACTACGTCCTTGGATCAAGAGCTCGGTGTGGAGAAGACCCAATTCACCGAACTGTTTGTGCTAATAGCGTTCGAAAGGCATCACGTTGCTGCAGCTCGAAAAATGGAGAAGACGATGCTCACCGCAATCAAGCAGCCTCGAGGCGCTCAAGAAGATAACAAAGAGATCGTGCTAGAAGCTGCGGAGCTTGCTGATCGTCCAGCACACGTAATGGCGCAGTTTTGTCGCGAGATTCTTGCCCCGCGTGCCTTTAGTGGCGAGAACTTGCTCGTTGAGCGAGATTTTGCTGCAAAACTAAGTTGCCCCCTTGTCGGCCGTGCGCTACTTGAACACCGCTCGTTCCTGCGAACAGTGTTTTTCTACTACGCGAAGCAGGACGAGGTCGCAGCTGACGAGCGTGCTGCACTGGAAGAACAGGCTCTGATACGTGAAATACAGGAGAACGGAGGTCAGTTGAATGGAACCAAGGACTCAGCGACGGAGAGCTCACCAGCAGATGTAAGTGCTGCGTTGCTGCAACCTGAGCCTGGCTCGGACTTTCAGCTGGAAAAGACCAAGCGAAGCTCCATGAGCTTTGGTGAGTTCCAGACCTTTTTGACCGATTTCGAGCTGCTGGATACCCCAGAAGACGCTTTGAGCAGAGGTAAGAAGGTGGCACTAGCGGATGCACAACATGTCTTCGCGTCGGTGATGTCTCTCGACAACGACGACACACTTCAGCTCGAGTTTGACGAATTTGCTGCCGCCATGGTGGCTCTTGCTGTGCACCTGAATCCAAGTCCGTTCACGCTGTGGCATGAGAAACTCGACGCCTTTGCGATGAGACTCCGAAGGGTGAGGGACTCGCAAAATAAAATAACCAGCTCCGGGTAAGAAGTGGTGGACCTACAAATGAAAGAGTTAAATTGAATGAATCTTAAAAGAGATGGCACGTAGCTTCCCTAGCCTGTCACCGTGCGAGTTGGTCAGTCGCTGTTTTCTTTCGTCCTGCAGCGCTGCAGGCACTTTACTCCACATATTTTTCTACTCGAAATCACTGTCGTCGTCGGCATCCTCATCGATCGCGAAGCTTTCCTCTTCATCCCCTCCGTTGTCATCGTCATCCTCGTCACTGGAGATTTCGTCGTATACGATGCGCTTTTGCGTGCGAAGCTCACGCTTAGGACGAGGTGCGATGGGGGACGGATCCCCTTCATCATCGCTGGCATCCTCTTCGCTGTCTTCCTCAAGAGGCGACGTCTTCGCCTTCTTCGTGGTCGAAGCCGCTTTCTTTGCAGGTGTCGCTTTTTTCGCTGGTGTCGCCTTCTTAGCTGACGAAGCAGCCTTCGGCTTTGCAGCCGTCTTCTTTGGGGTTGCTTTTCGGGCAGCCTTCGGCTTGGGAGCAGGCTCGTCCGAGTCCATGGCAAACACGTCATCTTCCTCGTCCTTCACAGCAGCCTTCTCATCATCAGAACTGGCTAAGTCGATTGTTGCGGCAAGTTTATCCACAACCTTAGCCGTCGGTGCAGAAGCGGGTGTCACCTTTCCAGGGTTTGCTTTCGCCCTTCTTGCAATCCGCTCCGCGAGAGGAAGGTTCTCAATGTCTTCTTCGCTTTCCTCTTTAGGTGCTGGGGCTTCCTCCTTGGGCTTAAAGAAGGCCGCAATTGAACCGGACTTCGCCTCTTTAGCGCCAGCAATGCCGTTAGTCTTGGTTGCTGCGCTTTCCTTCTTGATCGTACGCTTTACTGGAGTCTTGACCGGAGTCTTCGGCTTCGCCTTAGTGCGAGGCCTCTTCGCTTCTTCGAAATCTGAATCATCATCGTCGCTATCGTCTTTGTTTTTGCGCTTCCTCTTCTTCGTGGCGGATTTCGAGGTCGCACGAGTTTTCTTCTTCGGAGTGTGCGACAGAATCCGTTCTCGCTCTGCCTCCGTCTCAGTGATCATTTTTTCAAGGGTGTCCAAGTCGGTGATCCACAAGTCTTGCACAGTCCTACCTTCTAGGACGGCGTACTCCTGCTCGCGCTCCAGGAGTTCTGCACGTAGCTTGTCGACGCGTTCTTTGGTCAAGCTCCAAATCTTCATCGACAGCAAGTAGTCGTAGCCACGGCTAGCATCAGCAACGTTGATGTCTTCCTCTTCGGATTCGTTCGAGTCCTCACTGTCGTTCTTCTTCTTCGACTTAGGCGCAATCTGATCGTAGCCTTCCGCAACCAGCTCTTCAAGAAGGTCCTGCTTCTTACGGTTGTTCACGACCAGTTTGCCTTCGACAACTGAGAGAACAAAGCGAGCCTTGTTTGACAGAAGCTTGATCTGGTCTTGCAGTTTCTGCAGCATGGCCTTCTTTCGACGTTCGTAGTACTCGAGACGAATGCTGTAGAACTCATCCATGATTTCCTTGGGGCTCTCGTACTTTTTAATGTGCCCAGCAGCATCAAAAAGGTGCATGTTGGAGGTAGACAGAGACGCTTCAAGCTTAAACTTCTTGACGATTCCACCCGGCGCCTTCGCGATGTCGCTCAGCACCTTAGGCTCTAACGTAATCGTAAACAGCACCTTGACATCGGTGTGGTTCTCCTTGAAGTCCTTGATAGTACCGACTTCAAGCAGCCCTTCCAGGAACTGCTTGTACGATTGAGTCCATGTTTTCACAGGAAGCTCGGAGATCACCAACGTGCTGTCGTCCGTAACCTCATACAGACCCTGGACAATGTAGGTGCCGGTATCAGTTCCGCGCGAGTTGGTCTTCTCAACGATGTGTCCAGTAAACCCGCGGTACCACGGAGTTAGAGAGCATACCTCTTCTCCGTTGATCATCTGCCGAAGGCCCTTAATAATGTCGAGCGGGTTGTAGTTGGGAACAGAGCTGGACCAGCCTGTTCCGATACCGTCACTGCCGTTGACAAGCACCATCGGGATAATTGGAATGTACCATTCCGGCTCGATCGACTGGCCGTCTTCGTCAAGATACTTAAGCACGTCGTTGTCAAGTGGATCGTAGATCCGGCGAGTAAGCTGTTCCAAGTTGGTGAAAATATAACGTGCGCTGGCCGCATCCTTGCCGCCCATCAAACGCGTACCAAACTGACCGATCGGCGACAGGAGGTGGACATTGTTGCTTCCAACAAAATCCTGGGCCATGTTTACAATACAACCTTGCAAACTCTGCTCGCCGTGGTGGTACGCAGAGTGCTCGGAGACATAGCCAGCCAGTTGCGCCACCTTTAGTTCCGACTGTGGTTATCGAAAAGGAGCGTTAGACTCAACAATCATATTCACATATGAGGCAAGGCGCAGCACATACCCGAAGATTACGCTTGAAACAGCAAAACAGCACTTTACGCTGGGATGGCTTGAATCCATCCACGATACTGGGGATCGAACGAATGTTATCTGCCATGGAGAAAAGGATAAGCTCCTTGTTCACGAATCTGGTGCAAATGCAACAAAAAAAGTAGAGGAGTTAGACTAGAGCACTCAGTTCTACAATCAGAAGGAAAACGTACTCGGTGTAGCCCATTTCATCCACGTCGTAGTCCACGTAAGTACCAGGTTCGTAACCTCGAAGCCACTCCTTCCGGTCTTCGACACGCTTCTTCGAGAACGCCATATCGATCACATCAGCATCTCCGTCCCCTTCGTACGTGAACCCAATCTGGTGGGTCCGCAGATCTGAGAAGTACTCCTTCGTTTCAGCCGCCGTACTCGTACCCAGACCCTTATAGTACTTGATCACCCAGCCACGCCCCTGGTTGGTTCGCTCGCGCCAGGCCTCGTACTCAGGCATCGTGTAGAACACCTCCTTGGTTCGCCCCTTGCTGCACTTCACGATCGGGGTGATAAACTCTTGCAGAAAGCCGTCCACGTGCAGCAGTGAAGGCCAGAAGTGGTGAATCAGGTTGATCACCAGACCCTTGATGTGACTTCCATCGTGATCCTGATCTGCCATGATCATTAGGTGGCCATAGCGCAAGCCCTTGGTGGACTCGTACTGCTGGCCGTACTTGAGTCCGAGAATCTTAACCACATTTTGAATCTCTTCGTTCTTCACAATCTGCGAGTGACTTGCTTCGCGAACGTTGAGCATTTTACCGCGCAACGGGAAGACGCCATAGTAGTCTCTGCCAACGACAGCAAGACCTCCCACAGCGACAGTCTTGGCGGAATCTCCTTCCGTGAGGATCAGGGTGCAGTCCTTGCTCTTCGCCGTGCCAGCGTGGTTCGCATCGTCCAGCTTGGGGATGCCCGTCAGTCGGGACCGCTTACCACCACCGCCTCCCTTTCGCCGCAACTCGGCAGTCTGCTTGAACGCAGCGAACGAAAGGATCTTTTCCACCAGACCACTTTTCTCGACTTGTTTCAGGAACTTGTCTGTAAGATTGAAAGTAGATCCAAAGCTGTTGGCTCGCGTTGTCAAAGTTTCTTTCGTCTGGGAGTCGAACGCGGGGTTGTCGATCAGCGCACTCACGTACACAAACATGTGGTTCTTAATGTAGTTGGGTTTGACAGCCTCACCCTTGTTTCTCTTCTTGAGCACGTTCACAAGCTTAGTCGTGACCTGATCCACGATGTACGATACGTGCTGGCCACCCTTCGTCGTACAGATACCGTTGACGAAGCTCACTTGCTGGAATCCGTCTTCACTCAGTCCGACGCCGACCTGCCAGCGCTCATCCGGCTTCTCAAAGATGACGCCATTCTTGGTGACGTTCGTCGGCTTAGGCTTGGCCTTGGCCTTCTTGCCCTTCTCTTCAGAGTAGTCATCATCGTCGTCATTCTCTTCCGGGTGGGAGTCTTCGTCCTCCTTTGCCTCGGCCTCTGCCTCAAAGCCGCGGGGTCCGGGGTACAGCGCAACGTACTGCGGAAAGGACTTGATGGGGATCTTCTCGCCGTTCAGGAACACGTTGAGCCCCTTGCCGGACACGCCGGCGACGTCGTACACGCGCTTCTTGAACAGCGCCACGATGTCGTCGTTGAGGAAGTCGAGCTTGAATCGCTCGAGGTCGGGCTTGAACGCGATGCAGGTGAAGTCCTTCTGCGCCCACTTGGTGATGGACGGCGGGTTCTTCTTGCCCATGTTGCTCTCGAAAACCTGCTTGTAGCGCTGCTTGGTGCTCGAGTCGGCGGTCTCGACCACGAACTCGGTGGAGAAGATGTTGGCCAGCTTGGCGCCGTAGCCGTTGCGGCCGCCCGTGGTCTTCTTCTTCTTGTCGTCGAAGTTGCTGCCCGTGAGCAGGTGGCCGAAGATGAGCTCGGGCACGTACACCTTGTGCTCCTTGTGCAGCACGATGGGGATGCCCTTGCCGTTGTTCCAGACCGAGATCTCGTTCTGCTCCACGTCGATCGTGACCTTGAGTGTGTTCATGGCCTTGTCGCGCTGCTTGTTGTCGCAGGCGTTGACGATGATCTCGTCGAAGATCTTGTACAGGCCGGGCACGTAGTTGATCTTGCGGTTCACCATGCGCTTCCTGGCGTCGTCGAACACCCACATGCTCTGCTCCACGTGCTCGATGGAGCCCACGTACGTGTCGGGGCGCAGCAGGATGTGTTCCAGCTGCGTCTTCTTCTGGTAGATCTGCTCGATGCTCTGCTTGGGCGTGCCCTTGTCCTCCGCCGGCGCCTGCTCGTCCTCGCTGGCGTCCACGTCGTACGCGGGGCTGTCCGAGTCGTCGGCGGCGTCCGAGGCCCAGGCGTCGGCCTTCTTCGTCTTCTTCTTGGGGGCGGCGGCCTTCTTGGCCTGCGTCTTCTTGGCGCTGGCCGTCGCCTTGCCGGCCGCCGCCGTCGTCTTCTTCTTGCGGGGCGTCGTGGCCGCCTTCTTCTTGGCGGGCGTCAGCATCGCCACCTGAATAGATATTTTATTTAAGAAAAAAGAGAAGATAATGAGTAATTACACGAGAAGTAGGAATATTGAGGCCAGACGGAGGCGAGAGAGGCGAGAGGAGAGTGAGCAGAGAGCAGAGAGCAACGTACGTCGTCTTCGGAGTCGCTCATGGCTGCGCGGGGAGCTGCGGGGGCTGCCGGGGGGTCTGGGGGCCGCGTCGACTTGCCGCTCGGAGTGCGGAATGCACAGTGACGTCAGGCGAAGTGACGCGGCGGGAAAAACCTCGCCATTTGAAATTCGAAATTGAACGAGTGACACATGTTGGTACGTATGGCTGCGGTAGGGATGTGCTGGTATAGTGAAATCAAGTTGTTCTATTGTTGCCGTACCTGGATTTGCGTAACGAGGCGATCTAGATAGTACCAATCTTTGATGTTTTCCAGAGTTGATATTCATTTGGAAGGGTTCGTGTGCTTACCGCAAGGTTTTTATTGATCTTATGGCTTCCTTCAACGTTCGTCTACAGACACTCCAGGCAGTGACTGCAGTGTCCAAGGCAGAGCCCCCCACCCCCCTCAAGCTCATATGTGCGTCTAAAAGCTATTATAGTTAGAGATACCAAATTTTCACAATGTGTTGCACGACGTTCGCAACAACATAATGAGTTATGCAGTGCTCAACTATAGCGTGCGTGACAACTTTCCAACTTTCGACTCCACTCCATGGAGGAAACTTTGCGCGCCTGGATCTGCGGCACATCCCACTGCTGACAGGAACGCCACAGTCGTCCAATATCCGACACCCCGCTTGGCATTCAAGTCTCCGAAGGATATCTGCAGCTTGCGACGAGCTGGTGGTGCTGCTGCGCTACTTGCCAGTTGATTCCGTGCTAAATGCTGCCGTACATGACGCGGCTAAGTTGTAGTTCTGGATTTGCACAGAATGTTTCAGCTTCAAAACTTGAGTGTATATGGACCGAAAATCGACCACTATCATATCGTTTGGGACCCCCCCCCCCAACTTAAAATTTAATTAGATACCCTCCATAGTTTGAACACTAACCAGACGCCCCCAGCTGGGGCGTATTACTAATTGAAGATCTCGCTTTCGCATATCATTTATTACAATGGAAGACGAAGTGCATGATCGGTCTCTCTGTTGGGCAAACCTTCGTGTCCAGACAGATCTTCGTAATGCACTCTTCGTCGCCACTGGGGACTTGCCAGTAGTCGAGGCGGGTTTGACATCAAGCAATGGCAAAACTTCCTTCGCTGACGTGAACGAAAAGCCCTGCTCGTGCATTCATTACAACAGGAGTCCGCCTTACTTATCCAAATGGCTGGACTCCTTGTTGACGATATCATTTACCCGTGCTATTCGACGCGCTACCTCCACCAAACTTACCAGGATGGCGTCTCCTCAAGAGAGCTCGAAAATGCTGATGAAATTGAGGTTTCTATCTATCAAATGCAGCGAGGTGTTGTCTACCCTGAGAAGAAGCGTAAGAAAAGTAAGAGCGAGCAAGCGCCTAGTCGCCCTTTGCACATCTCTCAAACTATGGATTTGCCGGTCACAACAAGCGCAAGTGCGATGGTTTTAGTCGCGAGGAACAGATTGCGCGGCTATGCCGTTCATGTACGTGTTTCATTTGAAATGCGCACACACGGCACAATACATGGACGTTGAAATCTATGAGCATTCATGATTCATGAACACTACAGTTCACTGCGCAGACGAGTATTCCGATCATCGCCCTCCGCCTAGAACGTCTGCGAGCTCGTCTGGTTCATATACCACGAGGCTATTCAAAGGATCGTCGGCATTCAGAGGCTCACGCTCGCGCAGTGGAAACCTCTCGATGTATGACGGCCCCGTGGACTCGAGCTGGAAGTCGTCGGCGCGGATTTTGACGGACGACCCAACGTTGTTAGGGTGCTTCTCCCACGCTAAGTTCTGCGGGGTCTCGCGTGCAGTCCAGTTGCGCAGCGTGTCGGCCACGTTTCCATCCAAGACTTTCTGTACGTCGCACGGGAAGAACTGGGACTGGTTGTAGCACGGCGACATGTGCTGCTGCAGCCCCTGCGCGCCGAACTGAGCCTGCTGCTGGTACTGCAGTTGAATCGACACTTGCTGGTCGAACTCCTTGATGTACGCGTCCAGTTCCTTCTGCGGCTCGCACTGCTCCGTGCCCCGTGCCAACGCTTGATACTGGTCGACTACGTCCGAGGCGTACGGAGACGTTGTGCGGCACGGCAAACAACCACTCGTTTGTTCGTCCACGATAGATCCATCCAATCCTGCAACCTGGAAGCACTGTGAACCGTAAGTGAACAGTGCTGGTGCTGACGGTCGACCTTCCCAGTGGCGGCCATTCCAATACGAGGCACGATCGCCCAGCATAACTGACGACAGGAGCTCGCGGAAGGGCTTGATCTCGTCACCTAGCACAGCTCCGTCAGCAGAGTCTGCCAGGTCAAACAGGCCTTGACTGAAGGCAAAGTAGTTGAGCAGTGCCTCTCGACCTTCAAAGTCGCCCTCAACTTCGCGTAGCAGGCCTCGGGTGTTGAGGTAGTCGTCTGTGAGAGCGCTGATGGCGACGTACTTGGCTCGGCGTCGCTCCACCACGTGCAACGGACCGGTCAGGCGGTCTGGACCAGTGGCGTGGACTGCATTGTCCACCTTGAGCTTGTTGCGGGCGTCGTCTACAAGACTAGTCGTTGCACTGAACCACGCTGCGTAGGCCGACTTCGTGATTGTATTAGTTGTCGTATTGGTCAGCGCTGCGAACACTTCAGGACGTGCGAAAGCGGAGCCCAGGTCTTTCTCCATAAGCCCGATCTCAAACTGTGATAGTGTGCCAGAACTGTCGAAGTCATACATCTCGAAAATGTAGTCAGGAGCTTGCAGTAGCAACGAACGGAATCGCTCGTAGTACACTCGACCATCGAACGACGGATCCAACATGAAGATGGCGGCATCCAGCCGCGGCATCTGGCGGTACCACAACGAGCGGGCTAGCTCGTTCTCGTCCAAGTACCCATTCTTGTCTAGATCAAAGCGGTCGAAGAGCAGATTCGGGTCGAGGCCCACCCAATTCTCGAACTCGTTGTATGTGATTAACCCGTCACCGTTCGCGTCCAGTATGTCGACTTGCGCCCATTTCATGACGTTAAAGTCTGCGATCAACGCGTCCACCAATTGATCGGTTAGCTTCTTGAGAGCTTTCTGCTCTTCCAGCTCTGCTATCTCGTATGACGTAATTTTCCCATCGCCGTTGCGATCGATCTCAGCGAGATCAAATGACGAATACTTGCTCTTGAAGGCGAGACTGACAGGCACACCTAATGTGCCCAGAAGTTCGTCCAGGGTTTCTGTGTCGTTGGCCAGAATCACATTCTGGGTCAGTTCCTCTTCGTTTGGGTACGTGTACTGGATGGTGGGGTCCTGGTCAATTTCGAGGCGTCGGCGTTCTCCAGTGTAGCGCTTGAAAATGAACAGCGTGATGTTGGTGCTAAGCGCGTCGAAGTAATTGCCACGCCACGTTTTGGTGTTGAGAACTTGAAACCCCCACGACGTGTACGATCGCACGGACGAGGTAGGCACGAAGGCGCTGTTGGCATCGTCGTTTGGGTCTGTATAGCGAGTTTCCACGACGGCAGAAGCTGAAGAATTACTCGATTGCGTTTGAGCCTGACCCAAAATTGCCTTCTTCTTCATTCCATCCGGACAAATATCCTCTGGCTGCTGTGGCACCTCCGTCACCGACACACAGTCGCTTACATTGACAAGGGAGCAGCATATAACTTCCCACGGAGTGTCTTCCATGCGCCATCGCTGCAGATAAATATCCGTCGGGTCGTCGTAGCCCATGTGATGAAAAGCTCGATGATAGCTCAAGCCAAAGTCAGTGACTGTTTCTCCGTCGCCACTATCGCTTGGCTTCTGTACGCTCTGCCAAAGCGGATCCATGACAGGGCGGGGCAGCCAGTACTCTACCGTTTTGTAGTAAGTTCGCACGATGTACGCCGTGTTTTCGCCGGTAGATGACGGGATTATAGCCACAGTCTGGTCATGCGTCTCGTTGATAGTCTGCCCTCCCGGAGCTTCCAACGGGGCTGCGTCTGGGTATAAGCTGTGGACGAACTCGAAAGGCCCATTCGGATATTCGCTGCTGGCCACGCCTGTAAGCCCCATAGTGTTCGCTGCAGACTGCGAAGCACTATCGACGTGCATCCACATGACAAAGCGCTGGGTAGCTCGATTGAAGATCACTTTAGGGCGGTCTGCCAGCAGACCACTGCTATCTTCTTGACGATTTCCAAATGGGTCGGTTAGATTCGTGAAATGCAGCATTAAACCTTCGTTGCGCCACTCGTTGTAATCAATACTAGAGCACGCACCGATACCCCCGAGCCCCGTACTATCATTAAACACTTCTGAGTACCAGTAAATGCTTGGGTGAGGAGGGGCATCAGGCTCTGGCATCGCGGAATTAGCACTAGTAGCGCCAACACTCGCCTCCCAATCGATTCCAGTCTCCAGAGGCTGCACAATAGTACTATCGAGTGGAAGGCCCTCAATTGTCAGCAGCTCGGCATGCGAGATGACTTCTTCATCTTCATCCCCCGTCAGTGTTTCGGCTTGCTGCTCCTCGTAGCTGCTTTGGTCCGGGCTTTCACTCTCTTGCTCGCGTATGTCATTGAAAAACGATCGATGTGGAGCTCCGTCAAAGGGATCAATGCCGCCATTATCGTGTGTGTATACTTCCTGTCTTGACAAGTGGCTTTCGTGGTGAACCATGGGGTAGTATGTCGTCGTCGATGGGGTTTGAAATGTGGCTGGCCATAATTTGCGCCATGTACGCTTTGTCGTGATAACTGCGCCGTCATTCTCATCAGCAGCGTCTGCAGCCGCCGTATCTGCGACTTGTCTGATCCACGGACAGGAGAAGCCTAACAGATAGTCGTCTCCCACGTAAATTTCGTCCCACCACGTCGACATGGCATGGAAATTATTGAGACTCAGCGCAGCTACGCTTTCGCCCTGAAACCCGGCTGCATTCACTTTCAACACGTCGTTCAGACGGATGGAATATGTGTGAGCTTGCCAATTGAGCGTCATATCCAGTTTGTACCAACGATCAGTTTGAACTTTGTCCTGGAAAATATGTCGCGGCCATTGATATGTGTTAGCCTCGTGTACGAAGCTGCCGTCCACCAAAGCAATTGCGATCATGATTTCGTCATTTACTTGGATGGAGTCATTTCGAAGTACTCCGAAGATGGCACCACGGTTTGTAGTTAGCGTGCCACGACCGAGGTTGCTCACTCGAACGAAGTACGAGATGCGTGTGGGCTGACTGGGATCTGCCAGTTTGAAACGAGGTCCATTTCGAGACACCTGACGTGCTTCCGGTGACAAAT
This sequence comes from Phytophthora cinnamomi, assembly GCF_018691715.1. Taxonomy (NCBI): domain Eukaryota; phylum Oomycota; class Peronosporomycetes; order Peronosporales; family Peronosporaceae; genus Phytophthora; species Phytophthora cinnamomi. Next base: position 594,352 of record NW_027151016.1, read on the forward strand.
ACAACGACCCACTCGCGTATCCCTCGCTTCCATGCACAAGAAGCGACTTGGCCGTACCAGCAGCCCCCATCGAGGTGTCTACACGCATGGCCAGCTCGGTGCGAACTTTTATGTATACAGAACCACGACCGCCGCTTCTTGCATGGTCGGGTGAGGCCCCACCGCTTACTTGCAAACTTCCCTCTCCCCACGATGAATAGCTCTGCGCGTATATGGCAATCCGTCCGCCACTGCCACCACCACCTCCCCCAATTCCTCCAGTGATATGTTCATGTCCTCCATGCCCACCCACAGCTTCCAGAGCTCCATGATGGGAGACCGTGGCCCCACTTACTATCAACACTGTTCCACCCGATCCGCCACCTCCTGGTGTATACGCCGAGCTCCCGTTTCCACCGTTAGCAGATATTGTAGCATTGGGGCCGATGAGGATGTCGTTGATCGCTGATAGGAAAATGGCACCAGCACCAGCACCACCTTGGGTGGGCTGCACCACTGGAAAGACGTCAAATGGTTCCTGCCCACCTCCGGCTCCGCCACTGCCTCCCAATAGGTCGGTCACTTGCTCGTCTCCGTACACTGGAGCTACCCACGGTGAAGAATCGGTATAGCCAACACCTCCAGGACTTGCAAATGAGGCTCCAGCACCACCAAATGCTAATGAGAAGCACTGTGAGTCAACGATCTGAGCAACAGATTGGAGGCCCTGAAGTTTCGAGAAATCCACGGTCAAAGCTGTTGGAGGAGTGACATCCGTGATACTACTTGACGTCGGCGTCCTCGGTGCTACATTCCCCTCTCGCGTCCAGAACTGCAGCTTCCAAACAAAACCTCCAGCAGCTCCACGCCCTGCTCGACAGCGTTTAGCAGGGTAACTTTTCGTGCTATCCAGCACTTCGACGAGTTCATTTTCAGGCACCTGCCATTCGGAGGATCGATAGAGCCCCTGGTCGACGTTCGGGTCTAACGCAACAATGGACGAACTCGCTGTTTGGTCCGGTAGTGTAGACCCTTGCATGCATAAATCCTTGGCATCTGTGCGTGTCACGCGGGCGTCAATCAGAGCTGGGAAGTCCTCGAGCAAAGCTGTTCGCAGTTCATCAGCCTCAACATTGTGATCCAGCCACCGCGTGAAACTACCGAGAAAGCCCAATTGAAACGAACCCGACAGCTCGTTGCCGTTCACTATCGTGCGCGTGACAACCTTCGACTCCAGTCCAGTGAGGAAACTTTGGGCTTGGAGCTGCGGCACGTTTCCCACAGCTGACAGGAACGTCACGCGCCACAGCCGACCGATCTCCGGCACCTGCTCGAGCGTGTCATCCCGCTCGACATTCAAGTCTCCGATATCCGGGAACGCTGTTTCCAGTCGACGTCGCACATCCAGCGCGCTGGCGTCGTACGCGATCGTCTCGGTGCTCAGCCCCGCACTTCCAGCACTCGGAAATCGCAGTATGAAGTGTCCTTGCAGCTTCTGGCCCGCAGCCGCCGACGTCTCGATCTCCTGAACTTCCGGCACGTGTTTACCCCACGTCGACATCGTCTTCACATACACCCGGACACTCGCACTCCCCGGCCCGTTCTGGTTGTTGTTGACGCCGGGAAAGTTGGTACCTGACCCAATGAATCCGCCTCCTGGGAACCCTCCGAGCGTCCCCGGTCGAACCTTCAGATCCGTGTCCACGATGAAGCTGCTGCGACTCAGAATCGCAACAGCTCGACTGCCCAGGAATCGCACCCGGACGGCTGATCCAAGATATACCGTCATGAAGTTGAACACCGCGACGGAAGTTCCTCCGAGTCTCGTGGTCGTCACGACCCCGTCGAGTTGAACGTCGCCCCAGAGCTTCGCGCGGTCCGTGTCGAACACCAAATAACCTGCTACGAGCTCCAGCGACCCGATCACGGGGAAGTTGAAGGTGTCCCAGCCGATCCACGCCGTGGGTTCCAGCATACTGTCGTCGTAGTTGCTGCTGTTGTTGCTGAGGCTCCGACTCTGGAATCGCCAGCGGTGAGTGCCCGACTTCCAGTCCTCGAAGTCGTTCATGAGGGCGATTCGCTGCCGCTCGCCGCCCGCGAACTGCCTCGTGAAGCTCCTCAAGTCGGCAGCTTTGATCTCGTAGTCCTCGTCCCCTCGCGCGCAGCGGTGGGTGGCCTTGCAGCGCTCGTAGCTGCGGCACGCAGAGGTCGAGGACTTTTCGTTGCAACGGGTGGGCGAGTACCAGTCGTCCGCGAGCGACGCAGCACCGACGCATTGCCGGTCGAGGCTCAACAATGCCAATAGCAGGCAAGCGATAGCCCTCAACAGCGATACTGCGCGTGCTGCAGACCTCGCCATGGCTCGATCTGCTTTCAGACACCGACGCTTGGTGGAGTGAGTGACGGTTGGCAATTAGCGGAGGCTTTGGAGTGGACAGCAACATGTAGAGTAGATTTTAGGTTATTGTCTCTATAGTGGCGTAGGTACTCGTCTTGCAAGTGTGTAAGTAAGTCCCGCAGCTCTACTGGCCCATGTGAGCGCGGAACTTTTCGAGCACGGTAGCCTGGTCAACCTTGCCGCGGTTCCGAATATTCCGGAACCACTTAAATCGGTTCGTGCTAAGGTCCAGCGACTTGGCCAGCCCTTTCACGGTGACTTTGCCTTCCTGCCACGACGTTAGGGCCGCTACGAGCTTCTTGTCGTCGTTCACCAGCTCCTGGATATAGGTCAGGGGGAGCTTCTTTACCAGTCGTCGTTGCGCTGGATTTTCAGCCTCGGTAGTCCGGAGCAGGCGAGAGCTTGGGACGTCGTCCGCGGAGCGCAGGGTGTGGCTCGACTCGGTCGCCGCCGACGTGACGTCGCAGCTAAATGCGAAGACGGTAGCTGCTACCACCAACAAGACGTAGCCGAAACGCATCGTGAGTCAAACAACAGTCGAGGGCCCGAGACTTGAGTTCCGAACCGCGGATTCCACAGTGAGTTCATCATCACCCACGTGCAGCGAGTCATTCTGTAACTTATGTACGGTGTGATCTCAAATTGGGCTTTGCACTCAGCGGTTCTACGCGGGGAACACAGGAAACGGGAGTGCACATTGGTTACGGTAGCATGTCAGGAAAACAGTTGGCAACGAGTGTACTACATGTAGTACAGCTCTGCACTTCATGAATGTCGAGATGAAGACTCTTCATTGCAGAGACGTCGTCTGGTCTGAGGCATTTATTGCACTTGCGATCTGTCAGACAGCCGGACTCGCGGATTAGGATCGGCATGTTGAACAATTCAGCTTATCACGAATACCACGTGAAGTTACTGTACAGTCAAAGTTCGATTGATCACCAAAACGTACACGAACACTTCGCTCCTTTCTTTCTTTTAAAAGAAAATTAAAAATTAACAGGCGATCCAGCTAAGAGGGGGACTTTTGGGGGGGAAACTAAAAAAAAATTAAATGCGGAAATTGTCCTATTTCAATGAAATTTTAGTCGGAACATAACTAGAATATCTAATGACGAATGAATCAAGCCCGGCTTTCGTAGCTGCACTGGTTGTGCCATGGCAAGGCATGCAAGCAGCATGCCGATACTAGCGCTGTTTGAAGCATTTGTAGGGATTTGAAGGTATGAGACATTTGATAGTGGTACAGACTGCTCGGGTCTCGATGCGTTAGAGCAGTGTGGATAAAGCCGCACCCTTGCGGCTTTATTTCGGGCTCTGTCGCGATTTGCTAGATAAAGCCGCAAGCAAATTCAAAAAGCCGAATAGAGCCGGCCCTATAAAGCCGAAGATAACTCCGCGAGATTGGCTATACAACGGTATACGAGAGGCTATACCTACTTGTATACTCGGCTAATTTGTGTGGGGTTTGTGTTTCGGAAAGTTCCTGCTCAGGTGAGCACCACAACACAACCCCCCCTCAAGTTCCTGTCCAAATCAGTATACAGCCAGCCTACTCATACAACAAGCCTACCCTGGCACGATGGGGCGCCTCCAGGGCTACGAGCGGCAGCAGTTCATTGAGACGGGCTTACCGAAGAAGGGCGACAGGCTCCAGCTTTGGTGCAAGCATTGTCATGCAGCTTACGGCGACGAACAAAGATCTGATCCTGCACCCGCGCCCAAGATCGTCATAGGGCGAGATACCAACTATGTGAGCCACCTCAAGCGTTGTGAGTACTACCTTGAGGCAGTCACACTGCGCAAGGTTGCCCCTCCTCCCTTTGAATGTGTTACTCTTCACGAAGCGTTGATGCGCAGCGCCCTGCGGCCTATACCCAGACCCAATGTGGCGAGGACCCGACATCAGGGGGATGACGTCAGTGATAGTGTTTCGACGGCTGGAGTTTCCACGGCCAGCTCCGACAGCCCAATTAGGTACGATTTGTCCGGTAATGTCCGGATATTGGCCGCCACTTGCCCCACAAATAAAGCCGCGGCTTTATCGATAAAGCCGCGGCTAAATTATAAAGCCGATCGGCTAAAAAATCGATAAAGCCGAAAAGCCGAAAATAAAGCCGCGGCTTTATCCAACACTGGTTGGAGGGGGGGGATTTCTCAGTGGCGCAGAATTCCAAATGGAGGGGGGACGAGAAGACTCTGGTGGCGGAATCTATCCGCTCATTACCTGAGCCACAGAGACCGAGTGCAAGGACCGAAGACGGTGCTTACTGCGCGCTCTCCCTGCCGAACTGCGCGATGGACAAATTGTTCTCACCCTCCCACGAGCCCACCGCCGTCTTGTCGTCCTTGTGGAGACGAAGCTACACATTGTGGAGAGATGGGGCAATGCAGACCGCTCTACCTCCTCGTTTTCCGAATTTAGACATGCATCGCATTCACACCAAGGGCAATCAAGCGGATGCGCTGTTTTCGAGTGCTCATGCTAAGATGTGAGCTGCGTTCAAGTAAATAAAGACAGCATATTTATAGGTTTGAAATATCGATCTATCTGATGATGCTAGTTTCACGACCTGAAAATAAAGACCGCAATTACTTGGCTCGACGATTTTCCCCATTTTGGGCCCTTTTTTCCCTCTTCTTAACTGGATCACCTGTTAAAAAGCAAGGGGTCACAGTACATGTGGATTCTTTGTAAGCTCCATAAGCTTACGAGCCTTTACGTGTACGGCCATGTACCGTTACGCGAATTGATTATGAATGTCCACCGACCCCCGGGAGGCGCGTGAACAGCGGCGCTGCATATAATTAGGCAATTGTTTCAGCGGTACAGGCCGTACGCTGTACTACAGCGGGTTCGATGACGATGAGTGGCGACTTTTTTAAAACTTAAAAGTTAAGGCAAGTCATGAGTTTAAGGCCAAAAACAGATTACCCAACTTTGACAGCCTGTAACTTTTGACCCAATATGGCTATGGAAACGTTCTTAGCAGATAAGAAATCTGCGCTATTCCAACTATCTTTGGACAGTTGCAGTTTGTTTCGATACGGTTTCGTGTGTCGTGGTATTGTGCTTCCCGACCAAATTTGCCGTTTTTGAGCTATTGATGGAACCGCCATCAAACCGATACTGTACTCTAATTGGCCAAAAATCAATTTCTGTCAGCACCCCTTTCACGGCAACGAACAAGCTCTCCACGTGAAAAGTTGCAGCGAGTTCTGAGCCGTGTGCACTTCCGTTTTTGCGACCAGTCGCGCAGACCGACCAGCCG